>NC_073389.1:19867511-20470011 GCF_028641065.1 Leucoraja erinaceus | reverse complement strand
CTTTTGTCTGAAACATCACCCATTCTTTTTCTCCAGAGATGCTGCCTGACCCACTGAGTTACTCCAGAATTTTGTGTCTATCTTCAGTATAAATCAGTATCTAGAGTTCTTTCCCACTCGCTTCTTTTGTATTCCTTTTTGTCAATAATAAACTGACATTTTGTTTGCTTGTCGCATGATGAATGCATTGATTTATTTAAGCAACTGCTTATCTTAAACACGCTTTTAGTTTCACCGTTCTCTGTTTTAGAACTCTGCCTATCAGTATAACACGTGTACCTTCATCTGAAGGAAATAGTTTAAAAAGGTGCATCAACACTATCTTCTCAAAGGCAATCAGGGATGGACATCCCACCTCAAAAACAATATTAATTAATCTCAACATGAGAACCATTTTGACAACGCAAGCAAAACTATTGCTCTCCAATTGATGAAGACCACAATTCCAGTTTTTAGTCAAATTTCAGTAAGTTACTATGGTTAAAATAAGATATATTGGACCACATTGTATGTTCAGTCATTCAAAAAAACACAATCCTTGAACTTCAAGTTGGTGTATCAATTGTGTTGCTTCTTGCAAAGGCACATAAGAAAGGTAAAGCTATCCATAGAACATATTTGATTGCAGGCAGAAACTCTCAACTAAATAGCAATGCTTGATACAAGTATACATCAAGGTCATACAACATGATATGTTCAATATTTAAAGGTACCCTAACACTTATGTGGAATCATACAGCACAGAAACAGGCCATTCGGCCCAACATCCATGCCGACTCTCGGCCACTCCCCCATATTAATTCTGTCCCCAGCACTCTGCTGCCGAAGAGATTCAAGTGTACATCTAGACACTTTTTAAATACTGTCAGTAGCCCAGCTTCAACCATTCTCTCAACAGCGCACTCCAGTCTCCATGGAGAAGGTCCTCTTCATATCCCCTCAGGATAGGTTAAAGGTAGGCTCCCTGCTATTTTTCAATCAATTTCACCAATATGTTGATATTCCTTTGAATCCTAATGCCACCATTCACATTATCAACAACTCTGGAAATCGTCATGCCATTTGGGAACACGCTGAATTTGTTTCCGCGTCAATTCCCAAGTGCTTTCTCAGTGCCCTTACATGGCAACCATAAAGGATTTCACTGTGACTTGTCATGTGACAATATAGCATTCATCAATCAATCAATTAATTGATTGATTAACTAATGCTTTATAGTACTATGTGACAAGTCAAGGTGAAATTTTGTAATTAATTAATTAGAATTAGAATTAGGCCATTTGGCCCATCGAGACTACTCCGCCATTCAATCATGGCTGATCTATTGGTACACAAAAAAGCTGGAGAAACTCAGCGGGTGCAGCAGCATCTGGAGCGAAGGAAATAGGCAACGTTTCGGGCCGAAACCCTTCTTCAGACTGATCGGGGGCGTGGGTGGGCGGGGACAAGAAAGGAAAAAGGAGGAGGAGCCCAAAGGCCGGGGGAAGGGAGGAGACAGCAGGGGGACTAGGGAAGGGGAGGAGACAGCAAGGACTAACAAAATTGGGAGAATTCGATGTTCATGCCCCCAGGATGCAGACTCCACAAACGGAATATGAGGTGCTGTTCCTCCAATTTCCGGTGCTGCTCGCTGTGGCCATGGAGGAGACCCAGGACAGAGAGGTCGGAGACGGAGTGGGAGGGGGAGTTGAAGTGCTGAGCCACCGGGAGGTCAGCTTGGTTATTGCGGACCGAGCAGAGGTGTTCGGCGAAACGATCGCCCAACCTCCGCTTTGTCTCACCGGCTAATCTATTTCTCCCTGCAAACCTCATTCTCCTGCCTTCTCCCCATAACCTCTGACACCCATACAAATCAATGAATGAATTGATTATTTAATTCATTTAATGTTTCTCGCACCTTGTGGGAGTCATCCAACCAAATAAGCAGCCCTGTACCATTACCTTTGTCCCCCTATTGCTCATCCATGTTTTCCCTTGATCCCATGGGGCTTATGAACCAGTGGAACTGATTAGAATGATGTGGAACCGATTGTTCAATGATCTAATTGTACTTTATTTTCACATGTACCAAAACACAGTGAAATTCTTTATTTTGCATACAATTCTGTAAATTCATATAAGATCATAAGATCATGTGATAGAAGCAGAATTAGGCCATTCGGCCCATCAAGTCACTCCACCATTCAATCATGACTGATCTCTAACTCCTAACCCCATTCTCCTTCCTTCCCCCCATAACCTCTGACACCCGTACTAATCAAAAATCTATCTATCTCTGCCTTAAATATATCCACTGACCTGGCCTCCACAGATTCACCACACACTGACTAAAGAAATTCCTCCACATTTCCTTCCTAAAAGAGCATTGTTTAATTTTGAGGCTATGACCTCTAGTCCTAGATTCTCTCACTAGTGGAAGCATCCTCTCCACATCCACTCTGTCCAAGCCTTTCACCTTTCTGTCCGTTTCAATGAGGTCCTCCCTCATTCTTCTAAACTCCAGCGAGTACAGTCCCAGTGCCCACAAACGATCATCATATGGTAACCTACTCATTCCTGGGATCATTCTTGTGATCCTCCTCTGGACCCTCTCACAAGTCAGCACATCCTTCCTCAGATATAGTGCCCAAAATGGCTCACAATATTCCAAATGTAGCCTGTCCAGCGCCTTATAGATCCAATGATTGTCGTCTAAGAATAATAAACTTCACTGAGGCAGTACATAAAGAGCTTCCATTTTCCAGGTGCCATCTTGCCCCCTTCAAATTGTTTTCAAATTATAGAGTCTTATCTTGGCATTAAAGGCCTGTTGTTTTGTCAAAGGTTTTCCAAAAGTCTGTGTTAATCACAACTACTATGCGCCCTCCATTGATACACCTCCTAAATTCTTCAAATAATTCAATCAAATTGAATGGACAGGGTCTGCCCTTGACAAAGCCATGTTGAAGGTTTCTGAATAGTTACTGACTTTTCACATGATTATTAATCCTCCTCCTGAGATTTTTTTCCAGCTGATTTATTTAGGTTTAAAGGCTTTCCTCTTAGTTCAAGTGGAGAACTATGCCTGATGCCCTCCAATCCAACAAAGATTTTAAAACATCTGGAGTCCCTGCAATCTCTTTGTTAGCCTCCTGTAACAACCTGGGATAAATCCCATCTGGTCCTTAGGATTTATCCACCTTTAAGCTTCCTAAGGCCTTAAGATTCTTGCCTTTCTTTATGGAGACCTGCTCTGGACTACTACCTACTGCTTCATTGCATTCTCCAACTACAAAATTTGTTGTCTTTATGAATCCTGGTGAAAAATATTCATTTAGTACCTGACCTATATCTGTCTTTATACACAGCCCCTGCTGTTCCTAATGAGTCCACCCCTTTCAATTATTCTGTTGGCCTGAATATACCTCCAGACGCAGTGGAAGACTTGTTGCTTTTCAGCGTCAGGGACCCGAATTTGATGCTGACTACCAGAGATTGTAGGTTCTCCTCGTGACCACCTGGGTTTTCTCCAGGTGCTCTGGTTTCCTCCCAAACTTAAAAAACGTAAAGGTATGTTGGTTAATTGGCTTCGGTAAAATTGTTCCTTGTGTGTAGGATGGTGCTAGTAATCAAGGGGATCACTTATCGGCACAGACCTGGTGGTCGATGGGTTTGTTTCCACGCTATATCTCTAAACTAAACTCAAGTAAAAAATCTATATCTCTCGTGTATCTTGTATCCCTCGTGATAATATTAGCTGTATATCCATCTTGAGGTGTTAGAAACGTGGTGACTCGTGTACTGTCTAATTGATGTCTGCTGCATGACTTTACTGTACCTCGGTACATGTGACAGTAAGGTATCATAAACTAAGGAATGGAGTGAAGAACAAATAGACTATTATCATGCATACGAATTTGAAGCTTCAATGAACTCCGAGTCACTATCCCATGCTATTATCACATTTGAAATCAGTGACTAAGCAGGGACAATGGACCTACCTTAATACAATAGTGATTATGAAATATGGAAAGGAAAGCAATGAACATATCTCAGTTGAAATGGCTCATTTGGGATGAAACAGTCAAAGGGAGGAAAACTGGCAGGGAACAAAACGCTCAATTGATTGGAAAATAATTGATTAACCACCAGCTTTCAAGAATGAAATAACCACAGGATAAGAGTCATGCAACAATAATTGTTTTAAAAAATTACTTTGCTGCCTCGCAGAATAAAAAGGAATGGAAAAGAAAGAGAAATAACATTTTATTGAGCTTATTCAAGTCGGAGTTCAGTAGGTTTTTGGAGCCTGAGGGATTTAGGTGATGGTGAACAGGTGGAAATGTACAGCTACAGTCAGTTTTAAACGTGTAGGCTGGAACTGCAGATGCTGGTTAACACCGAAGATAGACACAAAATGCTGGAGTAACTCAGCGGGACAGGCAGCAGTTGTGGAGAGAAGAAGTGTTTTTTTTTGGCTCGAGACCCTTCTTCAGACTCAATTATTAACCATGCCCTTTGTGATTGTTGGAGCTGAGCAGTAGGGTGCCAAGACCCACTGCTGCTCATAGTTAACAGTGGCTGTTTTTGTTCTTTTGTAGACCCAATCTCAAGTCTTCATCACTTACTCTGCAAATCTGCCATTCTAATCCCCTCATCTGTATCCACCTATCACTTGCCAGACTTTGTCCTATCTCCACCTCTTTTTTCCAGTTTTCTTACCCCTTCTCCAATCAGTCTGAAGTAGGGTACTGACCCAAAGTGTCACCTTACCATTCCCTCCACTGATGCTGTCTGACCCGCTGAGTCCCTCCAGCTAAAGTATTCTTTTAGCCAATACTTTACCAGACACATTTTCCAAATATTTGGAATGCAACAAAAGGGTAATGGAAAATAATTAAGAATAAGTGGTAGGCCATTTAGAACTGAGATGAGGAAAAGGAATCAAAGGATATGGGGAGAAAGCAGGAATGGGGTACTGATTTTGGATGATCAGCCGTGATCATATTAAATAGCGGTGCTGGCTCAAAGGGCAGAATGATCTATCCCTGCACCTATTTTCTATGTTTCTATCATCTGCTTCTTAAGTATTTTGATGCAAAGAAATTAATATTCAACTGAGCTGCATCAACAGGAAAGGTTTGACATTGGGCAGAAAATCAATGCAAAATTGATCAACAGTGGATATAGAAGTTGCTGCAAACACTCAGGATGGCAGAAGTAGATAATGGAAGAGAGTTTAAAATAAATGATAGTTCTACTCTGTATGTGGATCAAGGCTATTCATTGCAACAGAAAATCCAGTAATGTACTTGAAGAATCACTTTGTGGTATGAAGCATTCAGAGAAGTTCCTTGAAAAAGAGCAATTGACGTTTTTAGAAGCAATTGCTTCAGAGATTTTATCTGTATCAATAAGTTATCCCGCATTTACAGTGCATTCCGAATATGGAGAATATATGCCTGCAAATTAAAACCAAAAAGTATTATTTTGTTAAAATACAAGGCATGAGTCGCTAAAGAAGGGTTCCGACCCGAAATGTCACCAACCGATGTTCCTCAGAAATGCTGCTTGGCCCACTGAGGTACTCCAACACTTTGTGTCCTTTTGTGTAAACCGGCATTTGAAGTTCCTTGTTTCTATAAGGCAGACTAGATTTGCCTATTGAATTATAGGTTGTGAGTATTGCTGGCAAGCTGATCGTTTGTTGCCCTCCCTAATGGCCCTTGTTAAGGGGAAGATGTGACATGTTTCTGGTCTGCTGTAGTATTTTGATGGCAGTACCATCTCACTCTGTTTGGTGGGGAATTCCAAGAACCAAGCCTAGTGAGGAGATGGCGATCAGACTCTTTTGCGATTGAGAAAAAGCCTGAATGTTATTTTGAACAAAACCTGGTTGACTATTTGAAACATTTGAAGAAGGGTCCAAACCAGAAACATCATCTATCCATGTTCTCCAAACATGCTGCCTGACCCATTCCAGCTTTTTGTGTCTTTCCAACATCCGCAGTTCTTGTTTCTGCATAAGATGTTTGTTTGGAGGAGTTCAGCGGTTCAGGCAGCGTCTGTGGTGGAATTGGAAATGGATATTTTATGTCAGGATCCTTCTTCATACTCTTTTCTTCAGGCTGCAAAGAGAATCTGCAGAAGGGTTCTGGCTTGAAACATTCCCTGCTCATTCCCTCCACAAATGCTGCCTGGCCCGCCAAGTTCATTCAGCACTTTGTGTTTTGCTCATATTAATCCTAGTCTGCGATCGGTGCGCAAATGCCTGTTTCTTTCTTTCCTGTCCACTCATCACCCATCACAGAAATATATGGTGGCGCAGTGGTGCAGCAGTTGAGTTTCAGTCTTACGGCGCCAGAGACCCATGTATGATCCTGACTACGAGTGTTGTCATATGGAGTTTGCATGTTCTCCCTGTGACTGCGCGGGTTTCATCCAGGTGCTCTAGTTTCCTCCCACACTCCAAAGACGCACAGGTTTGTAGGTCAATTGGCACCTGTAAATTGTAAATTGTCCCTAGTGTGCAGGATAGTGCTTGTGCATTTGGTGATCGCTGGTCGGTGCGAACTCGGTGGGCCAATGGGTCAGCTTCCACGCTGTATCTCCCCAACTTCAAGTCTCCAAAGTAGACTGTCACAACCATCAATTCATCTTTTTCTCTCAACTCCCTATGACTAGCGCACGAGCAGCCCTTTGCTATTATTTTTGCATTCAATTCATATCTGGAAGTTTTAACTGTTCAAGCAGAGGAAATTGTGGATTTTTGACACCTCTCTCTATAATTTCAGTTCAAGTTACCTTTTATTCAACTCAGACAAAAAAATGGCATAATTGTCTCTTCACTTTAACCCTAACCCCTTGTCACCACCCTCACCCTCACCCTTCTCCAATCCTTTCATTAGTCTTCTGCCCACGTTAAAGTTAGATAAAGTTAGATAAAGTTAAAGTAAAGACAACGTTGTTACAAGGACCTCCAAGAAAGACCAATGATGTCTCTTATTCCCAGTCCGTTCAGATGCATTTTACTGTCTGGTTCATACCTTCATAAGTACCTGGAGCAGAATTAAGCCATTCGGCCCATCAAGTTTACTCCGCCATTCAATCATGGCTGATCTATCTTTCCCTCTCAACCCCATTCTCCTGTCTTCACCCCATAACCCCTGAAACCCTTACTAATCAAAAAACTGTCAATCTCTGCCTCAAAAATACCCATTGACTTGCCCTCCATGTCCATCTGTGGCAATGAATTCCACAAATTCACCACCATCTGACGAAATAAATTCCTTCTCATGTCTTTATAAATGTACATCCCTTTTTTTCTGATGCCATGATATCTGGTCCTAGAGTATCCCACCAGTGCAAACATCCTCTGCACGATCAGTCTATCCAGGTCAAGTACCCTGTACTTACAACGACTGGGACTTGAAAATGGCGCACAAATCTGGCGACTCTCAGGGTGCTGCTGCTATACACTGTACTGTATCAGAGACGTTTATCTAAGAGGTATTTAAATGCGTATGTATAGTGATACTCGTACTGAACTGTATATAAAAAGGAATTTCAGCGTACCTCAGTACATGTGACAAATAAAATAATATTGAACCATTGAGTGGCTGAGGCAGTCACCCGACTAATTGGCCAATGGTTTCCGATGCTGCTTGAGCGATTGTTCAGAGACGGATCTGCTGCTAATGATGTACTGATTGTAGTCAATGGAACGGTCATAGAGTCCTGCAATCAAAAGCTTCCTGGTTCCTGCTCACAGTTAATAATGAAATGCATCTCTGAGATTACGCCAGAAACAGGTTTCAATTCATGTGCGAGGTCAGGACAAAGCTGTGCAAGGTTAGACAACAAAAAGATAATTTTATGAAGTGATCCCTTTTTAATGTTGGCATATCTTTTTCATTCAAAGACCCGATGTTATTTCCAATACGGTTAGCTTCTCAGGGCACATATGATTAAAACCAGACCGATGCAAATTTCTTCTCATTTGCACCCAACTCTCTGACCCAACAGTGTTTGTTGAATCTCTCTGAAGCAACGATGAACTGATGATCAACTGACTTTGTAGCTGGATGGTGTTAAGGGGCTGTCCTACTGTGGTGACCTAATTGGCGAGTTTAGAAGAGTTTGCCCTCGACTCATACTCGCAGCATGGTCGACACGAGGTCCTAGGAGGTATTTGTAACTCTCCTTCATGCTCGAGAGTAGTCCCCGCGTATTCATGGCCTCAGCTAAGTCGCGGCGTATTTTTCAACATGCTGAAAAATGCCTGCGAGTAAAAAAAGGTCGCCATGGAAGAAAATCGATATTTTTTTTACTCTTAGGTTTAGTCGAAGTAGGTCATAGTAGTTTGGCATGTTATTCGTAGGTAATCGAGTGTAGTCAAAGGTAGTCAAAGGTAATCAAAGGTAGTCGTAGATAGTCTTCAACATAGTCGAAGGGAGGTCGAAGGAGATCGAAGGAGGTCGTCTTCACTCTACACTGTTCGGTGTCCAATTTTCTCGAAGCTAGTCAAAGCTAGTCTTCAACATAGTCGAAGGAGGTCAAAGGAGGTCCTCTATATAGTCAAAGGAGGTCTTCAACATGACACTTTTTCAAACTCTCCTAAACTCTTCTAAACTCGCCAATTAGGTCGCCACAGTGGGACAGCCCCTTTACTAACAACCTGAAGAACACAGTTTGATCACAGTGCAAGGAATGCAACTGGCCTGCCAGCGTCCATCCCATCAGAATGTCTTTGATCAACACCTGAAGGCAAAGGGTACAACTCTACTCTGGCAGCTGCAGATAATCAATCATTTAGTTCATTCCAGACTGATGGACCTTTGACAAGATGGAGATCGAGAAAATGCAAGGATGGGTAAGTGAGTGTTCATAAGTGCATAAGTAATAGGAGCAGAATTAGGTTATATTGCCCATCAAGGCTACTCCATCAAGGATATTCAATCATGGCTGATCTATCTTCCACATTCTTCTGCCCTCTCCGTAACCCTTGACACCCGTACTATTCAAGAATCTATCTATTTCTGCCTTAAAAATGACTTGGCCTCCACAGCCTTCTGTAGCAATAAATTCCACGGATTCAAAAAGACTCTGGCTAAAGAAATTCCTCCTCATCTACTTCCTAAAGGAACATCCTTTTACTCTGAGGCTATGACCTTTGGTCCAAGGCTCAATCACTGGTGGAAACATCCTCTCCACATTCACTCTATCCAGGCCTTTCACTATTCGGTAAGTTTCAATGAGGTTTCCCCCTCATCCTTCTGAACGCCAACAAGTACAGGCCCAGTACCATCAAACGCTCCTCACATGTTAACCCAATCATCACTGTTAGTGGAGCTCAGGCGCAGCAGGGTGTGCTGTGCTTTGATTGACTGGTGAGTTTATTGTTGGGTGAATTACAGATGACGATGAATCAGAGTATAGTGGGGAGATCGATCATCTAACCAAATGGTGCCAGAGCAGCAACCAAGCTCTCAACATCAGTTAAACCAAGGAACTGATCATAGACACAAAATGTTGGAGTAACTCAGCGGAACAGGCAACATCCACTGGAGAGAAGGAAAGGGTGTTGATCGAGACCCTCGTCAAGGAACTGATTGTAGACTTTGGAAGAGAAACGGTGAGGATGCACAAACCGGGTGAAGATCTTCAAAGACAGGACGGCACTGGAAACAAAGAGTTTCATTGTTCTGTTTCGTGACATACGGCAATTAAACACTCTTGACTCTTGGTCGACACAAAGTGCTGGAGTAACTCAGTGGGTCAGGCAGCATCTCTGGAGAGGAATAGGTGACATTTCGGATCGAGACCCTCTCCAGACTGAGAGTCAGGGCAGGGGGAAATAAGAGTTAGGAAAAGGTACTTAGAACAAATGAATGAAAGATACAAAAAAGGACAAATCAAAGCCAGCAACAATGATCAAGGAAAGGTGAAGCCCACAATGGTCCATTGTTGGCTATGGAGAAGGTCATAACGAGTGATACAAATAGTGAAACTCAGCAGGATGACAGTGAAACTAGTATGACGACTAGGGTGGGGGAGGGATGGAGAGAGGGGATGCATCCTTGTGTTTGCATCTCAGTAAAGGCAGATGTCAAAGATGAAATGTATCATTGCTACCAATGTCCCATCACAGCCTTGATCAATTGAGGAAAACAGTGTAAGAAGGATTAAAACCTCAAACCTGGCACAAAACCAATGGATCAAATGGCCTCTAATATGCTCTGAGAACTGGATCATCTGTGGCATGCGTCACGACATGCTTTTGTCAGCTGCATTATTTATTTGGACTTTACAAGTATGAGTAGGAATAAAGGAGTACACTATTTTCTAAATGGGAAGAGGATTCAGGCACAAAGGGATTTGGGAGTGCTGGAGCAGGATTCCCAAAAGGTTCATTTGCAAGCTGAATCAGTTGCAAGGAAGACAAATGCAATGTTAACATTAATTTTGAGAGGACTAGAATATAAAACAGGGAATATATTACAGGGATGTAATGCTGAGGCTTTATAAAGCACTGGTCAGACTGCATTTGGAGTCTTTCGTGTGCAGTTTTGGGCCCCATATCTGAGGAAGGATATGCTGGCATTGGAGAGTGTCCAGAGGAGGTTTATGAGAATGATTGGGTTAATGTGTGATGAGCATTGGACTGCACTGGGGCCTGGAGGTTTAGAAGAATGAGGGGGGACCTCATTGAAAGTTACCAAATAGTAAAAGGCCTGGATAGAGTGGATGGGGAGAGGATGTTTCCACTAGTGGGAGAGTCTAGGACAGAAGGTATAGCCTCAGAATAAAAGGATATACCTTTAGAAAGGAGATGTGGAGGAATTCCTTTAGTGAGAGGGTGGTGGATCTATGGAATTAATTGCCATAGAAGGTTGTGGAGGCCAAGTCTTTGGGTATTTTTAAAGAGGAGATTGATAGATTCTTGACTAGTAAAAGGCTTCTAGGGAGAAGTCAGGAGAATGGTGTTGAGACGGAAAGATAGATCAGCCATGATTGAATGTGGAGTACACAATGGGCTGAATGGCCCAATTCTGCTCCTATGACATGAACTTATGAACTTAAAATGATCATTCCTTTTTTCAGAATGCCACAGGAAGAAAATTGCAAGATTAATCCACAACTACATAATGCACAACTGGAATAATCACATATTCTGCTTGATGAAGCATCTTTCTGACAAACACACACAAATACATATTTATATGTACATACATTCAGAGCTCTGAACTTTCAATAAGGTTCCAAATATTTAGTCAGCTACCAACTGAAGGCACGGTGGTGTAGCGATAAAGTTGCTGCCTTACAGTGCCAGAGACACCGGTTCGATCCAGACTATGGGTGCTGTCTGTACAGAGTTTGCACGATTCTCCCTGTGATCGCATGGGTTTTCTCCAAGTGCTCCATTTTCCACCCACATTCCAAAGGCGTACAGGCTTCGAGGTTAATTGGCTTTGGTAATAATTATAAAATGTCCCCAGTGTTTGTGTAGGAAAGTGCAAGTGTACCGGGTGATCACTGGTCAGCGCGGACTCGCTGGGCCAATGGGCCTGTTTACGTGCTGTATCTTTAAATTAAACCAAACCAAACTAAAGTGAAAATAAACCAACTTATGTGCTGAAGTTTTATTCAGTATACATTGCTCTGAAGATAAATGACCCTCGGTACCACAATATTAAAATCCCTGGTATGTCTACTGAAGCAAAGTAATGGAAAGTATTATTTTTTCAAAAGAACTCTCTTGCTGCAAGTCAGCTCAGATCCAGAACACATTTAAAATCCATTTTCAAATCCCCTTGCGGGGTAGGGAACTTTCTGGTCACTGTACGCTTTCAACAAGAATTGCTTCACGCAGCGAGATGATCAGCTCTCCCTCCCCTCTGGTTAACCGTAAGCTGCAATTCCAACAGCAGCTCAAACCACAAATGCATGGCTGGGTGCACATGTTGCTGGAAAAGTTGCATGGTCGACCCTTGGTGCCTACTAACCTAGTTGGGCAGCATTGGGACCAAAGCAAGTGGCTTCAGGGCATCAATAGTTCAATGGTCCAATGGTTCAATGTTGCTTTAATTGTCACGTGTGCAAAGTACTAATGCAATGAAATTTTGTTTTTCTTACAAACAGTCCAGTAGAATATTGCCATATTCCACAATCCCCGATTAGCAAGGGTACAGAAATAATCTACTGACCCTGCCATAAAGTCAAGGACCAGAATTAGGCCATTCAGCTCATCAAGTCTACACAGCCATTTAATTATGGCTGGTCTATCTTTCCCTCTCAACCCCATTCTGACTTCTCTCCATAACCCCTGACACCCTTACTAATCACAAATCTGTCAATATCCACCTTAAAAATATACATTGACTTGGCCTCCAGCAAGATTGTGATTAGGTATCAGCACAGAAAAGAAATATGATGATCATATTGATGAACTGCCTGCCAACATTCATTGATTGTATTCATTGATATGGATCACGGGCAGACGGAGGAGATCTGTTTAATTTAGTATCATGTTCGGCAGGGCCAATGTGGGCCAAATTGCCTCTTCCTGTGCTGCGCTGTTCTATGTCGTTCAATGGTGAATGGTCATATTGAGAGGGGTAACCGTGAAAAGGCGACACAGTTACTGACTGACAGCACAAGTGACCTGGGGTCATCCCTGACTACGGGTGCTGTCTGTGTGAAGTTTGTACGTTCTCTACGTTTTCTCTGGGTGCACCGGTTTCCTTCCACGCTCCAAAGATGTTGCAGGTTTGTAGGTTAATTGGTTTCTGTAAAAATTCTTCTTATGCATTTAAGGATAGAATTAATGTATGGGTGATCGCTTGTCGCATGGACTCAGTGGGCTGAAGGTCCTGTTCCAACACTGTATCTCTAAACTAATCAAAACTAAACCAATTGGTTCCTGCCGCTTAGTTTGGCTTGGAGATACAACATGCAAACAGGCCCTTCGGCCCATTGTGTCTATGCCAACCTCTGATCACCTGTTCACATCAATTCTATGTTATTCCACTTTCTCAACCATTCCCTACACTCTAGGGGGCAATTTTACAGAGGCCAATGACCTAAAAATCCACACATCTTCGGGATAGGGGTGAAAGCTGAAGCACCTGGAGGAAACCCCCATGGTCACAGGGAAAGCATGCAGAATCCACACAGGCAGCACCCAAGGTCAGAATCAAACCAGGTCTCTGGCACTGTGAGGCAGCAGCTCTATCAACGGCGACACTGAGCCGCTTGTTAAAGTGTTCCAGTTTATACCCATGCACAAGAAGCAGTCACGGTGGTGCAGCAGTAGAGTTGCTTCCTTACAGCGCTTGCAGCGTCAGAGACCCGGGTTCGATCCCGACTACGGGTGCTGTCTGTACGGAGTTTGTATGTTTACCCCGTGACCGCATGGGTTTTCTCCGAGATCTTCGGTTTCCTCCCACACTCCAAAGACGTACAGATATGTAGGTTAATTGGCTTGGTTTATGTGTAAAATGTCCCTAGTGTGTGTAGGATCGCTGGTCGGTGCGGACTTGGTGGGCCAAAGGACCTGTTTCCGCGCTGTATCTCTAAACTAACTAAACTAAACGAAACAGAAAAGCAGGAATTTGCCAATTTAAAAGGTGGGATGAAGCTTTCTAAAGCTTTTTTCACACTGGCAGAATGTCTCAAAGTACAATGTCTGAGGTACATGTTGATGTGCACTCACTAATGCAAACTATTGTTAATAAAACAAAGAAATATGGGAAGAGGAGACAGAATTTTAAAATTAACAATAGAATAATACTGAATGTGAAATTTGTCATCTTTTGTTATTGCCGTTCAGAGACATCAATTACAGTTTTCAATAAATCTAAATGTCAGTCGGTAGTTCCAGAAATTCATTCAGAAACAATGTGATGCTCCAGTGAATATATTCATTATCCACCTCAAGGTTCAAAACATTTGCAATAAAAAGTTGAACTACATGGCTTATTAAACGGGGAAAGGTTGTTTCATGTATTGGGTAAACTTAAACTTCCAGAACGCTCTTTAAATTCTATAGTACTCTACTGTTAATGGTCATTTAATTAGCCTGAATTATTATTGATTACCAATGTGTTCAATGCAAGATTTCAGGGGCAGAGATTATTGCAAGCATCCCTCCTCAAGTATCTTTTTAAAGATATTTATCCTGTTAGTCCAAAAGACCATAAGTCATCGGAGCAAAATTTTGCCATTCGGCCCATCAAGTCTGCTCCGCCATTCGATCATGGCTTATCTGTCTTTCCCTCTCAACCCCATTCCCCAGCCTTCTCCCCGTAATCTTTGATGCCCTTACTAATCAAGAATCTGTCAATCTCCACTTTAAAAATATCCTATGTCCATTTTGAAAAAATTAGATATGTCTTAATTGACAAACCAGAATTATTTATCAGAATATGGTCTCCATTTATAGAATACTTAAAGGGGTAGATCAGACCAGCACCGAGACCAGACTGAAGCCTGAACCCAGGACTAGATGAATAATTATGTTCTCTGACCTATGGACCTATCTCCCAAGTTGTATTATTGATAGTTTATTCTATTTATCTAATTTCTTTCTTTCTTTCTTTCTTTTTTTCTATCTATAAATAGATATAAATAATTAGAAGCAATGTTTATAGATAACCGATAGAGGAGGATCCCAGCTACTTTGGTAACTGGGTCCCTGGAAACCTGGATACTTGATATGTAACCGCTAAACAAAGTCTGTACCTGGGTTAGTTTATGATATGCAAATGCCTCTAATAAAAATTTATTTAAAAAAAAATACAAATATAAATCCTATGTCTTGGCCTCCACAGCCATCTGTGGCAATGAATTTCACAGATTCACCAACCGCTGGCCATGGAGACCTCCTCCAAGGC
Source organism: Leucoraja erinaceus (assembly GCF_028641065.1). NCBI lineage: Eukaryota > Metazoa > Chordata > Chondrichthyes > Rajiformes > Rajidae > Leucoraja > Leucoraja erinaceus. Next base: position 20,455,138 of record NC_073389.1, on the reverse strand, counting down.
CAGTGGGTGGTGAATCTGTGAAATTCAGGACAGGAAGATCGGATTCGGAATGGGAGGGGGAATTGAAGTGCTGAGCCACCTGGAGATCAGGTTGGTTAATGTGAACTGAGCGGAGGTGTTGGGCAAAGCCCAATTATTACATAATAAATAAATGTTATTATGGTGGCCATGGACCTGGGTGTCATTGACCAGTCATTGAAAGTAGGCATGCAGGTGCAGCAGGCAGTGAAGAAAGCGAATGGTATGTTAGCTCCAAAAGGATTTGCCAGGGAGGTTCTACTGCAGTTGGTAGTATTGCGTACAGTTATGGTCTCCAAATCTGAGGAAGGACATTATTGCCATAGAGGGAGTGCAGAGAAGGTTCACCAGACTGATTCCTGGGATGTGAGGACTGTCTTATGAAGAAAGACTGGATAGACTTGGTTTATACTCTCTAGAATTTAGAAGATTGAGAGGGGATCTTATAGAAACTTACAAAATTCTTAAGGGGTTGGACAGGCTAGATGCAGGAAGATTGTTCCCGATGTTAGGGAAGTCCAGGACAAGGGGTCACAGCTTAAGGATAAAGGGGAAATCCTTTAAAACCGAGATGAGAAGAACTTTTTTCACGCAGAGAGTGGTGAATCTCTGGAACTCTCTGCCGCAGAGGGAGGTCGAGGGGCTATATTTAAGAGGGAGTTAGATGTGGCCCTTGTGGCTTATCAGAGGGTATGGAGAGAAGGCAGGTAATGGGATACTGAGTTGGATGATCAGCCATGATCATATTCACCGGTGCAGCCTCGAAGGGCCGAATGGCCTACTCCTTCATTTCTATGTTTCTTGGCACCTGCCTCAACTACTTCATTTGGCAGCTCATCTATATACCCATCACCCCTGTAGGCTCTTATTAAATATTGTCCTCATCTTAAACCTATGCCCCCTAGTTATTGATTTTCCCTACCCTGGGAAAAAGAGAAAAAAATGATATCTATTCCCCTCATCATTTAATACACTTTTATGAGATAAACCCAACCTCCTACACTCCAAGGTATGAAGTCCTAGCTTGTTTAAACTCATCCTGCAATTCTGGCAACATCCTCCAAATCTTCTCTACACTCCTTCCAGCTTAATGGCATCTTTCCTATTTCAGGGTGTCCAAAACTGAACACGATACTCCAAGTGCAGCTTCATTAACATCATGTGCAACTGTAACATAACATCCTAACTTCTAAACTCATTTCCCTGGCTGATGAAGGCCAGCTACATAAGCTACAAAAAGCTTTCTTCACTGCACCATCAATCTGCGATGCCACTTCCATGGAGCTATGTAGCTGTACGCCTTGATCCCTCAGCACCACCACACTACCATTGCTGTTTGCTGCATGAATTGCTTCCTCTGCCCTCTGCATACAAAACTGATTGTACTTCAAAAGCATTTAATCTGCGCAGAAGATTTTTGTGGAACCCAAAAACGTTACATAAATGCAAACCTTTTATCCGCCCTCAGATCTTTAAATCGTTAAGGTGGGGACTGACTGCCGCACAAATAGTGTTCCTTTATTTATCGTGTGAAATCACTGCTCTCAGCTCGCCACAATGGTCAGGAGGAAAAGCATTGGTGTAGCTAAGTGTTCAACCTCCACACCAGATGTCTGTACTAAGCGATTCTATATCCAACCTGCTTATCAGCGGCTGCAACAAGATAATTTCCTTTATAATTGCCCACTGTGAAGATACAAAGAGTGTGCACGCCTACAATAATATATAACGCACAGTAAGAAAGCTGCAGAATTCATGTGTAAATTAGTAAAAATATAAAAGATTAAAGCTTTTAATTTTTTTGTTAAATAGGAAATTGTTACAAAGAGTAAAACTCAGTGGATCCACGTGGAATATTTCTGAAAGAGGAAAGTGATCTTTCATGAGTTGCAGATTATATCCCACAGGGTTTGCGCCACAAGATATCATGTTAATCATTAAGTGGTCATCATTGTACATCAGTTATTATCACAATGGATATAGCGCAACACAGCCAAAGAAGATGGGAACAAAATGCATACAAACTCTGCTGTGCTTGGATCCACAGAAACATGTGACATCTTGACTGCAGGGAAAAGCTGGTGGGAGAACAAAGCTTTTCCCAGCGTTTAGACTGACATTTGGCCCAGTACAAAATGATAACACCCGGCACGTGATATATCCATTATAGCTCAAACTATGAAAAGGGGAAACTGCAGGGAAGTAACGAAAATCTGACAGCAATTTACTTGGTATTCGTCGAGCATAGTGTACCGATTTTACTGCATACTTATGCAGTCAATCATTCTTCTAGATATGGGAAGAATCACTGCTAAATTGAATGATAACTGTGTTCCTTCTATCCATATATATGACCCGAGCTCCTGGGCACGCTATTTTCATTCTTCATTCTTCTCCTTGCTCTCCCTCACTCTTTTTCTCATTCCCTCAAACAGCTTGGTCCGTAACCTTATGCACCACTTCAGTGAAATTCAACCCTTGCTCAAGAACAAGGTTTCTTTCTTTTTATAGAGTTTTTAATAGTCACTGTGACTTTAATAGCTTCAGATATTAACCGCAGTGCTCATTTTTGCTATGACAGCAGATGTTGCAACATACCTAGAAACAAGGAAGCCCAGGTGCTTTTTTTTTACAAAAGAAGACAGAGTGCTGGAGTCGTTCTGTGTATCAGCAACTCTCTGACCCACTGGCAATCAACTTCCCCACATTTGAATCCAACTATTTTTGCCAGCTCCTGTATCACCTTTCTACCAGCTATCTCCCCTCTTCGCCATCGAGAAGAATCCCAGCCCAAAATGTCATAATTTCCCTCCACAATGCTGCCTGACCTGCTGATTGCCTCCACACTTTTTATTTCTACCTCAAGATTCTAGCATCTGCAATCTCTAAAGCGAGGTCCTGGCCTGAAATGTCGCCTATTCATGTTGAAGGGTCCCAACACAAAACGTCACCTATCTATATTGAAGAAGGATCCCGACTCAAAACGTCACCATTCCATGTTGAGGAAGGGTCTCGACCTGAAACGTCACAATCAATGTTCTCCGGGCATGCTGCCTGACTCGCTGAGTTACTCCAGTACCTTGTATATATTTTTTAGCTGCAGTCTCTTGTGTCTCCAATAGTACTACAACAGTCTGGCTGTCATTGTTGGAAGAAAGTTTAGTCAAGACAGGAGCGTTTCAGTACATGTTACAGTAACATGAGAACTACTTGGAAAATGACAGAAATCATCCCCCCGATCCTCGTTATTTGGGACACGCGTTCCAGAAAACGTTGTTCCTTCAGCTGAGCTATTCCAGTAGATTTGCAACATTTACAGTACATCTGAAAATGCCAACAATAAATGCTTGAGCTCATTCTGGCCACAAAATTGTGACTTTTTATCCAGTTAAATCAGTCCATGCCCAATCAGCAGCAATGTAAAGGAAAGGTTGACCAAAGTGACACAATGTGGCACTTACTCTCAACGATCATCAGTTGGGTTTCATTAGATCAATTGGCACTAGAACTCTTCACATTACTTCAGTGAAATTCAACCCTAGCTCAAGAACATGGTTTCTTTCTTTTTATAGAGATTTTTATTGTCACTGTGACTTTAATAGCTACAGATATTAACCGCAGTGCTCATTTTTGTTATGACAGCAGATGTTGCAACATATCTAGAAACAGGAAGCCCAGGTGCTGTTTTACAAAAGAAGACATAGAGTGCTGGAGTCGCTCTGTGGGTCAGGCACTCTCTGACCCACTGGCAATCAATGTCCCCTCATTTGAATCCAACTCGGAAACAGGCCCTTCAGCTCACTGAGTCTGCGCCGACCAGCAATCACCCCGTGCACTAGCACTATTATACACACTAGGGACAATTTACAATTCACAGAAGCCAATTAACCTACAAACCTGTATGTCTTTAGAGTGTGGGAGTAAAACAGAGCAACTGGACCCACCAGGTCACAGGGAGAATGTACAAACTCCGTACAGACAACACCCGTAGTTAGGATTGAACCCGGGCCTCTGGCGCTGTAAGGCAGCAATTCAATCGCTGCGGCACTGTGCCACCTAAACATTGACAAAGGAGCTGACTTGCAGACATCATGCGAAAGTGACTGGTCGTAGCATCTAGATGATTCAAGATTCAAGATTCAAGATTCAAGATTCAATTTATTTGTCATTTGGACCCCTTGAGGTCCAAACGAAATGACGTTTCTGCAGCCATACATTACAAACAAATAGACCCAAGACACAACATAATTTACATAAACATCCATCACATTGCTGTGATGGAAGGCCAAAAAAAATTATCTCTCCACTGCACTCCCCCCCCCCCCCCCGATGTCAGAGTCAAAGTCAAAGCCCCCGGCTGGCGATGGCGATTGTCCCGCGGCCATTAAAGCCACGCCGGGTGATGCAAGGTCGCACACCAGGTTCTTGATGTTAGAGCACCCTGCGTGCGCTCGCAGAGTCCCGCAGCCATTCCAAGCCGCGCGGGGCGGTGATGTCAGGCCCCGCTCCAGGAGCTCTTCAACCCCGCAATTCAGGCGGGAGAAGCTGCCGCCGCGGGAGCTCGGAAAAGCGGTCTCCCTCCAGGGACCTGCGGGCTCCCGGTGCCGCCATCCGCCAGACCCACAGTTGCAGCCTCCGAATCTTCGGAGGTCGGGCCGCAGCAGCGCTCCACCACCGCTCCACCCGCTCTGGACTCGGCCAGCTCCGCGACGGTGAGGTGAGTCGTCAGCACCAGAGCCCCCGGTCTTCCTGTTGGAGGCCGCTCCTCGTTGCAGCCCCAACGACAATGGAGACCCGACAAAGAAAAGGTTGGGTCTCCCGTGCAGGGAGAGATTTAAAAGTTACCCCCTCTCTCCCACCCCACCCGCACCCGCACCCCCCCCACACACACACCCCAACAAAAAATAACAAAAACTACATAAAAACATAGACAAAAAATAATAAAAACGCAGACGGGCTGCAGAGGCCGCTGCTGATGAGAGTTGCGCCGCCTACCGTACCGTATATATCTGAGTGTGGAATCAAGGAGTTCTGAAAAAACTGACGACAATCGACATGAAAAATAAAATGGTTGAATGGCTTTCATTGTATATAATATGAAACAAGATTTTTCTTTGGCTGTTGAAAATCAATAATCCCAGCCTCAGAACATAACTGCAACTGTTCCTCATGGTAACGCCTCAGATGCAACCAACTTCAGCTGTTATTGTTATCAATGATAATGCTGCCTCACAGCGCCAAAGCCCCGGGTTTGATTCCAACCTCAGGTGCTGCCTGTGTGAAGTGTGCACGTTCTACCTGCGATCACATAGATTACCACCTGTTGCTCCAGTTTCCTCCCAAATCCCAAAGACATGCGGGTTTGTAGGTTAATTGGACTCTGCAAATTGTTCCCAGTGCCCACCCTTGTCCAACAATCGCCTCATACATTAGTTCTATGCTACACTCTGGGGACAGTTTACAGACACCAATTAACCTACAATCCTGAACATCTTTGAAATGAGTGAGGAAACCAGAGCGCTCGAATTAAAACCACGGGGTTACAGGGAAAACATGCAAACTCCCGACAGATAGCATCCGTATTCAGGATTGAACCAGGGTTTCTGCCACTGTAAGACTCTACTTCTGCATCACTGTTCTGCCCTGCAGGAAAGTGAAGGAATGCTCTCACCATTTTCCTGGATTGACTCTCAAAAGCAGGTATACAAAATGCACGTCATAATCCCTTCAAAATTTTGGAATAACTTATTTAGTTGTAGGTTAGAGTGGAAACTAAGGTTTGGGAATTATGTCACTTAGATTTAAAACGGTTGCAGTTAAACAAGCCTTACTGATATCTTTGGGTCCAGTCAATAACGGAGCAAATAACTTTGGATGAATCTGAAGACCCTCCAAAACTGAAGACTGCAGAATCATTTTCCAGTTATAGTCATAGAGTTGCACAACACAAACATTAGTTCTTCAGCCCACTTTGTCCATGACTACCAATTTGGCAAATTGGGCCAGTCCCATTTACCTGCAGTTGGCCCTTATCCCTCTAAACCCTTCCTATCCATGTATCTGTCTAAATATCTTTCAAAAGTCGTAATTTTTTTACCACTTCTATAGCTTCTTCTGGTAGGTCATTCCATTTGCAGATTACTCTCTGAGTGAAAAATGTTGCCCCTCAGTTCCCTCTTAAATCTCTGCCCTTTCACCTTAAGGCTCTGCCTCCTGATTTTGGACTCCTCTACCCTGGGATGACTTTATCCACATCCCTCATGATCTGATACACCTCAACAAGGTCACCCGTCAGCCTCCTACGTCACACCATATGCATTTGTCTGCTTCATTCACATGCAATCTGGCATATAACCACAAAATAAAGTAATGCACAAACACTCCAAATTGGCAGAAAATAGGCTGCGTGAAGAACTGGCAGGAATCCAGCAGTGAAACATCCATCAACATTTTGTTCATTTGCTGTGCCCCTGTTACCAGCTGCCCAAAACCAAAAGTTTATTCTTATGACGCATACTTTTGAAAAATGACAGAGAAGTTCGAATGCAGTTTAAAATCAATCAAAATTATATGCCCATCAATGTTCTTGTCTTTCCCAGATTGGAATATCGAGAAGTTTAAAATGAAAGGGGAAAAGTTTAAGGCAAATGTGCAGGGCAACATTTTTTATCAGATTCAGTTTTTATCAGTTTATCAGTTTAGTTTATTGTCAAATGTGTCACATGTACAGTGAAAAGCTTTTGTTGTGTGATTACCAGTCAGCAGAATGGCAATACATGATTACAATCGAGCCATTTACAGTGTATGATAAGGGAATAAGGTTTAGTGCAAGGAAAAGCCAGCAAAGTCCGATCAAGGATAGTCCGAGTGTCACCAAAGTATATAGTAATTTGGCACTGCTCTCTGGTTGTGGTAGGATGATTCAGTTGTCTGATAACAGCTGGGAAGAAACTGTCTCTGAATCTGGAGATATGCGTTTTCACACTTCTGTACCTTTGCCAAATGGGAAAGAAGGAGTGGCCAGGATGCAACTTATCCTTGATTATGCTGCTGGCCTTGCCGAGACAGCGTAAGTAATAAATTTAATCAATAGAAGGGAGGCAGCATCCACAATTAAGCTACAATTTATTGTGGTCTCAGGTGGAGCAGTTCCCAAACCAAGCTGTGATGCATCCTGATAAAATGCTCTCTACAGCGCATCTGTAGAATTTGGTGAGAGTTGTAGGGGGCATGCCGAACCTCCTAAACCTTCTAAGGAAGTAGAGGTATTGGTGTGCTTTCTTGGTCATTGCTTCAATATGGGTGGTCCAGGAGAAGTTGTCGGTGATATTGACTTAGAGGAATTTTAAGTTTTCAATCATCTCTACTTCGGTGCCATCATTGCAAACTGGGGTATGTGTATCGTTTCACTTCCTGAAGTCAATCACTATCTCCATTGTCTTGCTGACATTGAGCGAAAGGTTGTTGTTACACTTACAGTTATATTTAGTTGTTGAGTGCTTGGAACGCACTGCCAGGGGTGGTGGTGGAGGCAGTAGGTACAATAGTGGCATATAAGAGACATGTGGATAAGCACATGAATATGCAAGGTAGAGGGAGGTGGATTAGATGCAGGCAAATAATAGTTGATCTTGACATTATGTTCAGCATAGACTGTGGGCCGAAGGGCCTGTTCCTGCTGTGTACGGAGTTTGTATGTTCTTCCCGTGGATTTTCTCTGAGTGTTCTGGTTTCCTCCCGCACTCCAGCGACATACAGGTTTGTAGGTTAATTGGCTTTGGTAAAGATTGTAAATTGTTCCTAATGTGTAGGATAGTGCTAGTATATAGGAAAGCTGGTCAGTGCGGACTCAGTCGACCAAAGGGCCTGTTTCCGTGCTGTGTCCCTAAATTACACTGCGGTGTATTTCTATTCTCTGCTCTATGTTCTATGTTCTGATATATATTGTTGAACAGATTTTTAGTTCATATAATGGAGATGTACACCTCAATGAACAGTGCAATTTTAGTCAGGGCATTAATATCTATCAAGCCAATGATATGTTCTATGTTCTAATCGTCAAGGCTGGTCAGAAATCACAGAGAGGGGGAGAATGAAAGAGGAGAACTAGCGACAATAAAAGCTTAACCTCTGAGAATGAAACAGCTACAGAAAAAAGAGAGAAACATCAGGAAGCTTGACAGCACAGAGACAGAAATGTCACCTATTTTAAGGATTGACCAAAATAATGGCAAAATAAATGTTGTCAAGAAAAGTCGAAACAGAAACGGACAGAAATAATTTTATAGATAAATTTAAAAAAAAGCAATGCAAGTTGTTAACCTGTGTGTATTTATAACTTTACAGTCAAATTACTCTCTCTGCTCAGTCACAGCCCAGCCCTGGTCTCATTCTAACTGTCATTCATATAAATGCCTGTCAGGTGCATCTGGACAATGATCCTGACCAATGTTCAGTGGTTGATCTGTAAGCGTGAAAGCCAGTGATAATATTCCTCCCATTGCTGTGAGCCACCACGCTGGGTGGCACAGTGGCCTCACAGCACCAGGGACCCAAGGTCGATCCTGAACTCAGATGCCATCTGTGCGGAGTTTGCATGTTCATCCTGTGACCGAGTGGGTTCCCTCCAGGTGCTCCGGTTTCCTCCCATATCCCAGAGACGTGCGAGTTTGTAGGTTAACTGGTCTCTCTAAATTGCCCCAGTGTTTAGTAAGTGGATGGGAAAGTGGGATAACATAGAACTAGTGTGAACGGGTGATTGATGGTCAACCTGGCCTCGGTGGGCCGAAGGGCCTGTTTCAATGCTGTACCTCTAAACTAAATCAAAGCACAAACCATGCCTCCATTTTGAGAGTGGCATGAGAAGCAAAAAACATTCAGAATAGAATTTACCAGTAATTAGATTGGACAACTAGTTTAAATCAGAGCGCAAATGGACAACAGAGAAACCTGCTTGGAAAATAAAGTTGTCAGTGGAAGAGAAAACCAAAGTGCAAAAGGAATTCAAATACATTAATCACAAACGGATGGATCAATAAAGATATAACAGAATCAAATCAAACGCCAAGCCTCATATCCAGCAAGAGAGAATCCAGGTCGAAAGGGGATGCCTAACATATCAAACCATGGTAGAACACACACAGAGACACGGGTGTGCAATTCAAGCTGCATGATATGAAAACATACAGAAACTCAAGAGATGCAAAATAAATCAAGAAGAATGAAAGTAGAAATGTATTGTTAAATCCACTCGGGGCGCCGCATTGATGGCAGCCTCTGCCTACAGTCTGTTGTCTGTGTTTCAATCTTTTTTAAATTTTTAGTCTGTTTTAAAAGTGTGATTTGGAGGATTCTTTAGTTTTTCTATGTGGGGGAGGAGGGTAGGGTAAGGGGGGAAACCGTTTCCAAGTCACTTCCTGGCGAGGATGTGATTATTCTCCGAGTCGCGTCCTCGCCCCCCTCCTTGCAGCCTACCACCTGGAGTGCCTTTCCTGCCGGGGACAGGACCAAGCTTCAGCGGCGGCGGTGCAGCACTGGATTCACCTACGGAGCATGCGGATGCCAACCTGGATCGCCGTTTGAAGCTCCGGAGTGCTGGGCCTGCTGCCTCAACATCTCGGAGCTGGGCTTTGGAGAGCTCCCAGCGCGGGCGGCGCTGACCAACATCGAGGAGTCCTGGGACCCTTTGCCGAGGGCTGCCAGCGTTGAATCGCTGACCAGCGCGGCCTGTGGACTTCGGGAGCCGCGGACTACGGTAGGAAGTGGCCGATTCGGATGTCCAAGCCGTTGAGGTGGTTCTCCCATTCCGACGTCGGAGTTCCATCTTCCCGGCATGAGGGCCTGAACATTGGCCCGCCCATGGCGGCAACTGCGAGGGGTTCGGGAGCCCCCCGACCACGGGTGAACAAAGGAGGACAATGGAGGAGGATGACTGAATTTTAGAGCCTTCCCATACAGTGGGAAATTTTGATTCCGCTGTGTGGTGATTTCTGTGTTAAAGACTATTATGTTCAGTGCTCTTTATTATTCGTATGGCTGTATGGTGACAACACATTTCACTGTACCAATTGGTACATGTAACAAATAAATGTATCTTGTATCTTGTGTCTTGTATCTATCAGAAATTGAATCACCAGGATGAGTTTTGTTTGAAAAGGATGATTAATACAGTCAGAATTGTTCAGCATTTTGAAGAGGAGGCACAGTTTGACTCCATTTTTGGCGAAGAGCACATCTCGAGGCAACCAATAAACTCATGCAGCATGGAACCAGGCCCTTCAGCCCTATTTGCCCATGCCGATCAAGATGCTCCATCCACACTGGTCCCACCTGCCCGTATTTGGCCCACGTCCCCCCAAACCTTTCCTTTCTACGTACCTGTCCAAATGTCTTTAAAATGTTGTTTTAGTACCTGCCTCAACTACTCCCTCTGGCAGCTTGTTCCCTGTACTCACCACCCTCTGCATGTAAAAGATGCCCTCCAGGTTCCTATTAAATCTTTCCCTTCTCACCTTAAACTTATGTTCTTGATCCACCTACTCTGGGTAAAAGACTCTGCACAGCTACCCTATCGATTCCCCTCATGATCTTATATACCTCTACAAGATCAGCCCTCATATGTCTGCACTCTAAACAATAAAGTCCTCGCCTGCCCAACCTCTCCCTATAGCTCAGGCCCTCAAGTCCTGGAAACATCCTCGTAAATCTTCTCTGCACTCCTTCCACTTTAACAACATAGTTCATTTAGCAGAGTAACAAAACTAAGACATTACACAAAATGTGGCCTTGCCAACGCTTTGTAAAACTGTAGCATAACATCTCAACTTCTCCACTCAATACCCTGACCGATGACGGCCTTCTTGATCATCCTATCAACCTGTGACGCCACGTTTAAAGACGTTTGACATTGCAAAATTCATGTGGGAAATCCGAGAAAAAAACGTTTTCTCCAGAAAATAGTTGGGACAAAAGAACGTAGGAATAATTAGGTATGCATGTACGGGTGAAGAATTAGTGTCAAATGAAAAAGAATGGATTGAGGCTCTTGGAACACAGACTGGTTGTAATTCATTGTATAATCGGAGTAACAGATTATTATTATTATTATTATAATTATTATTAATATTATACTTATGGGCGCATATCAAAGACTCAAGGACGTCTTACAAAATTTAATAATCAGATTACAAAACATAAGTAGAATAAAACAAGAAACAAAAAATAGTAGGGACAACACACAATTCAAAGAGAGAGCAGCGGCAGGTAAACACGCCAGCGTTCACTCTCCCTTCCGGCAGCCATCTTGGAGACAAAACAATCAAAACACCTTTTAACATTGAACATCCACCACAGTGACTCCTACACACTCCTCACTGTGGTGGAAGGCGTAATATAGTTCAAGTCCTTCCCCTTGCTCTTCCATGGTTGTGGGCCTCGAGCCCCCATTGACGAGACGATCTTGACTCCCATAGCCGGTGTTTGGGCCCTCTGCTCCCCTCCCGCATCGGGGGTTTGTCAACTCCCCCACGCCGGGCGAACGAACCTCGCGTCAGGACTGGTCGAGCCTTCCGTGGCGTTGCAGCTCCTGACTAGCCTCGCCCTGAGACTGCGAGCCCTTGATGATGAAGTCCGTGGTCACGGTGGGAGCAATCCCAGGTAAGGGATCCGCTCTGATGTTAGTCCACGCCCCGCGGTGGGGCTCACGACAGTCCGAGGAGGCTTCCAGCTCCAGCGATGGTAGGCCGCAGAGCCCCGAGAATGTGAACCGAAGAATAATCACGTCTCCGGGAAGGTAAGAACTTGAAAAAAGTTTCCCCCTGCCCCTCCCCCCTCCCCCCTCCTCCTACATAAAACATACCAAAAGAACATTAAAACAAACTAAAAAATAACAAAAGCAGTGAAAAGACAACAGGCTGCCGATAGGGCTGCCAGGCCTAGGTGCCTAGGCCAGGTGAAGTGGCCGATCTCTACCTCATCGGGGCTTCCTTGCTGATCGGCAGGTCGAATTTACCCCCTGCTGCCGAGGCTCTGGAATTCCGACCGGAGACGGCAGATCCGTTTGCAAAGCCGACTTCCGCGGCCCAGTATCTCGGTCCCCAAGGCCATGACCTCCGTTGTTCCGGCAAAATGGATAATCCAGAAAGCTTCTGGAACCAAGGGTGCTGGAAAATTGGTGGTGGACCTGTATATATGTGTGGACATCAGGCCAGAAGTTGGTCAGCTTTACCTATAATTAAGGAATCCGCAGGATCAATGTCACTCAGCCATGTCAAACTATACCACATATACTATCTTGATAGTCAAGAGATATAAGGAGAAAACAAAATCATATATACATTTTATGTATATAAATATACATGACATTTTAAAAATATCACGTGCAAAAATGCTATTTTTTGATTCTGTCAAATATATGATTTCTCATTAATTAAACTTTCTCTGCTGATGCCAGATTGACAATGATAACAAGAGGAACTCAACAATGTGCAATAAGCATTTCTAGGTATATTTTTCAATCAGCAGCTTGGAAAAGAAAATATTTCCCACCATTCAGGGAATAGCAAGCCTACTAAATAAGAATTTACATGTGGCATCAACCCCACATATTCTCAGATCTGAAAAAAATATGAGAACAAAGCTACTTCCAAATGTGTGTGCTTATCCTACAAGGTTCCGTGAATAAAGCTGCAACAAATGCGAGGCTTACATCAGCACAAAAATTGTTCCTTTTGCGCTTCAGATTCTGCTTGAGCATTATTACCATTTCTCCGCGTATTCATTCAGAATAGAATCACAATTTTTCATTTTAGGTCAAAATTGCTGCCAGCAAATAAATAATATGTTTGCACTCAGCAGCTTAAGAGACTTCATCAACCTCTCTCTTTGTCTCTGCAGTGTTTCAGTTGTCCAGTTTCTAAGGCCCCACCCTTCTTAATCACCACAACAAACTCCCTCCTTAGTTCCCTTAAATTTGTGTCTGCTTTAGCTTTACAAAAAGTTGACCATCTTGGCAAGCCTTAGGCTTACAGCCCTTTTTTTAAGCCATCAATTTTTACTTAATAATATTACTTAGTTTAGAGATACAATGTGGAAGCAGGCCCTTTGCCCACTTATTCCATTTTCACCTGTTCACACTATCACCTGTTCACACTAGTTTGATGTTATCCCACTTTAACATCCTACACATCAGGGGCAATTTACAGAAGCCAAACCCAGAGGTCTTTGGATTGTGAGAGGAAACAGGAGCACCCGGAGAAAACCCATGCGGTCACAGAGAGAAAGTGTAAATTCCACACAGACAGCATCCATAATCAGGATCAAACCCATGTCTCTGCCGCTGTGAGACAGCAATTCTACCGCTGCACCACTATGTCACTCTCAATGTGAATTGCGATCCTGGATTTCATAAACTGAAATAGAGAGGACAAAAACAGGGTGCATATGAAAACTAAAATGCTAATTATATCACTACACATTTGGAAGTCCGTGAATGTTCAAACAAAGGATAAGAAAAGTCTCATTAAAATGCATTGAAGAAGAGAGACTTCAGCTGAAGAAGCCAGGATATTTCTCCTTGAATACAAAATACAAGATCAAGACTAGTTTGGTATGTAGAGAAGAGTCAAGAATCAGGAGTCAAGACTCTTGATGCTTCTTAACTTAATTCTTTGCTGTTGTGCTACTTGCAATATGGTGCCATAAAATGCCGCCATTTTCTTTCGACTACTGCTCTCATTATCTGTTGGTTAAAGACCAGGGGACATGTACTCAAAGTGATAAGCACGCGAGAAAGGATTGGAAGGGCTTTTGAGATAAAACTGTTTTATTCAGAGACTGTTTTAAACCAGAACTCACGTGCCCTGAATAATGGTGGAAATAGAATAATTCAGGGGGTTTCAAAGGGAATTACGTAGATGCGTCCAAAAAAATATTTTGCAGGGCTAGAGAGAAAGGACAGATTGCCTTACAAGATGATAATTTAGAATTAATAGGTTGAATAGCCTCCAGAGCCATAACATTTTCATAATGTCTCTGGGGATGAGTTTCTGCATTGTAGACTGTATACAATTCTTTTCTCCAGAGATACCTCCTGACCCACTGAGTTACTCCAGCATTTTGTGCCTATCCTCAGTGTAAACCAGCATCTATAGCTCCCTCCTATAAAGATTGATGCTGTTTTAACAAATTTAATACCAATGTGAATATCAGTATGCCGTCATGGATGTCTTCCCTGGCTTCAGGAGTTCACGAGGAATCTGATTTTTGCCCAGCATTATCCTTTGTACAATCTCTTTAATATCGTTGAGAGAGGGTGTTTGGTTTAGACTCTGTATTGCTAATGGCACAGAGGTACAGCGGTAGAGTCGCTGCCTTCCAATGCCAGGGACCTGGGTTCGACAATGACTACAAATGCTGTCTGTAAGGAGTTTGTACACTCTCCTTGTGACCTAATAAATTGCAGACCAAGATAAACAAATTGTCTGCAGCCTGTCACAAAAATTATTTTATGAATATCAACAGCTCACTATAAACTGACATTCATGATTAGTACTGGTGTTAGGAGTTATGGGGAGAAGTCAGGAGAATGGGGGGGGTGAGAATGGCCTAATTCTGCTGCTTATGAACATCAATAATAAAGCTCTGGACAGGGAGATTACAAGTGTTCCGACCCGTACGTCACCTCTCCGTGTTGTCCAGAGTAGCTGTCTTACCAGCTGAGTTACTCCAGCACTTTGTTTACTTTTTTGGGCTGCAGTTCCTTCAGTATCTCAATTGATCAGGATATAGAAACAAAGAACTCCAGAGGCTGATTAATACACAAAAGTACACAAAGTGCTGGAGTAACATAGTACGTTAGGCAGCATCTCTGGAGAACTGGGTAGATGACATTTCGGCTCGAGACAAAGAAGGGTCTCGACCCCAAACGTCACCAAAAATGGACGCAGAATGCTGGACTAAATCAGTGGGTCACGCAGCATCTCTGGTGAAAAGGAATAGGTGACCTTTTCGGGTCAAAACCATTCTTCAGACTGAGAGTCGGGGGAGAGAGAAACTGGAGATATGAAAAGGAAGCGAAGAAATCAGAGCTGGCACTGATGGCCAAAGAGCCCAGAGATGGGTTAAACGTAGGCAGGTGGGACTAGTGTAACTGGGACATGTTGGCCGGTGTGGTCAAGTTGGGCCGAAGGGCCTGTCCTACTCTGTATGACTCTATGACTCTCTGAGATGCTGCCTGGCCTGCTGAATTACTCCAGCACTTTGTGTCTATCTTTGAAGTAACATTGAATGTGTACAAAATGTTGGCCAGACTAGAACTGGAACATTTCATCCAATTCTGGCCAGTATGTTCAGAATAAGATTCCAGAGAGAATGCTAAAGGTATTTTATTGGAATGATTCCAGGGAGAGGACATTTTGGGCAAAGATTAGACTGAAACTGCAGTTCTTCCAGAAGGTTGAGTGGAGGTTTCATAGAGTGGTTAAGGGCCAGAACAAGTGAGTGAACTGAGAGAAGCTGTTCAAATCAGCAGATGATTTCAGGAGCAAACGTCACTGTCTCAAAATTATGGACAAAGGATACAAGGGAGATATGGGCGGTTAAGGACAATAATTCCCTGCCTCTACGTGTGGTGGAAATGAAACAAAGCCAGTTCCAATAATGTTATTTGGATAACCCACCAGCGTAATCAAGGACAAGTCTCACTCCGTTTTCTCCCCTCTCCCATTAGGCAAGAGAGGTACAGAAGTGTAAAAATGCACACCTCCAGATACAAGGACAGTTTCTTCCCAGCCATTATCAGGCAACTGAACCATCCTCTCAACAACTATACAGCAGTTCTGACCCACCATCTACCTCATTACAGACCCTCAGACTGTGTTATATCAGACTTTACTGGACTTTATATTGCATTAAACATTATTGTCTTTATCCTGTATCTGTACACTGCAGACAGCTTGATTGCAATCATGTATGGTCTTTTCGCTGACTAGATAGCATGCTACAAAAAAGCTTTTCACGGAATCTCGGTACATGTGACAAAAAACTAAAACATGAACTATCCACTTGCAATTATCCATCACAGGCTCGTCACTTCCTTCTATCCAGTCCACCTTAATGGGTGATGCATCAGAAAGGCTGGAAGTATGCTCAAGGATGCTTGTCACCCTGGCCATTCCCGTCTCTCTCTCTATCTTCAGGGAGGAGATATTGGATCTTGAAAGTCCCAGTATTTAGACTTATGTCCCTGTCCCACTTAGGAAACCTGAACGAAAACCTCTGGAGACTTTGCGCCCCACCCAAGGTTTCCGTGCGGTACCCGGAGGTTCCCAGAGGTTTTTGTCAGTCTCCCTACCTGCTTCCACTACTTGTAACCTCCGGCAACCACCTGCAACGTCATTCAGTTATTCTGTTATTGCTCTTCAGAAGATGTTTTGCATTACTTCAGATTTATCACAAATTTTGTCACCAGTTGTATTAATCATTATGATTTATACTGTTTACGAGCTACAGGCAAACAAGGAATATCACTGCACCCTGATGTATATGGTGTAACCTGAAATCTGAAAATAATTTGTCAGCAAAGCTGGAAAGAGTGCAGAGAAGATTTACGAGGATGTTGCCAGGACTTTAGAGGCTGAGCTATAAGGAGAGGTTGAGCAGGCAACAACTTTTTTCCATGGAGTGCAGGAGGATGACGGCTGATCTTATCATGTTGTATAAGATCATGAGGGGAGTAGATAGGGTAAATGCACAGTCTTTTATCCCAAATAGGGGAATCGAGAACCAGAGGTCATAGATGTAAGTTGAGAGGGGAAAGATTTAAAAGAAACCTGAGCGGCAACATTTTCACGCAGAGGGCAGTGGATATATGGAACGAGCAGCCAGAGGAGGTAGTTGAGGCAGGTACTCTCACAAAATTTAAAATACATTTGGACAGGTACATAGATTGGAAAGGTTTAGAAGGATACTAGACATCCGATGGGTGTCCTTCATGATGCCAGTCAAGTAAAGACAGTAAATGGGGGTGCTGCTTTAATTTTTTTTAAGTTGAAAATGTCAATAATGTAAAATATAACATCAATTTGAATGAAACTTGATACACCACACTGCAGGTCAATTGTGAGTAAGATGGGCCAAAAATTGTTGTGCTATCGTGTACTGTTTTGGCGTAATTTCAGGATCACATTCGTCATAGACATCACAGACACACGCACAGACACGCATAAAAATAAACAAGATGAGAGTTCTAATAATTTATATAGATAATATATAGATAGATGGGCCAAATGCAGGCAGGTGGAGCTAGTATAGATGGGGCATGTTGGTCGGCATGGGTAAGAAGGGCTGAAGGACTTGTTTCCGTGTTGTATGACTCTATGAATCTAGGTCAAAAGCTTAAACTAGAAGACTGGGAATAACTGGATTGCTCTTATTGTAATAGGTATAAATTAGATGGCTCAAATGTCCACCTTCAGCTGGCCATCGCCTCCATTCTAGATTTCAAGCGAGTCATTGTTCTTCTCCTTGCCTGTCCACATTCAGTGTTTGTGCCCCAGGGGCATCTCCCGCAGCCGACCTTAAGGGCACAGAAGATGACACACTACCCCCCAGTTCTTCTTACCGGCCCTTTGTTCTCCATGCCGTCTCTGACTATCTCCACCCTCCTCTCCGGTATTCTGGACCGCGGGAGCGGGGCAGGGGAGGTGGAGGGAGGGGCCCAAGCTCAGCGGCCTCAATATCTGGGTGGGTTCTCGTGTCCCAAGAGAGTGTGGTCCAGGTTTCAATGAAGCCATAGCCACATTGGGAAGGTTGATGCTAGTCTGTCAGACTGGCTCCCTCCCGCACTGTTATCAAGCAGCGCTGGCTGACTGACATTGTCATGATCCCTTTCATCTGCCAAGACATTGGGTGGCCTTCAGATTTTGACTTCCCTTCAAGCATCCTGCTGCTTTTGCATCACGAGCTATGGGACCCTTCGCTATTGACTGCACAGTCACAAAGCTGCGTGGAATGCATAGAAACCCACCAAATGGCTCATCAATCTTAGCGAAAAAAAGATAAACTGCAGGTTTTATTGTTGCAAAACCCAAGTGGCAAAGATCTCCAGGATTTCAACACTTCATTGATTCAGCAAAATAGAAAAAAAACCACTGGGAGAAAAGAAAGAATGTAAACCTGATTCACAACAAGGAACATCACACTGTGATTCAAATATCACCAACTGCACATAGGTCTGGTCCAAGTGCTGGAACTATTCAATGCATCCAACCTGTGATACCAAATTATTCAATTATGGACCTCAAAGCAAAATATAACAGTAAAATGGCAGGATATCTTCAAATGAAAGTAGATGATAGAATGCATTTGATCTACCATTTGAAGGATACAAGTAGTTTTTTTTAAGCCAAAATACAAAAGGAAAGAATGATAAGACTTCAAATACAATAAAGATCCTGGGAGAAAATAGAACACAACATTTTTTAATCTGATGGAAGAAGCTACATTGTTTGAACATTTTTTCCTGTTTTCTTTGGAATACACACACTCACAAATAGAATTGGGAATTTAAACTCTAAGCCAAAAAGGAAAATGTTCAAAAGAAACAAAAATAGATGTTAAAATTAGTCAGCTGGACATTTATGTGAAACTAAGCTGAAACATTAGCTGTGTTTCGCTTTCCATGGAGGCTTTGTGACCTGCTGAGTTGTTATTTTTTTCCCCAGCATCTGCAGTATTTAGCATTTTCCGTTTTATTAGCCGAGTTGAATTTTTTTTTTTGCATATTTGGTCATTCCAAATAAAATTGCATCATCAGCAAGTAAAAATGACACAAGGAATTTGCAATAGTTTGTAATGATAATACCAGTTTCAGCATTGTCCCCGGTTTCTCAAATTATTGCAAATCAAAGAGAAAAACAGAAAATGCAATTTTGAGAAAGAAACCACAAATAAAAATAGTGCATGACACTGGCACAGGATCTATCTGCTTCCCATAGTTGCTATAGTACATCCCCCAAATAAGGCAATAGACAGCAAAATTGGACACTGGTAGACTAATTGGCTCACCCTCCACTGTTTACTATTTGGCAGCCAAAGCAACTGACCTTTAATGGTTTTTCATTCATTTTCGGTGAGAGGGAGAAACAAATCAAGTGTGGAGATAGATCATTTTCAAAACCTTTTAGGTAAACCCAAACCATTTTTCAGGTGCAAATCCCTTAAAGATTTTTTATCTTCCCAAAAGATTATTCACACCTCCAGATTCAGCGACAGTTTCTTCCTGGCTGTTATCAACTAACTGAACCACCATATCAACAACTAGAGTGCGGTCCTGAGATACTATCTATCCCATTAGAGGCCCTGGGACCATCGTTAATCGGACTTTATCTTGCACTAAACTTTATTCCCTTTATCATGTATCTGTGCACTGTGGACGACAGTCTTTTATAGGTGTACAGTAGAGAGCATATTGACTGTTTGCATCGCGGCCTGGTTCGGCAACATGAATGTCCAGGAGCGAAAAAGACTGCAAAAAGTTGTGAATACTGCCCAGTCCATCACCGGCTCTGACCTACCCACTATTGAAAGGATTTATCGGAGTCGCTGCCTCAAAAAGACAGCCAGCATCATCAGAGACCCACACCATCCTGCCCACACACACATTTCACCCCTGCCATCGGGAAGAAGGTACAGGAGCCTGAAAACTCTAACATCCAGGTTCAGGAACACCTTCTTCCCTACAGCTATCAGGTTATTAAACACTACAACCTCAAGTGAGCTCTAAACTGCAAGATTATTATTATTAGTATTATTATTATTATTGCACTATTATTGCTTGTTTTTTGTGTGTACGTACATGTGTGTGTGTGTGTGTATGTGTATATGTATATATATACTAGACCAAGTACAGACCCGTTGGGTCTGCTCCCCAATGCACCCATCCCCCACCCGTAGCCCCCACGGGAGGTGTGGTCCTCCAACTCAACGTTGCCGAAGGTAAGATTCGAGCACTCCTCAGCAAAGATCATAGCTCGTGAGACTTCCCCAGCACTGGAGTTGAACAAAAAAAATCCCAATAGCATCTTCCCAATTGCAATACCAGTTGACCCTCACCTCCTGTCCTGCCAGGAGCTATGATGGTAACATTGTTGCAAATGTGCACTTGCTGTGAGATGCCATTGAGCTGAAACATTCAGCGTTACTGCTAGTGTTCCTGTCTTGCAACTTTGTATCGAAGTGTGTTGAAAGCTGTGAAGAATGATTTTAACAGGAAAAACAATTTTAAATTCAAAGTATTTTTAAACATTTTCAGTAATAAGTCGAGTTTGGACTCCAGGGGAAAAATCTCTACCAGGATATGTAAACATTTTATTGTTACCGCATAGATTTTTTGCGAAGATGTGATCACACACGAACAAATAAACACACAAATCCACATACAAGATCAGAGTTTTAATAAATACTAGACCAAGTGGGTCCTGTTGGGTCCCTGTTGCATGGTAGGCCTGGTCCCCCAATGCATTCTGTTCCCCAACACAATATTCCACTTGTCACCCATAGCCCCCATGGGAGGCCTGGTTCCCCAATGCAACCCGTTCTGCCCGTTCCGCTTGCTGCCCGCCCTCTTCTCCCTCCCCCTTCTCTCCCCCTCCTCTCTCCCCTTTCCTCCCCCCCTCCCCCCCCTCCCCCTCATCTCTCCCCTCCTCTCCCCCCTCTTCACCCCCCTCCTCCTCTCTCTCCCCTCTCTCTTCCCCCTCCTCTCTCCCTGTCCCTCTATCCCCGTAACTCTCTCTCTCTCCCCTCTCTCTCCTCCTCTCTCTTCCCATCCCCTCTCTCCCACCTCTGCCCCTCTCTCCCTCCCATACCCCTCCCCCCTCCCCCTCCTTCACCCCCCTCCCCCCCTCCTCTCCCGCCTCTCTCTCTCTCCCCCCTCTCTCTGTCTCTGTCTCCCTCTCTCTCTCTGCTCTGCCCCTCTTTCTCTCACTCTCTGCCTCTCTCTCTCTGTTTCTGCCACCCACTTTCTGTCTCTGCCCCCTCTCTCTCTGCCCTCTCTCTCCAGCCCCCTCCCTCCAGATGCGCCTGTGAGTTGGGGGCAATGCATGAGTGGATAGGGCAGGGATGGGGTAAAAGGAGCCAATGAATAATATTAATATAATATCAAGGGGGTGGTTAGTGTGTGTGTGTGTGTGGGGGGGGGGGGGGGGGGGCTAGTATGTGTGTATGTGTGTGTGTGGGGTGGTTAGTGTGTGTCTGACGCCGCAGGTAGCCCCCCACCTACAGCGACCATGCGTTGAGGGGAAGGGATCCAACGGGTCCCCCTTGGTCTAGTTCCACTTAAACCTATGCAAAATACAAGACATAAGATACATTTATTTGTCATGTGCCAGTTGGCACAGTGAAATGTAATCACCATACAGCCATACAATAAAATAAAGAACACGACACACGATAGAGTTCAACATAACACATCCCCACACAGCAGAATCAAAAGTTTCCCACTGTGAGGGAACCAAAAGTCATCTTCCTCTGATGTTCACCTGTGGTCGAGGCCTCCGGAGCACTCCGCAGTCGCCGCTACGGGCGGCCCGCCACTCAGGCCCACTCGCCGAGATGTTGGCACTCCGATGTCAGAACGGGAGGCCAACCTCAGCGCTTTGGACCTCCAAATTGGCCGCTTCCCACCGGAGTCCACAGTTCCCGAAGTCCCCAGGCCGCGCCGGGTGGAGATTCAATGCTGGCAGCCCTCGACAAAGTGCCCCAGGGATTCCGCAATGTCGGTCAGTGCTGCCTGCGTTGGGAGTTCCGTGAACACAGTCCCGTGATGTTGGAGCAGTGAGCCCAACACTCTGGAGCTTCAAAGGGCAATCCAGGAAGGCATCACCCGCTCCACGGTGAATCCAGCGCTGCGCTGCCGATGCCGAAACTCTGGTCCGGTTCCCGGTCTCCGGTAGGAAAGGCCACTCCGATCCAGCTGGTAGGCCGCGAGCTGGGGGGCGAGGACGCAACTCGGAGAAATAGTCGCATCCTCGCCAGGAAGCGATTGGGACGCGGTTTCCCCCTTACACCCTCCCCCCTCCCCCACATAAAAAAACTAAAGAATCCCCAAACAAAACTATTTAGACAAACAAAAATTTAAAGAAAGATAGAAAAAACGGACAGGCTGTAGGCAGAGGCGCCTTCAATGCAGCGCCCCCTAGTGGAGACTGTGGCACAGATTAAAAACACAACCACTAATGCATCGCGACCTAATAGTTTTTCTGATCACCCAGTTACATTAGTTCCATGTCATCACACTTTCCCACATCCCACTAGCTGTGTCATTGTGTCACCGATATAAGTGAAAAGTATTTCCAGTGTCTGAAGCTGAACACCAGGGGCACAGAGCACTGAGGATTATCAAAGCATCAGAGGTACATAGGGAGAAAAAAATATTCTACACAATTAATATTAAGAATTTGGAAAGCAGTTTACAGCTAGTGGAGAATGCAGTTGGATTAGTAACACTTAAAAGTAAATCTTAAATCTTATTGAAAAAAAACCCCATGGAAATGGGCACAGAGCAAGAAATGATTTCCTCTTTGGAGGAGTAGGCAGAAATCCAAGGCTTGAATAGTCTCTAACACTGCATCATTCCATTACCAGAAACAATGAGTCACAATCAGCTAGAACACACAAAACAAACTCCTTCTTGAACAGCACTGTGGGGGTATCTTCATTGAAACTACTGCAGTGACTGAAGGAGGTATTTTAAGCCACATGTTCAAGAACAAATTGCAATTAACAATAAAAGCTGATAAGTAGAGCCAGGATGTTTAGGCACTCTGAAATAGGCAGGCAAAAAGGCATAATAAAATTACAAAACAGGCACGAAAAAGGCATATTGACAAAAAAGGTATAAAAAGGCATTTATTTCCATCACCAAAATATGATTATAAATGATAAAATAAAGGTATACTACATTAAATTACCAAAGTTGCTTGGTTGCACAAAATTACCAGCATTTTTCTCAAATTATCTGGTGTTAAACTATGCCGTCTGTCAAACAGAATATGCTTCAGTTGTGAAAAACTTCTTTCTACCTCAGCTGAGGTCACTGGTGCATACCCAAAACAAGCTACAGACTCGATATGCATGTAGATATCTTGTGCAATACAACTACCTTTGGAACTTTAGCTATGTTTTCTATTTATTCAAGATCTTTGTTAGCTAAAATCACTCTCTCACATTCTCCTTGTATGTCTTTATCTACATCACCAGGAACTTTACGAATATCATCAGGTACTTTGTTGAAAACCTGCAAGTTATTCACTAATGTTTCGCCACGTTTCTCAAGGGAAGTGATAGCTTGTAGGAAGTTTGCAAAATTGGAAGCAATAATGACAAGATCTCGGTGGAGGGACTTTTTCTGCATGATTTCACTGATGATCCTGACTGCAGCAGATTCTTCTTCTTCAAGACAGTTGACGATTTATTTTATATTTTCAAAATTTGCAGCATAGTAGAGTACAGCAGAGAGCCATGTACCCTATCTAGTCAAAACGGGCTGAGGAGGTAGCGGAATCTCGGGTGCCATTTCCGTGAACAAATGCACACGTGACGATGCTTTGAGGAAGATTTTCTTGACATTGGAAATTAGGCGATCGACATTTGGAAACAAGCTACGTATGTGTTTGGCAATTCAATGAAGTCCTTGAGCTAAGCATGTCAAATGCAACATTTTGGAGAATAAAACTAAGTCACAAACAGAAGAGCATTCTGGTGTTTTATACCTTCTGGCCAAAGTACAGCAAGTGAAGATAAAAACAACTGAGCAATAGTTGAGCTGTTTGACTTCTCCAATACTTCCGATGTCAACAAATACTTCTTTGATAGTTGACCTGCCTCCTGTGTACTGATGACCACATTGGCAACATATCTCCCCACAGCATCGTTGTCTCATCTATTGGGATCCATTTTTTGTTGCATGTAACTTCATCTCTAACTTTCTGCACAACAATGTTGAAGTTGCTGTCAACATAATTTTTCCATAATAATGACTCGCTTGGTCAGTGTTCCTCTGTATATTTATCTAAAAAACCTCTGAGAGATTTGTTTTCCAATTTCCACAGTGAAATTCCAGCATCCATGAATGCCTTGCACAGATCACTCGAAAACTCAGATTTGCAACTGGAGCCAGCAGTTAATGTAGTGAGGAGACACGCTTAGGTATTTCGCTTGGGTCGCCTACACCCCAGTGGTACCAACATTGACCTCTAATTTTAGATAGCCCTTGTCTTCTCCCTCCTCCACCTCCCCTTCCCAGCTCTCCATCTAGTCCTCCTGTCTCTGCTTCTCCCTTACTTTATCCTGCCCCCCCCCCCACATCAGTCTGAAGAAGGGTTCTCGACCAGAAACATCGCCTATTCCTTCTTTCCATAGATGCTGCCTCACCCGCTGAGTTTCTCCAGCGTTTTTTGTCTACTTTCGATTTTTCCAGCATCTGCAGTTGTTTCTTAAATAGATCTTGGAGAAGACTGAACCAGCGCGCAGTGGCATGAACGAATGAATGACCAATGGTGGCTTAAAGAAATAGAAAACATAGCTAAAGTTCTAAAGGTAGTTGTAATGCACAAGATATCGACATGAATATAGAGCCAGTAGCATGTTTCGGGTATGCACCCGATTTCGCCCTGGTGGCAGGTTTCCTTGTAATAACATTAATATTAATATTAACGTGTTAACATAGAAAACGGTACAACTAGAGAAAATAACACAACCTTTTTAGCAAAATGGCAAAAAAAAGGCAGATTTAGGCACTCGATCATGAAAAAGGCATTATCCTGGTGAAATCATCAAAAAAGGCATGAAAATGCATTCATGGCATTTATGGCAAAATCCTGGCTCTACTGATAAAATATACATAGCCAGTAAAATTAATGAAACAAAAATTAAAATATAGTAACCACACAAACACCTTTTATCTTTAACTTAATGAACAGAAACCCTGTTGATACATAGCACATATACCACAAATTCCAATCAGATCACACTTTCACCTATCAACTTTGAGAGAAAGCAAAAACAATAGAGAGAGCAGAGGAACAGAGAGAGCAAGAGCAGTGGACAGAGTGAGAGCAATCGAGAGCATAGAAAGCAAGTGAGAACATTGGAGAGGGTGAGAGTGAAAGCATAGACAGAGAGTGAGAGAGATAGATAGCAAGAATGATAGTGAGCATTTGAAAGATAAGTATAGAGTAAGAATAGAGAAAGTAAGAATAGAGAATGTGAAATAGTGAAGGCAAGAACAAGAATATAGAGAAAGTGAGAGCCACAGAGTGAGATTGAGAGTAATTGAGACACAGGGCGACAGAGAAAGTGAGAGAGAACAGGACAAAGCGAGGAACGAGAGGGAGGTATGGAACGTATACAATGGTAACATGAGCTCAGTCTTCAGGGAAGGTTATCAATGTGTACCCCACTGGAGTTAGTCGAATAATCAAATAAACCCCTAAAGCTCCCAGCCTCAAGAATATAAAATTTATCACTGCATAGTGAGTAAAAAAATAATCCTGTACTGAAA
Organism: Leucoraja erinaceus; assembly: GCF_028641065.1. Taxonomy (NCBI): domain Eukaryota; kingdom Metazoa; phylum Chordata; class Chondrichthyes; order Rajiformes; family Rajidae; genus Leucoraja; species Leucoraja erinaceus. The sequence goes on along the minus strand of NC_073389.1, from coordinate 20,429,562 downwards.
AGGATCTTGTGTTGAAAGGGTGAAGGAGGTGAGTTAATCTGACAAGAGCTTAAAACAGCCTACGGCATTACTCTAAACAACAATATTTTCCCAGCTGACTCCAAGGGAGCAGTGCACAGTTGGCCTGTAGCTAATCTTTAGCACTGAATATGAAAGAAATTAATCAGTAGTTCAATGAGGATGTTTTTCAAGGGCATGTTGATTAAATTATTTTCACTCTTAGCATTGCAGGCACATTAAAACAAAAGCAAAGTTTTGCAGAAGCTGGAAATCTGATATTAAAGCAAACCATTCTGGCAGTATAAGCTTTTGCATTATTTTCTTCAAACTCAGAAGCGATGTTCTGAACATACAAAAAGCCTTATGCTTCAAATCGCGATGCTCATCCTCTTTAATGTGAAGCTTTGATGAACAGTGTTAAATGCTGCACTGTACATCCAAGACTGTGGAAAGAATCTGTTAGATTTGACAATGCTGTGGTGAAATCTAATCTGAAGCTTTGCATTGAGTTTTAGTTGCAGACATGCAGGGAATTAATAAAGGCCTGTAGGCTGTGGCACAGAAGTCACAAAATGGTTTCTGTGCATCAGAAGAAATACAAGAAAGCTGCTCGAAACAAGTCGTTGTCTAAGAAAGTGAATGGTATGAAATGGCGAAGCTGGAATATCACCTTCACATCACCGTCACCTCCATCTCGAGGACAAAGGGGATAAATCCAGCAATGAATTTATAGACCTTGGAATCCTTTGAGAGCTGCTGAATGGTATGATGGTGAACTAAAGATTGTCCCTGGATGTCTGAAGGAGAATGAAATGAATTAATCACCAGCTTTTAACTTTTAACTTTTTGATCTGCACTTTTGCAGATAATGGAATTCATGAGATTTATTTTGTGCAATAAAAATCAAACATGCTTAACTGTCAATCAGTGGCATTTTCAGTAACCCCTCCCCCCACCACACATTACGTGGAAGGTGAGAGAGGTGGGATCTCTCTCCTCCAGCCTTCCATGACACAAGTTGCCACGATAACATTCCCATTGCAACCATCACAGCCCAAGAAATAGGGATAAATGTTTGGATGATCTGTTTTGGTCATGTTGTTTGAGAGATAAATATTGCACATGATGAGAAGGCCCTTACAAATGGCACTATGAAGTGATTTGCTCTATCCTGAGGGACCCTGAATTCATATGTGCTCCTTGGAAAGTTCCTTCAGTAAAGCAATATTGGTATTTTGTATTTTATTGGAGTGTTGGCCATTCGGCCTATCAAGTCTACTCCGCCATTCAATGGTTCAATGGTCCTTTATTGTCACGTGCACTGAGATAGAGTGAAATTTGATTCACCAGACAGTCATCAATCATTCAAGCATTCAATCATGGCTGATCTATCTTTCCCTCTCAACCCCATTCTCCTGCCTTCTCCCTATAATGGGCCTGTCCCACTTAGGCGATTTTTCAGGTAACTGCCAGCGACTGTTAATGCAGGCGGGGGACAGGGTTAGTGGGGGGAGCGCTGTCTGAGTGAAATTCACACAGTGAAAAGCCAATGTGATACAGACACACACCGTGATGAACAGGAAAGTTGGCACTGTAATTATGACGGTGAAAAGCACGGTGTACGGGAAGGGTCACATACGTCCTTTAAAAGAGGGGGGGAGAGAGGGGGAAGGGGGGAGAGGGGGAGGGGAGAGGGGGGAGAAGGAGTGGAGAGAACTTTTAAGAAGCCAGAGATACACGGCTGTGGAGCTCGGCGGACATTAACATTACCGGTCGGTTATCCTTGGTTCTGAAAACTACTGCTTCAATGAGCCAATGAAATTCATCCGTCAGCACCAGCTACAACCTACGAGAACCTACGGCAACCTGTCACCTCCTGGACACCCATTAGGACCTCCTGGCGACCCACCTACGACACGGGGATTCTCGCTACTCTCCATGGCGGCTACATTCTGGTCGCCGCTAATTTTTCAACATGTTGGAATGCGGGAAATCCTCACGACCATGAAGGCGACTATCCGGCAACCGCCCACGAATATGTGGCGACCGCATAGTCTCCTGCAGTCGCCTAAGTGGGACAGGCCCATAACCTGACACCTGTACTAATTAAGAATCTGTCAATCTCCACCTTACAAATATCCATTGACTTGGCCTCCACAGCAGTGAATAAATCCTACAGATTTAAAATTCCTCTAACTAAAGAAATTCTTCCACATCTTTCTAAAGGGACGTCCTTTTATTCTGAGGTTGTGGCCTCTGGTCCCAGAGTCTCCCAGAGGTGGAAACATCCTCTTCACATCTACTCTATCCACTCCGGTCTAAGAGCAGGGCTGAAGCTGATGCCATACTGACGATATTTCCATATTACCTCAACACCATACCGCCTGCAAGATATTCTTCCGAGCAATAGTCTTATCTCCCAGTTGCACTCTAATATACAGTTGACACACGCTCATTCCTGGCCTCTCTGTACCACAAGGTGATCTGCTCTTCATAAAGCTCGTGACAACTAAAGAAAAAAGGTTGAGTAGGCTGGGCCTGTACACACTTGGAAATATAAGAATGAGAGATGACCTTAGTTTAGTTTAGACTAGTTTAGTTTAGACTTTTAGTTTAGTTTTTTAGTTTGCAGATGCAGTCTGGAAACAAGCCCTTTGGTTCACCATATCGGTGGTGGCACAGCAGTAGAGTTGCTGCCTTACAGCGCCAGAGACCCAGGTTCGATCCTGACTACAGTTGCCATATGTCTGGTTTGTACGTTCTCCTTATTACTGCTTGGTTTTTCTTCCTGCTGCTCTGGTTTCCTCCCATACTACAAAGACATACAGATTCAAGGAAATTTTGAGAAGGGATAAGAGAGTAAGGTCCGTAGTGAGAGGGGAGGTGAATACTCTGGAATTCTCTGCCACAGAAGGTAGTTGAGGTCAGTTAATTGGCTATATTTAAGAGGGAGTTAGATGTGGCCCTTGTGGCTAAAGCGATCAGGGGGTATGGAGAGAAGGCAGGTTCAGGATACTGTGTTGGATGATCAGCCATGATCATATTGAATGGCCGTGCAGGCTCGAAGGGCCGAATGGCCTACTCCTGCCCCTATTTTCTATGTTTCTATGTGTTGTATGTGAATGCGTGAAGTATAAGAAATAAAGTGGATGAGCTTGAGGCTCAGTTAGAAATTGGTAAGTATGATGTTGTGGGAATTACAGAAACATGGCTGCAAGGGGGCCAGGGCTGGGAACTGAATATTTAAGAGTATACATCCTATCAAAAAGACAGACAGGTGGGCAGAGGGGGTGGGGTAGCTCTGTTGGTGAGGAATGAAATTCAGCCCCTTGCAAGGGGTGACATTGAAACAGGAGATGCAGAGTCAGTATGGATAGAACTGAGGAATTGTGAAGGGCCTGTCCCACTTAGGCGACTTTATAGGCGAGTGCAGGAGACTCTGCGCACACCTCATGATCGCCACATGGTCACCACATGTTCGCTGGTGGTCTCCTGGTGAGTCTCCTTCATGGGCGCGAGGAGTTCCCGCATTCTGGAAACTAGTCGCGGCCTCAGTATGGTCGCAGCAAATTTTTCAACATGGACATTCTTGCTATTGAGGTAGTGCAGCGTAGGTTCACAAGGTTAATTCCCAGGACTATCATATGCTGAGCGAATAGAGCAGCTGGGCTTGTATACTCAGGAAATTAGAAGGATGAGAGGGGATCTTATTGAAACATATAAGATTATTAAAGGGTTTGGAAATGCTAGAGGCAGGAAACATGTTCCCGATGTTGGGTGAGTCCAGAACAACGGGCCACAGTTTAAGAATAAGGGGTAAGCCATTTAGAATGGAGATGAGGAAACACTTTTTCACACAGAGAGTTGTGAGTCTGTGGAATTCTCTGCCTCAGAGGGCGGTTGAGGCCGGTTCTTTGGAAACTTTCAAGAGAGAGCTAGATACGGCTCTAAAGATAGCGGTCAGGAGATATGGGGAGAAGGCAGGAACAGGGTACTGATTGTGGATGATCAGCCACGATCATATTGAATGGTGGTGCTAGCTCGAAGGGCCGTATGGCCTACTCCTGCACCTATTGTCTATTGTCTATTTGCAATTTAATTGGCTTTGATAAAATTGTACACAGTCCCTAATGTGTAGGATAGTGTTGGTGTACGGGGTGATTCATGCACCCATCACCTGTTATGCGATAGTTACCCCTCAGGTTAAATCTTTCCCCCCTCATGCTAAACCTATGTCTTCTGATTCTTGATTCCCCTCCTCTTGACACGAGATTCTGTGCATTTACCCAATCAATTCCTCTCATGATTTTGTATACATGAAAGTGGCCTCTTTCTGCTCCTGCGTCTAATGTTCTTACATTCTATCAAGCAGGAATGAGCAGATATATTTATGGGAATCAATGACAGCAAATAAAAAGCTTTTTTTTGTTTAGTTTAGTTTAGTTTAGAGAAACAGTGCGGAAACAAGTCCTGCGGCCCACCGAGACAGTGTAGACCGGCGATCCCCACCGCACATTAACAATGTCCTACTCACTAGGGACAATTTACCATTATACCAAAGCAAATTAACCTATAAACCTGTACGTCTTTGATGTGTGGGAGGAAACCAGAGAACCCAGAGAAAACCCACGCAGGTTACAGGGAGAACGTACAAACTCCATACAGACAGCACCTGTAATCAAGATCGAACTTATGTCTCTGGCGCTATAAGACAGTAACTCTATCGACGCGCCACCTTCGGTGTGCCTAGGTGACATTATCACTATTTTCAGACATTTCGCAGAAGTAGATAACGCTCATTTTAAAAACATAGTTCCAGTTTCAGTTTTTGTGGCCTGTTTCATTATGATAAGTCATTCAGTCAGTATGCATGCTATTTTGCATATATATATATTTCTAAGTAATGTAACGCGAAGAGTGAGTCCTTTGCTTTTGGATTTAAATAAACACCTTCACTTGATATTCTTGTGTCATTTAACTGCTCATGTCAGTAGATTGTCAGATTAAATGTTGCAACATCAATTAGTGTAGGGAAAAATAATTTAAGGGATGCTCTAGAGAATATTAACAGGGCATTTGTATCATTCCCATAAAGGGCGGCATGGTGGTGCACCAGTAATGTTGTTGACTTACAGCACCAGAGACCCGGGTTCGATCTTCACCACAGGTGCTGTCTGTACAGAGTTTGTATGTTTACCCCATGACCTGCGTGTGATTTCTCCGGTTTCCTCGCACACTCCAAAGAAGTACAGTATAGGTTTCTCGGTTATGTAAGAAAGAACTACAAATGCTGGTTTAAATTGAAGGTAGACACAAAATGCTGGAGTAACTCAGCAGGTGAGGCAGCTTCTCCAGAGAGAAGGAATGGGCGACGTTTCGGGTCGAGACCCTTCTTGAGTATTTTTCTCAATAATACCCCATTCTCATGCTTTCTCCCCGTAATCCTTGACACCTGTACTAATCAAGAAACTGTCAATCTCAGCCTTACAAATGTCCATTGACCTGGCCTCCACAGCCATATGTGGCAATTAATTCCACAGGTTCACCAACCTCCTCCTCATCCCCTTTCTAAAGCAAACATCCTATTATTCTGAGGCTATGTTTTCTGGTCCTAGACTCTCCCACTAGTGGAAACATCCTCTCCACATCCACTCTATCCAGCCTTTTCACTGTGCAGAAAGTTTCAATGAGACCCCTCCTCATCATCCTAGTCAAAGTATTGAGACAGAAAAGCCTGGTATTTGATTTGACATTTCAAATTGTGACAGAGGGATATGGGCCAAATGCAAGCACGTGGGACTAGTAAAGATGGGACATGTTGGGCGGTGTGGTTGGTCGTAGTTGCAAATGAGATGAGTAACTGTTCTCCAGTTTACACAGTCATTTCTTGCATTGTCCTTTTTAAAAACTTAAGTTGAAGGAAAGAAGACATAACAATTGGTTGTAAAACGACACTGGAAATGCACAAGTTTGTAGTTCTAAAGACACCAATAGCACAGCATTTGTTTCTCATGAGAAGTTACAGAGAGGGAACCTGCACAACATAAACAAACTGTTGCAGATAACACAGATTTTTCTTGACAGAGCAGCAATAATGTAAGCAACTGTAGCACAAAATGAAAGAATCTTTATTATCTAAGCCCTAATTTACAGAAAATCATTAGAGATGCAGATGAACACAGCTGCAAACTGTTCTGTGAGGGAGAAGAATAAATATAACCAGCAATTCAGTCATCTGTCTTATAATGAACAATGATCGTCTTAAGAGTCATTCAGCACTTATTCGACAAAACATTGATTATAAATAAATCATTTGATATTGGGAGTGAAAGTTCATTATTTTAGGGCAGATTTTCAGCAACACAGTGGTGCAGCGGTAGAGTTGCTGCCTCACAGCGCCAGAGACCTGGGTTTGATCCTGACTACGGCCGCTGTCTGTATGGAGTTTGTACATTCTCCCTGTGACCGCGTGGGTTTTTTCCAGGTGCTCTGCTTTCCTCCCACACTCCAAAGACGTACTGTACAGATTTGTAGGTTAATTGGCTTTGGTAAAAATTGTAAATTGTCCCTAGTGTATAGGATAGTGCTAGTGTACGGGGTGATCACTGCTCCACACAGACTTGGTGGGCCGAAGGGCCTGTTTCCATGCTGTATCTTTAAAGTCTAATGTCTAATTGATAATGCAAATAATCGATAAAGTTGAGATACAAGGAATTGCTGATACCGAAATCTTGAGCAAAACACAAAGTGCTGGAGTAACTCAGTGGGTCAGGCAGCATCTGTGGAGATAGTGGACAGGGCAGTTAGTGGACAGGCAGTTTTGGGGTCAGAACTCTTTGATAAACTGCATGCAACAGCCACTGAGAATACTTGGTGACTTTACAAAATGTTGTACTGCAGTAGATCTACATAGAACATAGCTGGACCATAGAAGAAGCGGAAACCACTTTCGACCGTTAGGGAGACTGACAAAAACCTCGGGGAACCGCACGGAAACCTTGGGTGGGGCTCAAAGTCTCCAGAGGTTTCCGTTCAGGTTTCCTAAGTGGGACAGGGGCATTAGGGTGTGTCCAATGGAGCTGGGGTGCAGGGGCTTTGTAATAAAAGAACTTGCCAATTCCACCGAACGGAGCAGTCACTGTCTGTGGCTGAAGAGGAAAGATGTCACGTGACCATTTAGAGGCTAACAATAAGACACACACCCAGGTCTGATCAACCTGAGGTGGGCCTGCCTCGACTGAGGGTGTCTTGTAATAAAAGGCCAAAACACCCAGTGACGTTGAGGTAGACAACTGGAGATATGTCGGATTGTTAGCAAATTCACCTAGTGGTCATACCCAAGAATGTCAATTGTAGTGAAGTCTTAGGGATTGTAACACCCAGTCCTACTAATCAACCCTGCTACGTAAATCATTGCGTATTGTTGGGTTTAAAATCTCCAGTTTTGCCAGTCAGCTGGCTGTGAATGAGCTGTTTAGGCAGCTCTCGGATACAGGACGACTGCCATATTCAAAACAAAAAGTTACACTATTCCTGAGGTCTTTAACTTTAAGAAAGAACTGCAGATGCTGGAAAAATCGATGGTAGACAAAAATACTGGAGAAACTCAGCGGGTGAGGCAGCATCTATGGAGTGAAGGAGTTGGCGACGTTTCTGGTCGAGACCCTTCTTCAGACTATTCAGTAATGGAGGAAAACAGCAAGCTGCCCAGCCATTGAATGGCCTCCACGATCATACTATTGATAAATCTGTCAATCTCCACTTTAAAAATAGCCATCTGTGACTATGATTTCTACAAATTCACCACCCTCTAATAAAATAAATTCCTCCCCATTTCCTTTCTAAAGGTACGTCCTTTTATTCTGAGCCTTTGTCCTCTGGTCCTAGACTAGTGCTAGTGAAGATATCCTCTCCACTCACACTGTATAATGCCTTTCACTATTCGGTAGGTTTCAATGAGGTCCCCCTCATCCTCCTAAAGCATCATTGCAGTAAGATGTCAACCTGACTTCTTTAAAAGAGACAGAGGACGAACCTAAGCCATTAGTAATAGTGCAAAATGTTGGTACTGTTTCATCAGACAAGTAGACAGGCATAGGCCTACCCTTTCCTTCCTACTTGGCCAGCATCTTTCTTGGCTATTTTCCCCAACATGATATCACAGTGGCAGGTGCGCTGACAAGATGTCACAGCCTATATTATCAACAACTACTGCCATGCCTGTTTAACTTCAGCTACATTGAAAACCTGTCGACTCTCATACAATACCTATTGTGCCTCCTGATATTATTACACATCCCGTCTAACGCCAGATGTCTACCAAATGTCAAAGTAAGTTAATGTCACAGAATGAGAGACGTTTCAGCCTGCGTCATGTTCTTCACCTTTCGTTCTCCAAAAAAAGAAATAAAATGACTGCTGTGAAAAAATTTGCTTCCGAGGATTTCTCACGGATTTCAAGCTATCAGTGAATATTACTGCAGTTGTAAATGCCTGGAATTGTTCGACATGAGAAGCTGACAATCCCAGCCTCAGCATCAGACTTAGAATGGATTTCAAACCATTGGTTTTCTGTGAACAAAACAAAACAGAAGAATTTGAATTCATTTGGAGGGTTATCTTGTCTCCCAGGATAATCCTTAAGTGCTTCACATACAAATAATTATGGGAGGCACAGCCATTGTGGTTGTGGAATCAAACACAACAGCTATTTTAAGCACACAACATACCACAGATAACACTGAGATGAGTTCCCATTTTATCTGTTTATTTGATACCAATGCCTGATTGCCTCTGTACATTCCAATCAAACGAAGAGCTGAACCTCAGAACAATGAGATATAAATTGTGCTGTGCTTTGAAATGCTTGCAAATGGAGCATCATAGTGGAGGAGTGATAGAGTAGCTGCCTTACCACGTCGGAGATCCAGGTTCAATTCTGAACTCGGCTGATGTCTGGAGTTTGCACATTCTCCCTGTGACTGCATGGATTTTCTCCAGGTGCTCTAGTTTCCTCCCGCATCCCAAAGACCCTACAGGTTTGTAAGTTAATTGGCTTCTGTAAATTGCCCCTAATGTTCACAAGTTATAGTAGAATTAGGTCATGTGGCCCACTCTGCCATTCAATCATGGCTCATCTCTGCCTCCAAAACCTATTTTCTTGCCTTCTCCCCATAACCAATTGACACCCATTCTAATCAAGAATTTGTCTATCTCTGCCTTAAAAATATCCACTGACTTGTCTTCCACGGCCCTCTGTGGCAATGACTGCCACAGATTTACTACCCTCTGGCTAAAGAAGTTTAGTCAACTCCTTTCTAAAATAGTGCACTTTAATTCTGAGGCTATGACCTCTGGCCCTAGACTCTCCCATCAGTAGAATCATCCTTTTCCCATCCACTCTATGAATGCCTTTCATTATTCTGTAAGTTTCATTGAGGTCCCGCCTCAACCTTCTAAACTCCAGCAAGTAGAGCCCCAGTACTGTCAAACACTCATCATATGCCAACCCACTCATTCCTGGAATCATTCTTGTAAACCTCCTCTGGACCCCTTCCAGAGATGGCACATCCTTCCTCAGATATGTGGCCCAAATATCAAGGTCTATTGCATAGGTTAGAACTAATGTATGGGTGATCATTTGTTGGCATGGACTTGGTGGGCCGAAGGGCCTGTTTACACACTGTATCTCTAATGTCTAAAGTACTAAAACAACACATTAAAACAACATTTGAACAGATCCATAGACAGGAATGGTTTAAGAGGCATGTGGATCAAATACGGGCAAATGGGAGCTTAGATGGGACATCTTGATAGGAATGGGAGAGTTAGGCCAAAGTGCCAGATTCTGTGCTGAATAGCTCACTGACTCTATACCCAGGGCTCAGGCTTGCTTTTGCCAATTCAAAGTATCCGTTATTGTCATTCAGACATTTCGGTCTGAACGAAATTCCGTGCCTTGCAGTCATACATATGCTATACAATTCCAGTTTAATTCATGCCAAGCTGCTGACAGAATGCATTGGAAGAACCTTGAAATATTATCTCGACGATACGTGAGGCTACATCGAGAAAGTTTAAGTTTAATTTATTGTCACATACTGAGGTACAGTGAAAAGCTTTTGCCGCTTGCTAACCAGTCAGCGGAAAGACAATACATAATTACAATCGAGCCATCCTCAGTGTACAGATACATGATAAAGAGAATAATGTGAATAACATTTAGTGCAAGATAAAATCCAGTAAAGTCCAGTAAAAGTCTCCAATGAGGTAGATAGTAGTTGAGGACTGCTCTCTGGTTGTTGGTAGGTTGGTTCAGTATGCATTCCAGTTTGTTGCAACAGAATCTCCATTATATATATCTAAATACTTTAGGCTTCGAGATACTAAAGATAAAATGCTATTCCATTGTAATATACAAAATTACGATAGGTATAGGATTAATGGTCAGAGGATTTTCCCAGGCTGGAAAAGTCAAATACTCGAGGGAATAGGTTTAATTTGAGAAGGGGAACATTTAAAATAGATTTTACTTCGGAGTCACGTGAGTGACTACGTGAAGAACCCCGCCAGGACGCATGCGTGTCCTATCGCTACACGCATTGCAATGAGTCACAGCAGGGGGAACGATGTTCCCCTTAGCGGCAGAATTTAAAAGCCGGGAACAGCAGGTAAGGAGACTCTGTATTCTTTCCACTTACTATTATCACAGGTGGAGGCATGGACCAGATCCACGAAGGCTGCGAAAAAGCTTGCGGGGGAGAACCGCGGAGTTGCGGGCAGCCAGCAGCGGCCAACGGCACACCAATCTCCCGTAATGGGAACAGCTGTGCCCGACTTAGCCCCCGCACCGGCCAAATCAACACCGCGGCCGGGCGGTAAAGCGAAGCAAAAAACTGACAGAGTCGTTGACTCCGATGAGTCCGACTTTGAACAGCCGCGAGCGGCCAGTGCCCGTGAGCATTGGAGTCGGTTGGAGCGGCTTGAGGAACAGGAGCAGCCGCGAGCAGCCAGTGCCCGAGAGCATTGGAGCTGGTTGGAGCGGCTGATGGAGCAAATGCTCCAAAGTGACAGGCTCCGGGAGATGGAGACTAGTCACAGTGGGCAGCTAGTAAGTCCTACAGCAGTACCTCTTGTAGGGCTGCACAGTGCTTTTCCCTCATCAGAGGGGAGTACGGGGGGTGTCAATTCTGGGCTGACCCTGAAGAGGGGTGTGCAGAACATACCCTTAGTGTGCATGGGGTGCAAGAAAACAAAAACCTATTGGATATGGTGTCCCAGTTTATTCAACCTGACCAAACTGGCCAAAACCTGGAACCTAAAATAGCTGCAGGTATCGACTACATGTCATTCAATCAGCTACAAGGACAGGCATTATTGGACACCACAGCAACACACTTACCACCAAGGAACTGCAAATCACTGAATGTTCCCAGTGTCAACCAGTGTATTTGGAAACATGTCGGAGCATCAATCAGAGCCAGGGACTTGAAACTACAAAAAGTTCTGAAAGTCCTAACAGCGGGAATTACGGCTTTCGCCCGCACAATAAACGAAAAAGACATGACACAAGATCAGCAGGATGCACTGGCTTTATTTTGCAACTCCCAATACGAGTTAAATAGTATTAGGAAGAGTGCCATCCAACCAGCTTTAGACCCCAAATTTGCAGGCCTGTGCAAATCCGGAACCTCCAAAGCACCAATATTACTATTTGGAGGTGACTTATCCAAACAGGTAAAATAACTTGACGAAGAGGCTAAAACCCTGGGGCTCATTAAAGCAGCGTCTAAAAACTACTTTGGCCAGAAACAGCACCCCTACGCACCCACCAGTCGGACAAGACAAACTGGTGAAAGCTCGAAGGCCAGGTACACTCAACATCGGTCTTTTTTAGGCCATGACCCAGGCTGGCCTTCCTGGAAAATGCGCAAACCCCCAACACCAACCCAACTACAGACCCAGACACCGGCGCCTCAACGTCCATGGAGGATACCGAAAAAGTAATAAACCTACCACTCGTAACCATGGAGGTAGGTGGGTCTGGTTCCTTACGAATTGAAGGGAGCATGGAGGTTGGTGGGAGATTACACTTCTATCTGGATGCATGGAATAAGTTAACTACCGACACTTATATTTTAAGCAGTATGCAGGGATATACCATAGAATTTATACAAAAACATAACCCTCCAGTTCAGCATGTACCAAATGGAATGATCGTGCTTACAGGCAAAGAAAAATCAAAAGCACACGCTGAACTACAGCGGCTTTATAAAAAAGTACTTGAGAAAACCTAACACGAATCACAGGAATTCGTGTCCAATATCTGTATCAAAAACAAGAAAGATGGTGGTTCCCGCATCATCATAGATTTGACTAATTTGAATACTTTCGTACAATATATTCATTTCAAGATGGAAACCTTTGTTACTGCTAAGCAATTGATTTCCAAAGGATACTACATGGCAAGCATCGATTTAAAAGATGCTTACTATACAGTACCCATAAGAGGTGGCCACAGATGTTATTTAAAATTCAACTGGATGGGTCAGCTTTGACAGTACAGGGCACTACCTAATGTGCTAACATCAGCCCCCAGGCTGTTCACTAAAATTTTGAAACCAGCCCTAGCGTTTCTGCGGAAACAAAAACACATGGTAATGGCATATCTAGATAACATACTTCATGTGGGCAAAACTTTGGAATTGGCTAAACAAACGGTAACAGCCACAAAACAATTATTTGAAAAACTGGGGTTTATCATCCATCCAGTTAAATCTAAATTAACGCCTTCAACCACAATGGATTATCTGGGGTTCATCATTAACTCAGTTCACATGTCAGTGACTTTGCCGAAAGAAAAGGTTACAGCCTTAATAAAGGCTTGCAGCAAAATCATTGACATCAGTAAACCATCCATCAGACTGGTAGCAAGAATAATTGGCAAAATAGTGGCTGCGTTTCCAGCCACACAATTCAGACCTTTACATTATCAAAATTTACAGAGGGCTAAAATACGAGCACTCAAAATTAATGGTGGTCATTTTGACAGAACAATGAAGCTACCAACAGAGGCCATAATGGAACTAAAATGGTGGAAAGATAACATTGGGCATTGTTCCAATCGAATCATTATCAGCAACCGGTCTATGGTACTACAAACTGATGCCAGTGCACTTGGTTGGGATGCTACCAATTCCATCTCCAGCTGTGGAGGGAGATGGAATGCACAGGATGCATCATTATTACAAACACTGGGCATAAACTACCTGGAAATGTTAGGTGCATTCCATGGCCTTAAGTCATATTGTTCTGGGTCATATCACCAGCATGTTAGACTACAAATTGACAACACCACCTTGGTAGCATATATCAACCATATGGGTGGAAACAAATCGACATCATGTGACAATCTGGCCAACACAATTTGGCAATGGTGTATCCAGAGAGATATTTGGATATCAGCTACCTACTTACCAGGTAAACTAAATTTAGTGGCAGACACCAGACACCAGGTCATGCAAATTCAATGAAAACACCGAATGGATGTTGGATCCAGAAAAAAGTATTTGCTGATGGGGGAAATTGTTTATTTACAGCATCGGGTACGGAAAACAGCAATATCGATCTATTCGCATCCAGGCTGGCCTATCACCAGTTATCGAACTATGTATTTCATGGAACGGGAACCAGACCCTGGCTCGGCAGCGTCCAACAGATGTCTAGTTATGTTTTTCGCTGCATTGGGGGAAATTCACTCCCTTTACGACCTTTATGCATCCCCCTCCTTTCTGCCTCATCAGCCTAGCGGGTATTAAGGAAAATACAGCAAGACTCTGTGTGAGAGCGGCATGGTGAGGGGCTGGAGTGGTATTTTGATAGTACCCGAGGAACGGCACTCCCGCTGGAGTGGCCTACTCAACCAGCCCGAGGGGCACTCCCGTCGGAGTGGCCCCCGGTGTTACTCGACATGGTGTTAGAACCATGCATCACCATCCATCATAGACCTAATTTACTGGTTCATCCCGTAACAAGGGAAAGTCACCCATGTCATAATTATCATAATTATAAACCTATTAATTTTTAGTGTTTGAAAGCACCTGTACTACACCTGGGACTGACGGACCGAACAGTGGATATTATTTCAGTGGCCCACAGACAGTCCACCAAAAAACAGTACTTGGTGTACATCAAGAAATGGGAAATGTACTGTCTCAACAATAACATCACCCACAGATCTATGAATATCCCGTCTGTTCTGGAATTCCTGGCAAGCCTCCATTACGGTGAGGTGCTCAGTTATAGTGCCATCAAATGCGCCAGAAGTGCTCTGTCAACATACCTGTGGCAAGGAACAGAGCGGCATTCTGTTGGGACACACCCCCTGGTAACTAAACTCATGAGGGGCATTTTTAATGTTAATCCCCCAAGAACCAGGTACTCCCAAATATGGGATGTGAGCATTGTACTAACCATGTTAAGAAACTGGTCTCCAGCTACAGCTCTGTCCCTACAGAAACTGACTATGAAAACAGTCATGCTGATGGCCTTGGTCACGGCACAATGGGTCCAGTCGCTACAGAAACTAAGGCTGGACAACATGACTATTTCATCTGGAAATTTAACTTTTCACATCAATGAATTAGTCAAACAGAACAGACAGGGGTCAGCAGGCCTAAAAATAGAATTCAGGGCCTACCCGACAGATGATCGTCTCTGTATTGTAACACACTTGCTATTATATATGGAGTATACTAAGATCATCAGAGGCAAAGAAATGGCACTTTTAATCAGCTACAAACAGCCACACAAAAAAGTGACAGTCCAGACCATCTCAAGATGGTTAAAACAGGTCCTAATAAAGGCTGGAGTAGACACTAACATTTTAAAATCTCACTCCACCAGGGCTGCAGCTACATCGGCAGCTATGAAGTTGGATGTTCCTATGAACCAAATCCTCAAGACAGCAGGATGGTCAACGGAGAAAACTTTCCAACGATTTTATAACAAACCAGTAATTGAACCTGGAACATTTGCAGAAACAATTTTAAGTTCTGTAATATAATTTTACCCCATAAATAGGGGCTATAATTGGTGTTAATAAATTTATCGTTGTTTTTCAATATCGCATTGATGTCTAATAATATTAACACTATTCTCCCCATAATCAAGGCAGATGAGATGCATGGACTCGTTTCCACGGCATGGAATCACAGAGCTTTAAAATCTTCATGTAGTCACTCACGTGACTCCGAAGTAAAATAGTAAGATTAAACGAGAACTTACCAGTTCGAAGTTTGATCATTATTTTATGAGGAGTACGTTGAGGGAATACGTGCCCTCCGCTCCCACCCTTGATCATATACTCAACTGGTATCTTCTTCTCGAATCTTACTATGTTTAGTCATTACAGTTATCTGTGATTTCACACCGCTGCTTTGAAGAATGACACGCATGCGTCCTGGCGGGGTTCTTCACGTAGTCCCTCAACGTACTCCTCATAAAATAATGATCAAACTTCGAACTGGTAAGTTCTCGTTTAATCTTACTATTTGCATGGCAAAAATATTTTAACATAGAGAGTTGCGGGTGCTTGGAACGAGCTGCCTGCAAAAGTGATAGAAGAAGGATGAGGGGACACCTCACTGAAACTTATCGAATAATGAAAGGCCTGGATAGAGTGAATATGGAAGGGATGTTTCCACTAGTGGGAGCGTCTCGGGCCAGAGGCCAGTACCTTTGAATAAAGTGACATACATATAGAAAGGTGATGAGGAGGAATTTCTTTAGTCAAACGGTGGTGAATCAGTGTAATTCATTGTCACAGATGGCTGAGGAAAACTAGCCAATGGATATTTTTAATGCAAGGATTGACAGATTTTTCATTAGTAAGGATGGCAGGGGTTATGGGGAGAAGGCAGGAGAATGGGGTTGAGAGGGAAATATAGATTATCCATGATTGAATGGCAGAATAGATTTGATGAGCCAAATGACCTAATTCTGCTCCTATGACATGAACTTATGAAGAAAATGTGATAGCAATGTATAAGAGGCACTTAGTTAGATACATGAATAGGAAGGGAATAGAGGAACATGTACCATGTACAGGCAGATCAGATTAGTTTAATGTGGCAATATCTTTGGGCAAATTCAACCTGTTCCTGTGCAGTACTGTTCTACATTTTGCTCTTATGAAGATTCTCCAAGCAATGTTTTTTGATATAAAACATGGTGATGTACTTCCAGTTGAGAGTCAATCGCTGACAAAGAAAATTAATGCATTGAACTTGGTTAAATGGCAGTCTGAACAGCAGGTTAACAAGGTATAATATATAGTACAGCTACAACATTATCAGCTGGTGGTGCTTATTCATTCATTCATTCACTGAAATCAATTAATTAAGGCAGATTGACAACAGACTCCCCACTGAAAAGCAAACTCAACCAGGTATGAAGTTCTCAGTTTATTGCATTTAACTGGAAGAGAGACTCCTCAGGTCTGATTTTCCCAGGTTCTTTACTGATTGAACTCAGGAATCCAAACTTACGAGACTAACAAGTCAACTTCCCATCACATCAGGTGGTTCATAAAAAGGAAGGCAAGCTACTGCCATGCATAGTGGTGCAGCGGTAGAATTGGTGCCTTACAGCGCCAGTGACCTGGGTTCGATCCTGACTACTAGTGCTGTCTGTACGGAGTTTGTACATTCTCCCTGTGACCGCGTGGGTTTTCTCCAGGTGCTCCAGTTTCCTCCCATACTCCAAAGACATGCAAGTTTGCAGGCTAAATAAATGGCTTCCCTAAATTGTCCATAGCGTGTAAGACAGAACTAGTGTATTAGTTTAGTTTATTATCATGTGTACCGAGGTACAGTGAAAAGGTTTTGTTACGTGCTAACCAGTCAGCAGGAAGACAATACATGATACATGATTACAGTCATCCACAGAGTACAGAGACAGGATGAAGGGAATATTGTTTAATGCAAGATAGAGTACGAGGGATCATTGGTTGGCACGGAATGGTGGGCTTGTTCCATGCAGTATCACTAAACTAAACACTTTGTCATTTGGACAGCATTATAGTTTCAGAAGAGACTGCAGAGCTAAGAATAGAGGAAGCGTGCAAGATTTAAAAAACATCTACAAACGTAAGAACTTGCTAGTTTCAGAATAAAAGGGAGTCAGGCTTCAGTGAAGTGGCCAATTTTGAATGGTTATTGTGAAAGTGGCAATGTATGAGTTCCAAGTGCAGTTTAGTTTGGTTCAGAGATACAGCATGAAAACAGGCTCCGCAGCTCACCGAGTTCATGCCGACCATCGATCACCTCTTCACACTAATTCTATATTATCCTACTTTCGCATCTCTACTCTCAGGGGGCAATTTACAGAAGCCAATCGACCTACAAACCCACATGTCTTTGGGATGTGAGAGGAAACCGGAGCACCAGGAGGAAACCCACATGATCACAGGGAGAACCTGCAAACTCCACACAAACAGCACCCGAGTTCAGGATCGAACCCGGGTCTCTGGTGTTGTGAGGCAGCGGTTCTACCATCCGTGCCACTGTGTCACTCTGTGCAGTGTTTGTGCAGAAAGTGCTGAGGCTTTGGCTTCATGCCTTCATCGAGGAGTCTGAACCGAGATAAGGATAAGAACAGTCAGGGCTTTTAATTTTATTCCTCAGATTTAGTGTAAACAGAATGCAGTATGCTCGGTCACAAAATAATAACCCCAGATGTGAGTGACAATTAACTTCAATTTTATTCACAATAACAAGCATGCAATAACTCGTCAATAAAGAGACTGCTCTGCAGCATGTTTATATCATTTTTTATAGCTTCAATATCAGATCAGACACGTACACTTGTTCGCAAGGTTAACTAATGTCATCCAGCATTCTGTAATTTCCCCCTCAAAAACATGCCCTCGTCACACAAAAAAACAAATGAACTGGCATATTTAGCCAAACACAGAAGGAAAACTTCCCAGGAGGAAGGTTCAATTCCAACAGAAGGATGTAACACCTATGGTCATGGTAAAATGGAGGAACGGCTCAGTTCTTCCCACAATTCCCACACAGTTTGGGCAGGAACATGCTCTTCCTGTAGGATGTGGTAGCAAAGGGAGATATCCAGCTTCCCTGGTGACTTCACCAGCGGGAAATGTGCCCAACTGCAGCTTTTGACATCGCATCAAGGATGTTGCCAGGGTTTGAGGGTTGAGCAGGCTAGGACCCAGATTCCTGGAATGCCGGAGGATGAGGGGTGATCTTAGAGAGGTGTACAAAATCATGAGAGGAATAGATAGGAGAATCTCTTGCCCAATGTAGGGGAATCAAGCACCAGAGGGCATAGGTTTAAGGTGAGGGGGGAATGATTTAATAGGAAACTGAGAGGCAACTGTATAATAATAATAACTTTATTTATAAAGCACTTTTAGGCAACATCAGTTACCACAAAGTGCTGTACAAGGGAAATCAACAAAAAGCTATCACAAACTATTAAAACCATTAAGACGACAAGACTATAAAAACAGTAAAAAATTAAAAGACATTAAAAGCACTAAAACAGGAACAATGTCTCAGCCAGTGTCGAAAGCCAGTGAATAAAAGTGCGTTTTTAGGGAGGATTTAAAGATGGACAGTGATGGACAGTATGGAATGAGTTGCAGCACGAGGGAGTTCAGGTAGGTGCTATCACAATGGTTAAGAAACATTTAGACAGGTATATGGATAGGACAGGTTTAAAGGGATATGGGCCAAATGCAAGCAGATGGGGCGAGTGTAGATTAGACATGTTGGTCGAAGTGGGCTGGTTGGGCTGATGGGCTTATTACCACACTGTGTATGGCTATAAATAGAAATCCTGGAAACATGCGTGATGTGTGAAAAGCGAAACAGAACTAATGTTTCAGATTGAAGAACCCCTGATTTTCTTCCCATAAATACCTGTACTGCCTGATAGCCTGGGATGATTTTTATTTCAATTTTATTGCGTCAGCATTTTGTTAATTTTCAAATCCATTAATTTTCCTAGGGCAAAAAATTGACATCAGTTGTACACACACACAGAGAAACACACACAAACACTGCACAGAGTTTACAGAGGGTGGCCAATTATGGAGTTTGTTGTATCCACACAAGCTTCAGTGATCAACCACATAATCTATGTGACCAGTAAACCTATCAACTTATTAGTTGTCTGGATAAGTATATAGACTCAGTTGGGAACCTCCATCTATGTTAATGACACATTTATATGTTTGACGAGGAGTGGCAATCAGCCCAAATGAAGCTTTTCTCTCTGTTTACCTTCTGCTGCAGTCCACCAGCTCTTAAGCATTTAGTAGAGTTCGCGTTCACATCTGTCTACAATGTCACCGTGAACCCTATATCAACATTTCTATCACTGATATAGTTTGGCCTATAAATAATATTCCATCACTATACGTAGAACAGGAAAGGACAGGACATTCTTTCCATCAATCTTACTGCCAGGTCAGGTCTACTCCCTGTGTAATTATCCTCATAACTTCTGTTATAGCTAGAGTGGTGGTCCTACTCTATAGAAATTCATGTACAATTAACTTGCATTGGCACAGTGGTACAACGGTAGAGTTGCTGCCTTGCAGCACCAGAGATCCGAGTTCGATCCTGACGACGAGTGATGTCTGTACAGAGTTTGTACGTTCTCCCTGTGCCTGCACATGTTGTTCATGTCTAGTGAGGGTGTCAAAGGTTATGGGGAGAAGGCAGGGAATGGGGTTGAGGGGGAAAGTTAAATCAGCCATGATTGAATGGCGTACACGCGATGGGCCAAATAGCCTAATTCTGCTCCTATGACATGAAGGCTATCATTGTGCATTATTTTCTTCAAATTTTCGTGTTTGTTTCAAGCCAAAACATACTTAGCTTACTAACAGTCCCACCTCAAACAAAAGAGCAGAGAGAATGTGCTGTCAGCATTAATACTCATAATAAACAGGTTTCAACGTAGACCCAAACATTTGCACGCGTTTGGAACATTTGCTTCAGCAATTGCAAAAAAAGCTCTTTACATTATCCTTGTGTTTTCCAAATCTCTAAATTTTACTTGGAGCATCATATCCTGTTATGTTAAATCAGGAGTAGATTTTACTGCAATTGGTGTTTCTGATCCCTCCCTGTGTTTGATGCACTAACATTTATGGTTTGATAGCTTCAAGCTTTAACTTCACAAGATTAATAAGACAGGGAGTTACTTAACAATGCCATGTATCTGTATGCTTTTTTTCCCCCTTGGCTCCAAATCTCTCTACTGGTTTTATGTCAGATTTTATATCCTGCTGAATGCTGATGTGATTCTTGGGAAATGTCGGTTGAAATATCCATTGACAAAATCTGTGTCAAACTAAAGTAATCTGTGGTATCAGCAGAACAAAAATAATATAGCAGCCTGGTTAAGGGCGCTTTAAAAGTTCCCTGAAGAATGGAATTATCCATTATATTTAAGAAATTGGTCAAAATATGAGATAAAGACATCAGACTTTAGAAATACAGCTTGGTCGGTGTGGGCGCTGCGATACGGCTGCTCTGCCAGCAGCGTGTTAGTCATTTCTACTTTTTTTGTTTTTTTAGTATGTGTGTTTTAATGTTTCTCGGTGTGTCTTGTGTGGGGGGTGGTGAGGGGGTGTAAGGGGGGAACCGCTTTCGGTCGCCTCCTCCACGGAGAGGTGACTTTTTCCAGCCTAACACCAAGGATTGGTGCGGCTTTTCCCGGAGTTGGGCCCGGAGCTTCAGCAGCGGGCGCAGCGTGAACTTTTCATTACGGAGCGGGCGAGACCTTGCCGGGGGTCGCCAGAAAGGAGTGCTCCGATCGCTAGCCCGCTGCAGCCTGAAGTCGCGGTCTGTGGAGCAAGGGATCCCTCATTGAGGACCGAGGAAAAGACCTCCGACAGCCGGCCTGCAACAGCTTGAAGCCACGGTCTGCGGTGCTTCTAACCGCAGGCGTGGCGGGTCATACCATCTGGAGCGGGATCCCTCACCGGGAATCCCTGGAGAAGAGCTCCGACCGCCGGCCCGCCACGGTCTGCAGTGCTTCTAACTGTGGCGCAGTGGGCCTTCAACCGCCGGCTAGCGGCCTACATCAACTTGAAGCCGCGGTCTCCGGTAGGGAAACACCAATTTGGGACTTACTTTCCAGATGAGAAGGCCTGTACATCTGGCCGCCTGCAGCGGTGACTGCAGAGGTTATGGTCCCGACCACGGGGAAAAATGGAGGCGGTCTGACAGCACCTCGTGCCTTCCACCACAGTGATGAATGCTGTGGTGGATGTTTTGTGTTAAATTTTTATTGTGTACTGTGTGTTCTTTTTTATTGTACCACTGCTGGCAACTTTATTTCACTGCACTTCATTGTGTATGTGACGAATAAATCTGAATATTGACTATTGATCGACTATTGGAAACAGGCCCTCGTAGTACACGCTAGCCTGTGATCACATAAGCAAAAATTAAAAAATTAAAGAAGCCAATTAACCTATAAACCTGTGCGTCTTTGGAGTGTGGGTGGAAACCAGAGCATCTGGAGAAACATACGCAGTCACAGGGAGAGCATAGAAACTCTGTACAGAGACCCTCTGGAGACTTTGCGCCCCACCCAAGGTTTCCGTGCAGTTCCCGGAGGTTTTTGTCAGTCTCCCTACCTGCTTCCACTACCTGCAACCTCCGGCAACCACATGCAACCTCCGGTAACCGCACGGAAACCTTGGGTGGAGCGTAAAGACTCCAGAGGTTTCCGTTCAGGTTTCCTAAGTGGCACAGGGGCATAAGGCAGCAACTCAGCTTCTGTGCCATCCTAAAGCAAATGTTTCTTTTTAAGCATACAATCTTGTATGTTTAAGGACAGATAGGAGAAACAAATAGATACCAGAACTCCCCATGGAAACAAAAATAAGATGCTAATCTTCTCCAAAGGGCAAGTGGGCATTCAGCTGCCTTTACTACAATCCAGCCACTGTGTGCAAATTAGATTACATGACTCTTGGAAGTGTAACACTCCATTTCCACCACCACCACCACCTGCTGCCTGTCTCCTGAAATGAATCTTCAGGAAATCCACATTAATGGTTGCCAGTTATCATCAAACATGCAGCCTTGTAGATGAAGAGGATTAAATGGCAGGGTGAACCTTACTGGTTAAGCGTCTCTATTCTGCTTTTTACAATCTCGACTTTAACAATAACCAATGCGCCTCACACTGTGATCTTATTTTTCCATATCAATACGTTGACCGCAGGAGGCACTTTTAATCTTTATACGCTTGTCATAATTTGTGTTGAGTTAGAGTATAAACTCTGCAGAAAGCTTGTGTTGAAAGGAACTGCATATGCTGGTAAATACCAAAGATGGACACAAAGCGCTGGAGTAACTCAGTGGGTCAGGCAGCATCTCTGGGGAAAAGGGATGGGTGATGTTTCGGGTCGGGACCCTTATTCAGACCCCACAAAGAGTCCTTCCACAAAAAGCTTACCTTATCGAACAGCAGCACAGTTGCCAGACTAGTAGCTTGCATGCATTTTTACTGACCACAAGGTTTTTCTATCTTAAAAGACAAATTTAAATAGCAGTGGCTCACTAGGTGTTGTTTAATTTAAAGATGCAGTGTGGAACCAGGCCCTTCAAGCCACCCAGTCCAACTGGTGATCATCCACGTACTAGTTCTATCCTACACACTGGGGACTTGTTACAGAAACCAATTAACCTACAAACCTGCACTGCTTTGGAGTTTGGGAGGAAACCAGAACACCCGGAGAAATCACATGCAGTCACACGGAGAACGTACAAACTCCATACAGACAGTACCAAAGTCAGGATCGAACCCAGGTCTCTTGCGCTGTAAGGCAGCAGCTACCGCTCCGCCAAGGTAGGAAATTCAGCAGCTGCTTTATCCACAGCGATAAAATGTAGAATCAGTCTGAAGAAGAGTCCTGACCCAGCACATCAACAGTCCATGTTCTCCAGAGATGCTATACCATGCGGCACACTGGGTTACTCCAGCACTTTGTCTTTTTGTTTGTCCACAGCCAGCTCCAACAAAGAGAATTTTGATAATGACCAGAAGATCCTTCTTGTCGGTTGGGACGCAAGTAGAAGACCAGAAGAGAGCACAAGACATAGGTGGAGAATTAGGCTATTCGGCCCATCGAGTTCTCTAGACCCTTCGATCAAAGCTGGTCTATTTTACCTTCTCAACCCCATTCTCCTGCTTTCTCCTTGTAATCTTTGACACCCTTAAAGGCCTGTCCCACTTAGGAGAACTAAACAGCAACCTCTGATGACCTTGTCCGCCACCCAAGGTTTCCATTAGGTCCCAGGAGGTTTTGGTCACTCTCCCTAATTGTCAAAAGTGGTTTCCGCGTGGTCGAGGCTTCATCTAGGTTGCTGTTATTTTTTCGTCATGATTAAAACCGGCCTCGACTAAAAATAGGTTGCCGTTTTAAAAATTGATCATTTTTTTGTCGCAGGTCTAGTTGACACCGGTTGTGATGCTAGTCAAAGGTAGTCAAGGGAGGTTGAAGGTAGTCGAAGGTAATACTTCTGGGGTGGAAAATAATTGGTTGAAAAAAAGGTCAATGTAAACATAAGCATGTGATCTCTGTCATTCCTGGGCATGCTCAATCATAGTTGGAGAGTTCTTTTAGCACAGGAAACTTGAACAAATGATGGCTCTTCACCCTTGTGCTTTCCCTTCTGCCTTTCTTGAAAGGCTGATGAAGCAAAAGGGCTGCTGCTGACTGCAGTAGATGTACTTTTTGTAACATCCACCTAATTAGTTCCTTCCCTGCTCGCATGGTTCAGAATGATTAAAGAAAAAACCTGGGAGGCTTTTATTGTAAGAAAAAAAATGCATTCATGACATAATTTTATCATGTGATCATCTGAGCTGTAACCAGTCGACGCTGGTCATTGTTGGTTTTCAGTTTGGTTGTTTGAGGTCGACGGGGGTGTTGTTCAATCGCAGACCAATTTTACAGAGACCTTCCTCGAGTAAAACATGCATGGTCGAAGCCAGTTTTCAACATAGTCGAAGGAGGTCGCTGTAGGTCGAAGGAGGTTTTCTTCATAGTCGAGGAAGGTTTTCAACATATGCGTGGGAGGTGGTAGGAGGTTTCAGGTCACCTCGACCTTGATTTTTTTTGGGTGGCAGGCAAGGTCACCAGAGGTTGCTATTTAGGTCTCCTAAGTGGGGCAGGCCCTTAACTGATCAAGAACCTATCAATCACAACTTTCTTGCCCTATCAATCACAATACCCAATGTCTTGGCCTCCACAGCCGTTTGTGGCAATGAATTTCCCAGATTCACAGATATCCTCTGGCTAGTGAAATTCCTCCTCATCTCCATTCTAAACGCATATCCTTGAATTCTATGGCAGTGCCCACTGGGCCTAGAATCTCCCCCTGGAAACACCATCTTCACATCTACTCTTAGGCCATGCCTCGTTATGTAAGTTTCCATGAAATCCCCCCGTATCTGTCTAAATTCCGATGAGTGCAGGCCCAGAGACATCAAACGCTCATCATACATTAGCCCACTCATTCCCAGGATCATTCTTATAAATCTCCTCTGGACCCTCTCCAATGCCAAAACATCCTTCCTCAGATATGGGACCTAAAATTGCTCACAATATGCCAAATATGGCCTCACCAGCACCTGATAAAGCCTCAGCATTACATGCTTGCCTTTACATTCTAGTCTTCTCGAAATGAATGCTAACATTGTATTGGCCTTCCTTACTACTGAATCGACCAACAAATTAACCTTTTGAGAATCCTGCACCAGCACTCCCAAGTCCCATTGGAAAAGATCCCAACCCAAAATGTCGCCTATCCATTCCCTTCACAGATGCTGCCTGACCCGCTGAGTTACTTCAGCAGTTTGGGTATTGTTCAAGATTCCAGTACCAGCAGTTTCTCGTGTCTCGTAAGCTCATAGAGCAGAATCAGACCATTCTGCCCATCAAGACTACTCCACCATTCAATCATGGCTGATCTATATTTCCCTCTCTACCAATTTCTCCTACCTTCTCCCCATAACCTCTGACACCCATATTAATCAAGAACCTGTCGATCCCCGCCTTAAAAATATCCATTGACTTGGCCTCAACATCCTTATGTGGCAAGGAATTCCACAGATTCACTGCACTCTGACTAAAGAAATTCCTCTTCATCTCCTTTCTAAATGTACGTCCTTTTATTCAGAGGCTCGTTTTAAAAATGTTATTTATTATGACAAGGGTCCTCCAATGCTTTTACTTTAGTTTATTTTATTTTCCTATATTATTGTCACATTACACATGCACACTAGCATTCTGATTCATTAATCATAACCTTATAAATAATTCAAACTATTCTTTTTAAACATTAATATTATTGCTTGAAATCAAAAATAGGTTTAAGGGATCTGCAAACTGTAACACCGTTTCTGTGATG
The DNA here is from genome assembly GCF_028641065.1 of Leucoraja erinaceus. Taxonomy (NCBI): domain Eukaryota; kingdom Metazoa; phylum Chordata; class Chondrichthyes; order Rajiformes; family Rajidae; genus Leucoraja; species Leucoraja erinaceus. Next base: position 20,404,093 of record NC_073389.1, on the reverse strand, counting down.
AGAAGAGAAAGCCAGAAGCTCGCCACACATAAAACTGTGGGAATAGAAAATGTGAACTGAAGCAATTAACAAACCCCAGGACATTTATGGGGGTTGGAGGAAAAAAGGACCGAGGTTTGGAATAATGTGTGAAAAGGCTTGAATATAAAAGGACATAACAATGGGGATGAAGCCGACAGAAGGAGTGACAATGGAAATAAATCAAACACAGAAGGTGGTATTGAGCACAAAGAAAAAAGGCAAGAGATTCAACCAACGTGAAACCCAACCCATCACCATCATTAACGAGCTCCACTTCCCCAATAGCTTTTAAATTTCAGCATCAAGCAGCTTTGAATCAAAGTGCTTCATTCATGTTACCAGAGAGGGAAAAAAAAGCTCAACTTTTAATACCTGCCGTAGTGGGAACAATTTAACTTTCCCTCAATCTGTTGGAAATCTCAAAAAGGTGATTGCGAAAGCAAAGCAGAACAATGCCTGCGAATGACATTTGCTGTCGTGTCTGGCCAAGTAGGTGTGTTAGTTCCTCTGCAGCCCAGCAGTGCATCACTCTGTCACGACATGAGAAGGTCTAAACTCCTCAAATCTGTAGCTCAAAAGCAACCAAACTCCAAACGCTGTGAGGCTGGTGATGCACTGATGCCTTTTTCTTTATATTTAAATTCATGGCATACTGGTGCTATCAGGATGCAAAGATGGCCGAGCGAGTAGAGGGACGTCGGTTCATGGGCTGAGCCGGGCCGGTCGAGGGCAACGGGGGAAGGCACTGCAGGACCCTGAGGCGGACCAGGATCGGGAACTGCTCCAGTAGACCGAGTGTGCGGACGGACAGGACTTTAGAATTAAAGGACGTTCTTTTAGGAAGGAGATGAAGAGGAAATTCTTTAGTCAGAGGCTGGTGAATCTTTGCCAGAGATGGCTGTGGAGGCAAAGTCAGTGGATTGAAGGCAGAGCTAGGTGGATTCTTGATTAGTACAGGTGTCAGAGGTTATGGGGAGCAGTATATTAATCGTAAATTGCCCCAATTATGCAGGGAGTGGATGCGAAGGTGGGATAACATAGAACTAGTATTAACAGTTACCAGCATGGACCTATCCTAATGGGCTGAAAAGACTGTTTCCATGCTGTATCTTTCTATTCAATCAATTTGGAAATGTCATTCAGGGGTGAAGAGACAAACTATGCACCATTTCTCCTAATATTTGTGATACTACGATGTGTACAATGATGCAAATTTGCTTGAATACTTTTTACATCATTTGTCTTTCTCGCCCAAAACTAATGATCCAAGTCACCTCACAAATTTGAGCCGAAGTGCTGCTTTTCCTTTGCCTTTTCTGCAGCTTTTCCAGCCAAAGCATTGCAGAGCTGGGGTCTTGAGCAACCATCGACCTCACTAGAGATCCTCGGACTATCTTCAATCAGACTTTCTTGCCCTAAACATTATTCCCTTTATCATGCAACTGCACACTATGGACGGCTCGATTCTAATCATGTATTGTCTTTCTGCTGACTGGTTAGCACATGAGAAAAGCTTTTCACTGTACCTCAGTGCATGTGGCACTAAACTAAACTATAAACTTGGGGAAGTGCAGGCTTCTGACGTGGCCAACAATAAAGCACTTCTATCCTCTGTAGCATGAAATCTGGGCACAGTGGCGCAGCTGCCTCTGCCATTGACTGCATTCAAAACTGGGATCTGATGTAAAATTGCTCTGCTTAAACTCCTGTGGGAAGAAATTCAGTGCAATTCTTCGGTATACTGATGAAGTGCAATGTGACTGCATGGGAAGATGCAAAGGAGCTACAAATGCAGCGGATAAAAAGCGCAGTGTTTTCTAATGTCACCACAAATCTGCTACTGGCTGAAGGAGAAGGCTTATTTATCTTAGTGGACAGGAGGCTCAAACCGGAGGCAGAAGAATCAACATTTGTTGATGTCTTGTACATCAGACCTGCACGCAATATTTCAGTTGCAGTCTCACATGCGCTCTGAGTAATTTGAACAAAACATCTCCAATCTTACATTCAAATCCTCTTGCATTAGGGATAATATACTAGTCACCTTTCTAATTGCTTGCTGAACCTGCATTTTATCTTACAGTGTAGTTTTAGTTTTGAAATAAAAGCCCTTCAGACCACCAAGCACATGCTGACCTTCACTCTTCCATTCACACTCGCTTTGTTAACCCTTCTCATCCACTCTCTACACACTTGGGGCAATTTATAGAGGCCAATGAATCTGCAAACCTCCACGTCTTTGTGATGTGGGAAAACCAGAGCACCCGGAGGAAACCCACACGATCACTGGGAAAATGTGCAAACTCAGATACAGCCAGCACCAGAAACCAGGATCGAACCCAGGTTCCTCACACTGTAGATCACAGTGAATGGCAAAGCACTGGGGTGTAGTGTAGACAGGTGGAATCTAAGAATGCAGCTGCATAGTTCCTTGAAAGTGGTGTCACAGGTATAGGGTGGTCAAGAAGGCAACTGGCACATTGGCCTGCACCAGTCAGAATGTTGATGAGAGAAGGTGAGATTTTATGCTACAGTTGTACAAAACATTGGTGAGGCCACATTTTGAGTGTTGCTTTCAGTTTTAGAATAGGAAAGATGTTGTTAAGTTGGAAAGGGTGCAGAGAAGATTTACGAGGATATTGCCATGACTCGAGGGCCTAAGTTATATGGAGAGGTTGAGCAGACCAGGACTTCATTCTTTGGAGCACAGGAGGGGAGTGGTGACCTTATAGAAGTGTATAAGATCATGAGAGGAATAAATAGGGTGAATGCACAGTCTTTTACCCAGCGTAGAGGAATCAAGAACCAGAGACGTCACAAACCAGGGTTCAGGGTGAGAGGGGAAAGAATACAAAGGCAATTTTTTTTCACACAAATGATGGTGGAGATGTGGAATGAGCTGTCAGAGGAGATGGATGAGGCAGGTACGATCACAACATTCAAAAGACATTTGAACAGGCAATTAGATAAGAAAGGTTTAGAAGGATATAGGTCAAACGAAGGCAAGTGTGATTAGTGTCGATGGGGCATCTTGGTCAGCATGGGCAAGTTGGGCCTAAGGCCTATTTCTATGCTGTATGACTCTACCAGCTGAGCCATGGAGCATGTACAGTACGTTCGGGCCAACTTGCCCATGCTGACCAAGATGCTGTTCATTCCAATGGTCTTGTTTCTGCTTGTTAAACAATCGTCAGTTCACTGCAGCATATGATACCTCATATCATACACTATGATCTTGTTAAGTAATATTTTTGTCAAATGCTTTTGAAAGTGAAAATGAACCACAACAACTGATTTGTCCTTACTATTCCTTCTGAATATATGAAATTAGTTTTGACCAACATGATACTATTGATCAAGGTTAGGATTTACAGGGCTCTTTATTTGGCGTAATGTACCATAATCATTATCCAAAAAACCTGCGGAATTCATTACCACAGATGGCTGTGGAGGCCAAGTCAATGGATATTTTAAGCCAGAGATTGGCAGATTTTTGAATAGTAAGGGTGTCAGGGGTTATGGGGAGAAGGCAGGAGAATGGGGTTGAGAGGGAAAGATAGATCAGCCAGGACTGAATGGCGGAGTAGATTTGATGGGCCGAATGGCCTAACTCTCCTCCCACAACTTATAAACTTTCCAAATTTGGGACCCGTTGTTAGTTCTATTCACTCCAGAATTCACAAAAAGGAAAGAGTTCTGAAATAAACGTCTTTGATGTGAAACATTAAATTGTTCTCTTTTTCCACAGATACAGCCCAAAATTCAGAGAGTTTCTAGTATTTTCTAGTTTTACTTAACATTTTGAGCATCTTATTTACAGCGGTTTTAATCATGCAACTTTAATGTTGGCTTATCATAAAATTAATATTATAATCAGCATCTTTTGTTTAGTTTAGTTTAGAGATACAGCGGGATAACAGGCCCTTCGGCCCACCGAGGCCTCACTGACCAACGATCACACTAGTTCACCAATGTCCACTAGTTCTATCTTACACACTAGGGGCAATTTACAGATGCCAATTAATCTGCAGACCTGCACATCTTTGGGATGTGGGAGGAAACCTGAGTACCCGGAGGAAACACACACATTCACAGGGAGAACTCTGTATGGACAGCACCCGCAGTCAGGATCAAACCCTTGTCTCCGGTGCTGTAAGGCAGCAACTCTACCACTGCCCCTTTCCATTTGAGCATGTATTATTCAGCATGTAATTTAATTTTAAATGACAGGCAACTTTTTCCAAAATGTTGACATAACTATTTATTAGTTTCATTGTCTGCTGGTGATTTTCTTGTGTGTCTCTTTATATTTTAAATTTTGATTAGAAACTATGGAATTGGTTTGAGCCTAATTTGGCATTTCTCAGAGAAACTTGACATAGTGGTTATTTCAATCTGGGACTGCGGCCAATTTTGAAAACAAGGCTCATGTAAATGATAATGGAAATGATCTGCTCCTGATGTAATATGCACTTCAAATTCCTCATACTTCTATGGTGATTTAGCTGATTTTGGGTGAATGTAACATGTTGAATCAATTTCGAGTAACAATCAGAACATGGGCTTTTTGTGAAATGAATAGGTTGAACAACCTCAAAGATGGATATAAAATAAACAATGTGACAAAGATTCATAAAATTTAAATTGCAAGAACAGAAAAGGGGAATGGGAAGAAGGGATGAATATCAGGTTGCGTAGCAGGAAGTAGACTGAATTCATTTAAGAATTAATTGGATTTTGTGAATGAAGACAATGGGTGAGATGATGGTCCAAATGGTTTTATCAATAATTACTTTGTGACCTGTGGAAATGCAGTATTTTAAGAGTTCATTCCAGATTGATGTTATTTGTTGTTTTTCTATCAATAATGGATTTGACTCTTTTTTGCTTAAATTTGGTTTGGTTTGGTTTTATTTAGAAATACAGCACGGAAGGGAGAGGAGAGAAGCCGGGGAGGGGAGGGAATGGGGGGGGGGGGGGGGGGGGGGGGGGAGAGAAAGATGGGGGAGGGGGTGGAGAGGATGGGAGGGGAGAGGAGGGTGGGGGCGAGGAGGGGGGGAGGAGGGGGGGGGGAAGGGGAGGAGGAGGAGGGGGGGGGGAGAGGAGATGGGGGGAGAGGAGATGGGTGGGAGATGAGTGTTTAAGAAGGAACTGCAGATGCTGGAACATCAAAGGTACACAAAAATGCTGGAGAAACTCAACGGGTGCAGCAGCATCTATGGAGCGAAGAAAATAGACAACGTTTCGGGCCGAAATGTTGCCTATTTCCTTCGCTCCATAGATGTTGCTGCACCCGCTGAGTTTCTCCAGAATTTTTGTGTACCTTGGGTGGGAGAGGAGGAGGGGGGCAGAGGAGGAGGGAGTGGGGAGCAGAGAGCAGCAACGGGCAGCGGGGAGGAGCGGGGGAGTGGTGGGGAGTGGTGGGGAGCGGCGGGGGAAGCGGCGGGAGTGGGGGGGGGGGGGGGGGGGGGGGAGTGGGGAGGAGCAGGGAGGAGCGGGTGTCGACCAAAGGACTGCGAGTTGAGCCGGGGGGGGGGTGTTATGTCACTCGCAGCGCATGGAATGCAGGCCACACGGAGCAGACCCATTGTGACATCATCAGCGAGGCCATCTCATTTCGATTTTTCAGATTTTTGAACATTTTCATTAATAACTCGAGAAATAAAGCATTAATTTTTCAGATTTTGGACTCCATGGAAAAAATCTCTACCGGAATATGTAAAAATGTTACCGTTAGCGCATCGTTTTTTCAAGAAGATGTGATCACACACAAACAAATAAACACCGTCAGACTTGCCATTGCAGGAAATCCATGAATCCATTCATATATTGCATCAGATCAGACTTTTAATAGTTACTAGATCAAGTTGGGTCCCTGTCACAAGGGAGGCCTGGTCCTCCAACGCAACACGTCCCAAACGCAATATTCCACCTCTCAACCATAGCCGACAACTGCTCATTTCACCTTATGCACCCACCCTCATTTTTAAACTTAAACAAATATTGCAATTGCACTTGTTAGTTAGCAGAACTAGTGTACTGTGACTTAAAAAAAAAATGCATTTGCATTTTCCAGAGATAGCAGAACTCACTTGGATAGCAACAATTTTGTGAGCAGGGCTACAATCCCATTGTGACGTCACAGCTGTAAACACAGGGGAAAAGCAGTTATTTTGAACATTTTGATCAACATCTCGAGAAATAATGCATTAATTTTTCAGATAAGGCGATTTTTGACTTCACAAGATAAATCTCTACCGGAATATGTAAAAACCTTTACTGTTAGCGCGTCATTTTATCGAGAAGATGTGATTGCACACAAACAAATAAATGCACAAATCCACAAATAAGTTCAGAGTTTTATAGTTATAAAGGATAAGGATATGGATTACTAAAGCTTACTTTCAGTTTCAATAGTCACCACCACTGCAATTGTACAATTATTATCAGAGATAGACACAAAAATGCTGGAGTACCTTGACGGGACAGGCAGCATCTCCGGTGAGAAGGAATGGGTGACGTGTCGGGTCGAGACCCTTCTTTAAACTATTTGGTCCCAGAACTAATGAAATTATTGTAGACATAGGCAATCTTGCCAAACTGTACTTCACTGTATTTTATCCAGTATTCTATTGTTCCAACCTCTTTAGGTCTTCCTCATCTTGGGTGTTAATATATGAACAGATTCAAGGATCCCTGCAGTGGCATTGTAGGGCATGAAACCCCATATTCAGCAAGATGCGAAACTGATATAATAAATTAATAAAATTGCTCACTTCAATATATCAGTTTCTCATCTTGCTGCATAGGGCGCCTCGTGCCCCAAATTGCCACTGCAGGGAATCCATGAATCCATTCATATATTGCATCAAGATTTTGTCCAGGATCTGTGCCAAGCCAAGCTCGAATACCTTCAGCACTGTAGTGTTGGTCGATAGGCATAATTTGTCATAATCATTGTCAATTTGTTTTCCTAATCTTTTTAATGAAGAACAATATGCACCATTTGCCCCGCTGTCTTTGGTGCTTCATCTGATGAGTGTGTGTGGCTGTTGGTTACTGGAACTTTGTTAGCCATTAAAGGACATAAACATTAAGGGGTTGGACAGGCTAGATGCAGGAAGATTGTTCCCGATGTTGGGGAAGTCCAGGACAAGGGGTCACAGCTTAAGGATAAGGGGGAAATCCTTTAAAACCGAGATGAGGAGAACTTTTTTCACACAGAGAGTGGTGAATCTCTGGAACTCTCTGCCACAGAGGGTAATTGAGGCCAGTTCATTGGCTATATTTAAGAGGGAGTTAGATGTGGCCCTTGTGGCCAAGGGGATCAGAGAGTATGGAGAGAAGGCAGGTACGGGATACTGAGTTGGATGATCAGCCATGATCATATTAAATGGCGGTGCAGGCTCGAAGGGCCGAATGGCCTACTCCTGCACCTAATTTCTATGTTTCTATGTTTCTATTCAGCAAAGTTCCAGTAACCAACAACCACACCCATTTTTTTTAACAACTTTCGACATGAACAATACAATATGGCACGGAAAATGTTGTGACTCGTACTTGTCTCTGTCAACTACCATTCCTACACGCTAGTATATAAGTATGATCGTGCTTGTGTATAGTAAGACTTTAACTGAACTGTGAGCAAAAAGTAATTTCACTGTGCCTCGGTATATGTAATATTAAAGTACGTCTGACAGTGAGCATTTTACTGCATAACCGAGCAATTGGAAGCAATGTCTATATAGATATGTTTTACCAAATTTTAGTTATTAATTCTGATGGTTAATCAGATATTTTTTTGCTTCCTACAATGTAAAAACTGTTCAAAGACTGTTGTTCTTCATCTTCAGCCCTTCCAATATTGTGGAGAGTATCCCTCTATGATTGCTTCATCTGATTACTTCTATGCCTCACGTATACCGGTGAACTGTTGTATTTTGTGTTCATTGTGTTTCATTTGCCTTTGCAAACTAATGCTACATGCTCCACGTTGCTACAAATGAAACTGAATAGACAAGGTCAAAATGCTGCTGACAGCTTACAAATAACTCGTGAATGCACATGGGCATCTTATAGTGAATGAAACTCCTCTGAAATCTTCAATATCATTTTTAGAAACAATAGTAGTCTAAACTGTTTTCTAAAATGTGAAGATATGACACAAAAAGCTGGAGTAACTCAGCGGGACAGGCAGCATCTACGGAGAGAAGGAACGAGTGATGTTTCAGGTCGAGACCCTGCTTCAGACTGAAAGTCACAGGAAAGGGAAACGAGAGATATAGGAAAGGCCATTTTTAGCTGTTTGTTGGGTGAAAACATGAATCTGGTGCAACTTGGGTGGGGGAGGAATGGATAGAGAGGGAATGCTGGGGTTACTTGAAGTTGGAGAAATCAAATTCATACCACTGGGTTGTAAGCTGCCCAAGGGAAATATCCGATGCTGTTCCTCCAATTCTTGAATGTGAATGCCTTTGTATTAAAAGCCGTATCTGATTGCATTCATCTCCGCAACATCGCCAAACTCAGACCCTCTCTCACACCGCCCGCTGCTGAAAGACTCATCCATGCCTTCATCTCCTCCCGACTGGACTATTGCAACTCACTTCTCTTTGGCATCAGCTCCACCTACATTAACCGACTCCAACTGGTCCAGAACACAGCCGCCCGACTCATCACCCATACCAAACCCTGGCATCACATCACTCCAGTCCTCAAACAACTTCACTGGCTTCCCATCTCCCACCGGATCACCTACAAAATCCTGATCCTCACCTACAAAGCCCTCCACCATCTGGCCCCCCCCATAGCTCACTGACCTCCTCTCCCCCTACCAACCCTCACGGTCCCTCAGATCCACATCAGCCGGTCTCCTCTCCATCCACAAGTCCAACCTCCGCAGTTTTGGGGACAGAGCCTTCTCCAGGGCAGCTCCCAGGCTCTGGAACTCCCTCCCCCAACTGATCCACAATTCTGTGTCCCTCATGGCTAGATCTCACGGTGCGACCTGATGCAAGATGTCACCCGAGTGAAGTGGTCGTGGTCCAGCAAGAGTTCCGCACGATATAGCGGGAGGTAGATAAAGAGTTCCCACAGTACTCTGCAATTCTGTCATTTTTGTGAGTGACTTGTCCGTCTCCCGATCTTTCCCGTTAATCGTGAATGAACATCGTGGACTGTAGTGTAGTTAATCACGTGGCACAAATGATGTTACTTTGTTGTCACACACTATATTGGTTTCTTTCACCCGAGCTCTTTAATGAGCTGAAGAATAATCTGTGTTTTTTTAGACAAAAGTTGTTTGGTGTGATGCACCTTCTCTCAATATGTGCAAGAAGTCGTCTTTTTATTTTGTCAAATATGAATAAAGACTGTGTCTCACATTGACCGTGATGATTGTGTTATTTTATGATCTACTGAGAGGTGAAACTTTCAGTCTGATGAAGGCTCTCGACCCGAAACGCCACCCGTTCCTTCTCTCCAGAGATACTGGCTGTCCCGCTGAGTTGCTCCAAGCAACTGGTGTCTATCTTCAAAGGACTGACCACCGGGCTGGTTGTCGGGGCTGGCGTGTTGCGTTTCACAGACCGAACTTGGGACGGGACTGGAGTTGGGAGGGAAGGGTGGGGGAGTCGAGGGAGAGGAGGGGGAGACAGATGTGGGTGTCTTCATTTAGTGGCGGTGGGTGTCTGTCACTGAAACAGGCAGGTGAGATTTCACATTCACCTTGTGTGTGCCTCTCTCTCTCTCTCCTTCCCTCCCTCCCTCTCACACAGGCATGAATGGATGAACTCCGTGGGCCAGGCAGCATCTACGGAGGGAAATGGACAGGCGACCCATTCTTCAGGCTGCCTTATGTCTCTCCCCCCCCCAACTCCCACCCACACACACGAATGCTGGAGAAAATCAGCGGGTGCAGCGGGTGCAGCGGGGCCGAAACGTTGTCTATTTCCTTCATTTCATAGATGCTGCTGCAGCCGCTGTTTTCTCCAGCATTCGCGTGTGTGGGTGGGAGTTGGGGGGAAGAGAGACATAAGGCAGCCTGAAGAATGGGTCGCCTGTCCATTTCCCTCCGTAGATGCTGCCTGGCCCGCGGAGTTCATCCATTCATGCCTGTGTGAGAGGGATGGAGGGAGGGAGAGAGAGAGAGAGAGGCACAAACAAGGTGAATGTGAAATCTCACCTGCCTGTTTCAGTGACAGACACCCACCACCACTAAATGAAGTCACCCCCATCTGTCACTCCCTCCTCTCCCTCGACTCCCCCACCTTTCCCTCCCAACTCCAGTCCCGTCCCGACCCCCTGGGAAACTGAAGGTTTCCCTCTGTAATTAAAGAGTTCCCACGGTAGACTGTAAAACTGGGACCCTGGTTCTGGACTCCCCCAACATCGGGAACATTCTTCCTCCATCTAGCCTGTCCAATCCTGTAGATACGATTAGACAGGTATCTAGTTATTTAATTCAATTAATGATTTCTATCGCCCAGCCTCTCATCTTTCAATTGGGTTCGGCCAGGAAGGATCTGCAGATGCTGGATTAAAACGAAGATAGACACAACATGTAGCTCAGCGGGACAAGCAGCATATCAGAAGGGTCTCGACCCGAAATGTCACCCATTCCTTCACCCAAAAGATGCTGCCTGCCGTCGAGTTACTCATTCTCTTTAAACCGGCATCTGCTGTTCCTTCCGACACATGCACAAGAAATAGGCAACTTTTCGGGCCGAAACGTTGCCTATTTCTTTCGTTCCATAGATGCTCCTGCACCCGCTGAGTTTCTCCAGCATTTGTGTGTGTGGGTGGCAGTGGGGGGGGGGGGGGGGGGGTGTAGAGAGATAAGGCAGCCTGAGGAAAGGCTCGCCTGTCAATTTCCCTCCGTAGATGCTGCCTGGCCCGCGGAGTTCCTCCAGTTAGAAACTGCTTTCAGACAAAAAGAGACACAAACAGCTGGAGTACAATAGCTCAGCAAGTGAGACTACAATAGCTCAGCAACACTCAAAAATGAAAAAGAATAAAAATGTGATTATTTCACCTCCCTTCAACTATTTTGTGTTTCAGCATGAGGGATTATAACATTAGAGACATTCCTCTTGTAGTGATGTGTTAATGAAGAGTTGCAGACATCAATCTGATAGTAAAAAATATATTCATTTAACCTCACCTTATGTCCCTTCTGTCAAGCTTTTGGGTTTGCCGTTTGCAGCAGTTCCCACGGTACTCGTAAGAGTCATTACGGATATCGCACGGATATCGCACTGGCATCTGTACTCATACAATGTTGCAACGCTGCTCAAGACACTCTTGGAGAAATTCAAAAATGTTTGAATTTTCTCCCGACCTTACCAAGTCACACGACTGCCTGCCGTCAGCGCCACGGAGGTCCTCGGTGGTCCACGAATGCCGTACTGCTATCGCAGAAGGTTCCCACGATGTTAAACTCTTGTTAGGTCTTGCTTCAGGTCGCACCGTGAGATAGCCCTTTCACCATCTTCCAGTCCCGCCTCAAGACCCATCTCTTCACCTCTGCCTATCCGTGCCGTCCCTTTTCATCTGTGCATTAATTGCCTCACACTGTGTTTTGTATTGAATTCTGGATTTACTTTGTGTACTAGTCATGTCTCTACTATTTATTTCATTCCCCTTACATGTTTTTCCTCTACCTGCTAAATGTTTGTAAGGTGTCCGTGAGACTCTTGAAAGGCGCCCATAAATAAAATTTATTATTATTATTATTCATTTGTAAACCCACAGGTAAATCTATCAATGTGGGAACTCCCCAAAATAACAGTGCTGCAACAAATTCTTCTAGAGTCTTCAGCTCTTCCTCCACTTGGGTTTTCAGACCACAGGACACTGGTTGAAGTCAACAGTTTCTCATTTTCTCATCTTGCTGAAGATGGAGCTTCATGCTCAAAAATGCTACTGCAGGGATACTTGAATCAGTTCATGTGTTCATGTTCTAACTGTTCGAACTGCTTCTCTAGACTTCTACAGTCAGCACATTGAACCAAAACGCACAGAAGCTGGGCTCAACTCATCCACGGCAATCAAGATGCCCCGTCATGCCCATGGTGACTGTGGATGCCAAACTTATAACTTTCAAAACAATTTGAGGACGTTGGCTTGGCCTGCGTCCAAAAGGTCTTAATTACTTAATTCAACGGCACATTAATTGGCCAATGTCCTGATAATGTGCTGGAAAGCATTTACCACCAGGCTCAGGAACATCTTCTTCCCCGCTGAGATCAGATTCTGAATGTTCTTCCCATTGGGTTAGTCCCAATCCTCCGATCTACCTCAATGAGGACATTGGTCCCTTTTCTCTTTACTTTGATTGTTTTCAAGTATAGCATTATCTGATTTAATTGGATAGCACACAAACAAAAACTGGTCACGTTATATAGGAGCAGAATTAGGACATTCAGCCCATCAAATCTTCTCCGCCATTCAATCATGGCTGATCTATCTTTCTCTTTCAATGCCATTCTCCTTTCTTCTCCCTGTAACTCATTACACCCTAACTAATCATGAATCTGTTAATCTCCACCTTAAAAATACCCAATACTCCACGGCCGTCTATGGCAATAAATTCCACAGATTCACCACCCTCTGACTAAAGAAATTCTCATCTTTTCTCTAAAGGTATGTCCTTTTATGCTGAGTCTACAGCCTCTGGTCCCAGACAATTCCACTAGTGGAAACATGCTCTCCACATCCACTCCCCCAGGCCTTTCACTATTCGATAAGTTTCAATGAGGTCCCCTCTCATTCTTCTAAACTCCAGCGAGTACCGGCCCAGTGCCATCAAACGCTCATCGTATGTTAACCCAGGCATTCCTGAGTGCTTTTCAGTGTATCTCAGGACAAATGGCAATAATAAACCAACATCAATACCAAATTAACTAATATTATGTAGGTATCTCATTCTGTTTATAATGAGAAAATAAGTTTTCTTCCATTAATAAATTAATTGTCACTTCGTCCTACTATTCAAATAATAGCATGGGATCTTTAAAGGTAATCAGAATTGGTACATCTAGCTTCAATCTGACATTTCACATGCATGTTATCCATCACTTATTTTAAACTCTATAAATGTAGACCTAATGTCCTTAACTATTGTGGTAGGACAGTACCTTTGTCTCCTCCCCAAGCCAGTTTTTTCTTTGTTTAAATAAGGAGACCAAGCATCAATTTAACATCACTTCTGGATGAAACACCTCTCAGTCCAGTACTAAAATGTCAATGGAGATGTGTAAGCGTTGAAAATTCAATCTGACAACACGGTAAAAATGTTTCAGTCTCTTGAATAACTAAAACATATTAACATATGAACAGCGTCCATAATGGTAGATGAAAGATAAGGCGCATTGTAATGCAATGAGGTTGATCAAAGCAGCAAACTGAACATACAGTAAAAGTATGAAAATAAAATGCAGTCTAAGGAGCTCAAGTACCTGTTGGGAGGTGACAAAGAATTTTCCCAGCACCACACACTGTTCAGTTTAGTTTATTGTCACGTGTACCGAGGTACAGTGAAAGGTTGTGTGCTATCCAGTCAGCAGAAAGACAATACATGATTACAATCGAGCCCTTTACACTGTGCAGTTACATGATAAGGGAATAACGTTTAGTGCAAGTTAAAGCCAGCAAAGTCCGATCAAAGATTGTCCAAAGGTCACCAAATAGGCAGATAACCGTTCATCATTATTCCCTGGTTATGAAAGGACGATTCAGTTGCCTGAATTCAATGAATTCACTGGATTCAATGTTTCAATGGTTCGATGATGTTTCGTTGTCAAATGTACCTAGGTACAGTGAAATCCTTTGTTTTGCATACAACCTGATCAAATCATACAGCATGCAACTGGGCAGTACATAACAGACACCACGTTCTGGCGTCGACAAAGTTACAAAAGAAATAATGAATGCAAAAGGTACGGTTATTGAATTCAGACTTGAGACTGCCCTGCTGCAATCAAAGACATCAATAATCTGAGATGAAATATAAAAGATAATCAACTTGCAAATGCCTGCTAAAAAAATAATAATTTTCTTTTTCCTCAGGTCATGATTTCCTGGATCATGGTCGTCAGAGACAGAGAAAAGTCCTGGTTAAGTCCAAGCACATTGCAGCATATCCAACTCATTAGGAACAGCATCAAGAAAACTGATGGCCAGTGGTGGTTAGTAAGGCATTGAGCATAGATCAGAAACCAATTACAAATGGAAAGATATGGATTCAATATTGTACTTTTCAGTGACCAAATAGGTGCCAGGGGTACAATTCCCCCACCATCATGATCTTTATTAGGCCTTAACGTTGCTGACACAGATGGTACTATAATCACACTTCAATTAGCCATCATAAAGGAGATGTCCAAAAAATCAAAATTAGATTATCAAAAGCTCTTAAAAGTTGGCTTCATATGCCTGTTTGAGTAAGGAAGAATGATAGGTTATTCACCAAGAGATGAGATAAATATAAGGTCAGGTAGCTTGAAATGAGACAATACAGTTAAATTCTGGTAAAGAAATAGGATTGAACTAAAAGATTTAACCCTGGGTGTCAGTCATACCTCTCAATGCTAATGCACTGGTAGCTGTGCTCTCTTCTTATTTTAGAAGCAGATGCATGGCACACAAGTGTTGTACCCAATATAAATTCAATGCGATCATTTCTGCATGTGCCAATTAAATAGTTGACACTTTTGCATTATCGTTGAATGGATGCAGCAAGGCGCTAGACTTTGATTCCTTTACTGCTTCCCTCGACTTCTCGTGGCATGTATGTGAGATTAATTTTGTCCACCGTAATGCTTAACTTGCCTACTGATAGCACCGGTGACAGACAGTTCCTTAAACGGAATGGTTTCCTGTTCGGGGAACTTCAGCTGGCAACCAAGCACCAAGTGTTGATGTGGAGTGATATGGACAGATGAGGATATGAAATGCTTCATTAAAAAAAAATCTTAGTGGCATACCTGGAGAAATTTCCTCACAGTCAGAGACACACAGACACAAATGACACACAGAACAGTAAAAAAAATAGATGCTACTTATATTCTGTTTTGATTCAGGCCAATCTTTAAGATTCTGTTACTTCCAGTGGCATCTGTGAAGTGCAGCGTTTATTTATTGGCCATGCTCCCTGGTTAGTGCAGCTGTCTTTAGATCAGGGAACTTTTTTTTCAAATTTGCATTTACTTCGGCTCATTCAAAGGGCATCCTCATGACAGACCATAATTCAGAACGTCCGACAGAACTGAAGGATCCTGATGGCTCTGCCTCTGAGACTGCACTGATAATTGTTTAACCTTCCACCTCCAGAATTTGTGGGTTGTGCAGGAGATAGGGAGCTGGTTGATTGATCATCTTTGTCATCGGGCACGTTTTTTCTAAGCTTTTTTATTCAGTCTTAGAGACGCCGACTTTGGAATCGATTTGTGGCTTAGTTGACACTACATTCGGGACTTATTGTGTGAGGCTTCCAGCTTTACTCAAAGATCCACATGAAAAAATTCCTCCTTCTGTTTCATGTACGTTGTCAGTGTCCATCTTGATTAGCAGATGGGTGGACAAAGGCCAGATACAGTATGAAAAGGAGACAAAAGGTTGGACGATGAGGAGAGGATATTGAATTATTACTATCACAGGAGAAATGAAATATATGTTACCCCGTATGTACTCTTGAAGTTTCCCCTCTAGGTTTCTGTAATTTGGTTCTGTTCAAAATGACAACCATGGCAGTAATTCTTCTGTGGATGCTCTTCGTCTTCGATGGCATTAAAGATGCCTTCAGGTTCAGTGTAGTGTGTCTGGATTGTGCTTAAAGGGCACCTGGGGTCTCCTCATGCTGAGATGGTTGCCGCATAGCCTCATATTTTCATTGCTTCAGTATCAGTATTGTTGTATGCTGTCAGGTGTTGGTGTCTACTTTCTCTGTGGGACTGAAATGCATGTCAACGATCATTGATGTCTGCTGCTCTGGTTGCTTTCTGTGAGAGGCTGGACACCAAGTCAAAATGTGTAGGAAGGAACTGCAAAAAGCTGCTTTATACCGAAGATGGACACAAAATGGCAAAATAGGTGGCACGTTGGTGCCGCGGTAGAGTTGATGACTGACAACGCCAGAGACCTGGGTTCGATCCGAACTACGGGTGTTGTTTGTACATTCTTCCTGTTACCGCATGGGTTTTCTCCGGTTGCTCCGGTTTCCTCCCACACTGCAATGATAGACAGGTTTGTGTGTTAATTGGCTTTAGTAAAAATTGTAAATTGTACCTGGCGTGTGGGATACTGCTAGTGGACAGGATGAATGCTGGTTGGCGCAGACTTGATGGGTGAAGGGCTTGTTTCCACGCTGTATCTCTAAAGTCTGAAGTCTACACTAGTGCTCATCCATTTAGCAAAATAACCTGCCATTTTGACTACTCTTCCTATCCTGTACATCCAGCTTTACATTAAAGAGAAGTTTGCCCCGGCATTTCCTGTTTTTCGGCTATCTACACATGCATCGGAGACATCTCCGCACCCCAAGCATTCACTATCTCCAAGTTTTCTGTAAGACTTAAAAGACATATATTTTTAATTCATGACAGTTGAATAAAACATAACTGTTTTGCAAAAGGATCACCACCTGGAGAGAGGCAACTCGATCAAGTGAAAGAAGCAGGAGGTTAGGGGCCTATGCATCATCACCAGGAAGCTCAGCAGGATGTCTCCATTCATCTCAGTAAATATTCAGGTTACGTAGGAAAGAACTGCAGATGATAGATACAAAATGCTGGAGTAATTCAGCGGGACAGGAAGCATCTCTGGACGGAAGGATGGGTGACGTTTCAGGTTGAGATCCTTCTTCATATATCAGGGTTCAGTTTTCAGGGTGCTCTTCAACTGTATTCTTAAAAGTGGCAGCTGCTCATTTCTTGCTTCACAAAGCCGTAAAAACATAGAAACATAGAAAACAGGTGCAGGAGTAGGCCATTTGGCCCTTTGAACCAGCACCGCCATTCAATATGATCATGGCTGACCATCTAAAATCAGTACCCCGTTCCTGCTTTTTCCCCATATCCCTAGATTCCTTTAACCTGAAGAGCTAAATCAAACTCTCTCTTGAAAACATCCAGTAAATTAGCCTCCACTCCCTTCTGTGGCAGAGAATTCCACAGATTCACAACTCTCTGTGTGTCGGCATTGTGCCAGCAATGTGCCTGCTTTTCTTTCTTCTAAGTCTAGGAAGTTTCTCAAAGACACTTACAAGAAGAATCCTCCTCAGGAAGCCATCCTTCCCACAGGTTGCACCTCTCTTCACCAACCCTGGACCACCCATCAGCATGGACACTGACAGTCAACATGGACGGAGAGAGAGAATGATGATCATTGGCCAGCATGAATGAGTTACAAAAAGCACAGATGTCTGGGACAACCTGGGGCCAATTGATCAGAGTCTCTTTCACAACAGGGTGCACAGTGGCGCAGTGGTAGAGTTGCTGTCTTACAGCGCCAGAGACCCGGGTTTGATCCCGACTACAGATGCTGTTTGTATGGAGTTTGTACGTTCTTCCCGTGGCCTGCGTGGGTTTTCTCCGGCTGCACTGGTTTCCTCCCACACTCCGAAGATGTACAGGTTTGTAAGTTAATTGGCTTCGGAAAAATGATAAATTGACCCCAGTGTGTAGGATAGTGTTAGTGTGCGGGGATCTCTGTTCGCCGCGGACTTGGTGGGCCGAAGGGCCTCTTTCCGTGCTGTAAACTAAACAGTACTGAGGAGGATATAAGCAAGGATTGAAGTGGTATTGCTCACATAAATTAAAATGCTTAATTGTCGCAAACAGGTCAGGCATTGGAAGTCCAGCAAGGAGTTTCAGTACAATGACTGAAAGGATGGAATCAGGTCAGCTTACATCACACTGCTATTCTGGTTCTAACTTGGAGATTGTAAACACATCACAGGGTCTCCATGGCCAAACACTCAATATGCTCAACATCCAGACAGCATCAAATCAGAGAGAGGAAGAAAGCTAACATTGATGGAAGTTCAAATGGCCGTGAGGCAGGTTCACTAGTCCATGGTGGAGTGACCAGTGACAGAACTTTCAGTCATTCATCTCTATTCTTATCCTTACTTCAACGTGACTTTTTTAATCTATTGGTGCAGTTTTGTAAACGCCTGAGCCCACGCTATCGGCATGTGGAGGAAATAACTGCAGATGCTGGTTTTGGACACAAAATGCTGGAGTAACTCAGCAGAACAGGCAGCATCTCTGGAGCGAGGGAATGGGAGACGTTTTGGGTTAAGACCTTTCTTCAGATACGTAGACAGATATTATGGTGACGTTTATGAGGCTTTGAGATAGGCACATGGAGATGCAGGGATTGGAGGGGTATGGATCATTTGCAGGCAGATGAGAGATCATCTTGGTATTACGTTCGGTAAAGACACTATGGGCTGAAGGGCCTGTTCCTGTGTTGTACTGTTCTATGTGCTTGTTGGCTGAATGATTATTTCGCTCCTTAAGCACGAGGGTTGAAATAACTGATAAATCTGAAATTCTAACGCTCTTCCCCTCTCACTTGATGCTGACTGAATTGTTGAGATTGTGGAGAATGTCCTGATTTTATTTTGGATGTCCAGTATCTGCATATTTTTAACTTTTTTAATTAATCTCTATTTCTCATAGTTTCCTTTTGATGCAGAAAAAGGCCCTTCAGCCTATTGAGACTATGCTAGCTCTCATAGTCATAGGGTGTGGAAACATGCCCTTCAGCCCAACTTGCCCATACCAGCCAGCATGTCCCATCTACACTGGTCCCACCTGCCTGCATTTGGCCCTTATCCCTGTAAACCAGACCTATCCATGTACCTGTCTAAATGTTTCTTAAAGATTGCGATAGACCCTGCTTCAACTATCTCATCCAGCAGCTCATTCTGTACACTCACCACCCTTTGATTGGCAAAGGTACCCATCAGTTTGCTTTTAAACCTTTCTCCCCTCACCTTAAACCTATGTCTTCTGGTTCATGACTCCCGTACTCTCACAGCAACCCAGTTGCTCGCTCGTTAGCATGTAGTCAATTCTTTCACACATGCACACTGACATTTCTCCAACTCTCCCACTAGGCTCTTGCACTGAAGTGATCGACATTCACAAATTGATTTATTAACCAGCGTGCCTTTGTAATGCAGGAATAACCGGACAAGGGAGGTTTAGTGGGTGGAGGAATACACAGATTTAGGGAGAACATGTACATTCACATTGATGGCACGAAGGTCAGAATCAAACCTGGGCAGCTGGACCTGTGAGATAGCCCAGACTATCACACAAACCAACCCCGCTTCCATTGACTCCATCTACACTTCTCGATGCTTTAGCAGGCACACCAGCATAATTAAGGACAAGTCTCACCCCGCACACTCTCTCTTCTCCCCTCTCCCATCAGGCAAGAGGTCAGATGTGTGAAAACGCCATACCTCCTGATTCAGGGACTGTTTCTTCCCAGCTGTTATCAGGCAACTGAACCATCCTACCAACAAATAGAGAGCGGTCCTGAGCTACTATCTACCTCACTGAAGATCCTTGGACTATATTTACACTGGTCTTTAACTTGCACTAAACATTATTCCCTTTATCATGTATCTGTGCACTGTGGACAGATTGATTGTAATCATGTGTTGTCTTTCCGCTGGGGTGGGAGATTGCAACCTTCACGTGGTCCGCCCTGTTTCGACTAATGCAATCAACCCGACATACACAAATAAGATCAAATAGAACAAGTTGTCTGACAACTTTAGGCTGTGCACGCCATATGCAAGAAGAAGTCTTTCCGCTGACTGGTTAGCATGTTTTTCACTGTACCTCGGTACACGTGACAATACACTACATTAAACTAAGCTAACTGTTACATAATTATGTCACCCAATTTTCAATTCCTCAAAATTGCTTTATGTAATCTTTCACAGAAGGGGAATGGTCAGTTTTCAGTCATTGATCATTCGCTCAACTTTGCTTCTAATGTTGCAAAATTTTGCAGAGGCCATTGTTCTTCTGGTTCTATCACCATCAATGGTCCAATTGAACCACTGAGGTCTACTTTGCTGCCCATTGCCCTGAAATGTAGCTCTCTGAATGGCAAGTTTACTTTGGCTGCAGGGTATGACTAGGTTGACATAGACTCTTTGTAAAGCATTTGAAAGCAAACTTTTCAGATACTAGGACCTTTATTTGAGCTGCCTATGATGGTGTGTACAGTGCCCACCCAATTGGTTCCAATTGTCTAATAGTGCAAAATGCAAACACACAGTGAAATTATTTTCTTGCAGTCCAGTAGAGTATTGCCATGTCATCTCTGATTAGTAAATGTACAGACATGTGGTGAGCCTGCATGCAAGAGGCCCCATGTTTTGCCGCCATTTTCCAGGTCCAGTTCCCACTTCAATTGTTATGAGCGGTGCCCTTATGTTAACTATACATGATTACAATCGAGCCATCCACAGTGTACAGATACAGGATAATGGGAATAACATTTAGTGCAAATCCAATTAAAGATTGTACAAGGGTCTCCAAAGAGGTATATAGTAGGTCAGTACCGCTCTCTCCATGATGATAAGATGGTTCATTTGCCTGATAACAGCTGGGAAGAAACTGTCCCTGATTTAGGAGGTGCAGGAAGGAACTGCAGATGCTGGTTCAGACACAAAATATTGGAGTAACTCAACGGGACAGGACGCATCTCTGGAGAAAAGGAATAGGTCATGAGTCTGAAGAAGGGTCTCAATCTAAAATGTTACTATTTATTTTCTCCAGAGATGCTACCTGAATCGCTGAGTTACTCCAGCACTTTGTGTCCATCCTGAATCTAGAGGTGTTCGTTTTCACACTTCTGTACCTCTTGCCTGATGGGAGAGGGGAGAAGAAGGAGTGGCCAGGATGAGACTTGTCCTTGATTATATTGAGTATAGAGGTTGGGAGGTCATTTTGCAGTCGTATAAGACATTGGTGAGGCCACATTTAGAGTATTGTGTTCAATTCTGGGCACCATGTTATAGGAAAGATATTGTCAAGCTGGAAAGGGTACAAGGAAGATTTACGAGGATGTTGCCAGGACTCGAGGGTTTGAGCTACAGGGAGAGGTTGAGCAGGCTGGGACTCCATTACTTGGAGCACAGGAGGTTGGGGGGTGATCTTATTGAGGTGTATAAAATCATGAGTGGAATAGATCAGCTGGATGCACAAAGTCTCCTGCCCAGAAGAGGTGAATCAAGGACCAGAGGACATAGTTTTAAGGTAAAGGGAAAAAGATTTAATAGGAATCTGAGGGGAATTTTATTCCCACAAAGGGTGGTGAATGTATGGAACAAGCTGCCAGAGGAGATATTTGAGGCAGGGACTATCCCAACATTTAAGAGACAGTTAGACAGATACATGGATAGGACAAGTTTGAAGGGATATGGAACAAACGCGGGCAGGTGTGGCTAGTGTAGCTGGGGCATGTTGTCCGGTGTGGGCAAGTGAGCAATGATACATGGAGATGAGGGAATTACTCAATGCTATAAATTTCCAAGCACCCTGACCTTGATTATTGGAGTTAAACTGGACGTTGTTCTCATAACCATGTGATCAGTAACGTGCACAATAGATATGTGTGCTGTAGCATTGTAATCTGAGAGTTGTCTCCCGGAAAAGTCTCAAACAAACCGGTGGTGTAGAATATAAGAGCAAAGCGGTGTTCTTAAGCCCCTGTCCCACTTTCACGACCTAATAGGCGACCTCTGCCGAGTTTGCCCTTGACTCATACTCGCAGCATGATAGGCAGTCATAGGTAGTCGTAGGTCGGTAACTGGCCCGAGAAAAAAAATGCAAACATGACATAATTTCATCATGTGATCATTTTCCACTCGAAGCTAGTCATAGTTGGTCTTAGGTGTGGAAGTCTGAGGTCAAGGGGGGTCGGAGGAGGTCATAGACATACTCGTAGGAGGTCGTAGACATAGTCGGAGGAAGTATTTTACTTTGGCGAGTCAACATGACCTTGACGTTTTTTTCAACTCGTCCAGTGTCTTCTAAACTGGTGGAATAGGTCATCTAAGTGGAACAGGCCCTTTAACCTCTGAACATACATGCAAGTGATGTTGGGGATGCTGAAGGACTGGAAAATCTTTGCAGAAAACAGTAATTGACTGTGAAATAAACTACTGCCAAAGATAAGCAAGTGAATTAGCCTGCACGCACGGAGTTCTGAATTTAGCTCTTTATAAGCACTAATCATCCACCATGTCTTACTTACCAAGACTAATTGCTGTGCGCTGAGGCCTTTCTCCAAATGTTTTTCTAGTCAAATGAAACTGAGGAGAATAGAGAAAAGAATATATGGCTTACAGAAGCTTATGGGCAGCACAGAGGTGCAGTGGTAGAGCTGCTGCTAACAGTGCCAGAGACCCAGGTTCAATCTTCACCACCAGTGCTGTCTGTACAGAGTTTGTATGTTCTCCCCGTGACAAGCATGGTTTTCCTTGGGTGCTCCGATTTCCTCCCACACTCCAAACACGTACAGGTTTGTAGGTTAATTGGAAATTGCACTCATTAGACACATTTCATGCCAGTTTATTAAGTCAAATTGTGTACCGTGATATAAAATAAAATGTATGTTAACGCTCTTGAGAAGTCACAAACGTTATTCAAATTGGTACGTTTTTTATTCCTGAATCAGCAAAACCAAAGCCCCGTGTGACTGCACAACCTTTTGCTTTAAACAAATACATTATAGTTCCATTGGGAAAACAAGAAGACTCAAAATTGTGTCTTACAATTCCGACTGAATAAAATCAGGCAGTCTGCTCCAAGTCTCCCAAGTGTCATTAACACTAAAGGAGGTCACAATGGGTCAATAATTCCACACAAAACAATGCATTCAGCACGTAGAAAGGCCCCTGAACAACTTCAATCTACTTTGGCTGTTCAGAAGGTCAAAGCCTGTAGATTTTACAGGAAATGTATGGCATATATTCTGTAGCTGTGCCGAATAAAAGAAGCATACAATCCAGCAAAGGAAATACAGAAGAGTTGGACAATGGAACAATTTTGTCTATTGTTCCCGTGAATAATATGTAGCATCAAAAGATAAAATAAAAATTGCATGAAAAGAAATAAGGGAACAGAAGGAGAACATTAATGATGGGGAAAGAAAACAGAAGCACACCCACTCATCCCATGACTGCACTGATCTATTGTGGCGGTGACAACTTTGGGTCCCATGTTCCAACACTATGCCATCAGTGTCAGGCAGGACTTGAGACAATGCATTGTGTGCCCCCTCCCACACCTGACAATGCAGGGGGATAATGTGATTAGGAAACAGTGGTACAAATCGTGGTGCAAAAAGTGGCGAACACAGTCCAGACCATCTCAGGTACTGGCCTCCCCACCATCAAAGGTATTTACAGGAGTTGCTGCCTCAAAAAGGCAGCCGTCATCATCAGACACCCACACCACCTTGGCCACACTCTCATTTCACTCCTGCCATCGGGAAGAAGGTATGGGAGCCTGTAAACTGTAACGTCCTGGTTCAGAAGTGTGGGAGGAGAAAACCCAGAGCAAACCCTTGCGGTCACAGAGAAGAACCTACAAACTCCGTACAGGCAGCACCTGTAGTCAGGATCAATTCCAGGTCTCTGACACTGCAAGGCAGCAATTCTCCTTCAATTATAATTATTCTGGCAATACAGTTAATTGAAGAAAGTACTGTGAGGAACAGTGTTATCTTGGACACATGCAGGATGAAATACAATTGTTTGGCTCAAAATAAGAATATAAGAAAAGTAAATGGAAAAATCCACATATCCTTCATTTCTGATCTCGAGAACACCCAGCCTTTGTTTTTGCTAATTATTGATCACAACATTTTCTTCTTTTATTGATTTTCATAAGTTCATAAGTAAAAGTAGTAGAATGTCATTTGGCCCCTCAAGTCCACTCCGCCATTTAATCATGGCTGATCTCTCTTTCCCTCTCAACCCCATTCTCCTGCCTTCTCCCCATAACCCCTATACCCGAACTAATCAAGAGTCTATCAACTTCTGCCTCAGAAATATCCATTGACTTGGCCTCCACAGCCGTCTGTGGCAATAAATTTCACAGATTCACCACCCTCTGGCGAAAAAAAAAACCCCTCTTCATCTCCATTCTAAATGCATGTCCTTTTATTCTGAGACAACGGTCTTTGGTCCTAGACTCTCCCACTATTGGAAACATCTTCTCCACATCCACTCAATCCAGGCCTTTCACTTCCACTGTTAACTGGAAACAATGTACATAAATCACAATCAATCACAATAATTCTTTATTAGCCAAGTATGTTTTGCAACATATGAGGAATTTCATTCGCCAAGTCAGTCAATCAAATAAAAAGCAACAGAACACACAAAATACATTATAACATAAACATCCATCACAGTGACTCCTCTACATTACTCACTGTGATGGAAGGCGAAAAAAAAGTTCAAATCTCTTCCCTTCTTTGCTCTCCCACGGTCGGGGGCCTCAATCCCTCCGTTGAAGGGACGATCTTGACTCCCGTAGCCGGCTGCGTATTGGCCCTCCGCATCAGGGCGATCAGCTCCTGCATCGGGGGGATGAGCTCCCCCGCGACGGGAGATCGAACCCCGCGTCGGTGCCGGTCAAAACGCTGCATCATTGGAGCTTCCCGACTCGGCCTCTCCCGAGACTGCAAGCTCTCGATGTAAAGTCCGCAGGCCACAGTTGGAGCGATCCCAGGCAATGGATCAACTCCGATGTTAAGCCCATGCCCTGCGGTGGGGCTCAAAGTCAGTCTGAGGAGGCCTCCAGCTCCACGTTGTTAAGCCACAGTGACCATGAGTGACCGGAAATACGACCCGGAAAACAATCGCATCTCCAGCAAGGTAAGAAACTGAAAAAAAGTTTCCCCTGACCCCCACATAAAACAAACCGGAGAACATTTACACAGACTTTAAAACACACTAAAAATTAAAAAAAGACAAAATACAGACAGGCTCTTGACGGGGCTGCCATTCGTGCGGCGCCCCTAGTAGACAAAGTATGCAAAGTTAGTATCCATGCATTTAGCCTTATTGCACAACCTCTCTACTACCTACACTATGAACTTTTATTTTCTGCAATAACCTTATTAAATGCCTCCTGGAAATCTGCATATAGAGCATTCACCATCTGGCCTTTACTTAGCACATGTTACAACCTCAAAATACTTCCAAAAATCATAAAATCATGATTTATCTTCCACAAAATAATGTGACATTGCTTCGTCTCCTTGACAATTTTCTAACTGCCCAGCTATAATGCATTGTTGACAGACATCTTGCATATCTGTTAATAAGTGGTATCTATTTGTTCAATTGCCCCAACCTCTACTGACAATGGAAACCCCAAATTATCACAATCTCACAATCCACTCTCATATTCCAATACTTCTTTTCAATAGTGAATGCAGGAGATGCAACATCTCACCACTCTTCACCTCTGGACTACTGTCCATGTGGGAAACAAGGAACTGCAGATGCTGGTCAATACCAAATATAAGCACGAAATGCTGGAGTAACTCAGTGGATGAGGCAGCATCTCTGGAGAAAAAGGTTGGGTGACATTTTGGGACGGGACCCTTCTTCAGACAAACTTCTTCAGCCTTCTTCAGTCTGAAGAAGGGTCCCAACCCAAAACGTCACCTATCCATGTTCTCCACAGATGCTGCCTGAGCTGCTGAGTTACTCCAGCACTTTGTGTCTTTTTTTTGTAAACCAGTATTTGCAGTTCCTTGTTTCTACATTATGACTGGGAAATCTCCTCCAGGAATGCCTACTTGGAAGAAGTTCTCCTCCTCTCTCCAACAGGAGTTCAGTGAGACCCTCGGAGTTTTAAGAAGGTTCCTGACCCAAAACATCACCTATCAATGTTCTCCAGGGATACTGCAAGAGCCGCTGAGTTATTACAGCATTTTATGTATTTTTCTTTGTAAACTGGCATTTGCAATTCCTTGTTTTTGCTTAAACTTGACAATCATTTTCTAAAAAGTAATTTGCAGTCCCTTGCCTTTAATATTCATTTTTTTAGACAACCTTGGGTTGTAATTATGATTCTCAGGTTTTTCTTTCTCTTTTAATAAAGCGTCAAATATGAAAGTACTTGAACCTCTGGGATTTAGGGAAATACTAGGTTTGCTGCACTGCAAATGAGAGGGAATCTAAATTTGATATCAATCTGCCTTTTATTAAAAAAAACATTCCTAAGGCACTGCTGCCTCATGCTTTCTTCCCCACTCAGATATCTTGCTTTAACAATTCATACTTTTTTGACATCTTGTATCTCTTTTATTTTTCAATTTATTCCACCATGCCTCCTGTTATCTTAAACTGTTTCCACTTCTGATGGTCGAGTAATCTCAGTTTCCACCCAATAATTTCCTTTTGTTGCTATGCTTGATCCTTAAATCCTATCCCTTTCCTTGCTTCTGTTATGAAGAAATTATTTTCTGACATCACATTTATGGCCCTCCATCCACATTGGTGATTCAGGGCTTCATCTTTGAACTCATGTGCAATACGCATTTCTTGGTATCATTAACAGCAACCACACATTTAGCTGACTGAGTTTGGGGATTTCCTCCACAAATCTTTTCATCCTCTATCCTCCTTAAAGACAAAATTTAAAATCTACTTTGATAAAGAGTTTGGTCATCCAGCTCAAGGGTTCCTTCTTGGGATCAACCTTTGTCTGATTAATGTCCTATGCAGCGTATAGGTTTTCTATGATATTTAAAATACAATATAATAAAAAGATTATGATGTTGTACTTTACTGTAAAATATTGTGATGCCTGCTAGTTCTGACAAAGAATTAGAACTGTTCAGTTAACAGAGCACAAATGAGAGAGGGGGCAAAAGAGAGAGAGGAGTTACCATCCGTCTCATTTGAGAACCTCTGACTCTTTAATTGGACTTTTGATCACACATTTAATATCAACATCCAAAAATAATTTTCTCTCCAAACATCTTTCCTTCCTCCATATAAGCTGACTGTCATGTTGAGTGTTGTGACCATTATATCGTTTTGTCTATCTCATTTTACCTGGTTCTTTCCTTGCATCCTTTAAAGAATAATTTAAGATAATTAGATCATAAGACATAGGAGCAGAATTTGGCCATTTGGCCCATCGAGCTGACTCCACCATTCGATCATGGTGGATTTATTTTTCCCTCTCATCTCTCCTCTCCTACTTGCTTCCCATAACCTTTGAAGCTTTTTTCTGATCAAGAACCGTCCAATCTCCATTTAAAAAATACCCAATGACTTGGTATCCACTGCCATTTGTGGTAATGAATTCCAGATTCCCCACAATGTGGCTAAAGAAATTTCTCCTCATCTCCATTCTAAAGGTACATCCATTTATTCTGAGTGCGCCTGCCTGTCCCAGACTCTTTCATCAACATCAACTTATTTTCTCATCAACAGCACCAATTGTTGTTCTGATGCTCAGTCCAAACCTCACTCGCCTGGAGAAAGTGTTCTTTTTCCTTTCTGCCAGCTAAACCTGCAAGCTTCAATATTTCTCAGACGTGAATGTCTATCACTTTACACACTCACCTGACCTGTTCTGCTGACTATCTACTCTATCCAGGCCTTTCATTATACGGTAAGTTTCAATGTGATTCCCTTCCCCCCCCTCCACTTATCCTTTCAAACTCCAGTGAATACAGGCTCATGGCCTTCAAATGCTCCTCATACATTAACACAATCAAGCCAGGAATCATGGGCCCTCTCCAATGCCAGCACATCTTTTCTCAGACAGAGGGCCCAAAACTGCTCACAATACCCCAAATGTGACCTCACCAGTGCCTTATGAAGCCTCAGCATTAATTTAGTGCAAATATTGTTAATTTAATTCCATGTTAAGTGCTGAGGCATGCTGACAATTAATGCAGGCTGCAAATGTGCCACATGACTGACAAATGTTAACAATAAACTCTGATGCCAAGTCCCATTAAAATGAAAATTCAGTGACAAATGCTGAGCTTCGCAAATCTAAACTTTCGAAAATAAAATGAAATGGGTTAGTTTTTCCTCCTCAACCAGTTTATTGCTGAAACATTACTTAAACTGTACTTCAACCTGTCAGGGCTACTTGGCTGAGATTCACTTGAGGTTTGCTTTCATGAAATATTCAGTTATTATTATTCTCTATAGAGAATTAGTTTAGGGACAGGAATGTCAATTTCTGCAGTACTAGCTAGAATAACCAAGGCAGCCATTTCCTTCCACTAATAATTTGGCTTCCTTCAACATCCTAGTATCTAAAGTAAGAAAGTTCCAAATTGACATACTCTGTGTTTTAGGCTTTTTATTGTCATGTGTCATGAGGTACAGAGAAGAGCTTTGTTTTGCATGCTGTCAGCACAGATCAGATGTATACAGGTCTGGAGAAAGGCAAGCTGACACGTTGTGTTATTCAGGCATTTTGGGTCTATTTTCCATATAAATCAGCATCTGCAGTTCCTTCGTACATACTCAGGTGCCTACAATCAAGTAAATCCCAAGTACAATAGTTAGAGCAAAGGGGAAGATACAGAATGCAGAATATAGTTCTCAGCATTATAACTCATCAGTTCCATAGACAAAGTCCATGGTCCACAATGGGGATATAGTTAAGAACTTACAGCTGATAGTCCATGAAAGCCCGAACCCAACTTTTTCTCGAAAGAAGCATAGTTGGGGTGGCATAGTGGTGCAGCGGTAGAGTTGCTGGCTTCCAGCGCCAGAGACATAGAAACATAGAAAATAGGTGCAGGAGGAGGCCATTTGGCCCTTCGAGCCAGCATCGCCATTCATTTTGATCATGGCTGATCTGGGTTGGATCCTGACCACGGAGTGCTGTCTGTACAGAATTTGTACATTCTCCCTGTGACCGCATGGGTTTTCTCCAGATGCTCCGGATTCCTCCCACATTCCATAGACGTGCAGGTTTGTAGGTTAATTGGCTTCTGTAAATTGTCCCTACTGTGTAGAATAGAACTAGTGTGAACAGCTGATCGCTGGTCAACGTGGACTCGGTTGGCTGAAGGCCCTGTTACCACGCTGTATCTCTAAACAAAACTCATATCCACGATCCAGTTCCGCGAGCACGTGTGATCTTGATAATAAAAACATATACATAAAAGAAATAGGAGCAGAGCTGGTTGCTGACTTCCTCAAGCATGTTTTGTCATTCAAAAAGAATGCAGCTAATCTTATGATGACCTGGGTTCTATTTTCTTACTTGTTTTCCATAATCCTTGACTCCTCAATAGTCCGAACATTGAATATAATGAAAATTGAGGAGCCAATGAGTTGGCCTTCACACTAGGGACTGTGTGTCTGCTGGAACCTTGAGCGAAAAGTGAAGGAAGAACTCAATGGGTCAAGCAACATCTGTGGAGGGAATGGAGAGGAGATTTCTACAGACCGGCTTGATTAAGGGAGAGAAGGTTGGTATAGAGAATTGGGGGGTGAAGGGGGACATAACTGGCCAAGTGAAAGGTGGATACATGTGAGGGTGGATGATAGGTGATTGACAAGTGGGTGGAGTGAGTGATAAAGGCTAGAGCTGAGAAGGAGACACAAGGGTGTCAAATAAGGAGGGAAGAGGAGGAGTGAAATGTGTCCCGACCAGTAACATCACCATGTTTTTTCTCCAGAGATGAGAACATTTCTCAGAAATGCCTGACTCCAGCACGTTGTGTCCATCTTCATTAAAATGTAAAGGTTCATGGGGGGATATGGGTGGAAGAGGACTGGAAAAGATTGGTTTAAGGGGAAGAAATGGTGTGACTGGGGAGGAATAGTGGGAGATACATGTGTACCAGGGCACAAGGGACCACATGAAAGAGAAAGGAGATAGGGATATAATACCTAAAATTTGAGAATTCAGTGTTCATGCTGTTGGGTTGTAGCCTGCCCAAGCAGAATATCTGTTGCTGTTCTTCCAGTGTGGCTTCATTCTGGCAATGGAGGAGGCCAAGGACAGAGAGGTCAGTCTGAGAATAGGAAGGGAAGTTAAAATAATTAGTAGCCGGGAACGGCCACAAGACCTTGAAGGACAGAGCACGTGTTCGGCGAAAAAGGGTCACCTATTCTAAAGATGGTCTCGCCAACGTAAAAGGTTGCTAACTATTTAACTCCTCTTCTCATTCCCATACAGTCCTTCCTAACCTGGGCCTCCCCCATTGCCAGAGTAAGGCCTCACACAAACTAGAAGACAAACCCAATTGTATGAGCAATGAATGAGCAGAGGGTGGCACAGTGGTGCAGCGGTAGAGCAGCTGCCTTTCATCACTAGAGACCCAGGTTCGATCCCGACTACGGGTGCTGTCTGCACGATGGTTGCACCTTCTCCTTGTGACCGCATGGGTTTTCTCTGGGTCCTCTGGTTTCCTTCCACATCCCAAAGATGTGCAGGTATGTAGATTAATTGGCTTCTGTAAATTGTCCTCAGTGTGTAGGATAGAACTAGTGTGCAGGTGATCATTGGTCAGCGCGGGTTCGATGGGCCAAAGGGCCTGTTTCCACACTTTATCTCTAAACTAACTAAGTTGATGGTAAACGACTTATTTGGATTATTGTCAGTCAAGTTGCTGCCATAGCATATTTACTGTATGACTTTTACAGTCTGTTTTACAGTCATACAATTTACTGTAAAAAACACTACTAATTTTCTCATCTGTCCACTAAGAGCCAATTAGACATTATTCTGGAGTTGGACTCCTTTGACAAGAAACGTGTTTCAGCAATTTACAAATTAATATAGGAATTAAAACAGATAACCTGGGACAAAACTAAAGGGGCATGGGAGAAGGACCTGGGTGGAGAGCTTTCTGATGAGGCGTGGCGAGAGAGCTTAATTTGTATACACACCTCTTCGCTGTGTATACGCCATTGGTCGATCCAATTTAAAGTGCTTCACTGTCTTCATTATTCAAGGGACAAACTTGCCAAAATCTTTTCTACCACAGATCCTGGTCCCTTGATGTGGCCGGGGCCCAGCCTCTGTAGGACACATGTTTTGGACATGTTCCTCGCTCAACAGCTACTGGGGAAACATATTTGAGGTATTCTCCCATATCTGCAGACAGACTATAAATCCTGACTTGCACACAGTTATCTTTGGAATACTACCCCCAAACTGTAAGCTTACAAATTTACAAGCATCATTGCTTGCTCGCAGGCTTATTCTTTTCAACTGGAAGTCAAAAAAAGCTCCATCTTTTTTGCTGTGGTTAAAGGAGGTGCTCGCCTTTTTTCCCCTTGGAAAATATCTTATTTTATTAATTTTATTAAAGATTTTTCCTTTAACTGAAAATATTGTCTACACAGTCATAATCATTTATTTATATTTGTTTGATGCTGTTGTTAACATGTAACATTTGAACACACAGGCTCTGCCTTTTTATTTTATTTAAATGTTTTTTTTTTTTTTTCTCTTTCTCTTTTTGAGCCTTGGGGATGGGGAGAGGGGTATATAAGTTTTGTACTGTTCTGTACTGTTTGTTGGTGTTCTGTGTAAACTTGTGTTTATAACTTAAAAACCAAAAAGAAAGTTAAAAAAAAACACTACTCCCGGTAAAATACGGCTGTCTGCCCTGTATTGTGAAGCCGTGACACACCAGAGGCACATATTCCTTCCTAGCATCTTCTAATGCTGGACATGTTTCTTTGCTCTAAGTGTATTGCCATTTAGAACTGTTCTATTCCCAGTATTCATAAGTGGCTTCTTAAATCTGTTATAGAATAGAATAGAATGCATTTATTGTCATTCAAACCTAGGTTTGAACAAAATATAATTTCTACAGTTTTTTTACATTACAAAACAATCCAAGACCCACACTTAACTCAGTTTACATAAACATCCATCACAGTGAGTCTCCAACATCACCTCACTGTGATGGAAGGCAAAGTCTTTATCTCTTCCCTTTGTTCCTTCTCCCGTGGTCCAGCAGTCCAACTGCAGTGTCGAGGCGAACTGGGGCTCCGATGTTAAAGCCCCCGGCGGGCGATGGTAAGTCCTGAGGCCGTTTAAGCCACGCCGGGCGATGTTAGGCCCCGGCTCCATGTCCTTAAACCCGCGATTCCAGCGGGAGAAGTCGCCGTTGCAGAGCTCTGTAAAGCGGTCTCCCACCAGGGACCTGCGAGCTCCCAATGTTCCCGTCCACCGGGTCTGCGGCCGGTGCCTCCGAACTCCAAAGTCGGGTCGCAGCCGCACGCCACCACAGCTCTTCCCGCTCCGAAGTTGGCCAGCTCCGCGATGTCAGTTCCGCAGGCTCTGCAACTGGAACCCCCAGGTTAGTCCCGGCCGGAGGTTGCCGCCGGCTCCACGATGTTAGGCCCAACGACACCCGAGACCCGACAGGGAAGAGATTTAAATGGTTTCCCCCACAGCCCCCCCACCACCCCCCACATATACACAGCTAAAAAAAAAGAATAAAAACTAACTCAAGACATACATTTAACAAGATAAAAATAAACAAAGACAGACGACTGTAGTCGAGCCGCTGCCGTTAGGCGCCGCCACTCCCACTGTTCTTACCATATTTAAGGAAAGACTTCAAATGCTGCACAGTGACGCAGCTGGTAGAGCTGCTGACTTGCAGTGCTACGGACCCGGATTCAATCCTGACCTCGGGTGCTGTCTGTGTAGAGTTTGTACGTTCTCCCTGCGAACACATGGGTTTCCATGGGTGCTTCTGTTTCCTCCAACATCCCAAAGAGATGCAGGTTCGTAGGTTAGTTGGCCTCCGTAAATTGTCCATGATATATAGGGAATGGATAGAGTAGAGCAGGTTTGAGCAGATGGTTGGTGCGGACTGGGTGGGTCGAAGGGACTGTTTCAGATACAGATAATAACGAGAGGCAAAGAACTGGAATCACATTTCCCTGAGATTGCAGCGAACCCTGAAACCATCAGCCACTGTTGGAAAAACAGAGTAAGTGATAGGAAAGATAAGGTAGAAGCAAACATTAACTCAAGTTGATGTTTGTACGTTGCAGGAAGTTCATGGGTATCTTTCATCAACAGAAGCTTGTCCGTAATGGGAATTATACAAGCAAAAGATGGAGGTGCTTCTGAAAGAAAAATGTATGAATCATGAAAATGCATGAAACATCAGCATTTGTGGAGAGAGATTACAGACCCATCAAAGAGTCAGCCATTTATTGCTAAATGGTGATCATGCCAGCAAGACTCATTTTTTTTGTGTTTGGATGTTATTTGGCTCCACGTCATATTTATGAGCTTTGCCCGAAGCTGACTAGTAGCTTGTACATTTAAGCTCTGTCATTTAAGGGAACAAAATGTTCTGTAAAATTGCCTTTAGAGCTGCAGCAAGTAAGAATCTCACTGTTCTGTTGCCGTCTGTATGGCAATCAAACACTCTGGACTCTTGAAGTGATATTTAAGCATGAAATTAAAACATTCTCATCTGGGTTTCAAGGTGTATAAGAACAATCAGAGGATGAATGAAACTAATCAGCTTGCATTCCTTTAAGGTGTTCCTTGTCTTCATCCTAATCTGTCTCTTCGTGGATTAATTATACAAAGTCCAGGATAGTAACCAATGATCCAGACATAAGGATGCAAAGTGCTGGAATAACTCAGCGGGCCAAACAGCATCTCTGGAGAACATTGATAGGTGACAGTTCTGGTCGGGACCTTTTTTCAGACATCTTTGATAAGGTTGATAGAACAAAGATCTGCATTTTCTGAAACTCTGAAGAAGTTGCGCGACAGTAGGCCCGCCTAGTGCAAGCACTGAGTTCATTTGGGCCTTCAAAGTGTGCAGTCATACATAACACATTCAAGAGGGTAGATAGGAGTCTGAAGTGTAATAAATAGGACTAGGATGCACCAGAAGTATCACTGCCTATTTTCTTCTATTATCCCCGGGGCATGGTGGTGGATCGATAGATTTGCTATCGATAGAATGGCAGAGACCTGGGTTTGAACATGACCACGAGTTCTGTCTGTTCAAAGTTTGTAATGTTCTCCCTGTGACCTTGTGGATTTTCTCCAGGATCTCCAGTTTCCTCCCACACTCCAAATAAATACAGATTTGTAGGTTCATTGGCTTTGTACACTGTAAAAATTGTCCCTCATGTGTCGGAGAAGTGTTAGTATTCAGGGTGATTGTTGGTCAGTGCAGACTCAGCAGGACCTGTTTCCACGCTAAGTCTTTAAAGGATAGGCTGATGCAGCAAAGAACTACAGAAAACAAGCATGAGGAAAGAATGAGATGGACTAGTGTAGGCAGAAAGATTTATATTATTTGCTTCAAGTAAAAGAAGGTGATCACTACAAGCTAAAACAACATTTCTAAGAATTTAGCATTGATTCATAGTTTCAAGTGAGAATAGCCCCCCATGACATGAGCTTGACATTGAGAAATAACAAATGAGAAACTCACACAAGTTTGTCACAGTATCAATACCATTGATCTGCTGAATCATTGCACTCCTCCCCTTTATTAGCAGTGTTCAAATTTTAAATTAATCTATGCAATGCTTTCTTACTCCAATTGCACAAATAATGAAATAACAATGCTGGTGAAGGACCATTGCCTTACAGAGCCTTGCCTTAATGAGGTAATTGCCTCATTACCCTCTCTGCAGATAGAGCTTTCACATTCTGCTTTATGCATTTACCTCAGTCGTTGGGCATCCATGTGATTTTAGCTTTCAGCTTAATGCTGAATTTACTGACACTAACTCCCACGTCGAGAAATGTCCATCATGAATGAGTTCTGTTTTTCTCTCTGGCAGGATTTTAAACTTGCCTCTGCAATCGCATGTAGGAAGGAATTGGAGATGTTTGTTTACACCGCAGATAGACACAAAAAGCCAGAGTAACTCAACGGATCAGGCAGCATCTCTGGGGGAAAGGAATAGGTGATGTTTCAGGTTAAGACCCTTCTTCAGACTGTCAGGGGAGAGGGAAACTAGAGGTAGGAAAAGGTACAGAACAAATCAGGACCTGCACCAATGGCCAGGAGCCCTCAATGGCCCATTGTTGGCTGTGGATGAGGTAATAACGAAGGATACAAACAGTAAAACTAAAATGTTTGGCAATGGGAGTTCTGCAATCCTGTATTTACCACACACATTTGCTCGATTTTACTTACACAGATACATCAATGTTCTCAGCAAATTAGGGGTCACAGTCATAGATTCAAACAGCACAAAAGAGGCACTTTGGCCCAACTGGCCCACACTGACAAAGATATTGCGTCTAAGCTAGTCCCATTTGTGCATGTTTGATCCTTATGCCTTTCCTATCCGTGTATCTGTCCAAGTGTCTTTTAACTGCTGTTATAGTACCTGCCTCCACTACCTCCTCTGGTAGACACAAATGAAGGAGTAACTCAGCGGGTCAGGCAGCATTTCTGGAGAGAAGGAATGGGTGACGTTTCGGGTCTCGACCAAAAACGTCACCCATTCTTTCTCTCCAGAGATGCTGCCTGACCCATTGAGTTACTCCAGGATTTCGTGTCCACCTTCAATTTAAACCAGCATCTGCAGTTCTTTCCTACAGATTACATCCTCTGGCAGCTTGTTCCATACGCCCACCACCCTCCGAGTGAAAAGGTTGCCCCTCAGGTTCCTATTAAATCTTGACCTGAGCCTCCAAGCAAATTTCTTTGGCTTCCATTTATTTTGCAAGAATTCAACTTTGAAATCATATTAAAATTTTACTCAAATTCACGCATCTCAATCATATTAATTCTTCCTCACTGCATCACTCTGAACATGTTAAGTACCCCAACTTCTGAAGATACAGAGATTTATTTGAATTCTCAAAAACTGATGGCATTCAGCAATCAATTCAATAATCAAAGTATCATTTTATTTTCTAGAAAGGAATGGGCGGTCATTTGGAGCACTTAACTTGGTTGAACTCTGTCAAAATTCACTATCAGCTAAGAAAATCTCACTGTAGCTAATACAAGATAACTCGCCACACCATTGATGGTGTGATGTGCACAAAATTACTATGACAGTAATTACCAGTAGGACTTTTATACAGATCATTATAAGATCATTAACAAAACATTAGGGCAATTCTGCCATTTTTCACACATCGGCTATATGTCATTATTAAGTTGTTTGTGTATCTTGCAAACTACTTCTCTGTGCAACCTTCAACCCTTCTTTTATTTTAAAGATTTTTAATGTTTTGTTCACTTCTTTGATGATTAAATCATGCATTTACCTACGTGAAAAACAAGGAACTGCAGGTGCTGGTTTATACCAAAGATAGACACAAAATGCTGCAGTAACTCAGCGGATCAGGCAGCATCTCTGGAGGAAAAGGATGGGGTATATTTTGGGTCTAAAGAAGGGTGCCGACCCAAAAAGTCACGCATTTACTTATGTGATATCGGTTTCATGTGATATCAATGTTACTAGCTTCTAAGTTGAAAAATAAAAGCAAAGAACTGCCGAGGCTGGTTTACAAAAAAAAGACACAAAGTGCTGGGAGTAACTCGGTTCCCGAGCCAAATGTCACTATATTCTCCAGTGATGGTACCTGACCCGCAGAGTTACTCCAGCACTTTGTGTCTTATTTTCCCAAGTTGATGATTTCGGAAACGTCAAGGTATTATTTCTTGAATAACCACAGAAAAACTGTCAGGCAACATGTGTGGAAAGACAATGTCAATATTTCAGGCTGTTAACTATTCAAAGGAACAGCAAGTTCTCCCAAAGCATTAATACAGTTTCTTTCTCCACAGGTGATAAGCATTTCCAGCATTATATATTAATGTTTAATTTAGATTTGAAATAATTGCTGCGTTTTGCTTTTGGTAAGTTTATTTGATCTGTGGCTGGCAAGGTTAGCATTAGTACTGGTTATTCCTGTCATCAGGGTGGAGCTGCTGCCTTACAGAGCCAGAGTATCGGGTTCCATTCTGACCTTGGGTGCTGCTTGCGTGGAGTTTGCACGTTCTCCCTGTGACCGCATGGGATTTCTTCTGGGTGATCCCGTTTCCTCCCACATCCCAAAGACATGCGGGTTTGTACGTTAATTGGCCTCTGCGAATTGCCCCGTGGTGTGTAGGGAGTAGATGCAGAAGTGTGGTAACAAAGAACTAATGTGAATGATTCATCATGGACTCATTGGGCCAAAGGGCCTGTTTCTATGCTTCGAGCTCGATAGGGCTCTTAAAGGTAGCGGAGTCAGGGGATATGGGGAGATGGCAGGAATGGGGTACTGATTGGGGATGATCAGCCATGATCACATTGAATGGAGGTGCTGGCTCGAAGGGCCGAATGGTCTACTCCAGTACCTGTTGTCTATTGTCTATTGTCGATCAATCATTCAATTGATCAATCAATCATTGCATAAATCAATCATTCAATCAAACAATCAATCAATCAAATATCTGAATCTACCTTCTCCTCATCCCTACTTTATCTATTTCCACCACTCATCCCCAGCCTCTGTCACACCCCTCTTTCTCACCTGCTTACACTGGCCATCCATGCTATGCCAGTTTCTATATCTTTCAATTCAATTCAATTCAAACAATGTGGTAAGCTTCCTTTGGATGTACTGTGGGCATTGTTACAATTCACCTGGCACAAAATAAACATTTCCTAGATTATACCAATAACTCCACTTCAAAGGCGTTTAGTTTGCTGTAATGAGCGTGAGGCTTCCTGTTGTCATAAAGGAAAAACGTAATGTAAGTCTTTATTTTATTTTTCTCCATCAGTGACAACAGGAACACCCAATGCTACTGTATGTACATCTGGTTACTTGGATCAGGTGAAATTAAACATCCCTACATATTCTTCACAAAACTAAATGCCTGAAGGGTCTGTCCCACTTGGCGATTTGTTTGGCGACTGCCGGCGTCATATCAGTGTTTGAACATTTTGAACATTTCAAAGTCCAGCAGCGACAAAAAAAATGTTGCGACACTTGAAAAAAGACGATGCGTCAATACGTCATCACGCCGTGTTACGCCACAAAGTTTTCGGTGACCTGATACGTCAGTCAATGATGCCGGCAGTCACCGAAAAAATTGCCAAGTTGGACAGGCCCTTGACAGCATCAGAGGCCTGGGTTCGATCCTGAATATGGGTGCTGTCTGTACGGTGATTGTACATTCTTTCCGTGACCGTGCGGGTTTTCTCCGCGTGCACTCTTTCCTCTCACACTCCAAAGACGTACAGGTTTGCTGGTTAATTGACTTTGGTAAAGATTGTAAATTGTCCCTAGTGCATAGGTTAGTGCTAGTGTGCGGGGATCATTGTTCAGCACCGACCCAGTGGGCCCAAAGGGCCTTTTTCCGTGCTGTATCTATAAGCAAAACTAATGCCACTTTCATTTCAAGAATGTCAACCAACCCTACCAACCCTTGCAAAAGCAAATTCT
The DNA here is from genome assembly GCF_028641065.1 of Leucoraja erinaceus. Taxonomy (NCBI): domain Eukaryota; kingdom Metazoa; phylum Chordata; class Chondrichthyes; order Rajiformes; family Rajidae; genus Leucoraja; species Leucoraja erinaceus. Next base: position 20,365,622 of record NC_073389.1, on the reverse strand, counting down.
TCTCTTCATTATAGAAACCAAGACCTGCATTTGCTGGCTAATACACAAAAGGACACAACATGCTTGAGTAACTAAGCGGAACAGACAGCATCTCAGGAGAGAAGGAATGGATGACGTTTCGGGTCGAGACCCTTCTTCGGACCATGGATAGGACAGGTTTTGAGGGATATGGGCCGAACGCAAACAGGTGGGATTATTGTAGGAAGGAACAGCAGATCCCAGTTTACACCGAAGATAGACACAAAATGCTGGAGTAACTCAGCAGGATAGGCAGCATCTCTGAAGAGAAGGAATGGGTGACGTTTCAGCTCAAGTCCCTTCTTCAGTCTGAAAAAGGGTTTCAGCCCGAATCGTCACCTATTCATTTTCTCCAGAGAAGCTGTCTGACCCACTGAGTTAAGCCAGCTTTTTGCATCTTTTAGTTTAGTTTAGTTTGGAAATACAGCACGGAAACAGGCCCTTCGGCCCACCAAGTCCACGTCGACCAGCAATCCCCGCACATTAACACTATCCTGCACACACTCGGGACAATTTAAATTTATAACCATATAACCATATAACAATTACAGCACGGAAACAGGCCATCTCAGCCCTACAAGTCCGTGCCGAACTTTATTGGTTAATTATACCAAGCTAATTAACCTACAAACCTGTACGTCGTTGGAGTGTGGGAGGAAACCGAAGCATCCGGAGAAAACCCACGCAGGTCATGGGGAGAACGTACAAACTCCGTACAGACAGCACCCGTGGTCAGGATTGAACTCGGGTCTCTGGCGCTGTTCGGCAGTAGTTCTACTGCTACGCCTCCGTGCCGCCTATCTTCGGCTTAAACCAGCATCTGCAGTTCCTTCCTGCACATTTATCATGGTCATGTTTTTCATCAGGACTATCCAGAAATGAAATGTGCTTTCTTCCACAGCCTATGCACTTAAGTACTGGTTGTATGTGCTTCACATCATGTCCATTTCTTTGCTTTTGCATTTACTGTCATCTTTTCATTCGTGGGCTTCCATCAGTAATTCTGGAAATAGGTTGCACTCTGCTGCTTTGCAGCTCCTTATTTGTTGAGAACTGGCTTCAAAGCCTGGTTTGTAATCCATTCAAGACCCGGGACATTGTAATTTGACTCGATTGCACAATTAGTATGATGTGTTTTGAATGCAGTATTAGGAAGTCAACATAATGTTTCGGAAGGAACTGCAGATGCTGGTTTAAACAGAAGATATACACAAAAAGCTGGAGTAACTCAGCTGGTCTGAAAGAGGGTTTCAACCCAAAACGTCACCTATTCCTTTTCTCCAGAGATGCTGTCTGACCGCTGAGTTACTCCAGCTTTTTGTGCCTATCTTCGTCTTAATGTCTTACTGACAACCGAGTACTGTTGAGTAAAGCACCTTGTGGTACTCAAGGGTAAATAAAAAGCAATAAATGTATACTGTTCTACTTCTAACTTGAATCTTTTAGGTCTTCGCCTTGTTTGGGACTCAGGTACATAGGTCTGATAAGAGCAACAAACCAAAATGCATTCTGCGACAAATTCAACCTTCCCTGCAACTATGTATATATAAAAAAGATATTATGGTCTTTCAGAAGCCAGCGGTCCTATTTACACTGCATGCTTTATGCCGAGATAAAACTGGCACAGAGCCACCTCCGCAGTGCTGTTTGTTGTATAAACACACACATCAGTGTAAAAGCATCACTGAATACATACTTCAGAGTTATGGATTGAATCCCTGGTGTAAAACAGATGAATGTTAATAATGTAAATCTCAGACAGATTATTTTTGCAGAACGAATGTCCCATCAGACCTTGCCAGTGGAGATGGTAACAATGTTAGCAAATTGGATCACAATAATAAAGGGAAAAACATCTGAGCTGCTCTCTGTATGCTGTGAGGTTACTGCTGATGGGAGTTGTGTCAATGCAAGTGCAGTATAAATAGGACAGCTCTGTTCTCTTACTTGGCAGTAACCGACGGCTGGTGCAAGTTATACCAGTTTCTCTGGATACCTGATTTGTACTGCGTTCAAAAGGACAGTGTCCTCCAGCATAGTACTACTCAGTGCTCCCAGTCTGTTTCAAAGCAGGAAATAAAGTGTCCACTCCCCACAGATGATAGAGGTATATTTGCATTTGTTACTTATAAGTTCATAAGTTCTAGGAGGAGAATTAAGCCATTTGGCCCATCAAGTCCACTCCATCATTCAATCAAAGTTGATGCATCTTTCCCTCTCAACCCTATTCTCCTGTCTTTTCCCCATAAACACTGACACCCTTACTAATCAATCAAACGTCAATCTCCACCTTAAAAATATCCATTGACTTGGCCTCCACAGCCGTCTGTGGCAATGAATTCAACAGATTCTCCATCCTCTGACTAAAGAAATTTCTGCTCAACTTCTTACTAAAGGTATGCCCTTTTATTCTGAGGCTATGACCTCTGGTCCTCGACTCTCTCATGAGTGGAAATATCCTCTCCACATCCACTCTATCCAGGCCTTTCACGATTTGGTAAGTTTCAATGAGGTCTACCCCTCATCCTTCTAAACTCCAGCGAGTACAGGCCCAATGCTTTCAAACGCACATCATATGTTAACTCACTCATTCCTGGGATCATTCTTGTAAACCTCCTCTGGACCTTCTCCATGCCAGCACATCACTCCTCAGATATGGGCCCCAAAACCACTCACAATACTCCAAATGTGGCCTGACCAGTGCCATATAGGGCCTCAGCCGAAAATAAGTTGATTTGAACACTGGGAAGTTTGCCTTTGTTATTATATCTCTGTTTAAAATGTGTGTGGATTCCCTTTTACAGGTAACATACATGAAATAATTTTACTTGACTGTCACTATAAAGGTGACGATATACATTTAATCAAATTTTTAATATGCTGATTGCAGAGAGAAGATAAAACTCCACACTGGTTCAAGAAGCCATCATTGATTATATAAAGGGCTGGAATCACTCAATGAGTTAGGCAGCATCATCGTTTTTTGTGTAAACGAGCATCGACAGTTCCTTGTGTCTCTGTCAATGAACTGTCATGTTTGAGAAAAAATAAACTAAATGTCCTGTTCTTGTATTTTATCAACCCAAAAAAAATGTTGCCGAATTTGCTGATTTAGTATAGAAACATAGAATATAGGTCTCGTAGTAGGCCGTTCCTACATTTTCCCATATCGCATGATTCCGTTAGCTCAAAGAGCTATATCTAACTCTTTCTTGAAAATATTTTTTGAGTATTGAGTTTAGAAGTTGGGAGGTCTTATTGCAGTTTTATAAGACATTGGTGAGGCATTGGTGAGTAGCCATCAGGCTATTAAACTCAACTCAAACAAAACTCTGAACATTAATAGCCCATTGCACTTTATCTGCTTATTTATGTGTGTAAATATATATTCAATGGTATATGGTCACACTGATCTGTTCTGTATTTATTTATGCCTGCTATATTCTGTTGTGCTGAAGCAAAGCAAGAATTTAATTGTCCTATCTGGGACACATGACAATAAACTCTCTTGAATCTCTTGAATCTTGACCACATTTAGAGTATTGTGTTCAGTTTTGGGCACCAAGTTATAGGAGACATATTGTCAAGCTGGAAATGATGCAGAGAAGATTTACGTTGGTGTTGCCAGGATTTGAAGGGCTGCGCTATTGGGAGAGGTTGAACAGGCAAGGACTCCTTGGAGCAGAGGAGGATCAGCGGTGATCTTATAGAGTTGTACAAAATCATGAGGGGAATAGATCGGGTAAACGCACAGAGGCTCTTGCTTAGAGTAGGGGAATTCAGAACCAGGGGTCATAGGTTCATGGCGACAGAGGAAAGATTTAATAGGAACCGGACGGGCAACTATTTTATATAAAGGGTGGTGGGTTTATGGAACAAGCACCCAGAGGAGGTAGTTGAGGCAGGTACAATCGCAATGTTTAAGAAACATTTAGACAGGTGCGTGGATAGGACAGGTTCAGAGGGATATGAACTAAATTCAGGCAGGTGGGAATAGTGTAGATGGGACATATTGGCTGTATGTTCTATGCTGTATTTCTCTATGACTCTCTGCTCTGGCCAAATCCATACCACAGCATTTGAAACCAGAAGCAATAGAACTAATTTTCTATCAGATCCACCAATAAATCTTCGGTAAACCCCAAAACCAGTCAGCTGGAATAGTTGATGAGAAGTTTACATGGGTCTACCGATATTTAGTAAATAGCCAAGAGGCTATTAGAGAAAAAATTCTGGAGAACAAGGTGAGCTGTCATTGTTGAGAGGCAGTTTACATGTTTGCATGTTGGCAGTCTGTCTTTACATCAAGGATCATGCCAACTCACTGGAGGGAAGTGGATCAGTTTCTCAAAGAAATTTCAAGATTTTAACGAGAACACCGAGTTAAAATAAAACATTATTGAAAAGGATCTTTAGAATTTTAGACTTTAGAGATACGGCAAGGAAACAGGCCCTTTGACCCACCGATTCCGTGCCAACCAGCGATCCCCATACACTAACACAATCCTACACACTAATGACAATTTACAATTTCTCTAAAGCCAATAAGCATTGCGTCTGTAACCATTACCTGTACGTCTTTGAAATCTGGGAGGAAACCGAAGCATGCAACGAAAACCCACGCTGTCATCTGTAGAATGTACAAATTCATGGTGCCTCATGCATGCAAGCTCAGTAGACTATTTCTGTACACTTGCTCATCAGGGGTCGGGGGAGTGGTAATAGCCCACTGGACTCTTTGTAAGAAAAGTAATTTCACTGTGCTAGCACTTCACACATGTGATGATAAAGGTACCATTGAACCCATAAATGATCTTGAGAAGTGCCATAATAATCATAAAATGGTAATAAGAAGAGGATAAATAACAAAAGATGTGAACGGGCATAAAACTAAACGCACGCACAAATACTGTATATTCTGAACCAACTCCAAGGTTTTGCAATGAAAATATTAGCATCAGACACCAGCCAAACAAATATACAATATCCCAGTGAAATCAATGATGTGGTTATAATTGAGATGGAAGCCTTAGACAGGCTAATCAGCCTGAAAACAAAACAAAAATCCCCAGGGACAGTTGGTATTGTTGCAAGGCCCAAACATAACGTGAGGGAAGAGATTGTGATGCTGGGATTATCTTTATGGTTACGGAGGAAGCAGAAAGGAAATATCACTCCATGTTCAAGAGCGAGAAGCTCAGTATTCTCCATTGAGCCAGTTCCATGTCAGGCAATGGATTTAATGATCAAGAGTCAAACAAGGGAAGGTCTAAGCAATGACTGTCAGGAGAATTTATAGAATGTTCAAAAACATATGAAGCAGAAGGGGGCCTTTGTATCTGTGCAGGTTGAGAAAGAGCAACTCAGCCTTGTTCCACTGACAGTACCCGATGCCTCACCACTCACGATGCTTTATACCGAAGATAGACACAAAGTGCTGGAGCAACTCAGCGGGTCAGGCAGCATCTCTGGAGGAAAAGAATGGGTGAAGTTTCGGATCCGAGGAACGGTTCCGACCTGAAACGTCACCCATTTTTTCTCTCCAGAGATGCTGCCCGACCTGCTGAGCGAGTCCAGCACTTTGTGTCAAGTTTACTTCATAGTTTAGTTTATTCTTTTCATGTGCACCATGGTACAGTGAAAAGCTTTTGTTTACGTGCTACCCGGCTAAAGAAAAGTCTATACATGAGCACAATCAAGCTGTCCACAGTGCACAGATAACGAATAAAGGGGACAATATTTAGTGCAAGATACAACATTGAAGTCCGAGAAAAAACAATTAAAGAAAGCTCAAAGGTCTTCAATGAGGTAAATGGGGGAAGGGGAGGGTTGGGGGTGGGGCAGCAGGACAGCACTCTAGCTAATGAGTTGCTTGATATATCCAGGGACATCATAAGTGTGTCTCTCATCACCCTTTCAAGGGATTGAGTCCCCTGATCCATTTATCAATTTTCCACAACCCTCTTTGCACCTTTGTATCACTTTAAATCTACATCTTTTGGTTTAGACTTTAGACTTAAGAGATACGGTGTGGAAGCAGGCCCTTTAGCCCACCGAACAAAACGGCAAGTGGGACAGGCCCTTATCAGTATCCTACACACTGGAGACAATTCACTGAAGCCATTTAGCCTACAAACCTGTAAGTCTTTGGAGAGTGGGAGGGAAGCAGAGCACCCAGTGAAAACCCATGCGATAACAGGGATAATGTACAAAAGCCATACAGCCAATACCATATTCATGATCAAACCTGGGTCTCCAGCGCTATAAGGCAGGAACTCTACCACTGCACCACTGTGCCGTCGCCACAGGTATTGACACAGCTGAAGGAAATAAGTCCTTAATATTCTCCCTATACCCTTTGTAATTGTATGCACATCAATTGTCCCCCCTCCAACTCTCATTTCTAATAAAGAAACAACCCAAAACTATCCATTCTTCCTACACAACTATCTTTTCCCAGCACTGAAAGCATTCTTGTAAATTCTCTCTGCACCTCTCCGGAAGTGGCGGCGCTGTGAAACGGCTGCGGCTCGCCTGCAGTCTGTCTGTTTTTACTTTTTTGTGTTGTTTTTTTTGTCTTGTTCAGTTAAACTTTTGGTTATTAGGTTGTGTTATGTTCTGTCTCTCCCTTCGGGGGAATGTGACTTTCTTGTCGTATCCCCCTCTTCCCCGTCTGAGCTGATGCCTAATGGCGGAGCTGGCGGGCTGGCGGAGCTGGCGGAGCTGGCGGCCTCCAACTTGCGACCGACCTCGAGGATCCGGAGGTAGAGCCAGCCAGGACTTACCAACGCGAGGCTGGCCGTCTTCGAGCTGCGGCGGCGTTCGGGCAGTGGCTCGACTCGGCGCTCCGGTGAGGGTGGACGGCGCGGGGCTGAGATGCTCTCGTGTGGGCGGCCTGGCTCCCCGCAGGAAGGCGCTCCTGTGTGGATGGCCCGGTGCGGCGCTGAGACGCTCCCATGAGGGCAGCCCGGAGCGGGGCTGGAAGGCGCTCCCGTGTGGGCGGCCCGGCTCCCGGCTGTAAGGTGCTCCCGTGGGGGCAGCCCGGTGCGGGGCTGAGACGCTCCCATGTGGGCGGCCCGGTGCGGGGCGGAGACGGTGCTCCGGCGACTGAGGCAGCGTTCTGGCGGCAGCGACCTAAATCCGGGGCTCGGCCGCGGGCCAGTGGATGACATCGTCGGGAGCTTGCGGGTCACAGGCTGGTGCCTGTTTTCCGGAGCTCCCATGGCAACAGCTGCGTCTGCTGGTCTGGAGGGTGGCAGCTTCGACCACCCCTGGGCCGCGGAGCTTGAACCGCGGGACTGACTTACCATTGCCCGGTAGTGTATCGTCTCAGCGCAGAGGGAGAAGAGGAGGGAAGAGACAGCAACCCTAAGACTTTTGCCTCCATCACAGTGAGGAGGTGCTTGGTGAACTCACTGTGGTGGATGTTAATTTGTCTTTATTGTGTATTGTTTATTATTACATGTATGGCTGCAGGCAACGACATTTTGTTCAGACCGAAAGGTCGAAATGACAAATAAAGGATTCAATTCAATTCAATTCATCCAATGCTATCACATTTCCCATAGAGTCCTCAAGTCTTTCAGCATGAAAACAAGGCCTTCGGCCCAACTTGCCACACTGGCCAACATATCCCATCTACCCGAGTCCCATCTGCATACGTTTGGCCCATATCCCTCTCAACCTGTCCTATCCATGTACCTGTCTAAATGTTTCTTAAGCATTGCATTAGTAGCTGCATTAACTACCTCCTCTGGAAGCTCGTTCCATACACCTACCACCTTTTGTATGAAAAGTGTTCTTATCACCTATAATATGGTTTCCAAAACTGTACTTAATTCTTCAACATGGACTAACAAGAGTTCAAGGTTTCAAAGTTTCAAGGTCAGTTTATTGTCACATGTACCAGTTAATGTACAGTGAAATTTGAGTTACTATGCAGCCATACTAAATGAAAAACACCAAGACACACAAGAACATAAAAGCTAACATAAACATCCACCACAGTGGATTCCACATTCCTCACTGTGATGGAAGGCAATAAAGTTAAATCTTTTTCCTCTTTGTTCTTTGCGGTCGGGGCATTCAAACCATCCGCAGTAGGGGTGATCAAAGCCCCCCACAGCCGACGATCGAAGCCCCCGTCGGGGTGATTGAAACCCCCGCATCGGGACAGTTGAAACTCTCACTGCGGCATGGAGCTCCCGAGTCGGCCTCTTCTTACCAGAGACCGCGGGCTTCATGATGTTAAAATTTACAGGCCTTCGATCCCCTTGGAGCTTCGAACCCTGGCATAGGGATCGCAAGGTCTGCGATGTTAAAATTGTGCGCACTCCCGCGGCTTGGAGCACTGGGTCGGTCTCCAGTAAAGGCCGCCAACTCCACGATGTTAGGCCGCAAAGGGAACAGAAGTACGATACGGAAAAAAATCGCATCTCCGTCGAGGTAAGAGATTGGAAAAAAGTTTTCCCCATCCCCCGCATAAAACAAACCAAGGAACACTAAAACATACTTTTAACACATACTAAAACTAACAAAAATGAAGAAAGGCAGACAGACTGTGTAATGTTCCTACTGATTTATCTTATGTTTCAGTTAATATAAGGAAGTTTTCCAGATGGATTCTAATTATCTGAACTAACTGTTCTATGACCTTTAACACTCTTTACATTTCTTCCTATGCCCTTCTAATCATCCACATTTGCACATCTCAATCGCATTAAATCACGCTTTGATGGATTAAGTTACATTTTCCCAACTGACCAGAACATCTGTATCTTCCTCAAGGTCAACAGCTTAATACCTCCATGTCAACCACCTGGGACAATTCAGGAAAAGAAGTAGCTGACTTTTCAATTCCTTTTACTTTTTTTGACCAACAAAGCTGGCTGTGATAAAACACAAACCAACCTCCCTTCCATTGACACCATTTACACCTCACGCTGCCTTGGCAAGGCCATCAGCGTAATCAAGGACCAGTCACACCCTGGCCACTTCCTCTTCTGCCCTCTCTCTTTGGTACAGAAGTGTGAAAACGAACACCTCCAGATACAGAGACAGTTTCTTCCCAGCTGTTATCAGGCAACGGATCCTACCAACAACTCGAGAGCAGTCCTGAACTAATATCTACCTCATTGGAGATCTTCGGACTATCTTTGATCGGAGTTTACTGGACTTTATCTTGCACGAAACATTATTCATGTTATTCCCTTTATCATGTATCTGTACATGTGGATGGCTCAATTGTAATCATGTAATCTCTTTCCACTGACCACTGGCTGGTTAGCAGGCAACAAAAGCATTTCACTGGACAAACTAAACTCAAAATCAATGTAGCTGGATTTACAGAAGCCTTTTGACAAATTCTCACATAATAGGCTATTTATTAAACCCAGAATTATGTGTGGAGCGGTAGGGGGGATTAGATTAAACATATGAAACGGATATGAAATCAGCCAATGGCTAGGAAACAACGGCAACAGAGTGAATCTGTTTTGTGACTGAAATATCAGGGCCCGAGACCAGAAAACCCATTGCTTTAAATTTAGAGAGATTGAATTCAGAAATGCAATGCGAAATGTTATATTTATCAATCGATCAAGGGAGCTTTGGTAGTATAAATTCAGTGCAGACAAGTGTAAAGTGTGACTGATTGGAAAGGAAATAAATGAATCCTTTATTCATCATAGCGGCAGAAAACGGTTTTAATGATAAAGTTGAAAGAGACCTTGGAATCTGAGTCATCTCAGCCACGAATATCTAACCAATTCAGCAATCAATAACAACAGTGAAGATGTTGAACTAATTATATAACTAAACTAATTTAGAGGCAGTAGCAATTAAAATCCATAATCCAGGAGACAAACAAACTCCGATGGACACAAAATGCTGCAGTAACTCCCGGGTCAGGCCGCATCTCTAGAGAAAATGGATACGTGACGTTTCGGGTCAGGATCTTTCATCACATTCATTGTGTGGGGGGAGGGGGGGGGGAGGGGGAGAAACTGGAAATGAGGAAAGACCAGGACATATCAGAGCCATTGTGTATTAAGCCGAATTTGTTGAGTCACCACTGCCGTTTGTGCACAACACATACTTGATGGACAAGTGTTCCTCTGCTGCAGGCACTGAAGTGGCGACAACCTTCACACCACATTCAAACCATGATTATTTTGCTTGTGTCCAATGTATGATTATTTTCTTTTCCAAAGATAAACTTTAATCAGAATTAAAAAATATATACAAAGGAAGAACTGTGCAAAACCTATGTCGACTTTCCCAGCAACTATGCACACATTTATTAGTGCAGAAAGAAACTGCAGATACAGGTTTGCACCAAAAATAGATGCAAAATGCTGGATTAACTCAGCGGGTCAGGCAGCATTTCCGAAGAAAAGGAATAGGTGACGTTTTGACCCCCGGACTGGCCCCAGTCTGAAGAAGGATCTCAACCTGAGACGTCACCTATTACTTTTCTCCAGAGAAGCTGCCTGACCCTCTGAGTTACTCCAGCATTTACATACATCCATTAGCGTTGCATTTGGTCGTGTTCACAAAAAAAACCATCATTATACCAGGCACCCACCTTGCCACTCACGTGGCCCCCTGGTTATCCATTCCCTTGTTGTTGAGGTGTGTCTCCACCACACCTGCCCCCCAACATCCAGCAACGGTAGGACCTTAGACTGTGGTCCTCCATAATGAGCCTTGGTGTTGGCTGCACCAAACTTCAGTGCATCCCACAGCACGTACTCCTGCAGTCTGGAGCGGGCCAGTAGGCAATACTCCCTGATGACATTGCACTCTGCTGGGTGATCAACAAGGCTCAGGCAGACAAAAGAGCATCTTTCACTGAGTTAATAACCTTCCAGCGGCACTTGACGTCCATCTTCAAATGTGTCCCTGGGAACAGTCCATAAATCCGGGAGTCCTCTGTTACAGAGCTCTTTGGGATAAACTATGACAAGTATCCTTGCATCATTCTCCAGACTCTCTTCACAAATCTGCACTCTTCAAAAAATGGGCACACGTCTTCTCTCTGTCGCAGCCGTCCTAAGGGCAGCGTTCACTGGTAGTGAGGTTCTGACGGTGCAGGAGGACTTCTGCCCCCTTCGACCCCCCCCCCCCCCCCCCCCCCCCCCCCCTCACCGGTAGCCAAGCCAAGTGTTCCTGCTTGTTGGAGAGTTCTGGCGCTGAGGTGTTTGGTCAGATGAGATCAGTCTTGTTTCCCATTGTGTTTAACCTTGGACTGAATTAAGATGTCCCTGGCAACAAGCCACTGCAGGGTAAGGGTTACACTAGAGAAGTTCTGTCTTCTGTGCAGCACCAATCACACCTGCCTTAAGAATGGTGGCTCCATTCATTTCAATGGATTTATGATCTCTGTAGAGTATACCAATGTTTAAGTAATATGAAATCTTTTTTTATTTATTGCACTTTATTTTAATGTTCTGAATTATTTCCTTCTCTTTTAAGAAAAAACTCCAGATGCTGGAAAAATCGAAGGTAGACAAAATTACAGGAGAAACTCCGCGGGTGAGGCTGCATCTATGGAGAAAAGGAATAGGCAATATTTGGGTCGAGACCCTTCTTCAGACTGATGTCGGGGGTGGGGGGGGGAGAGGCAGTGCCCTTTTAGTTGGGGGCACAGTTGCACAGCGCCAGAGACGGATTTGACCTTGACTACGGGTGCGGTCTATATGGAGTTTGTATGTTCTCCCAATTGATGTCATGGTGCTCTCTCTCCCGACATCAGTCTGAAGAAGGGTCTCGACCCGAAATGTCACCCATTCCTTCTCTCCAGAGATCATCATCGGCGGTCACTCGAAACAAGTATGACTGTCCTCTCCATCGAGTTGTTCTACTTGTGGGTCCGCAGATGTCTGTAGAGGTCGATCCGCGATCCACACACCTTGATGCAACGTGGGCAGTGGAGACTGGTGGTGGTTGGTAGTCATCGAGCCCCCTTTTCTCTCTCCTTACGGTGCTGTCGCTTTGTCTCTGCAACACAGCATGGTTCCATTTTGCGGCTTGCAGCTCCTTCCTGCATGGATTTCCTCCAGGAGCGCCTGTCCAGTGCAATGTGCTCCCGGTTGCTCGATGTGATGTGGAATTTCTTCAGACTGTTCTTGATGTTGTCCTTGAAGTGTTTCTTTGGCCCGCCGGAGGCTCGCCGACCTTCCTTCAATTGAGAGTACAGGATTTGTTTAGGGAGACGTGTGTTGGACATGAGGATGGAATGGCCATCAAAGTTGATGCTGCATTATTGTGGTGGTGATGCTGGTCTTGTTGGCTTCCTCCAAAATGCTGATGTTGGTGCGTTTGTCCTCCCAGCTGATCCTCAGAATCTTTCCTCAGGATCTTTGATAGTATTGTTCCAGGGATCTCAGGTGCTTGCTGTAGGTGGTCCATGACTTGGCTTCATACAACAGGGTGGTCCATGACTCAGTTCCATACTGCCTGTCCTGCTGAGTTACTCCAGCATTTTGTGTCTACCTTCGATTTAAACCAGTACCTGCAGTTCTTTCCTACACATTGTGTGTCCTCCCTGTGGCTTCTTCTTCCCCGGCTGATCTGGATTCCTCCCACACTCCAAAGACGTACAGGCTTGTAGGTTAATTGGCTTTGATAAAAATTGTAAATTGTCCCTAGTGTGTAAGATAGTGTTGGGGTACGGGGAACGCTGGTCGGTGGAGGCTCAGTGGGTCAAAAGGCCTGTTTCTTCAATGTATCCCTAGACCAAACTCATGGGGAGAACGTACAAATTCCGTGCAGACAGCACCCATTGTCAGGATCAAACCTACATCTCTGGCGCTGTAAGGCAGCAACTCTACCACTGCGCCACCATGCTGCCCTCTGGAGGAAAAAAACTGGGTAACGTTTCGGGTCAGGATGGTTGCTGAGGTAGAGTTGTGGTTAGTGTTGTGCAGTATTTAAGAGTCTGAAAGTTGCTGGGAAGAAGCTGATCCTGTACCTGGAGGTCACAGTTTTCAGGCTTCTGTATGTTCTTCCCATTGGTACTAGCATGATGAGAGCGTAGCCTGGATGGTGTGGCCCTTTGATTATATCAGCTGCCATTTTGAGGCAGCGCCTTCTGTAGATCCCTTCAATGGTAGTGAATGAAGTACCTGAGATGCACCTGATAATATCTACCACTTTCTTCAACCTCCTTTATTCTTGGCGTTCAAGTTAGTGAACCAGGCCATGATGCAACCAGTTTGTGGGCTCTCAGCCGTACTCCCATAGAGCGTTGGTTACATATGGATTCTCCTCAATCTTCAAAGGAAATGGAGACTTTGATGAGCCTTCTTTGTGATTGGGTCAATGCACTGGGCTGAGAACAGATCTCCAGGGATATGCATGCGCAGGACCCTGAAGCTGTTAACTCTTTCCGCTGCAGTCCCATCAACGAAGACAAGTTCATGGATCCATGGCTTTCCCTTCAACAGCCAGTTCCTTGGTCTTGCTCATGTTGCTATTCGAGTACCATTCAATAGGGTTATCCCCTTCTGCACTCTGACTCTTTGTTACCTAATACTTGTCCAACAAACCTGGTATTGTCAGTGACTTTAAAGATGGCATTGGAGCTGTGTACGGCTGCACAGTCATGGGTTTGGAGAGAGTAGAGCAGATGATTGAGCAGCCTTGAGGTGTTCCTATGTTGATGGTCATCGAGGACTATTGTTGCCAACTCATACTAATTGTGGTCCTTCGACAAGGAAGTCGAAGGGTCCAATTGCATAGGGAGGAGCTGAGACCCAGTTCCTGGCTCTGACTTTAGCTTTAGTTTTTGTCAAAGACTGTCGAAATATCTCAGGAGAAGTGAACCACCTGAGGCCTAATTGTTACCTAGTATTCCCTCATATACGGCCTCAACTTGTTTGTCCATCTGCATCCGACAGAGGTAAGTGGGGACAGGCGAGGCCTATGGGGAATCTATAGCAGTTTGGCTGCAGAAGGCCAATTTGCCTTCCATTGAGTGTTCCTGCATTCTGAGAACTTCTGTGGGATCTTCTCTGTTTCACCTTTCACAGCGAGTGCCATTCTCGAAATGACTCAACTCACAGACATCTGACAAACACTACAACAAACTTTTGGAAGCTCCTTTCAATTACCAGGCCATCTGGCGATCTATCTCAGTACTTACAAATTCTCCATTTACAAGTCAGTGAATGCACCCAAGCAAAACACAATAGCATGACCAATATTGATTGATTGATTGTAACAAGCCCTTCGGCCCACTAGTTCTGTGTTATCCCACTTTCATACCCACTCCCGACCCACTAGGGTCAATTTACAGAGGCCGATTAACCTCCAAACCCACATGCCATTGGGATGTGGGAGGAAACCAGAGCACCTGGAGGAAACCCATGCGGTCACTGGAAGAACATACAAACTCCAAGTACACTTCACCCATGGTGGGGATCAAACCTAGGTCTCTGAATCTGTGAGGCAGTGGTTCTACCAGCTGCACTTCCATGAATGGTTAAACATCAAAATTAATCACATGATGGGATATAATACTCCCATGCTTTTTTAAACGGATTCCAAATAAAACGGAATCAAATCACATCTTTTGGTGCATCATAATTCACTTATTATTTTGGGAACTGTTGATCACCCTACATCTGGTAGGTGATCAGCAGGTCTTATCAAATGAAATAATTGGCTCCAAAAGCATGCATGTGTGAATTCATAATACAAGCCTCAAACCAACACTGCAATTCTTCTTCATCACACTTGGAGTGTGAATCGAGTTGAAGTACAGTTTTTGGCGATCAAGGGGGTGAGCCAATTTCACAACCAGCTAAGTATACTTAATTCAGTGGGAACATAGAAATGGACCCAAGAAAGATATGAGAAATAGGGGTTAAATAGCCAAGACCCATCCTGAGCCTGAGTCCATAAGTCGCCTAATCACGGACGATGCTGCAGTCATTTTAATGTTGTGATTAAAACTACATTTACTGCTCAGAGGGAAGCTTCCACCAACGGCCAGAAATATCCTGCCCTGCTCTGATGTCTGAGGAAGGGTTCCAGCCTGAAACGTCACCCATCCATTTTCAGCAGAGATGCTGCTTGACCCGCTGAGTTACTCCAGCACTTATGTCCATGCTCTGAATTTCCTTCAGACTTCACCACATCGCCTAGAAATGTTTGTTTAACACAGCCACTAAATGCATGAAAAATTATTTAATTTTACCAGCCTGATTCCCCACTTTATATTTTCATTGTGATGTGAATTGTACTCCGCACAGAAAAAGGAATGAAACATTATCTCCCTGTAAAACCCTCCCGGACCAGAAGAAAATTAACTCTTCTGTATGCCATCTTTATTTTTGCCAACCCTGCTTTAACCACATCTACATTTTTTCCACAGAGATTCTGATTGAATCTAAATATGAATCAAAGCACAAATAAAGCACGTGTGCCAAGAGAGTGTCATGTTCACATCGTGGCTTTTTTTTTCAGGAAAATGGCTTTAATTGGGTTGAAGAAGAATGTGATGGTCATTCTGAACTCATTATCCCTGGGTTACAGAAGAAGGAAATGTTCAAATAGATCTCCCACACTTGACAACTATTAACCCCCAGATGGAGGTGCTTCTGTAGACAAGAGTGGCTGGGCTGCAATGGCTCATAGGGCTGAATAGCTGGCACTCAATGCAGGCTTGCTCAAGAAGAATGGATCCTCTGATGAGTTAAATAAGGATGGCTGACTGACAGAAAATGCGTGAAAGAAAACACAACACGAGTTGGAGAAAACCAGGGCTGCACCTCTGCAGAAGCTTCAAGCAAAACAATACACTTGCTGCGAAGAGCAAAGATAAATGTGTCGGAGAGATTTTTGCCAAAGGTTACCTGTTAAATCCCCGGTATCAGGGCGAAAATTCCAGTTAGCAAAATCCAGACACATTCTTCTGCCAGCTATCCTACAGCAATCATCCATGGCTCTCAGGTACAATTTTGAACGTGAGGCGAAAGAATAAGAAAAGATAAATAATTGAATAATAATAGAAATAAGCGTGCACTGCCAGGAGAGAAAGGGGAATGAAAGAGTTAATATGCTGTGTATAAAAAAAACTTTGTGTGCCCCCTTCCTCCCCCTTAACACCTGCTCAGCGACAAGAGACTAGTATACTCAATTCTGCCTCACAATATCCTGCTTTAGATTTGTTTAAACCTCAACAATGGATTTTGTTCTGGCTTTAATAGTAGACAGTGCAGTCGAGGATTAAACAATAAATGGACATTCAGCGCGCATGAATGCACAAAACACATATGTACACAGAGACATGAGTATTGTACATGCACATTTTTTTGGGATCCAGATTGTCATTAGGAGAAGGGCGGATGATTAAGTAAAATGATTCATTTCTTCTAGATAATTCAAGCCAAAAAACCTCCAGATTTCATTCTCGCCCTCTCTGCCTGCCACCAGCACACTGACTGTTTCACACTTGCAATATGTGTTGACATTGTACCGTCTCAGTGTATAAGTTATCATTTTATATGAGATGTTCTGCAAAAGCGGGTGTATTTTTGAAGCTGCTATTTCAGCAGTGAAATGCATCAAAAGCTGACTGTTGCCAAGAAGTGCAAGAGCCCAGGCAACAACCTTCATTTAAAATAAAACATTTGAGCAAGAAAGAGTTACTTTTATCGCGTCATTTGCATTTCTGATCACACCAGTGCTTCCAAGGAAGAATATTTTCGACAAAAAGAAAGGAAGATCATGAATGGATCCAACACAACAATTTTTCAATGTTTCCTTTAAACCATTCACAGCTTTCCGCAATATATTATCTTTTTCCCCGGCTCTCTGTGAGCAGTTCATATGTAACCCTTTCAATACCTGAGGGTTCCAGCAACACACATCACACAGATCTCCTATCTTTTTCTCTACATTTGACAAGATTTTGCCACGCGAACATTTTGAACAAGGTACATCAAGCGAACTGCAGAACTGCAATAACTGACCTGCATAACAGTGTAGGCGATCAGAATTCTCTCAGATCTTTTAAGCCCGCAGGTTATTATGTTAAAAGGAGCCAAATAACTAAATTGTCTCAGAGGGCGGGAAAAAGCAACAGGGTGTTAATGAGCCGCTGTTTGTACTTCGTTCCACATAATTAGTTGCAATTCCTACCTGAGGATTGCTGTGTTTCCCTGCCTGATAGTGATGTTGTCCGTCCCCCTGGCAAAGTCCACGCTTCTAACCGGCAGTCCTGTTGGAAGAAGGCAGAGAAATCTCAGAAGGATTGCGGGCACCGGGCGCTGATAGAAAGGACCCCGAGACACCATTGTCAGCGCAGGACGAGCAGGCCGGACTCGAAAGCAAAAGCTCTCCCAAACACTCTGGCAACACGAAAGCTGTCTTCACTAATAGCAAGCTTTGCAATTCCAAGCACCAGCTGAGTTCCCACTAATCTGACAGCAGAGGCATCACTTGTAAGAGATATGTGAAGCGATGCTGAGCGTGAATTGACTGCTTTCCCTCCTCGCGCTTCTTTACTTCACTTCCCCCCCCCCCCCCCCCACCCCCCTTCCACCCTCCCCACCCCAAACCCCCCTCCCCAACCCCCGCCCCCTCCACCACCACCACTGCCACCCTTTTGGCAGCCAGCTTGATGAAGGTCTGATACCACTCCATCACCATGGCAACAGCTCCATCTGAGGCAATTCGACCCAGACAGCAGAATTGTGCTTTGAGGCAGAAACTTACCAAGCTGCTAAAGTGAGGAATAAAGTTAAATCCCCTTTCTTGGCAAAAAAAAAGTTAATTTATTTTTCAAATCAAGCTCGCAAAACACAGAGTATTCAGCTCTGAGTGACTAATGCTGAGAAGACCTAGCAGTAATTGTCTGTAACACTTCACTCTTACCAGGAAAAGTCTGACAATAACACCTTATTACATGATCTGAATTCAGTCATTTTATGCTGCAACAGGAGGGAAGTGATTAAAGCACTAAATTTCAAGTTAAATTTTTAATCAATACAAGCTGCCAATCCCATAACAATTCACTTGGACAAAAACATGAAAAGCTTGTAATGTAATATTATTGCTGGGGACTTCAATGTTGACTAAACTTTTTGGCTGCAATGTTGACCAAACTCTTTGAGCATTTATACAAGATTCACAAGAGTCGCCTTTAACTCTGCAGGTGTTAAGAGTCCACTGGTCAAGTTGGTCTCATCAAATATAAATGTGAGGTTATCCATTTTTGTGGCAAAAACGGGAAAGCACACTATTATCTAAATGGTGGCCGATTAGGAAAGGGGGAGATGCAGCGAGACCTGGGTGTCATGGTACACCAGTCATTGAAGGTAGGCATGCAGGTGCAGCAGGCAGTAAAGAAAGCGAATGGTATGTTAGCTTTCATTGCAAAAGGATTTGAGTATAGGAGCAGGGAGGTTCTACTGCAGTTGTACAGGGTCTTGGTGAGACCACACCTGGAGTTTTGCATACAGTTTTGGTCTCCAAATCTGAGGAAGGACATTATTGCCATAGAGGGAGTGCAGCGACGGTTCACCAGACTGATTCCTGGGATGTCAGGACTGTCTTATGAAGAAAGACTGGATAGACTTGGTTTATACTCTCTAGAATTTAGGAGATTGAGAGGGGATCTTATAGAAACTTACAAAATTCTTAAGGGGTTGGACAGGCTAGATGCAGGAAGATTGTTCCCGATGTTAGGGAAGTCCAGGACAAGGGGTCACAGCTTAAGGATAAGAGGGAAATCCTTTAAAACCGAGATGAGAAGAACTTTTTTTCACACAGAGAGTGGTGAATCTCTGGAACTCTGTGCCACAGAGGGTAGTTGAGGCCAGTTCATTGGCTATATTTAAGAGGGAGTTAGATGTGGCCCTTGTGGCTAAGGGGATCAGGGGGTATGGAGAGAAGGCAGGTACGGAATACTGAGTTGGATGATCAGCCATGATCATATTGACTGGCGGTGCAGGCTCGAACGGCCGAATGGCCTACTCCTGCACCTAATTTCAAATAACCGCTGATGCATTAACACTGCAGCAATTGGTTCTGCTGGACCTTAGGTGCCTTAGGTTTCTGTTTATTATTGTCTTGTGTACCGAGGTACAGTGAAAAGGTTTGTCACGCATGCTACCCAATCAGACAGATAATACTATACATAAATGCAATCATTAAATTCAAGTCCAATAGATAGAGCAATGGATAAGATACAGATAGCAGAATGTACAGTAGTTCTCAGCATTGTAGTGATTCAGTCCCAGAGACAAAGTACACTGTCCACAATGGGGTAGCAGTAAATCGGGCAGTACCTGAGCTTATGGAAAGACTGTTCAGAAGCCTGGTAACAGACGGGAAGAGGCTGTTCCTTTGTCCGGCGGTGCGCGCAATAGCACCAACAACACCAACAGAGTGCTTACTGTCACCAGGCTTGCCAAACCAAAAGTGCCGTTGTCATGGACTTTGGCCTGATTTTAATAATTTTGTTATTGCCTTATGGTTTCCACGGACACCTTGCCCATTTTCAACCATTCGAGATTTAAGCATTTGAGATTGGGTGGCACAGTGGCCCAAGGGCGGCACGGTGGCGCAGGGGTACAGTTGCTGCCTCACAGCGCCAGAGGTTCAGGTTCGATCCTGACTACAGGTGCTGTCTGTACAGAGTTTGTACATTTTCCCTGTGACTGTGGTAGGTTTCCCTCGGGTGCTCCGGTTCCCTCCCACATTCCAAATACATGCAGCATAGGTTAATAGGCTCCTGTAAAGATTGTCCCTTGTGTGCAGCATAGAATGAGTGTATGGGGACCGTTGGTCGGCATGGACTCGGTGGGATGAAGGGCCTGTTTACACTACGTATCTCTGAACTAAAACTTGACAATTTTCAAGCATTTGAGATTCGGTATAATCACATTGTTCGAAAAGACCATCAGAAAGGCCCGAGGAAGGAGGTGAAGCCTCACCAGAGATGAACTCTGACCTTAGACTGAGCTTTGGAGCTGGGAGTTGCATCTTGAATGGAGCTCATTTAGTGATTTGCATCCACACTTACAAAATAAATTACAATTGGTGCAAGGCTGACATTTGTTCCACTTGGCAACAAACTTCTCAACTGACATAAATCAACATTTTTGCCTTAAACTAGAAAGAAGCCAAATGGGTCACGCTTGCTTAACTCTGTCAGAGACATCATTCCTCCCCCGTACTCCCTGCAGTTTAACAAACTTCTTTTGTCTCCTTTACAGTTCTGACAAAGGGTCATCAACCTGAACCATTAGCTCTGTTTCTCTTCCCACAGATGTGCCCTGACCTACTGAGTTTTCCTGCTTTTGCCGATAGTTAATATGACAAAACTTGGAAGTTGTCCAATTTCCAGCACAAACAAAAGTTGCTCTAATTTTAGAACCCTGACATGCTGAATACAATAAATAAACAAGGTGCAAAAATGATACAAATTGCAGGAGTAACCCAGCAGGTCAAGCAGCTTCCCTAGAGAGAATGATAGGTGGTATCGGGTCTTTAGACTTTTAGAGATACAGTGTGGAAACAGACCATTCAGCCCACCGCGTCTACGCTGACCAGCGATCACCCGGTACACTAACACTGTTCTACACACAAGGGACAATTCACATTTTTTTTTACAGAAACCAATTAGCAATTAGAGTGTGGGAGGAAACCTGGAGGAATACCACGTGGTCACAAGGAGAACGTACAAACTCCATGCAGACAGCACCCCTGTTCAGGATTGAACCCAGGTCTCTGGCACTGTAAGGCAGCAACTCTACTGCTATGCCACTGTGCTGACATCTATGTCTGGACAAGGGACAGCGTCGGGACAAGGTATCAGATTTAACTCAACAATAGAAATGTTTGAAGAATATGCAACTCAAATCCCACTCCATAATCTAACTTCATTAATGCTTAATATAACTGGACATCTCAGTATAGTACTGAAGGAGCAGATGCAGTCTTTCACGTGAACTGTTAAACCAAAACACTTTCTGCTCTCTGAAGTGGATACAAAAGTCTCCTGGAGCAAAGAAAGGAAGGAGATTTCACCCTGACTAACATCATGATAATAGGTTTTGTGACAACTCATCCTGCCACTGTTTATGAACACCCTTGTTGTGCCTCTATTGCTTTCCCCCACAAATTCCCCACTGACTATCTTGAACAGGTAGTGTATTTGTGAAAAACAAGTTTGAGATATTGAGCGATCATGGAAAGAGCTTTGTAAATTCAAGTTATTTCTTTCAAATAGAGGTCCACAAGTTTAAACACAATTTTAAAGGCGTTCTCTCAAAGTAGCTTTTCATCACAAGTTGCACATGATTGGAGATTATTTCTTCTCTCGAAAATGGGTGAGTATTGTATTCTGGCTCACTTAGAACTCAAAAAAATAAGTACATTTTTGTTTAAAACAAGCACTGAGGTTAATTTGTCAGGTTTTCCGATTGTTGGTCAGTCTGCATTGAGGTAAGAAGGCAAACTTTACCCAACTCGTGTGGCTGAAGGATGGAAAGTGGTGCACTGAATAATTTGACTTAATAGCCCCTGTAGTGAAATCTTTGTTCTTCCCCCCCTTTGCCAAAAGCCATTGGGGTCAATCAAATCCATCATTCTTTGGCATGCTGATGTTAGAACTCCATTACCTAATTTAATTAGTGTTATTTCTTCTGCCGTTTTGACCCAGATCCACCAAATAGATGAGCTCCATCATCAATACAAGTACATGGGTTTACTGCACCACCTGTCCCTTCATGTCACCCCATTCAGTTTTTCTTCTTTCTTTCTACCCAAGCATTCTCTGTTGTGTGGAATAGTTATTGACTATACCCTGTCAACAAGTAAATTTGCAGGAGGGGCAAGGACTGGAGTTTAGTGCAGGCAATCGATTTTGCAGCAAACAACGTCAATTTTTTCAGAATACAGTAACCACTTTGAGAGCTGAGATAATATAAATTGCAGCAAGTACCACACTAGAGCAGGACTCCAGTAAAATGCAAAAAGTTGAGAATAGTTAAATATGTGATATATCTTGAATATCCTAACCAATGCTATACCTTTCACTAAAGAAGAATTAATTGCCACAGACGGCTGCAGTGGCCAAGTCAATTGATATTTTTAAGGTGAAGATTGATTGATTCCTGATTAGTAAGGGTGCCAGGGGTTATGGGGAGAAGGCAGGAGAATGGGTTTCAGAGGGAAAGATAGATCAGCCATGATTGAATGGCGGAGAAGACTTAATGAACCAAATGGCCTAATTTTGTTCCTATAACATGAATTATGAATTCATGAAATGTTGTACCCTTTATCTCTGCACTGTGGACGGCTTGATTGTATTTATCTATCATATTTTCTTTGACTGGATAACATTCAAACTAGAGCTTTTCACTGTACCTCAGTACACATGACAATAATCATAATCTAAACTAAATTATGATGATAGTAACAACTTTAGTTACTTGCAGCAGTGTGGATACTGGGCTAGAATGGGTGACAACATAATCGCCTCCACAATGGCACCTATAATGTCACAAATCAAGAGTGTTTAATTGTCATATGCACTGACAACGGAACAACATAATTCATACTTGCAGCAGCATAACACAATGCTCATAGATAACATATAATATGGTCATCATCATACAGTGTGGAAACAGGCCCTTCGGCCCAACTTGCCCACATGGTAAAACATGTCCCATCTACACTACTCCCAACTGGCTGCATTTGGCCCATATCCCTCGAAACACATGTACCTGTCTAAATGTTTCTTAAACATTGATATAGTCCCTGCATCAGCTACTTCCTATGGCTGCCCATTCCAATCACTCACCACTCTTTGCATTAAAAAAAAATCACCCCTCAGATTCCTATTAAATCTTTCCCCACTCACCTTAAAATAATGAAGAAGAAAATCCCAATACATTAATAGCACCTCCCCCCCATCACAAAAATAAATATAAGCCCAAAGTCTTTAGTGCAACCAAAGACAGTCTATAGGTGATAGATAGCTCTGACATAGTAATTACATAGAGATACCATGTAGCGATGAAAGAAGTGGGAAAGATTTAATATATAAATCTAAAATATAAGTCGAGGAAAATATTTAATATTGCAAAACTAATTCTGGAGCATTAGAGCGTAAAGTCGCAATCAAAGGTTCAAGTGTCGGCCATGACTTGATCAGAAGAAGAGTTAGCAGTTATTAATCAGACTGCGCTGGTAAAGTGCAACAACTCATTAAAACAAAGCAACCATCCAAGAAAGGAGAAGCTAATTCCATCCATCACATTCGGTAACAACAACTTCTTTGAACAGAGAGTGAAGCACACTAGTGGCAGCTGTCCAGGGAATCAATGACCACCACTATTTCCCTTTGCTGCAACAGGAACAAGAAGCATGATGAGCAGTGGGGGGGGGGGGGGGGGGAGTCATGGAACAAACCCGTGGAAAATGTGAATTCTAAAGTACATCAGCAGCATCCTTGGAGGTAACTTTGTTTTTTTTATCAGTTCAACTTTACAATGATTTCTGCCTTTAGGCATAGCTTGCATAAACTGAATTTCCATATCTGATTCCTATACATTTCCAAATTGAACATCAAAAACTCCCACTGCTGTGCACTTTTAAACAAGGACTGCAACTAAACATGTCTCGATTGCGAGGAAAAAGGTCTCTCATGTAGACAAGCTAGTAATCAGCTGTATCTGAGATGGCAGCACACTGCAAAAATATAATAATATGCTTTCTATGCACAGAATAAACAATGAGAACCGACTATTCTACATTTTACTCCCTGACTAATTCAAATCATGAATTAATACAAGGATGGGTAAATACAAAATGGTGTTAAATTTAATGCGCGAAACATCTTGTTCAATACATTTTATCTTTCATCTACAAAAGCCAATACCTCGTGGAGAACATTCCTCTGACACTGGCAGTGTATTGATATCATACTCAAACTCATGCGTGAGCCTGCACAGTGTGGTTCTGCAAGGTGTTCAACAGCAAGAAGCTGAGCTTCATCACATCATATCCCATGGCCATATTTGCCTGAACTCCAGCAGACATAATATAGCAGCTGAACATTAACGCTCGGCCCGGAGAGGCCTACGGGATCTCACAATTTTAACTCCCCTTCCCATTTCAATACTGACCTTTCTGTCCTGGGTCTCCATTGCCAAAGTGAGGCCACATGCAAATTGGAGGAACAGCACCTCATATTGAGTTTGGGTAGCTTACAACCCAGTGGTATAAACGTTGAATTCTTTCATTTAAAGTTACTTCTACTAACACTCCCCTCCCCCTTCCTCCACCCTAATCATTTAATCAGTTCCACAGCTCACAACGCTGCATCACTCTTGAGATTGCACTTTCCTTAGCCAACAATGGGCCTACCAGAGAACCACCCCTGCCAGAGATCATCTGTTGCTGGCCCTGATTTGTCCTGGTCTTTTCTGGCCTCCAAATCTTGCCTCCCCCCCCCCACCCCCACCCCCTCACTTACTTTCAGTCTGAAGAAGGGTCCCAACCTGAAACGCCACCTTACCTTTTTCTCCAGAGTTGCTGCCTGACCCGCTGATATACTCCAGTACTTTTTGTCTTCCTATGTCCCTAGCCATTGCCAAGCATGGCGGTGCTCATAAAAGTATCTCTATGGATGTGAAACCTGAGATAGATTTCCTTGGGCTAGATGTTAAGCCTCAGGTTAACTGGCCTTCTTGGGTGAAGGCACTGTTGGACAATTTGTTAGTATCTGGACCATCAATGAATCAGATTGTCCATTGTGAATCTAATCTTTTCAACCTCAATGAGCCCTGCATTTCCACAGATAGAAGGTTCAAAGCATTTTGGAGGAATAATTGGTCAAGAGTGGTCATAGTTATAATTATAGAACATAAAACAGCTCAGCACAGGAATAGGCCGTATGTTTGTAATGTTTGTACCAAACTGACAAGTTAAACTGATCTCATCTGCCTGTACATGATTCATATCCCATTATTCCCTTCACTTTTATGTGCCTATCTAATACCCTCTGAAATGCCACTATTGCATCTGCCTCCACCACCACCACTGGCAGTGGGTTTCAGGCCCCCACTATTCACAATGTAAAGTATTTACCCCACACATCTCCATTAAACTTTCCCACTCTCCCTTATACTGTAACTATGCCCTCTAGTGTTGGACATTTCCACCCTGGGAGAAGGAGTGGGAAAATTTGCTCTCCCTTTTTCTGATCTTCCCTTGTCAGTGGCATAGTCATTCCTTACTAACAAAGAAAATAGTTTTTTGGGGGGCTCACTGTGAAGCTGTGTTGGTACCATGCTTGTTTGGGCAAACCAAAACAAAGAACACAAATCAATGCTATCCTGAGCATTTTGTGTTCAAAAGAGGTAGTGACAATATGTGACAATATTGCAAAAATGGTGAGACCATAAAAAGAATGCTGAAGGCAATTAGGTTCTGACTCAGTTGTCTTACATTTAAAAGGACTAATTATGATGTGCTAAACCCTTTATATGATTTCTGTTATGAGAGAATTAAAATTGTAACACCCATATTTTATCATACAGCGTCATGAAAAATAGTATTTCTCAAAATGAAAGCCAGCACATTAAAAGCTTTGAACATAAGACCGAGAAAAGTATAGACACAAAATATTGGAGTAACTTAAAGGGACGGGCAGCATCACTGGAGAAAGGGAATAGGTGACGTTTCGGGTTGGAATCCTTCTTCAGACGAACCAACCCAAAACACCACCTATTCCTTTTCTGCTGGGATGCTGCCTGACCTGCCGAGGTACTCCAGCATTTTGTGTCTATCTTTGGTATAAACCAGCATCTGCAGTTCCTTCCTACACATTAGAAAGTATAGCATAGGAACCGGCCCTTCAGCCCACAATGTCTGTGACAAACATAATGCCATGATAAATTCACCTTATCTGCCCACACATGCTCCATGTCCCTCCATTTCCTGCATATTCACGTGCCCATCTAAAAGCCTCTTCAATGCCACTATCGTATCTGCCTCCACTATCACCCTAGGCAGCGCGTTCCAGGCACACGCCTTCCTCTGAGTAAAACTGTGCTGCAGATGAAGTGTACATCTGCTCAGGGTCAAAATTACTGTGTTCTGTGGCACTGTTAATAGGACAAACCTTAAGTAGGGACTCCTTAAATTACGATAATAAATCAGGTATTTATATTGAAAGGAAGGGCATGTCTGATCTCACTCACTCATACATCTGATTGTTGGAGTGTCCAAAGGTTTAATCTTCTGATTAATTCAGAAGCAATCTATTCAAAAGCAGCATTGCAAGCCTAGTTTTCAGACACAGAGGAAATAAAGAGGGAACATAATCAAAGATAAATGACCTAAATCAGGGATGCATTTACAGGCACTACCTAACATCTTGAGCTTCAGTGTGTGCAGCATTTTGACCCATTTCTTTAATCCAAGCCTTTAATAAAGAGAATGATTCTTGTATTACACCTGATCTTGTGCTGGATTTTTGGATTCAGAAACCAATCTCATACAAAGTGTGATATAAAAAGAACAAATGCATTTTGGTGAGCTGTTAGTGAGATAGGTTATGTGAATGGTCTAATGTTAGGGACATATACATTAGCTTCAGTACAAAAGGATCTAAAACATAGGCCTGCTGAAATTTAATGGTTTCCTGCACTACCACTTATATATTAATGTTAAAACCGGCATGTCTGCAGCCCATCATACCAGTCAATCAAGAGAAATAAAGAGGTCTATATCCAAATAGTTTAGTTTAGTTTAGAGATACAGCGCAGAAACAGGCCCTTTGGCCCACCAGGTCCGCACCAACTAGTGATCCCCGCATATTAACTCTATCCTACACACACTAGGGACAATTTTTGCATTTACCAAGTCAATTAACCTACAAACTTGTATGTCTTTGGAGTGTGGGAGGAAATCGAAGATCTTGGAGAAAACCCATGCAGGTCACAGGGAGAATGTGCAAACTCCGTACAGACAGCACCCACAGTTAGCATCGAACCCGGGCCTGCGGTGCTGCAAGCGTTGTAAGGCAGCAACTCTACCACTGCGCCACCATGCCGTACTGCACCGCACCGTGCAAATACTTGCAGTGAAGTATCAAGCAATGAGCTCTGCTTTTTTTTCCATTGCTAGCAAATAGACACATATTTCCCATGTCTTCTGACTATAAGGTGATGAATGATTTGAAGCTCCTGAACACAATTATGATCTCCATGCTCGTTAAAATGCCACTACCACCTCTTTTTTTTTGTATTTGTCTTAAATTGCAATCCTGGAATTTAAAATGCCAATTTAGATTAGTGTCATGTGTATCAAGGTACAGTGAAAAGCTTTTGTTGTGTGCTATCCAGTCAAAGAAAAGAATGTACATAATTACACAGTCCACGGAGTACAGATAAAGAATAAATCATGCAACATTCAGTGCAAGATAAAGTCTGATTAAAGATAGTCTGAGGGTCTCCAATGAGGTAGATGGGAGGTCAGGACTACTCTCTGGCTGATGAGAGGATGGTTCAGTTGCCTGATAACAGCTGGGAAGAAACTGTTCCTGAATCCTGAAGCCTGATGGGAGAGGGGAGAAGAGGGAGTGACTGGGGTGAGACTCATCCTGGATCATCCTGGTGGCCTCACCAACGTAAAGTGTAGATGGATTCAATAGAAGGGAGGTCGATTTGCGTTTTATACTAATAGCAGGAGCGGCTTAGTGGTGCAGCGGTAGATTTGCTGCCTTACTGCACTGGAGACCCAGGTTCGATCCTGACTATGGGTGCTGTCAGTATGGAATTTATATGTTCTCTCTGTGACTGCGTGGGTTTCCTTCAGGTGCTCCGGTTTCCTCCCACACTCCAAAGATATGCAGGTTTGTAGGTTAATTGGCTTCTGTAAATTGTCCCTTGTGTATAGTATAGTGCTAGTGTACGGGGTGATCACTGATCGGCACGGACTCAATGGGCCGAAGCGCCTGTTTCCAGGCTGTATTTCTAAAGTATAAAGACTAAACAATAGTTTTTCTTAAAAATGTCGTCGTATTTGTGAATGAATTCTACCAAAGACATGAAAGAAATTTGCAATTTGAATTCAAAATTATCATTATTCTTGCTGAGAGATGGCTCAGCAGTATTGCCCTTCCCAAACTTTGTAACCTACTGCACTTTATGTGATCCCCACTCTCCACTACGCTTCTGCTGTGGTCCTCCTGGTGAGGATATCTCTACAGACCCATCGGGCAGAGTGTTCCAGGATATACTGTAGATCTAGCAACTAGAACTAAATCTTGGTGAGAGAGGAAATAGTTAATAGGAACCGGAGGGGCAATGTTGTCACATAGAAGAAGGTGAGTATATGGAACGAGCTGCCAGAGGAGGTCATTGAGGCAGGTACTATAACAACATTTAGAAGAAATTTGCACAGGCATATGGACACGACCAGTTTAGAGGGATACAGGCCAAACGTGTACAAGTGAGACTAGTGCAGATGGGGCATCTTGGTTGGCATGGGTAAGTTGGGGCAAAGAGTTTTCATGCTGTATGACTCTCTAACTGTGATAAAACATCAATACATTTACAAGTCAGGTTGTCTGCAGCTTGGAGCAGAACCCAAAAGCCTTGTCATTTGTTCCGATTTTAGCTCAAAGGAATTTGCACCAAAGATAGAACGGCTGGAGTAACTCAGTGTGTCAGGCAGCATCTCTGGAGATGCTGCCTGACCCACTGAGTTATTCCAGCCCTTTGTATCTATCTTTGGTATAAACAAGCATCTGCAGTTCTTTGTTTCTACAATTTACACCAACTTGATTCCCAGATCCTGGGGTGGGGGTCGCCAACAGGGCAAAATCAGAGGCTAAAGACCAGGCCCTTCCATCAGCATTCACTCATGGATAAGTTAACATCATAATTAAATCACCATAGCCACAAAACTTCGGACAAGTTGGCATCAATAGCTGGCTTCCCTTTCCATATGATGAAGGCAGCATTTGATGTATAATAGATTTTTCAAAACCTGAACATAGGTTACCCCCCCTCGCCCTCCCCCTCTCCCCCCCAGTGGAAATAAGTTGGATACCAATATTTTGGCGAGGGAAAGGAGATCTTTGACACACCCCCCCCCCCCCCCCCCCCCCCCACTTGATAGATTACATAATTTCAATGCTCAAACAATGATCAATAACTTAACCTTTCATTTTGAAACCTTGCCTGGTAAGATTGACATAGAACTGTATGTGAAAGCTCTCAAGAAGGAAAGGAAAAAGCAAATGAAGAAAATATATCTAGACAAAAATAATAATATTTTTAAGCAAACAGAAACTTGAAATATTCAAATATGTTGATGAAAGCCAAATATATTTGGTTTGAGTTTAGCTCTTTAGGATAATTAATACGATGGATGAAAGCTTTGTCGTGACAGTATTTTTTTCAAATGAACTTCAATAATGCGCCTATAAAAGTCCATCCTATTTTTTAATAAGTTTAACCTATTCAATCTGTACTGAATGGGTTGCTAATAACGACTGCCATGAATCTCATGGAAAAATTAGGATTATAGAGTCATACAGTGTGGAAAGAGGCCCCTCTGACCAACTTGCCCACACTGACCTACATGCTCCATCTACACCAGTCCAACATACCTGCATTTGGCCCAAATCCTTATAAACCTGTCCTATCCATGCACTGGTACAAATGTTTCATAAACATTGCAATAGCACCTGCATCAATGACCTCCTCTGGCAGCCCGATCCATTCACCCACCACCTTTTGTGTAAAAAGGTTACCCCTCTAATTCTATGAACTTCATTAGCCTGGATCTTTTCTATTTGTTCCTTAATCACAGATTTTACATTGAACCAAATGACACTGATTTTAATTTCCAATCGGGGAATTCACAGTGCTGTCATTGCACAGTTGGCCTTTTATCTCTGGGGCCTGTATTAAATTCAGCCTGCAATGTTAATATTAAAGAATCACAGTTCTCACGTTTGCAAGGATCATATATAAAATTAATTTGGTTTCTCAACCCAGTAACATGCATGGATTCCACAGAGAAAACTGTTCTGACTTTGACATTAAATTGCAAATGTCAGTTGGATACTAAAAATATCACATTTGGGGACCCTCTTCAGAGACCGAATTACTCCACGGCAGTACGCTTTACTTAGGCCCTGTCAGTACTTTACCAAACCCTGGGGTGCTTAATGTAGAAGAAAGGTTGGGCATGCAAAGTGGGAAAATTCCCCCTTGCTCTTCTGCTGTGCATTAACATTCACCAAAATTTGCGCAGCACAGTTTAAATTATATATGGACTCATGAAAGCTTGATAATATAAACAGGAATATATAACTCATGAATCTAGATAGCCCCTCTGAAGAAAAATGGCATCATGCAAATTTACTTATCATGGCTACACATATATAACCAGTCATTGATACAGTATATTATGCAGATGCCAAGGTATATTATTGGCATAAGAATGCTGATCCCATTTCTCACAAACTGTCACTTGCAAGTTTCTAAGCATTTCAACAGATGTCCCTTCTTCTCCCGTGATCGTTGATGCAGTAAATGCAACCTGTTATTGCTGATGCTTGTCTGCGTAATTGTTGGTAAGATCATGGTGTTGTGTTCGTTTCTTCTGGACAATTTTAAGGTACCTCAAATTACTGTCAGTCCAGCAACACGAAGACTTACTTCAACAAGGATGTTCCTACCGATCGGCAAGATTATTAAGAATCAACATGCACAGAGCTTTAGAATTTTTGTTCAGCTGGTGCATGATATTTCCTCGAAATATCATGTTGCACATGAATTTTTAATACATCTGAATCTCTATGTTATTGATCCAATACACTGTCTAACATAAATGCCTGGCAATTCACAACAGATTATTTCTCAATAAATGCAAATTATATATCACAGTGGCACAGTGGAGTAGTTGCTGCCTTGCAGCTCCAGAGACCCAAGTTCAATCCTGACTATGGCTGCTGGCCGTATAGTATCCTCAACACTATCCTCCTTGTACCAAATGATTATTCAGTAGGAGGTGCAAAATAACTATTAGGAGTCTGATTTTAATTTAGACTTTAAGCTTTTGAGATACAGCATGTAACAGGCCCACAGAGTCCACACCGACTAGTGATCACCACGTACACTAGCACCATCCGACACACCAGGGACAATTTACAATGTTTACAGAAGCCAATTAACCTACAAACCTGTACATCTTTGGAGTGTGCGAGGAAACCAGAGCACCCAGAGAAAATCCATGGGTTTGCACAGACAGCACCCTTAGTCAGGATTGAACCCGGGTCTCTGGCACTGTTAGGCAGCAACTCTACCGCTGCACACTGTGCCGCCCCATTGTGCTGCCTCAAGTTGGAGTTAGGTTAATTTGCCCAAACAAAAATCCCAGGTTACAGAATTAAGAGTCGGATAGTATTACCATCCAACTGAGATTCAATCCACATCTAATTAGACATCAATTTTGAGGTTTTTAGTCTTAGTGACCGAACCATCAAACAGATAACGTATGAACCAACAAAGGACAGTTCTAATGTTATCCCCACATCAAATCTGGAAATTAATTTAAAAGCACACTTGTACATGACTGGCTTCTTGGTGTGAAGTGCCAATTTTATGCTATTGTTGAAGCTAGGGAGCTGAGACAAGATGTATAAGTTGTATGAGACAACTATAGTATCTAACCAGGTTCCCTTGATGGATGTTTGAAATTGACAGACATCACAGCATTTAAACTTGCTTTTATGTACTTCAGGGTCGTTTTAAATGCATTCTACAGATGGTCTTCCTAAAAGATGCCACAGCAATGAATGATGTTTTTGAAATTCACCTTGCGCAGTTCACAGCTTCAAAAATAATCTGCAATTATCACACATTACTGGAGTCTGGGGTAACCTTCAAATGGTTGCAAGTTCCTGTGATTTGCTCTCATTGATTTCAACCCTTAACCATATAACCATATAACAATTACAGCACGGAAACAGGCCATCTCGGCCCTACAAGTCCGTGCCGAACAAATTTTTTTTTCCCCTTAGTCCCACCTGCCTGCACTCATACCATAACCCTCCATTCCCTTCTCATCCATATGCCTATCCAATTTATTTTTAAATGATACCAATGAACCTGCCTCCACCACTTCCACTGGAAGCTCATTCCACATCGCTACCACTCTCTGAGTAAAGAAGTTCCCCCTCATATTACCCTTAAACTTCTGTCCCTTAATTCTGAAGTCATGTCCTCTTGTTTGAATCTTCCCTATTCTCAAAGGGAAAAGCTTGTCCACATCAACTCTGTCTATCCCTCTCATCATTTTAAAGACCTCTATCAAGACCCCCTTAACCTTCTGCGCTCCAGAGAATAAAGACCTAACTTATTCAACCTATCTCTGTAACTTAGTTGTTGAAACCCAGGCAACATTCTAGTAAATCTCCTCTGTAAATCTCTCTATTTTGTTGACATCCTTCCTATAATTGGGCGCCCAAAATTGTACACCATACTCCAGATTTGGTCTCACCAATGCCTTGTACAATTTTAACATTGCATCCCAGCTTCTATACTCAATGCTCTGATTTATATAGGCTAGCATACCAAAAGCTTTCTTTACCATCCTATCTATATGAGATTCCACCTTCAAGGAACTATGCACGGTTATACCCAGATCCCTCTGTTCAACTGTATTCTTCAATTCCCTACCATTTACCATGTACGTCCTATTTTGATTTGTCCTGCCAAGATGTAGCACCTCACATTTATCAGCATTAAACTCCATCTGCCATCTTTCAGCCCATTTTTCCAAATGGCCTAAATCACTCTGTAGACTTTGGAAATCCTCTTCATTATCCACAACACCCCCTATCTTAGTATCATCTGCATACTTACTAATCCAATTTACCACACCTTCATCCAGATCATTGATGTACATGACAAACAACAAAGGACCCAACACAGATCCCTGAGGCACCCCACTAGTCACCTGCCTCCAACCCGATAAACAGCCATCCACCATTACCCTCTGGCTTCTCCCATTCAGCCACTGTTGAATCCATCTTGCTATTCCTGCATTTATACCCAACAGTTGAACCTTCTTAACCAACCTTCCATGAGGAACCTTGTCAAGGGCCTTACTAAAGTCCATATAGACAACATCCACTTACCCTCGTCAATTGCCCTAGTAACCTTTTCAAAAAATTCAAGAAGATTAGTCAAACATGACCTTCCAGGCACAAATCCATGTTGACTGTTCCTAATCAGACCCTGTTTATCTAGATGCTTATATATATTATCTCTAAGTATCTTTTCCATTAATTTGCCCACCACTGAAGTCAAACTAACAGGTCTATAATTGCTAGGTTTACTCTTAGAACCCTTTTTAAACAATGGAACAACATGCGCAGTACGCCAATTCTCTGGGACTATTCCCGTTTTTAATGACATTTGAAATATTTCTGTCATAGCCCCGGCTATTTCTACACTAACTTCCCTCAATGTCCTAGGGAATATCCTGTCAGGACCTGGAGACTTATCCACTTTTATATTTTTCAAAAGTGTCAGTACTTCTTTTACTTTGAACCTCATAGTATCCATAGCTACTCTACTAGTTCCCCTTACCTCACATAATTCAATATCCTTCTCCTTGGTGAATACCGAAGAAAAAAAAATATTCAATATCTCCCCCATCTCTTTTGGCTCTGCAGATAACTGTCCACTCTGTCTCTCCAATGGACCAATTTTATCCCTTGTTATCCTTTTGCTATTAATATAGCTGTAGAAACCCTTTGGATTTACTTTCACCTTACTTGCCAAAGCAACCTCATATCTTCTTTTAGCTTTTCTAATTTCTTTCTTAAGATTCTTTTTACATTCCTTATACTCCTCAAGCACCTCATTTACTTCATGCTGCCTATAATTATTGTAGATCTCCCTCTTTTTCCGAACTAGATGTCCAATTTCCCTTGAAAACCAGGGCTCTTTCCAATTTTTACTGTTTCCTTTCAACCGAACAGGAACATAAAGATTCTGTACTCTTAAAATTTCCCCTTTAAATGTCCTCCATTTCTCTTCTACATCTTTCCCATAAAACAAAATGTCCCAGTTCACTCCTTTTAAATCATCTCGCATCTCATCAAAGTTAGCCTTTCTCCAATTAAAAATCTCAATCCTAGGTCCTGTTCTGACCCTCTCCATAATTATATTGAAACTAATGGTATTGTGATCACTGGGCCCGAAGTGCTCCCCAACGCATACCTCCGCCATCTGTCCCGTCTCATTTCCTAACTGGAGGTCTAGCACTGCCCCTCCTCTAGTAGGTACCTCTATGTATTGCTGCAAAAAACTATCCTGCACACATTTTACAAACTCCAACCCATCCAGCCCATTTACAGAATGTGTTTCCCAGTCTATGTGTGGAAAGTTGAAATCTCCCACAATCACTACCTTGTGCTTACTACTAATATCTGCTATCTCCTTACATATTTGCTCTTCCAGTTCTCGTTCCCAGTTTGGCGGTCTATAATACACCCCTATAAGTGTTGCTACACCTTTCCCACTTCTCAATTCCACCCAAATAGCCTCCCTAGATGAGCCCTCCAATCTATCCTGCCAAAGCACTGCTGTAATATCTTCCCTGACTAGCAATGCAACACCTCCACCTCTTGCCCCTCCAATTCTATCACACCTGAAGCAACGAAATCCTGGAATATTTAGTTTCCAATCACAGCCCTCCTGCAACCACGTTTCACTGATCGCCACAACATCATACTTCCAGGTGTCTATCCAGACTCTAAGCTCATCCACTTTTCTTACAATGCTCCTAGCATTAAAATATGCACATTTAAGAAACCCCCCCGTCTCTTATTCTCTGTTTATTTCCTTTTTTTTCTTTCTCCTCTTGTGTCCGAGTGCTTCCCTTTTCTGCTTCCTGCCTCCCATTCTGTCTACTAGCTTTCGCTATTTGAGTCCCTCGCCCCAACCATTCTAGTTTAAAGTCTCCCCAGCAGCCTTTGCAAACCCTTCCACATTTAATTAAAATATTTATGGGATTGCCTATTGTTGGTATGATAGCTATGTCTCAATGCCCTTGAAAAGGTGATCATGACCTTCTTCAAGTGCCAACATTCCAGGTGGTGGAAATATTTCACCTGCTGTTGGATCGGAAGTTCCAAGATTTTGACTTGGGATATGTATGAACGATGAAATATTCCTATCAGGATGGTAACCCAAGGAACATAAGAATAAGGGGTAAGCCATTTAGAACGGAGACAAGGAAACAATTTTTCTCACAGAGAGTTGTGGTTCTGTGGAATTCTCTGCCTCAGAGGGCGGTAGAGGCCAGTTCTCTGGATACTTTCAAGAGCTAGATACGGTAGCAAAGTCAGGGGATATGGGGAGAAGGCAGGAACGGGGTACTAATTGGGGATGATCAGCCATGATCACATTGAAAGGCAGTGCTGGCTCGAAGGGCCGAATGGCTTACTCCTGCACCTATCGTCTATTGTCTATTGAACTGCAGATGCTGGAATCAGTATGAATCTCCCTGACCCAAAATGACATAAGGTCATAAGTGATAGGAGCAGAATTAAGCCATTAGGCCCATCAAGTCTACACCGTCAATCAATCATGGCTGATCTATCTCTCCATCCTAACCCCATTTTCCTGCCTTCTCCCCATAACCCTTGACACCCGTACTAATCATAAATCTACCTATCTTTGCCATAAAAATATTAATTGACTTGGCCTCCACAGCAATGTCGTCTGTCCATTCCCTCCGCAGATGCTGCCTGACCTGCTGAGTTCTACCAGCACTTTGCTTTTTCCATCAGAATTGTGGTGACTCAGTGAGGGAGTCACACTGTGCAGAAACAGGCCATTCAGCCCATCATGCCTGTGTGCCAAGTGCCAGTGTATCGGATTAATATTGATAAATAACAATCTATATTCATTTCATTAGCCCGCACATGGTCTGCCATGTTTAGTTTAGTTCAGTTTATTGTCATGTGTACTGAGGTACAGTGAAAAGCTTTTGTTGCATGCTGACCAGTCAGCAGGAAGATTATACATGATTACAATCGAGCCATCTGCAATGTATAGATACATGATAAAATGACTAATGTTTAATGCAAGATAAAGTCTAGTAAAGTCTGATTAAAGATAGTCCGAGGGTCTCCAGTGTGGTCGATGGTAGCTCAGGAATGGCTCCCCAGTTGCCTTCTACCAATGCTGCCAGCTGTACGAATCTTTGGATGTGTACATCAAGATAGTTTTGATGCTCAATACCACTGATCATTGGCTTTCCAAACACAAAAGCAACATTCCCACATCACTCTCTGTCTCCCATTATCAAGACAACTTTGGACCCAATTTAGATTGAATCAAATGGTAGTCTTTTGGAATGGCCTTCCCGCTGGGGCTTTTTCCAAAAGTCCTACTGAACACTGTGTAAACAATATCATGCACACTACATTCATCAACATATTTAGTTACTTCTTCAAAAAATACCAATTAAATTAGTCAGACAGCATCTCCCTCAGTCAAAGTGATGTCAATCACTGCTTTGGAAGTGTAGATTAACCCCATTGTAAGATTAATCCCGATTATATTTGATGCTCTCGATGTGTCCTCCTTTACACTGGCAAGACAAAGTTTACACCAGGAGATCTTTTGGCCTAACACTTGTATTTTGTCCACCGAGAACTGCTGGGAATCCCATTTGCAAATCACTTTATCTCCCCTTCCCATTCCGACCTTTCGGTCCTAAACTTCCTCCTTTGCTAAAGTGAGGCCACAAGCAAACTGGAAGAACAGCACCTCATATCTTGCTTGGGTATCTCACAACACAATGGTATGAACATTGAATTCTCCAATTTAAAGTAATACCCACCTACCTTCCTCTCTCTTTCCCCTGCTCTCACCCCAGCACGTACACATTTTTCCCACTATCTCTCACCACCCTCTTAACCCAGCTCCCTTCTCCTCCCCAGAATGCTCACCTCCCATTTCAGACTCCCATATTTCCCTTTTATCCTGCCACTTCTACCCATATCCCTCCCCCTCCACTGCACTCAACCAGGCAAACATTCAATCAGATTCCAAAGTTATGAACATCATGATGGGTGGCATAGTGGTGCAGCGGGTAGAGCTGCTGCATCACAGTGCTGGAGACACGGGTTCGATCCTGACCTCGAATGCTGGCTGTGTGGAATTTGAATGTCCTCCCTGTAACTGCGTGGGTTTCCTCTGGGTGGACCGCTTTTCTTCCCACATCCCAAAGACGTGCAGGTTTGTAGGTTAATTGGCTCTGGAAGTTGCTCCAAGAGGTGGAATTAATTCACACATTCACACTAGTGCTGTTATCCCATTCTCTCATCCACTCCCTGCACAATAGGGATTTTTTTTTTTGCAGAGGTCAATCAACCTATGAACCCAGACGTCATTTGGAATGTGGGATTCAACCAGACTACCCAGTGGAAACCCACAGTCACAGGGAGAACATGTTAACTTCTCACAGACATCACCCAAGGTCAGGATCAAACCCAGGTCTCAGGAACAGTGAGGCAGCAGCACTACCACCTAGGCTATTGTGCCTCCCAATTAAATATCGCTTGATCTGGTGGTAATTAACTGTCCCAGCATTAACTATAAAATAGGAATTGTTAATCTTCATCAGATCCTAAAACTTGAATCTGCAACTCAAATTGTTGCATTCCATCATTCATACAGTCCCAATTGAGAACCTTTAAAATGTATAAATTACATGGCATTGTCAATTGTACCACAGCATATTATTTATAAATCAATTTTTTAAGATAGGTATCTCTGCACCCTTTAAATCAGAGGATATGACACTGATAATGCCAATGATAAATGGAATTCCGGTTTGTTCATTGAAACAAAGGTTAAAATGTTGAAATCTGAGAAAACGTCATTTGTGTTATTTTGCGTTATTTAATGGGTCCTGAGCACATCCTGAGCATATTTTGCTGATCGTCATTCCAGCAACTCATTGAACCTCCAAATAGACAGCATAATCAAAGAAAGCACAAATCTATAAAGGCCATCACTGCAAATTATAAATTTATTTTTTCAGAACATTCATGCTGCAGGTTGTTCATTCTGAGGCTTCCCTTGAGGAAAACAACATCACACTGAAAGGAAGCTTGATGCTTGTCACTTGCTGCTTACTTTCAATTTTTTTCATCAGTTGATGAATCAAAAGTGACAATAGAAGAGCTTCAATGGCATATTATCGTGCATAACCATTATTCTTTAATGTTGTGCTGGGAGCATATATAACGCTTAATGTTCAAGACAGAATTAATAATTCTCAGCAATGAGGATAATGTTGCATTATCCAATATTTTGCCCATGCAGGGAACAGATATTGGGATGCAACTACTGCAATTCTACTCAATTCCAGTTTACTTTGAACTATGTTTATTATTAAATATAAATGGTCACATATATCATGTTTTAATTTACTGATTTCATTATTGTGGCATTTCATCAATCAAATCTTGATACAATCAAATCCAACAATTTGGGTGCGATCTGGTCATAGAGTCATACAGTGTGCAAACAGGTCCTTCGGCCCAACTTGCCCACACCAACCAACATGTCCGATCTACCAGTCCATCCTCCCTGCGTTTGGCCCATATCCCTATAAACTTGTCCTGTCCTTGGATGTTATCTGCGTGGAGTTTGTACATTCTCCCTGTAACTGCTTTGGTTTTTCTCGGATGCTCCAATTTCCTAATAATATATTAGTAAGGCGGTTTATTACACTTTTGAATTTAGAGATACAGTGTGAAAACAGACCTTTCAGCCCACCACGTCCACGCCAACCAGCAATCACCCCGTACACTAGCACTATCCTACATACTAAGGACAATTTACAATTTGCAGAAGCCAATCAACCTACAAACCTGTATGTGTTAGAGGAACTGGTGCACTTGGAGAAAACCCACGTGGTCACAGGGAGAACGTACAAATTCTGTACAGACAGCACCTGAGGTCAGGATCAAACCCAGGTCCCTGGCGCTGTAAGGCAGCAACTCTACTGCTGTGCCACAAGGCCCCCAAGAGTTAGCCCAGTGTGATTGCCCTGCTTCCTGCTCAGGTCACTGAGCACTCCTTGGGGAATGTAACTGCTCATTCAATTCAATCGGATATTCACCCAGCCCATTCATTCTCAACAATGACAAGGCACAGGCTTGAGATATAATCCAATCACACAGCAAACATGCTCCTCACTGCCAGACTATTCTGTACTTGGCCATCCCCATAAATTAAGAAAAGTAAATGACAATGTCAAGAGTCAAGTGTTTTATTGTGATGTGTGCCAAACAGAACAATGAAATACTTGCTTGCAGCAACACATAGACTGTAAACAATATAATAAACAAAAAGTTAAGTAGATATATATATATATCTGCAGACACACAAACACAACATATATATATATATATATATATATATATATATACATACACACACACACACACACATATCAAATGTTCAAAGGTTCTTTATTAGTCACATACACCAATTGGTGTAGTAGAATGCGGTTTGCCATTGCAGCACATGAAAAATAAAACAACATAACAATAATAAAGAGATTTAAACATAAAAAAACATCCCCCACAATGGTTCCCACTGTGAGGGAAGGCACAAAGTCCAGTCCCCATCCCCACCCATAGTTGGTCCATTTGAGGCATCCGCAGTCGCCTTTATGGAGGCACGATGTTCCATACACACACACACACACACACACACACACACACACTCACACACACACACACACACACACACACACACACACACACACACACACACACACACACACACAAACACACACACACACACACACACAAACACACACACACACACACACACACACCCACCAAAACACACACACACACACACACACACCTATATATATACTAGACTAAGTGGGATCCGTTGGGTTCCAGCATCACCCGGGAGGGCTGGTCCCCCAACGTATTATTCCACCTCTCCACCAATTCCAATATTGGTGGCCAGTGGGGGGCTTTCTGAAGTGCTAGCATGGGTGCTGTGGGCTGAAGGGGCTGGTTTCCAGATGGGCTAGTATGGACATGTTGGGGCCAAATGGATTCTTAGGCTGGCGGCTCAGTCAATCAAGCCTGTTGTGCTGGCCACCAAATTCAAGTGCAGTTTCATACCATTTCAAGCAGGGTGCAAGGCCACTAAAGACAGGAGTTGTGACCTCTCCCTCCTCCATCTTGCAGAGACTGAGCCACGCCCACACTTCTCAGTTTTATAGTCCCCCCCCCCCACCAGAAGGGGCGTGGACTTCATGGCATGATTGAAAGGAGAGAGAATCTCAACATTTTTTAAACACTAATAACTCTTTTATTTTTCATCGATGGCAAATATCCTCTTTTCCTGCACTGCGGAGGGGGACTCTGAGTTAGATGGCTAAAAATCACAGCCGTAAGTAGCAGCGTTTTTTCTAAAATCAATATACAGACTAGGAAGTGGTCAAGATCAGACTCTTAGTAATATATAGATACTAGACTAAGTGCAGACCCGTTGGGTCTGCTCCCCCAACGCAGCCGCATCGAGGCGACTCACTGTGGAGTAGACGTGCGTTCAGTGTTATTCGCAGCTCAGAGAGCCGTGATCCTCTTGCTTCCTGGGTCTGGCAGAGTGAGTGAGGGCCTACACTTCCGGGTTTTATAGTCCCTCCCCCCTGCCGCCAGCAGGGGCAGCAGAGAGAATGGTGATTTAAAAAAAAACATTAATATATCTCTGATTTTTTATCGATGGGAAAAATCCTCCGGTCCCGGAAGGCAGAGGGG
The DNA here is from genome assembly GCF_028641065.1 of Leucoraja erinaceus. Classification (NCBI taxonomy): domain Eukaryota; kingdom Metazoa; phylum Chordata; class Chondrichthyes; order Rajiformes; family Rajidae; genus Leucoraja; species Leucoraja erinaceus. The sequence continues at coordinate 20,324,740 of NC_073389.1, read as the reverse complement.
GGCTCTGATTGAGCTGGCCAAAAATGACGGCCGTAGGTGGCGGCGTTCTCTTGGAAATCGCAGCACAGTGGGCCAAAAGCGGTCAAGATCAGACTTTTAGTAATATAGCTATATGCACACACACATATTATCCACACACACATATATATATATATAAATACACACACACACTGACTGGTTAGTATGCAACAAAAGCTTATCATTGTACATCGGTACACGTGACCAAAAACTGAACTCAACTCAAACTCAACTCAACTCAAATCTTTTTGGTGGTGATTCGGCGCCATTCTTGCATTTAGCATTAAAACAATCCTGTTATATTGGTTAGCATCCTAAATCCAGTGCCATTTGTGGGCCAAAGGGCCTGTTCCTGATCTTGAATGCTCTATGTTCTATGACTGATCTCCTGTCCTTCATTCAGATGAATACCGAAAATCTGGCAGCATTATTGCCACAAGGGAAAAAAGTTCTCTGCCGTGAGTCCCATGACCCTTATACACATGTATAAACACATACACAATTTTAATGATCCTCAGAATTTCAAAGACTGGATCAGTAGGGGAGATTTGAAAATTGAATATTGTCCTTCATCAACACGCAACTGAGTGAAATAAATGGTGAGAAAACAAGATCAGACCATGACTAAGCTATTAGTATATGCCTGCAGTTCTGTAAATAGCATTTCTAAGGAGGTGTTTTCCATTTTATTTTGGCTTACTTAAAGGTGAAGATCAAGACCCTGACTACCGACTGGTCCTGAAATTTATTCACTGCACATTGCAATTAGCAGTTTACATGTGGCCGTACGTATGCATCTCATATTTAGCATTATATTTTAACTATTAAATATTACTTTTTATTGTTTATCAAATTAAATATTAAATATCACGTCCATCGTGAAGGAAGCTTTCATTACAATTAAAGCTCGTAATTCTCCCACACTTTATTGCTGTTTCATTAAAATACATTTAATTCTGTCACCGACTGAGCAAGTACCTGCAGCACGTTTAGAGTCTGGTTATACGCTCCTCTGGCTTGGTAAAATGGAAATTGTACAATCATGTCAATCAAAAGCACTGACATTAATGTGCTTAGAGCTGTCGCTTGGTGCAAAATGAAAACGAAAATTATCTATTCTCCCGAACTGTCACTGCACTCTCTGAGATGAATGCAGGAGAGAAATAAAAGATCAAATCCATCCATTCTGTTTCCCACAGCAGGTCTAAACCCCCACGGTGCTGGTAACTAGATATTTACAGGAGAGCTCGTCTGATATTTGTTAGCCTCAGTATCTGCCATTCATTCTACACTGGTTCCATGTCACTGGATTTTGGATGAAGCTAAACAATATAGTATATGCCTATATGCAATATTGTTTTAATGCTAAATGCAGGAATGGCGTAGAATCACCACCAAAAAGATTTGAGTTGAGTTCAGTTTATTGTCATGTGTACCCGAGGTACAGTGAAAAGCTTACAGAAATATAGAAACATAGAAAACAGGTGCAGGAGCAGGCCATTTGGCCCTTTGAGCCAGCACCGCCATTCAATATGATCATGACTGATCATCCAAAATCAGTACCCCGTTCCTGCTTTCTCCTCATTCCCCTTGATTATGTTAGCCCGAAGAGCTAAATCTAACTCTCCCTAACTCTCCATGTGCCTTTGGTTATGTGCTCACCAGTCAGCGGAAAGACAATACATGATTACAATTGGGCCGTCCACAGTGTACAGATAGATGATAAAGAGAATAACGTTTAGTGCAAGATAAAGTCCAGTAAAGTCTGATCGAAGATAGTCCAAGGGTCTCCAATGAGGTAGATAGTCGTTCAGGATGTTCTCTAGTTGTGGTCGGATGGTTGAGTTCAGTTTAAGTAGCTTTAAGTTCATTTAAGTAGCTATCAGCAATATTGAAGATAGACACAAAATGCTGGAGTAACTCAGCGGGGCAGGCAGCATCTCTGGAAAAATGGAATAGGTGACGTTTCGCGTTGAGACCCTTCAGCAATATTGACCATGATTAAACAACCAGTTCATTCTGTAAGGCTTTAGACTGAAGCATAACCAGAAGCAATTTATTTTCAAAGATGTACATAACTGGCTACTTATAGTCATTTGACATAAGCCTGAACATGGGCTTGCACGGTGAAGTAGTCAGATGAGTGATCACTACATTAGTTCCAAAACAGAAATTCTTTGGAAAGTGTCATATTCTTGTCAACAATCACATAATGCGTTCAGTCCAAAAAAAATACACTGCAGCAAGATCTTCCCCTCACTGCCTGCAATGGAAGTTTAGTGCAGCATACTACTACAGATACCAAGCTGGAAGTTTTCCTAAATTAACACAAAAAGGTATCCAGGTTCCCAATCAGTTGGCAGCACATTTTCTTCCAACGTTTGAGTGGTAGGTGCTCAAGTACAAATTGATTATTTCCACTCTACTATACATTCCACTATAGATGAGGCTCTCATCAGAGTTTCTTCTATACCCCGTAACTCTGCTCTCACTCCCGATCCCCACACTCGTTACAAGGGCAGAGTCCCCCTTGCACTCACCTTCCACCCTAGCAGCCGTCAAGTGCAACAGATAATCCTCCGCCACCCACCACTGGCCATATCTTCCCATCTCCTCCCCTTTCGGCTTTCCGCAGAGACCACTCCCTCCGTAACTCCCTGGTCAATTTGTCCCTTCCCATCCAAACCACCCCCTCTCCTGGCACTTTACCTTGCAACCGCAGGAAATGCTACACTTGTCGCGTTACCTCCCCCCTTGACTCCATCCAAGGGCCCAAGCAATCTTTCCAGGTGCGGCAGAGGTTCACCTGCACCTCCTCCAACCTCATCTATTGCATCCGCTGCTCCAGGTGTCAGCTGCTCTACATCGGTGAGACCAAGCGTAGGCTTGGCGATCGCTTCGCCCAACATCTCCGCTCAGTTCGCAAAAACCAACCTGATCTCTCGGTGGCTCAGCACTTCAACTCCCCCTCCCATTCCGAATCCGACCTTTCTGTCCTGGGCTTCCTCCATGGCCAGAGTAAGGCCCACCGTAAATTGGAGGAGGAGCTCCTCATATTTCGCATGGGTAGTTTGCACCCCATCGGCCTGAACATTGACTTCTCTAATGTCAAGTAGTCCCTGCTTTCTCCCTCTTTCCCCTGCCCTTCCCAGCTCTCCCACAGCCCACTGTCGCAGTTTCTTCCTTTCTTCTTTCTTTCTTCTTCTTGAGGGGGGAGCTTATAGAAAGAGGGGGGATCTTATAGAAAGAGGGGGGGTCTTATAGAAAGAGGGGGGATCTTATAGAAACGTATAAAATTATAAAAGGACTGGACAAGCTAGATGCAGGAAAAATGTTTCCAATGTTGGGCGAGGTCAGAACCAGGGGCCACAGTCTTAGAATAAAGGGGAGGTCATTTAAGACTGAGGTGAGAAAAAAACGTTTTCACAGAGAGAGTTGTGAATTTATGGAATTCCCTGCCACAGAGGGCAGTGGAGGTCAAGTCACTGGATGGATTAAAGAGAGAGTTAGATAGAGCTCTAGGGGGCTAGTGAACTCAAGGGATATGGGGAGAAGGCAGGCACGGGTTATTGATAGCCATGATAGCCAATCAGCCATGATCACAATGAATGGCGGTGCTGGTTCGAAGGGCCGAATGGCCTCCTCCTGCACCTATTTTCTATGTTTCTTCCCGCTCCCCCCCACCCCCACATCAGTCTGAAGAAGGGTCTCAACCCGAAACGTCGCTTATTTCCTTCGCTCCATAGCTGCTGCCTCACCCGCTGAGTTTCTCCAGCATTTTTGTCTACCTTCCACTCTCAACATGTCAATTAGAACCTAGAACAGTACAGCACATGAACAGCCTCTTCGGCCCAAAATGTCTGTGCCGAACATAATGCCAAGACATTATCTACCTGCACATAATCCATATTCCTCTCATTCCTTCAATTTTAATATGTCTATCCAAAAAACTCTGTTTCCTCCCACACTGCAAAGACATACAGGTTTGTAGGATAATTGGCTTGGTATAAGTGTAAATTATTCCTAATGTCTATAGGATAATGTTAATGTGCGGGGATCGCTGGTCAGTGTGGACTTGGTGGGCCGAAGGGCCTGTTTCTGCCATGTATCTCTAAACTAAACTAAACATGTAAATGCCACTATTGTATCTGCATCAACATAACAATCTCGCACCACTCTCTGTGTAAAAAATTGCCCGCACCTCTTTAAACTTTGCCCTTTGCGCCGAAGACCTATGCGCGCTAGTATTAGATTTTTCAAAAACTGTATTGCTGTGCCGCCCTTCTTTGCATATTCTGTTGTGCTGCTGCAAGTAAGGATTTCATTGTTCTAGTTGGGACATATGACAATTAAAAAACTCCTGTTTCTTGATTTTCTTTAGCATAAACAATCTTCTATCCATTTTTCTAAAATTATTTTTCTCTTTTTGTTTCTTCACTCCCTCATATGTTGTTTTCGATGGTTGTTTTTTGTACGTTTTCAAACAGAGAAATATTGGATATTTTCCAACAAAGCAGCCTACCCCATTATCTTATGTGGAGCCGCATGCCTTTATTTGAAATACATACTAATACATAACCACTGATTAGGATGCCTCATGTTGATTTGCATCTTTCATATTTCACTGCATTTGAACAGAGGCTGTTATTACACAAATGTATGTGTCAATTGCAAACATGTTGCAATGCCTTTACTTCCATAATTCTTTACATCAGTGAGAGCAACATTTACTGGTTTTTTTTAAGCTCAAATACTTCACTGTCTATCCAAGATTGTGCTGACAGAAATCAAAACCACCTCGTGTAGTTAAGTAGATGGGTGAGCATTCGGCATTTGGAATACAGTGTGGGAAAAATGTTAAGTCATCTACTTTACCACAAAAATAAATTTTTTCGTGGTGTGATAATGTAAAGGGCCTGTCCCACCAGCATGCGACTGCATGCATCTAGCATGACCAAACGTGATGGCTTGAGGCGTACGGCCTCGCGGGGCCAGTCCCGCTTCCAACCGCGGAGCCGTCTGGAGTTGTGCGGGGCTGGTCCCGATATCATACTCACCAATCAGCTGGGCAGGAGGCGGGCTGACTGAATTTGGACATCACGCGGTGACTTCATCACGCAACGGCATGCCGGGCGGTGACGTCATCGCGTAACGCCACGTGCTAGGTGTATGCCGTGAAGACGCTACGTACGGCATCCAGACGCTGTGTACGGCGTCAAGCCACTGAGTACGCCCGTCGAGATGCTGCGTACGGCCTCAATGCGGCTGCGGGCCGACAGGCCGTTGCCGTGCGGGATTTTTAGACAGTGTCACAGCCCCGCACAACTCCATACGGCTCCAGTGATCGAAGTGGGACCGGCCCCACGAGGTCATATGACTCAAGTGACCACATTAGGTCGTGCTCGCCGCATGCAGTCACATGCTGGTGGGATAGGCCCTTAAGATATCAGTGTGGAAGGGATCTGTGTGCATCAATTCAAATTGGTGTACAGCAATCAAAAAATACGTATTATATGTTGGCCTGTACCGCAAGAGGATTTTAATGCAAAAATTAAGGTGTCAGATCATCAGATCATAAGACATAGGAGCAAAATTAGGCCATTCGGCCTATTGAGTCTGCTGTGCCATTCAATCATGGCTGATCTATTTTTTCCTCTCAACCACATTCTCCTGACTTCATCCCTTAACCTTTAAAGCACTCACTACTCAATAACCTGTCAATCTCCGCTTTAAAAATATCCTATGACAACTTCCACAGCCATCTGTGGCAATGAATTCCACAGATTTAACACCCTCTGGGTAAAAACATTCCTCCCTATCTACAATGTAAACGTACATCCTATAATTCTGAGGCAGTGTCTTCTGGTCCTACATTCTTCCAGTACTGGAAACATCCTCTCCATATTCACTCTATCCAGGCACTTCACTATTCGGTAGATTTCAATGGGATCCTCCTCGTCCTTGTAAATTGCAATGCGTACACCAAACACTCCAGATATGTTAACTAAATCGTCTCCAGGATCATTCTCATAAACCTCCTCTGTATTTTCTCCCAATGCTAACACATCCTTCCTCAGAAAAGGGGAATAAACCTACTCACAATATTCCAAAGGTGGTCTGCCCCTTGCCTTATGAAGCCTCAGCATTACATCCTCGCTTTTATATTCTAATCATCTAGAAGAGAATACCAACATTGCATTTGGCTTCCTTACTACTGATTCAATCTGCAAATTAACCTTTTAGGAATCCTGCACCAGCATTCCCAAGTCCCCTTTCACTTCCGATTTCTGAATCTTCTCCCCATTTAGAAAATAGTCTGCAAAAAAGTGCTGGAGTAACTCAGTGGGTCAAGCAGCATCTCTGGAGATAAAGGATGGGTGATGTCACGATTGGTCCCGACCCTTCTTTACTGTGTTGATGTCTTTAGTTATATCATCCCATATTGCAGCCTGAGTGTGTGGGTCTACCAAACATGATGTGGTTCATGTTTGACGACATCGGTTTGGGCACAAGCTCACAAACCTGAAACTCATGGGCCTGACCTACAATCAGAGCAGTGGAAGACTTACGCAACAATCACTGCATCTACCTTGTTAACCAGCTGGCTGTCATGAAAGAAACAAAACGACACGAGAAAGTGAATTTTAGTTGACGCTGTCAGAAATTGCTTTCAAAAGGCCAAGTATGTGCGGCACCATAAATCTTGAGTAATAATATCAGTTAAGCAGCGCAAAATAAAAGTCCTTGCCTTTTACGTTTTAGTCTGCAAAGCACAGGCTTCACAGAGACGTAACCCACAACAGGGAGAACGGGTCATGCTTTAACAAACCAAGATCATCTTCCTGTTGAAAAAACAAAATGATTACACATTTTTTCTTGAGCTGAACATCCTATTAATCCTTTATCAGTCATGTACCAGAGGAACAGGTTCACAGGACTGGCGTTGTCTTAAAGAAAAAATAAATAACCAGATTTCAGCCTCACGAACAGCTATACAGGAACGTCATAACTGGGATTTATATAGCATTTTTGAATAAAGCTCGACTGCAGATGAGAAATGAATTTCATTTAAAGTCACCTAGATACAAAATATATAGCGCTGAGAATTGAGCTATTCAATCCACCTCCTTGATTTCATGCCTTATTAAACCAAGCTGCATTTTTATATGTTCTCGTTCAGGGCAAGGTTTAAAGGATGATTTTTACCAGCGCAAGAAATGTAGTATTCATTTGGATATAACGTGTCACAGAATTTGTTTTATCCATTCTTCTGGGTTACATAATGACAGAAAGATTCATTTGTACATTTATACACGGCAAGAAGATTATTTATACAGAAATCAATGTTTAAATAAATCTTTTGAAGGCAGGGATTAAATATTCCTTTGCTCTACAGCAGAGTTCCTACTTATTATTCCAAGAATTCATCAGTACTAGAATTACAATAATTCCATCTGGGATACATAACTTTCTAGCCTAGATGTTAATTTCCTTTAGTATATTGATCCAGCTCAATTGGACTTGATATGCAAAATCTTGGGACACATTCTCTCTCATACATTTGAAGGTAAACATTCTTCAGGAGTCACACAACACCATATCTCCATACCCACGGTGGCATAGTAGTAGAGTGGCTGCCTTACAGTAGAGCTTGCAGCGCTGGAGACCAGGGTTCGATCCCGACTATGGGTGCTGTCTGTACAGGTTTTGTACGTTCTCCCTGTGATCACGTGTGTTTTCTCAGAGATCTTCTGGTTCTTCCCACACTCTAAAGACGTACAGGTTTGTAGGTTAATTGGCTTGGTACAAGTATAAATTGTCCCTAGTCTGTGTAGGATAGTGTTAATGTGCGGGGCCTGTTTCTGCGCTGTATTTCTAAACTAAACTAAAACTAATCCCCACCAATTCCCTCAACAAATGGGAACACATCCACCAGAAGTCAAGGCCAAATGTCCTTTTCTTATGAATTGGCTGAGTAGTCCTAGAATATTTAGTGGTCTTTGATAATCACATCAAGAAATAATACCTTACATGTCTTTGACTTCCATAAAAATTTCCAATGGTTTGACGTGCTAATTTTACATAATATTCGATGATATTGTTCAAACGTTATAGTTATTTTGGACTTCAGTTCTTTACCTAAATATCCCCGCATTAGCCATGAGTTCAAATAGTAAGAATGATAAACACCTGACTCTGCCAGGTGTTAACCATAATTTGTCGCGATCTTAAGGAGCAAATAATTCCAGCGAGTATAATGCTTTAAAATCCAACCTTGTTTCCTTTCCAAGTTTTTTTTTAATTGAATGCTGGTGACAAGCCTTGTTATAATTATCTCTTCGTATCATGGCCAACGTTAATACGCTTTGTGCAGGGAACAGATCAATGATCTTCCATAAACATGCAATGGATCAAGAAATGTTTTGATGCATTCCAGGTGAAAAGTACAACAATATTGGCCACCGTGCTTCGCAGCATATCCTGGTTATCTTCCCAAGCACATATACAAATGAATATCAACATAAATGGGGAACCTTAAGTTCAACTGGTAACCAATCATTTTCTCATCAATACCACAATGTATATTAACTTCAAATAGGAAATGATGAATGATCTCAAAGTTATTGGTGTATTGAGCAGCCAACTGTCTCAATGGGACAAACTGGACAATGCACATTTTGAGAAGATGTAAATATTTAATAAGTACTTTGAAAATAGCTCACTAGCAACATCTGCTGGTAGAAATCAATAACCAGAACAGTGGTAAAGACCTGTACACTATTAATAATCTCTTGCCCCCCCATGATAAAGCCATACTCAGAAGGAGCAAAGTACATTATGCTACCAAACCTCTCACTTCGGTAGCTCCAAGGGCAAAGTGCCAAATGTAGAGATGCCCCGTTTTCTCAACCTTTGACCAAACAAATTAATTTCTAAACGTTGCTCTTTAGTCAGAGGGTGAATCCGTGGAATTATTCGCCATAAAAGGCCATGGGGACCAACCCAATGAAAAATTTTAAAGTAGAAATTGATAAGATCTTGATTATCATGGGTGTCAGGGGTGATGGGGAGAAGGCAGGAGAATGTGGTAGAGAGGGAAAGACAGATCAGCCTTGATTGAATGGCACAGTAGATTTGATGGGGCAAATGGCCTAATTCTGTTCCTGTACCTTATGAACCATTGAACTTAAAATAATGTGTTCAGAATTGGTGTACGGCTACGTTGAAACCACTGGAGACAGTTCACAACCTTTTATCACGGGAATTTTCTTTTGTATATTCCAGCAGACCTGAAAATGATTGATTTCTTAACTGGGACACATTGTAGATTATCAGTCAATTATGATAGATGACACTCTAACTCATATCAGCACGTGCTCCTCTGCAAATGTATAATAATCCAAATTTAATTATTTTGTTTCCTTCTTCTCAAAACCAATTTTAAAATTGACTGTATTCCAGTGAGGATTGAAGCAATCATTGTTAGCCTCCAGCTCTGTGGTAAATTATGCCAACCCTTTGAAGATTTTAACCAATTCCCACAATGGCTTTCAGCTGTGCTTTTGAGGTAAGGCATTTCCTTTCCCCTTAAGAGCAGAGCATCTACACACCAACCTCAGCAGAAACAAATGCCAGTCCATTGGACACAGACCCTTTGGCCCAACTTGCTCACGCCACCCAACATGCTCCATCTTTGAGACACGAGGCTCGTCTTTGCATTTTGTCCATATCCCTCTAAACCTATCCAATCCAAATACCTGTCCAAATACTTTTTTAAGCATTATGATCGTACCTGCCTCAACTACTTCCTCCAGCAGCTTTTTTCCATATACCTACCACCCTTTGTGTAAAAAAAATGCCCCTCAGGTTCCTATTAAATCTTTCCCCCCCCCTCACCTTAAACCTATTTCCCCTTGTTCTCGATTCCCCTACTCTAGGTAAAATACTTTGTGCTCCATGTAGGGTTTCTCAAAGGATCTTCAAAATAGTATCCTCATTCTAACAAAGCTAGTATGAGACCAAGAAATACCCGTGTGTATTCTATGGCACGGCTAATATGATTAAGTGCCAAGTTATTGAGTTAAATTCAATATATTTGTTGTAGTCAACTAAATTGAATCTTTGATCAGTGAAAGCTTTTTCTAAACCTTTTAAGCATTTGTATCCTGCTATTACATCATGTTCAAGTCACAACTGATTCACGCAGACTTCTGATCAGCTCTAACATTTTTGTCTATTTTTCTCCACATCTTCATTACATTAGTTACAGATATATCAAGATTCGCTTCAATCAAAATTCAACTCCTAATCGGAAATGTCTGGCATTTAAAGATAATGAGGTCTTAGTTTACCAGCAGAGACTTTGGAATAGAGGAATATTTTTATATTACACATCCTTTTTATTTTTAAGCACAATTCTTGATACATTTCACATAAAGGAAAGAGAAATAAAACGAGACAGAAATGCCTGACATTCGACATTATGTTACTGATTATTCGGCTATTGAATATTTCAGAAATATCACATTATAAAATGATGGCAAATAGCTGTATCTTTGCACAGAAACTTTTAAGGCTCAGAAATACAACTGCCTCTCCATAAAATCAACACAGCAGTACAGCAAAAGTAACGAGAGTGTGAAGTACTTCAACATTTTTTTGATTTGATAAAGTTTCCAATAAAATGAGGCATTATAAAAAGAAGGAAAATCAGGATGGGGGGGGAACAAGTCCAGATACTGGTGTCACAGAAATCAGAGCATAAAAATAACTGCAGGCAACATATGCCAGACTCAAAAAAAAGCTAAGTGAAAATTATTTCAGAAATTAGATCTTCCCAAAATATAAATATCCATAACATTGACAAAAAGACTAACAGTATTCACAGAACCACCTAAGGTGCAATCTCACTTCATTTTTGTATCGATATTTTCATATTTGCTTATGAGCAATTGTGCTTGCAACACATTCTCTTTCACATTCCCATAACTCAATGCTGGTTCTCCTAACATCCATGCACATTATGTATAGTTATCCTGTCACCTAGCAAGTCCATGGGAAGTGGGAACAGAAGGAAGAAACCCACATGGTCACAGAGACAACATACAAACTCTACGCAGGCAACATGGGAGTTCTGGATTAAACCCAGAGGGCAGGATACGTGAAGCACCTGCACTCTTTGCTACGCTGTAGAAACAAGGAACTGCAGATACTGGTTTACCAAGGAAAGACACAAAATTCTGGAGTAACTTAGCGTGGAAGAAAGACACAAACTGGTGGAGTAACTCAGCAGTATCTCTGGAGAAAAGGAGTAGGCAATGTTTCTGGTCGAGACCCTTCTTTGGGCTGGTTGCAGGGGTGGGGGGAAGAAAGCTGGAAGAGTGAAGAGCTGGGCAAAGCAGTTCGTAAATGAACGACCGGGCTTCGGAGCTTCGGAGGCTCCAGCTGCAGGCCTGTGGACGGTGACATCGGAAGCTCGCGGGTCCCTGGTGGGAGATCGCTTTTCGGAGCTCCCCCGGCGGCAGCTTCACCCACCCAAGATGCGGGGCTGAAAATGACCCGGAGCAGGACCAGACATCGCCCGGTGCGGCTTTAACGGCCGTGGGACTTGCCATCACCCGCCGGGGGCTCCAACATTAAGACCCAGAGCAGGGCCTTACATTGCCGGTGTGGCCTTAACGGCCGCGGGAATTGCCATTGCCCGCCGGGGGCTTTAACATCGGGAGAGGATGGAGAGCAGGGGATAGACAAGACTTTGCCTTCCATTACAGTGAGGAGGAGATTCACTGTGATGGATGCCTGTGTGAATTAAGTTTGGTTGTGTGTCTTGTAAAATTGTTTCTTTAGTTGTATGGCTGCAGAAACCATAGATCGTAATGGATAAATAAAGTTCATTATATTGTATTGTAGTGTATTGCAGGTAAGGGGGGCCAACCTGAGCCGCTGAGTTACTCCGGCATTTTGTGTCTCTCCTTGCTATGCTTTTACGTTGCCCTCTTCAAACATTGGTAATGCCAACTTCTGCAAGAAGGAAAATAAAGCAAAACAAAATTTGACAGCAAATTGCTCTTTATGCAAAATCTTAACAGTTTTGACTTGGATCATCAGCTGTACTTCTCTCTCCACAGATGCTCAGTGATCTGCTGAGTGTTAGCAGTGTGTTCAGCAATTCAATTCTATGAGGAGCTGACACAAGGTGATTCATAACGCTTGAGAGATTTGGAAGAAGACTTGCTACCATTTCCAAAAACATGCAAGAAAAAAAAGTGTCTCTGGCATTGGAAACCAGAATTCATCGTTGATTGCCTTCCAGCAATCAATGATGAATATGAACGCCCTGTAGATAACATGGTGAAATTCTGGAGTTTGCTCCTATTTATTCAGGGCAACATCAGGAATGAGCTCTCTCTGTGGAAGACATAAGCTTTGTTGCACTGGCCTCATACTCGGCCTACGAAATTGCAAGATGTATAAACACAAAAAGCTGGAGTGACTCAGCGGGTCACACAGCATCTCTGGAGAAAAGGAATAGGTGACGTTTCGGGTCAGGACCCTTCTTCAGACCCGAAATATCAACTATTCCTTTACTCCAGAGATGCTTTTTGACCCAGCTTTTTGTGTCTATCTTTGGTTTCAACCAGCATCTGCAATTCCTTCCAACACATGCAAGATGTATATTGGCCCTTATTTTACCTGAAATTAGGCAGGTACATACCAGAAGTAATCAAACTCATAAATGTGAGGTGACACATTTTGGTCGGAGTCATGATCAATGTGAATATAAAATGAATGATACATTTTTAAGCAGGTGAAATAACAGAAAGTCAGCTGGTATCCCAGGAAATCTGATGATGTAGACACACAAATATTAGAAGATTCAGAATGCATTGAGAAGTGTTTTATAAAAAAAAACAGCAGATGGGTTTCAACAATTTGTTGGTAGAATGAGAGAATACAAAACGAGGAGGCTTGGCCAAATGGTTACTCCCCAACCACAGCTTAGGAGGATATTAAAAACCTGGAGAAAATATAGAGACGGTTATTTGGAATTGTCAAGGGATGAAGGACTGAAATTGGGAACTTCAAGTTCTTTCCCTGATAGCAGAGAAGTTTAAGAAGCCCTATAGAGGTTATCACATTAGTTAGATAGTCACAAAAAAACTGGAGCAACTCAGCGGGTCAGGCAGCATCTCTGGTGAACACAAATAGATGTCATTTTGGGTCAGCCCCTTTCTTCAGCCCCAAAATATCACCAATCCATTTTCTCCAGAGATGCTGCCTGACCCGCTGAGTTGCTCCAGTATCTTGTGTCTGTCTTTGGTAATAAACCTGAATCTACACTTCATTTTTATTTGTTATCACATTTGTTGATGCTTTTGAAAGAATATACAAAGGGAATCCATTTCCTGTGGCAGAAGGGCAAGTAATCAAATGGGAAAACATTGAAAGTGATTTCCACAATGCGTTACTATGAGCTGCTTAGATGTGCTGCCAAAGAGAGAAGCAGGTTCAATGATAATATTTCACAGAAAATAGGATTCATTCTTCAAGGGGAAATGCATTGGGACTGAGCTTAATTACACAGCTTTACCAAGCAACCTGCACAGATCTCCTGTGCTTTATGATTTAATGGGCTGGATTTCAAACGTCACCCATTCCTTCTCTCCAGAGATGCTGCGTGGCGCGCTACTCCAGCTTTTTGTGCCTATCTTCGGCTTAAACCAGCAACTGAAGTTGCATCTTACACATTCCCTCGAAACTTGTTCTAATTGTCCACTGTAAAATTGCTCTTGCTGTGCAGGGAATGGGTGCGATAATGGAATAACATAATAGTAGTGTGAAGGAATGATCGATATTTGGCATGGACCAGGAAGGCCGAAAGGCAGGTTTCCAATACCGTATCTTACAATCATTCAATCAGTACGAGTTGAAATTCATGGAGTAATAATAAAGAGAGTAATGAATGTTAACAAAGGATGGCAGCAATGACTGTGCCAATGTTGATGACATCTTTCTGCTGAGACTTGTTGAGGATATGGGGAAAGATGCTGGTAAACGTCAACAGGAAGCTTACCACTCGACATTCAAAGATGCATGAGCACATTGTTTACATCTTTACACTTTCCCTTCTCCAGCTTATGTCAACATGTTTCCCTAACCAACTAATCTTACAGATGATCCTCTCTCTATCTTTGCTGTCCCATCCATCAACAATCAGCGGCATGACTTTGCAACTCACCAAAAATCAATTTCAGCAAACATTTTCCTTTCTTCCATACAATAACTGCTCACTCTCTGGATTTCTTTATCATAAGTTTTCCTATCATAGATGGGAGTATGAAACATGTTTTGAGAGGTTTCTCGAACTTGACCCAGGTGAACATAGATACTGAGGCATTAAACATACCAACCTACCAACTGCTGGAACATCCAACCTACCAACTGCTGGAACATCTTTAATAAGTGCATTTTTGATTTTACTATAAATAAGATGAACAATACCCTATGCCTGACTTTCACAAATCCATTAATCTGGCTTTCTCCAATAAAGCAGTGGATGGTGAAATACATTTTATCTCGAGTTCCCAAAACCCCAGGAAATCTATGGACCTGACATAACATTTAAAACCTCTGTCAACTTTGTTGTAATTGAACAACAATGTATGTTAAGTGTTAACATGTCTCTCCCAATTAGGTTGCTCACATGTAGTTAAACAGGAAGGTTAAAGTTAGATTCTGATGTGTTGAACAAGGTTTGCTGATATCAAGTTTGTCAGCCCCGCACCAAAAGCATATAATCCTGCACATTAAAATTCAGCCCAATTATTTGCTTTGAGTCAAACGCAGCCACTTATCTTTGAAACAGTGGAAATTTGTCAACCTGCATGCGTAAGGACGACCCTTAAGTGAAAAGTCAGAATAGAGACTAAGAATACTTAAAACTGTAGAGGTTTTCAACCAACTCGGCCAGACAATATGACCCTATTTGGGGCAGCACGGTGGCGCAGCTGAGAAAGCTGCTGCCTCACAGTGCCAAAGACGCAGGTTCGATCCTGACCTCAGGTGCAACCTGTCTGAAGTTTGCACGTTTTCCCAGTGGCCGCCTGGGTTTCCCTCAGGTGCTCCGGATCCCCACCCCCCCACCACATCCCAAAGACGCACAAGTTTGATTGGTGTTTGCAAATTGTCCCCCCACTAGTGTGTGGGGAGTAGGTGAGAAAGTTGGATAACATGGAATTTGTGTGAACAGGAGATCGATGGTCAGCATGGACGGTGACTCATATATCTCTGCCCGCACATATGTAAGCACGCACAGGGCTTTGTGGAGACTCGGCAGGTCGGGCAGCATCTATGGAGGGAATGGAAGAAGGGTCCCAATCCAAAATAGTGGCAGTCCATTGGTACAGTGGTAGAGTTGCTGTCCTACAGTGACTGCGGACGCTCTCTGTGTGGAGTTTGCATCCTCCTCCTTGTGGCTGCGTGGATTTTCACTGGTTGCACCAATTTCTTCCCACATTCAAAGGATGTGCAAGTTTAAAGTGAGGGAGGGGGGAAAGGTTTAACTGAGGGGTAACATGGTGAGTGTATGGAACGTGCTACCAGAGGAGGTAGTTGAGGCAGGGACTATTGCAACATTTAAGAAACATTAAGACAGGTACATGGATAGGATAGGTTTAGAGGGATATGGGCCAAATGCAGGCAGGTGGGACACGTTGGTCCATGTGGGCAAGTTGGGCCCAAGTGCCTGTTTCCATGCAGTATGACTTTGACTAAGTTTGTAGGTTGATTGGCTTCTGCGAATTGGCCCGAGTGTGTGGGATAGAACGGGTGAATTGGTGGTCGGAATGGACTCGGTGGGCTGACAGGTCTGTTTCCATACTGTATCTCTCAACTAAACTAAACTAAAGTAAATCCCACTCTCTATACCTGGTGTCCCAATGATTATTACTTTGCAATGTCAAGCACCTCAATGAAAATCAATTTCAGCAAACCTTCTCCATTCAACCTTATCGTGATATCTCACTAATTGGATTTATTTATCTTAATGTTTCCCACCATAGATGGGAATTAACCTGGAACACCAGGGAGAATCCTTCGTAAATCCTCTATCAAAACTCCCAACAAACTGTTTGAAATCCAGTTGAACCTCAGTAAATGTAATTTGCTGCTGTGAAAAGTGTTAAATATCCTTCCATCCAATAAAATATTGGAATCTTATGCCAGAGCTTAGAAGCAGAAGTGCACCTGTTCTTCCAAAGGCACTGGCAGTCTTCAGCAATGCATAAAACTGACATTTGATCGATTGAAAGATTCAGCATAGAAACAGGCCCTTCTGTGAACTGACTCCACGCCGACCATCTCCTGTTCACACTAGTTCTATTTTGTCCCACTCAACCACTCCCTGCACATGAGAGGCCAATTAACAAATGCCAATTAAGGTGCAAATAAGAACCGGTAGGCGGCGCGGCTCTGGCCAGCAGCGGCCTCTGCAGCCTGTCCGCGTTTTTATTATTTTTTGTCTGTGTTTTTTTATGTCAGTGTTATTTTATGTTTGCTGTGTGTGGGGAAAAGGGGTGGGAGGGGGGGGGGGGAACTTTTTGAATCTCCCTGCACTGGAGACCCACCTTTTCTCGTCGGGTCTCGGGTGTCGTTGAGGCCGCAACGAGGAGCGGCTAGAAGGAAGAGACTGGGGACTCGGGTGCGACTCACCGTTGTTCTGGCCGAGTCCAGAGGGGTGGAGCGGTGGAGGGAGCGCTGGCAGTGCTCAGCCGGAGAGTCGGAGGCTCCAACGAAAGGTCTGTGACGGCGGCACCAGGAGCCCACGCTCCCTGAACCGCTTTTCGGGGCTTCTGCAACGGGACTTCTCCCCGAGTTGCGGGGTTGAAGAGCTCCTGACGGGGCCTACATCACTGCCCCGCGCGGCTGGAATGGCCGCGGACTCTGCGAGCGCACGCCGGGGGCTCCAACATCAAGACCCGGTGTGCGACCTCGCACCACCCGGCGTGGCTTTAATGGCCGCGGGACAATCGCCATCGCCAGCCGGGGGCTTTGATTTTGACTCTGACATCGGGGGGGAGGGAGTGCAGTGGAGAGATAAGTTTATTTGGCCTTCCATCACAGCTATGTGATGGATGTTTATGTTAAATGTAATTATGTTGTGTCTGGGGTCTATTTGTGTGTAATGTATGGCTGCAGAAACGGCATTTCGTTTGGACCTCCAGGGGTCCAAATGACAATTAAATTGACTCTTGATTGACTCTTGACTCTTGAATTGCACACATTTGAGAGGGGTGGGAGGAAACAGGCGCTAGTGGAAGAAACCCATGTGGCCACAGAGACAACGTGCAAACTCCACACAGACAGCATCCGTGGTCAGGATCAAACCCAGATTATCTGTTGCTGTGAGGCCGCAGCTTTTCCAGCTGCTAATTAGTTAGCAACCTTCTTTCCAACCAAAAATGCAGTGCCCATTCTACACATAAACACATACAATAATGTCTATCCTTTTCTCATTGTATTTCACACATTTTCCTTTGTTCTCTGTATAACTGGAGTAATTGTTAACAAGCCCAGCTCAAACAGCAGAACATCCTTCCCAAAATATAATTAATAGCTGTTGATGTGCTGTCACTCTGAGAGAATGTACAGATTCTGTTTTTTTCCAACAGCATACTCTAATATCCAGCCACAGGACACAAATTGGGTGAATTTATAATGGGAAACTAAGAAATGGCAGAACAGTTAAACGAGTACTTTGGTTCTGTCTTCACTAAGGAAGACACAAGCAATCTCCCATAAGTACTAGGGGACCGAGGATCTAGTGGGAGGGAGGAACTGAATGGAATCCACATTAGTCAGGAAATGGTGTTAGGTAAACTGTTGGGAGTGAAGGCAGATAAATCCCCAGGGCCTGATGGTCTGCATCCCAGAGTACTCAAGGAGGTGGCCCTAGAAATCGTGGATGCATTGGTGATCATTTTCCAATGTTCTCTCGAATCTGGATCAGTTCCTGTGGACTGGAGGGTAGCCAATGTAACCCCATTTTTCAAGAAAGGAGGGAAAGAGAAAACGGGGAATTACAGATCAGTTATCCTTACATCGGAAGAGGGGAAGATGCTTGAGTCGATTGTTAAAGATGTTATAGCATCACATTTGGAAAGCAGTGACAGGATCGGTCGAAGTCAGCTTGGATTTATGAAAGGGAAATCATGCTTGACTAATCTTCTGGAATTTTTTGAGGATGTAACAAGTAGAATGGATAAGGGAAAGCCAGTGGATGTGGTGTATCTGGACTTTCAAAAACATTTGGCAAGGTTCCACAAAAGAGAATAGTGTGCAAAATTAGAGCCCATTGTATTGGGGGTAGGGTATTGACATGGATAGAGAACTGGTTGGCAGACAGGAAGCAAATAGTAGGAATTAATAGGTCCTTTTCAGAATGGCAGGCAGTGACTAGTGGAGTGCCGCAAGGCTTGGTGCTGGTTCCCCAGTTATTTACAATATATATTCATGATTTAGACGAGGGAATTAAATGTGACATCTCCAAGTTTGCGGATTACACAAAGCTGGGTGGCAGTGTGAGCTGCGATGAGGATGCTATGAGGCTGCAGGGTGACTTGGATAGGTTGGGTGAGTGGGCAGATGCATGGCAAATGCAGTATAATGTGGATACATGTGAAGTTATCCACTTTGGTGGCAAGAACAGGAAGGCAGATTATTACCTGATTGGTGTCCGATTAGGAAAAGGGGATGTGCTTGTACATCAGTCACTGAAAGTAAGCATGCAGGGTCAGCAGGTAGAGAAGAAAGCTAATGGCATGTTGGTCTTCATTGCAAGAGGATTTGAGTTTAGGAGCAAGGAGGTCCTACTGCAGGTACAGGGCCCTGGTGAGACCACACCTGGAGTATTGTGTGCAAGTTTGGTCTCCTAATTTGAATTAGGACATTATTGTTAATGAGGGAGTGCAGCGTAGGTTCACCAGATTAATTCCCAGGATGGTGGGACTGACATATGATGAAATAATGGGTCAACTGGGCTTGTATACACTGGAATTTAGGATGAGAGGAGATCTTATAGAAACATATAAAATTCTTAGAGGATTGGACAGGCTTGATGCAGAAATTTTTTTCCCGATGTTGGGGGAAGTCCAGAATCAGGAGTCACAGTCTAACAATAAGGGGTAGGTTATTTTGGACTGTTGAGGAAAAACTTCTTCACCCAGAGAGTTGTGAATCTGTGGAATTCTCTGCAACTGAAGGCAGTGGAGGCCAATTCACTGGATTTTTTCAAGAGAGAGTTAGATTTAGCTCTTAGGGCTAAATTAATCAAGGAATATGGGGAAATAGCAGGAACGCGGTACTGATCTCAGATGATCAGCCATGATCATTTTGAATGTCGGTGCTGGCTCGAAGTGCCGAATGGCCTATTCCTGCACCAATTTTTCTATGTTTCTATGTTTGCTACTGATCCTAATCAGCACCTTCTTGCACAGTGTTTAAGCCTTCAGTCAAAATCTCACTGTTCAGAGATAATGAACAAAATGAGCATTGTATTCATGGGGGGGCTGGGGTAGACTTGGTGGTCGGGGGTCAGGGTTTATGAGAGGGGATAAGGGAAATTGTGAGAATATATTGTACAATTATTGAGCATAGAAGTTGAGAGGTATGGTTACAGTCATAAGACGTTGGTGAGGCCAAATTTAGAGTATTGTGTTCAGTTTTGGGCACTGTGTTTTGGGGAAAATGTTGTCAAGCTGGAAAGGGATCTGAGAAGATTTATGAGAATATTGCCAGGACTCAAAGGCCTGAGCTGCAGGGAGAGGCTGATCTGACTAGGGGTCTATTCATTAGAGCACAGGAGGATGAGGGGTGATCTTATTGAGGTGTATAAAATCATGAGAGGAATAGATTGCGTAAACACTTGCCCAGACTCTTGCCCAGAGTAGGGGAGTCGAGAACCAAAGAACAGAGGTTTAAGGTGAGGGGAAAAGATTTAATGCAAACCTGAGAGATAACTTTTTCACACAAAGTGTGGTGGGTGTATGAAATAAGCGGCCGGAGGAAGTAGCTAAGGGAGGTACTATCGCAATGTTTAAGAAACATTTAGACGGGTACATGGATAGGATGGGTATAGAGGGATATGGGCCAAACACGGACGTGTGGGACTAGTGTAGATGGGATAGGTTTGTGTGGGCTGGTTGGGCCGAAGGGTTTATTTCCACACTGTTTGACTCTCTAACTCAAGGATCACTTAAACTGCAGAATGTTTATTCACATTAATGTGAAAGTTTAAATGTTAAAATTAAGGAATGACATAAAAAAAACACATTTCTAGTCTCTCGATCCTGATCATCTGCACATTTGTACTGTAAAGCTTTTTTTCTCTTAAAGCAGAAGAACTTGCTTGATTGATTGTTCCAGTTAGGAACAATTCCCACACTTGTTTTTTCAGAGGACTCCTCACTACAGCATCTTGGTGAATGATTGCTGTCTAGATATTTGGACCATGTTCATTGCTATCAGGATGATGCTCACTATCTATCTTCAAATGCACCTCCTGGCACTCCAATAAATCAATCCCTCATCAAAGGCATGAAACCACAACTCTTTTCCCATCACTGCACGCTCTACAAATATTGCCAAGAAGTTATTTCCATCATTTCCTCAAAGGGGAAACTGGAAACAATGATGATCTGGAGTCTGGAGCACCAGATTTGTTCTCTGCAATGAGTAGAGCTGCACTAAATCCAACATCAATCCAAAATCCACCCAGAGAGAAAACCATAATTACTTCCCTTACCATTCCCATACTCACCTTTCTGTCCTGGGCCTCCTCCACTGTCAGAGTGAGATCATGCGCAAATTGATGGAACACCTCATATTTCTCTTACAACCCAGCAGTAAGAGTTTTGATTTCTCTAATTTCAAGTAATCCTTGCATTCCTTCTCTCTCCGTCTCTCCCCAACTCTAGTCAGCTTGCTAGCTGGAGCCAGTGGTTCTGTTCCACGGCCAAACTTCGGATCGCTTGGTGGAATTTGTCCCCTGCAGCCGAGGCTCTGGAACTCCGGCCCGGCCAGAGCAGGCAGATCTATTCCCATAGCCGACTTCTGTGGCCAACTTTGCAGGCCACTATCTCAGATAACTGGTGGCCTAGGCTGACCAGTCGACTCCGCACGGAGCCCATGACCTCTGTTGATCCAGCAAAACGGATAATCAAGCAAAACTCTGGGAACAAGGATGCTGGAAAATTGGTGGTGGACCTGCACTCATCACTCCCAATGAATATGGCAGCAGTCTTTGCATCAATAAATATGAATCCATTGCAAGCCACTCTCTGGAATGCCCACACAAGGACAGCTCAGTTTTGCATTCACATGCTCTGCCACTGTACTCCGATGGCTTTGACAAACTAATGTATAAACTCAGTGACAAGCAAGTGAACTTCTCTCTCCACATGTTCTGTTTTCATTTCATCTTTCCAAACATACTACAATAGATGGCACAGTGGTGCAGCGGTAGAGTTGCTGCCTTACAGTAAGAGACACCCAGGTTCAATCCTGACTTGAGGTGCTGTTGATACGGAGTTTGCACATTCTCCCCATGACCGCGTGGGTTTTCTCCGGGTGCTCCAGATTCCTCCCACATTACAAAGACGTGCAAGTTTGTAGGTTAATTGGTCTCTGTAAATTGTCCCTGGTGTGTAGGTTAGAATTAGTGTATGGGTGATCGCTGGTCGGCATGGACTCAGTGGACTATAGTGCAATACTGCTGTGCCACCCCTTGAGCAAAGATATTGAGCAGAGGAGCTTCATCGCCATAAGTTGGGTATCTCAGTTTTACTGGGTGAACAGTCAGTGATCCAGAGCAGACAGCAATAATTACAAAGACAGTGGTAGTCTCTGGTACTGAGAGTGATGCTAATAATATGATTAAAATCACAGGAGAATTAAGTATTATGTGGAGATGCCTTTAGTGTAGCGTTGTCACACTTTCAATGGGGAAAAGGGATAATATAACAGTTCCAGCATATAAAACATAGCATGGAAACATTTTGCAAGTGAACTCGTTGACAGCACACACGCAGAGGATGGAAATGTTCTTCACCGCTGGTAATATGTTTAAAGTAGAGATCACATTAAATATGTAAAAATTCAATTGAGGGAAATTTGATCTGAAACCGATCACATTTTTACCAGTCTGGTAGCCCCAGGGAACAACAAAGATGCTCCCTTCATGCCAAGCACAGCAAAAATCAGAGAAATATTTAAACTGACTTTTGAAATTTCAGAGGAATCAAGAAGGCTGACAACTATATTTAGTTTAGTTTAATTTAGTTTAGAGATACAGCAAGAAACCGGCCCTTCGGTCCACTGAGTCCACACCGACCAGCGACACACTAACACTGTCCAACACACACTCGGGATAATTTACATTTATATCGAGTCAATTAACCTACAAACCTGTACGTGCTTGGAGTGTGGGAGGAAACTGGAGCACCTGGAGAAAACCCACGCAGGTATCGGGGAGTACAGACTCCTTACAGACAGCACCCGTAGTCAGGATTGAACCCGCTCCCTGGTGCTGTAAGGCAGCAACTCTACCACTGCCTTTATTAATATTATTTTTTTATATTGTTGCATTAAAAATTTCATAAACCTATTAGAACTTTAGACAGCCCTTAAACTCCACACTAGGTCAGATTAAACTGGTTTACACGAAAGGACACGTTGCTGGAGTAACTCTGTGGGTCAGGCAGCATCTCTGGAGAACATGGATGGGTGACGTTTCAGCTCATGACCCCTTCTTCAGACTGATTGTAGGAGGGTGAGTGGGTTGAAGAAAACTGGGAGAGAAGAGATGCAGGACTGTGTGTGGCAGGTAAAAGGTGGTTATGGTAATATTGGCCAAATTAAAGACACCATAAAATGGAGGATTCCTGCACGTCAGAATTGCTTAACCCTTGTCAGCTGAACTTTACAGCTTTGATTGGCGCCAGCCAGTGTAGGCTCAGACTGGTATGCAGGATGATGAGAGGTCCAGGTGTTTTCCCTGTTTCTCTTAAATTGATAACATGTATAGCAGTTTTGCAAACTAACCTTAATTGCATCATTTCGATTGGATCGCTGCAAAAGCATTGTAAATAGTATAAATAATGTTGCGAGACAGTCATCCTGTTAGTTGATGATTGGTCAAACTGTTGAGCCTTGGAGAAACTGTTTGAATCTCAGGGCATATGTTTCAATGTTTGAAGGTACACAAAATTGCTGGGGAAACTCAGCGGAACCAGCAGCATCTATGGAGCGAAGGAAATAGGCGACGTTCAATGTCTTGTTTGCTTCCTTCCAGAGCTTTCTTTCTGATACAATGTATTAGCCTCTGTATTATTGGGTATGGGGAATGTCTGTCATGTATGGGGTTAACCAATATCTGTAACTGAATTGTAAAGAGACCACCCCCATGTGGTTCGGCCCTTCAAGGTCCGGGGACCTATAAAAGTCCGCTGCCATGAGGTCCTACGTCAATCTTCTGGGAGAGCGCTTGGGACTGCTTGACTTTCTGGAGTGTCTCTGTTTGAGTGAGGCCTAGAGGGCTTGATCAGGCAGATACAAGGATCAAACCCGCGGTGGTTAGGTATAGTAATTGAACTGTAATCGTGTTTTGTCAAAATAAAGTTTAGATGGGCAAGTGCTTGATTCAGTGATGTTTGACTGAAACTAGACTGGGGGGGAGCTTGGAACGAGTTATTTACAGTTATAGGCAAAGGTATTTTTTTCATAGGCAGATGGCTAGAACAAAGGCCAGAGATTAAAGCAGAAGGCGTGAGATAATCTTCCCCCCTTGCCTGTGTCCACCTTGGACCTGCCAAGCTTCGTCCTGTCTCTCCCCACCCCCAGCCTTCATCCCTCCACACCTCATCATCGTTGAAAACATTAGCTTCCGACGGGAATGTTGACGGACGCACCGCACATTTTTGTCCTCCAGTTCCTGTGGACTTCCGCCGTTGGAAGTGTATGATTTTGGTGTGTGTGCTTTATCATCGTTTCTTACTTTGCAGTGTACGACAGTGATCGCAACTTCTACTGAAGTGTGGATGGCAGTTGGCTCGCTCGAAACTCATCCGCCCTTTGACAGGTCTTGTTTTTGGTCCTGCTGGGGGTCCACAGCCTCCTCCTCATCTGGCAAACCAGGTGGAGGGGACGTTTTAATCGCCGACTATCTGACCATGGAGCAGGTAGCACGGGATTACATGGTACCCATGGTGGGGGGGAGCTACCCCTGACCTGACACATCCCACCACACACCCTTCTACAATCAGTGTGAAGAAGGGTCTCAATCGAAAGGTCACCTATCCATTTTCTCCAGAGATGCTGCCTGACTCAGCTCAGCTCGTCTACAATTGTACACCTCCGGAGGAATGGGGTGGGTTGAGAAGTCACAAAGAAATCTCAAGTTATCACATAGCAGAAGATGTCAGAAGGTTCGCAGTAGCTGGAAAATCTATTCCCTGCCATCCCGTCAGCCTTCCAAACACTTGTATCTAAGGATGACCATAAATCGAGCATTTTCTAACTTGGTGAGGACATATATTGCCAACAATGACCAATGCCATACGTGCTAAAATGTCCAGTGGAAAAAAGAACTAGAATGGAGTAGGTTCTGAATTTCATCAAGTGAATGAAATTCTGAACCGAGTTGTATTAAAAATATAAAGATCAGCAGATATAGCAGTGGAAATAGAAGGTTCTGATAATTTGTGCAGAATAAATCGACTAAAGACCCTGACAGATATGGAAGTGACAGAATGTCCATTTTCAGAGAGACCACATTGATTTTTGTCACAAGAGCAACAATAGTTTTCTAGTCCTTATCAACATTCACTCTTCTTGGATGGATGTTTGACATATGGGATTACACATGACACCAGAATGTACAATTGAGGTGCTACGATCAATTTTTGGAATCAATTTGATACCCAGAGAGAGTGTCAAATAATCGACCACAATACATATGATATAGAACAAAGAACAGTACAGCACAGGAACTGGACCTTCATCCCACAATGTCTGTACCATACATAATGCTAAGATCTTAATTGCCTGCACATGACCCACGTCCCATCTGTTGGAACACTGCACACGGGGCGATGTTGCGAAACATTTATTAATTCCCTGAATTAATGATAGGCATCAAAGCATTCTAATGGATGCCTTGTAAAAGTTGCTTGTCTTGCTATGTTATATTCTGCTCAAGGATGCGTCCCAACAGAACCGTGGATGTGCCACAGACTCCTAATACATTGGAGCTCAATTTAGACCAGCTTGGAATTGAGAATATTGAGATAGTAGTTAAAACAAAAGGAAAGTCATGAGGCAATCATAGATACTCTTTGGAGGGAGTTGAAGGAATCAATTCAGAAAATATAAACTAGAGATATTTAGCCCAATGAACAAGTATGGGCGGCACGGTGGCACAGCGGTAGAGTTGCTGTCTTATAGCGCCTACAGCAGCAGAGACCAGGGTTATGATGCCGACCACGAGTGCTGTCTGTACTGGGTTTGTACGTTCTCCCCGTGACCGAGTTCTTCGGTTTCCTGCCACACTCCAAAGACGTATAGGTTTGTTGGATAATTCAAGGTTTCAAGGTCAGTTTATTGTCACGTGTACCAGTTAAGGTGCAGTGAAATTTGAGTTATCATACGGCCATACTAAGTGAAAAGCAACAAGACACACAACCACATAAAAGTTAACATAAACATCCATCACAGTGGATTCCACATTCCTCGCTGTGATGGAAGGCAATAAAGTTCAATCTTCTTCCTCTTTGTTCTCCCGCGGTCAGGGCAGTCAAACCAACTGCAGTCGGGGTGATCAAAGTTCCCACATCCGATGATCGATGCTCGATGCACCTGTCGGGGTGATCAAAACTCCCGCGTCAGGGCGGTTGAAACTCTCCCGTGGAGCCCCCGTGTTGGCCTCTTCTTATTAGAGACTGCGGGCCTCACGATGTTAACGTCCACAGGCCCTGGCAAAGGGATCACAAGCTCCACAATTCTAAAGTCCCGCAGACTTCCGCAGCTTGGAGTGCCGGGTCGGTCTCCAGGAAAGGCTGCCAACTCCACCATGTTAGACCGCAGTGAGGATGAGAGATGGAATAAAAATTGCATCTCCGTCGAGGTAAGAGATTGAAAAAAGTTTCCCCCCCACCCCCCCCCCCCCCCCCCCCCCCCCCCCCCCCCCCCCCCCCCACCCCCCACACATAAAACAAACCAAGGAACACTAAAACATAGTTTTTAATACATACCAAAAATAACAAAATGGACAGATAGACAGTTGGCGAGGCAGCCACAGCTTGTGGCGCAATCCGGCTTGGTATAAATGTAAATTATCCCTTGTGTGTGTAGGATAGGGTTAGTGTGCGGGGATCATTGATTGGCATGGGCTCCGTGGGCCGAAGAGCCTGTTTCCATGCTGTATATCTAAACTAAACTAAAAAATATTGAAGACTTACAGAAATTGAATATTGGTGAGATGATTCAGGTGTTGACCAGTGGAGAAAAGTTAGATACAATCTTGCTAACCAAATGATAGCAGTTCAACATTTAGGAGAAATATGATGAAGAATCTTTTGAAGATCAAACTCCTGAAGAAGAGGCATATATCGACAGCAAGTTGAATCACTATGTCACACATTCATTGGATCAAGACCTAACCGCAAACCAGAGACTCAGATACAGTTTAAAATCTAATAACAATAAAAGCAGGCAAGTGTAAATGGGACATGTTGGTCGGTGTGGGCAAGTTATGCTGAAGGGCCTATTTCCACGTTGTAGGACTCTATGACTCTAGTGCTAGATATCAGATAACAATTCAAATTAAGAACAGACTGCAGTCACCATTCGTGAAACAAAATTGATAGGTACCCATGCCTTGGTGAAAAGGAGCAGCTGCAAGCCACAGAGACCAATCTACATTACAAGACATTAGCACTTTGCAAGTGACTTACTTGATTAGTTTGGGACATGTTTGGGAAACTCAGATTGAAAGAGCAGATGAGAAAATATCTATCCAGTATAACAATTAACCCAGGATCAACTCCATCAGCAGGACCACCAGCTGGCTGATCATTGCAGGTGAAACTTCACTGAATCGATTCAAGTTTGCACACATAAGGGTGCATCACATCGAAAAATGAGAGCAGTGCTGATTATCAATTAATAGATTCATAGTCACACAGCATAGAAACAAGTCCTCAGCCCAATGTGTCCATGCAGACCAAGATGCCACATCTACACCCGCCCACTTTTGTCCCATGTCCGTCCAAACCTTTCCTATCCATGTACCTGTCCAAATGTCTTTTAGGGGACATGGCGTGCAGCGGTAGAGATGCAGCCTTACAGCGCAAGAGACCCAGGTTCGATCCTGACTATGGGTACAGTCTGCATGGAGTTTATACGTTCTCACTGTGGGAATCTTGTGGGTTTTCTCCGGGTACACCGGTTTCCTCCCACACTCCAAAGACATTGAGGTTTATAGGTTTTTATAGGTTAATTGGCTTCGGTAAAAATTGTAAATTGTCCCTGGTGCATAAGACAGTGTTAGTGTAGGGGCAGATTGCTGATCGACATGGAATCGGTGGGCCAAAGGGCCTGTTTTCATGGTGCATGCCTAAAGTCTAAAGTATAAAATAATGTTATTGTGCAAGTTTCAACTACTCCCTCTGGAAGCTCATTCCATAAACTCACCACCCTCTGTGCAAACAAATTGCCACTCAGGTTACTATTAAATCTTTCATCTCTTACCTTAAAACTATGTCCTCTGGTTCTTGATTGCCCTGCTCTGGGTAAAAGACTCTTTGCATCTACTCTACGTTCCCCTTATGATCTTATAAGATCATAAGGGGAACGTAGAGTACATGCAAAGAGTCTGTAAAACTGTAAAATCACCCCTCATTCCTCATCTTCCTGCACTCTAATAAATAAAGTCTTATTCTGCCCAACCTCTCTCCATGGCTCAGGTCCTCAACATCTGTTTATTTTTCCAAGCAAATCCCACGATTGCATGACGTGAATCTGCCACCCATTTTGCATCAGGCAACTAAATGGCACATTGAGTATTTTTCATGAGAAAGGTCATCATTAATTCTGGACTTTCTTTCCCGACCACAGAACACTATGGTCCATCTGCATTAACAAGGACTATTTTTTCTGATTGTGTTTTTGCATGAATATCTTGATTTATTTTCTTGAACAGTTTTTCTGTTTCAGAAATTTTACATGAAATTAATGTATAATTTATATGTAATTTGAATATTGTGTTTTTGAAATAATGTGCATGTGACACAGCTAGAAGCAGGATTTTTAATTGCACCTGTAACTCATCATATTTGTGCATTTGACAATAAACTTGACTTCATTGCGTTTTTTGTGAGTAAGCATCTATATATCTACATATATCGCGCCAATAAGTTTCTTACTTATTTGCGACATTGTTTTCTAAGATGCTTACTCACAAAAAAACACAATGAAGTAAGTTTATTGTCAAATGTAAGAATATGGTGAGTATATAAACACACGCACACATACATATATGTCCCTTCAGCAACTGCTATAATACAAGACTTTTATTTTAAGATAGCCTTTATATTTATTAAAATATTAATATTATTTAAATATTTAATAAATATTGCAATACAATAACAAGAGATTAATAGCAAAAACTGTCATAACTGACACATTCAAATATTTACCTACTTTAGTACCGACATTCACTCACACTATTTAATGTTAAAAATGGAATCAAACATTCAACGTAGGAAAATAAGGTTTGATCTTCAACAGAGACAACTGATGGTCCAAAATAATATAAATCTAATAAACGCAATAAAAATTGAGACGAATTCTGCTCCAGTGAATTAATTATATTTTATAGATTGTGCAAACTGTACCAGACTTTGTCGGGCACTGAAGGATATTGTATGTAAATATTTCATAACCTAGAATGCACAGACCCTGTTGTGCTATGCGCCTAACTCAGAGATTAAATAAGTCGTCTGCATTTTTTCCATGTCTCATTGCAGTTTCTCACTTTCATTCCACAATTTTTTGCGAGTAAGTTTAAAGGTATTATATTTAAACTTTCCTTTAGACTTGAGGTACAGTGTGGCATTCCACCAGGTCCGTGCTGCCCAGCGATCACCCATACAAGAACATTATCCTACACGTAAGAGATAATTTACAATTTTTATTTCAAAAGCCAATTAACCTACAAATCCGTACGTCTTTGGAGTGAGCGAGGAAAACAGAGCTACCGGAGAAAACCCACGCGGTCACAAGAAAAACGCACAAACTCCGTACAGACAATGGCCGTAGTCAGGATAGAACCTGGGTTTCTGACACTGTAAGGTTGCAAACTGAGAAATGTCTCCAGTGATTGCATTAAAACTGAAAAATCTGGGCTCACATACTTTAAAAAGAGATTTACTGATAAATATTGCAGATTGTCATGTCATCCAAATAGTAACAAATGTATGGTTCCTTTATAATTCCTGGACTAAAAGGTAGCAAAATTGCATCATACTTTATGAGTATTTGTAGGCATCCATTATATGTAATCAGAAATCAATCAAATTAATAGACATTTTTTGAGCAACCCAATTCCAAATACCTAAGCATGTATTTCTCACCATTACTTTGACTTGTTATATTTTGAGAAGTAGTCGCAGCAGCACGGTGGCACAGAGGTAGAGTTACTGCCTTACAATGCCAGAGATCTGGGTTCGATCCTGACTACGAGCGCTATCTGCATGTAGTTTGTACATTCCCCCCGTGATCATGGGTTTTCTCCGGTGCTCCTGTTTCCTCCCAATTCCAAAGATGTACAGGTTGACAGGTTCATTGACTTCGGTAATGAGTCTAAATTTACCCTAGTGGGATCACTGGTCAGCGTAGACTCGGTGTGCCGATAGGCCTGTTTCCACGCTGTATGGCTAAATGAAAGTAAACCAGTCCAGTATGTTGATTTCAATTAAATTATAAGTAGCATGTATGTATGGAAAATCTGAACAGCACTCAAGGAGGCACAGTGGTACAGCGGTAGAGTTGCTGCCTTATAGCGCCAGAGACCTGGGTTCAAACCTGACTATTGGTGCTGTCTGTATGGAGTTTGCACATTTATCCCATATCCGCATGGGATTCACCGGGTGCTCTGGTTTCCTTTCACACTCCAAAGACATGCAGGTCTGTAGGTTAATTGGTTTTGGTAAAATATTGTAATTTGTCCCTCGTGTAAGATGGTGTTAACCTATGGGGTGATCGCTGGTTAGCGTGGACTCAGTGGACTGAAGGGCCTGTTTACACACTGCATCTCTAAACTAAACAATATTTGCAAATGTACAATCATAAGGCATCATTATAATGATATCTGCAATGTTAATATTAATAACATCAACCGTGGTTCAGACGATCAAAATCTTTAGAAATTCTGTTCAACTCCAAGATAATTATTAATTTATTTCTGGTTGTGCATTATTGCATAATGACAGTCAAAACTCTATTCCCAAGCAGAATAGACTCTACTAGGGGCAATATTATAAACTTTGAGATGTACACCCCTGGTTTTCCAACTGCGATATCTAAAACTTACATAAACCGGAGCTAATTGAAGCCCAAACGCACACCCGGTCAGATAGTGACTGCTTTGAATAAATTATTAAATTTTTAAGTTCCCCTGTACCAAGTTCCAACTGTTAAATAAATATTTATATGTATGAAATTTCAAAACATTAAAAAATGTGAATTAATCTTTGAATTAAAGTAATTAGTGTTCACAACATATTTATGAAATACTATTCTAAATGTCTTCATAGAGTAGATTTTACTCCACTACATAGTCTTTAATATTTATTAAATTATGTTTTAGCATAATGCATCATAATATATTTAAATCTGATATTTTCTGAATATTCTCGAGGGCTCTGCTTAAGTTCAAACATGGCACACAGGGGCTGGTAATGTGCCCCTAAATAATTGAGCCACTTTCTAAACAATATCCATTAATATTTTCGATGCAGAGCCATTGGATAGTTTGATCACAGGAGGACAGAGATCATGTAATTGGCCTTGAAGCCCTTGGGTTCGGAAGTGAAACTTCAGCCAAGGTTTTTTTCTTTTGATGATTAGCGTACCCTGCCTGTTAAAAACACCTCAGGGGAAGATAGAACCAAGGACTTCAATTTTCCCACTTGGTGGTCGGCAAACGATTATCATATTTAAAAGAGTTTTGAACTCTGCACGAGCAGCGTTCATATTATTCTGCGAGCGTACGAAGGCCAATTACATGATCTCTGTCCTGCTGTGATCAAACTATCCAATGGCTCTGCACCAAAAGTATTAATGGATATTGTTATAATATATATTGCTCGTGTGTGGCTGAATAAATTGTCTTTAGGGCTGATGATCAATGAAAACACCTATTGTGCCGTCCTTGCCCAAATTGTGCTGCCACATGTGTTTAAGAAGGAACTGCAGATGCTGGAGAATCAAAGGTTACACAAAAAAGCTGGAGAAACTCAGCGGGTGCTGCTGCACCTGCTGAGTTTCTCCAGCTTTTTTGTGTAACCTTGTGCTGCCACATATTTGAGAGATTACTAATCGGGAGTTTTTTTTTTGTGCCACAGCACCTAAACACCTCTTCAAAGTACGTGAGGCAAGTGCTATACCAACATTTGAGAGGGTGGCACAGTGGCACAACAGTGGAGTTGCTGCCTCACTGCATCAGAGACCCGAGTTTGATCCTGATTACGGATGCTATCTGTGTATGTTCCCCCCATGATCTGCGTGGTTTTACCCCTGGTGCTCCGGTTTCCTCCCACACTCCAAAGACACGCAGATTCGTAGGGTAATTGGCTTCTGTAAAAATTGTAAATTGTAAATTGTCCCTGCTGTGTGAGATAATGCTAGTGTGCGGGGTGATCACTAGTCATCACGAACTCGGTGAGCTAAAAGGCCTGTTTCCAGGCTGTATTTCTAAACTAAACTAAAAATACATTTAGACAGGAATAGAGAGCATCACATATGCCCACCTCCCTCTATGTTCACAATTTTTTTATGGGAACCCAAGGGTCCACTTTTTCCATACAGAGGGCGGCAGGTATATGGAACAAGCTGCCAGTGGGGGTAGATGAAGCAGGTACTATAAAAACATTTTAAAGGTATTTGGGCAGGTACATGAATAGGAAAGGTTTGAAGGAATATGGGCCAAATGCAGGCAGGTGAGACTAGCATAGATGGGGTATCTTGGTCAACATGGACAAGTTGGGCCAAAGGGCCTATTTTTGTGCTGTATGACTATGACTTTGCATTGGGTATTAATGATTTGGATGAGGGAATTGAATGCAACATCTCCAAGTTTGCGGATGACACGAAGCTGGGGGGGGCAGTGTTAGCTGTGAAGAGGATGCTAGGAGGCTGCAAGGTGACTTGGATAGGCTGGGTGAGTGGGCAAATGCATGGCAGATGCATTATAATGTGGATAAATGTGAGATAAACAAGACCTGGGTGTCATGGTATACCAGTCATTGAAAGTAGGCATGCAGGTGCAGCAGGCAGTGAAGAAAGAGAATGGTATGTTGGCATTCATAGCAAAAGGATGTGAGTATAGGAGCAGGGAGGTTCTACTGCAGTTGTACAGGGTCTTGGTGAGATCACACCTGGAGTATTGCATACAGTTTTGGTCTCCTAATCTGAGGAAGGACATTCTTGCCATAGAGGGAGTACAGAGAAGGTTCACCAGACTGATTCCTGGGATGCCAGGACTTTCATATGAAGAAAGAATGGATAGACTTGGCTTGTACTTGCTAGAATTTAGAAGATTGAGGGGGGATCTTATAGAAACGTACACAATTCTTAAGGGGTTGGACAGGCTAGATGCAGGATGATTGTTCCCGATGTTGGGGAAGTCCAGAACAAGGGGTCACAGTTTAAGGATAAAGGGGAATTATTTTAGGACTGAGATGAGAAAAAAAAATTTACACAGAGAGTGGTGAATCTCTGGAATTCTCTGCCACAGAATGTAGTTGAGGCCAGTTCATTGGCTATATTTAAGAGGGAGTTAGGTGTGGCACTTGTGGCTAATGGGATCAGGGGGTATGGAGAGAAGGCAGGTACAGGATACTGAGTTGGATGATCAACCATGATCATATTGAATGGCAGTGCAGAGTCGAAGGGCCGAATGTCGTACTCCTGCACCTATTTTCTAAGTTTCTATGTTTCTATGCCAGTATGAGATGAGAATGTGACACATTCTCATCTTGACCATTCACAGCCGTGACCACTCATTCTTCTCCAAGAACACTTCACCACCAGCTTACGGTGTGAGGCCATGCACATCTAGCCAGCCATAATCACCAGCAATGGTGTCTCCTCCTCCTCCTCCCACATTCTGATAGTGTACTCCAAGATGTTCTTGACCACCTGATTGATGCAGCACAGAAACAATGGCACAGCGGTAAAGCTGCCGCCTTACAGCGGCAGACAAATGGGTTCAATCCTGACAATGGGTGCTGTCTGTACAAAGTTGTGACTGCATTGGCTTTCTCTGGATGCTCCGGTTTCCTTACACATTCCATAGAGTTACAGGTTTGTAGGTTAATTGGCTTCGGTAAAATTGTAACTTTACCCTAGTGTGTAGGATAGTGCAGGTGTACGGTGTGATCTCCAGTCGGCGTGGTCACGTTTTGGCGCTGTATTTCTAAAGACTGAAGTCTAAAGGGTAAGAGATCAGATCACAATAAAAATATTGGAATCCTTAGAGGAACCATTTTCTGTTTTTGAGAATGACCTTTGACGAACAGAGTAAAAAGATAAGAACAATCAGTGCTGGTAAAACAAAGGAAAAATTGACACCGCATTTTCATTTTCTATCAGGCAATGATCTTCATGCACGAGGAAAAAGTGAATATATATGGAATGACATTTTACACCTATTTGCAATTCTTCAGATCTAATCGATAACTCAACTATCCATCAGATAAATAATTAATCAATGTACCCTTTTAAAATATATATTGCCTGGTGAAAATGGTGCATGCTGTGCAGGGCAATAGTCTACAAGAAAAAAAAGAATTAACTCACTGAGTAATGGTAAATTAAAGCACGTCTTTTCCTTGCATTAAAGTTCATAGTAATTTACTGGTGGCCGTTGAATTTGAAAAATAATTGCTATAACTCATTGACTTTCTTTTAAATTAATGATTATCAATGGTAATTAAGACATTCTGGATGAAAGTACACGGTCCTAATATAGTTAAAAATAATTTAGACATCAGCATATCAAACCTTTTGTTCAGAGACCAAAGCTCAGTGGACCTTCACCGCTACTTCTCAGATATATTGGAGGAATTTTTTGAGTCATAAGGTCATAGTCATAGTCATACAGTGTGGAAACAGGCCCTTCGGCCCAACTTGCCCATGCCGACCAACATGTCCCATCTACACTATTCCTACCTGCCTGTGTTTGGCCTATATCCTTCTAAACCTATCCTATCCATGTGCCTGTCAAAATGCCTAGTATACTACCTGCCTCAACTACCTCCTCTGGCAGCTCATTCTTATTAAAACCTTCTTCCCTCACCTCAAACCTATGCCCTATAGTTCACGATTCCTTTACCCTGGATGAAAGCTTGTGCATCTACCTCTCATAATCTTATACACCTCTATAAGATCACCCCTCATACTTCAATGTTACAAGGAATAAAGTCCTAACCTGCTCAACCTCTCCGCCATAGTTCAAACCCTAAATTTCTGGCAACATCCTTGTAAATCTTCTCTGTACCTTTGTTTAAGAAAGAACTGTAGATGCTGGTAAAATCGAAGGTAGACACGAAATGCTGGAGAAACTCAGCGGGCAAAGCAGCATCTATGGAGAGAAGGTACCTTTTCCTAGTTAGCAACATCTTTCGTATAACAGGGTGACCAAAACTGAACACCATTCACAAAACGTGGCCTCACCAATGTCTTGTACAATTGTAACATAACCTCCCAACTTCTAAAGAAGTTTTGCCCAACCCCATCTCCATCTCCCCGGTTGAGCAACGATTCACACCCAAAATGTCACTTATTCCTTTTCTCCAACTGCC
Organism: Leucoraja erinaceus; assembly: GCF_028641065.1. Classification (NCBI taxonomy): domain Eukaryota; kingdom Metazoa; phylum Chordata; class Chondrichthyes; order Rajiformes; family Rajidae; genus Leucoraja; species Leucoraja erinaceus. The sequence continues at coordinate 20,289,587 of NC_073389.1, read as the reverse complement.
TGACCAGCTGCGTTACTCCAGCATTTTGTGTCCATCTTCGGTATAAACCATCATCTGCAGCTCCTTCCTACACACTACTCCAAACTTCAACTCAATGTCATCCATGATTTCTTGTGTTATTGCTGGTAATAAGTGGAAAGATTAACACCAGAGCAACAGATGGGAGATATAAATAGTATATTGGCCGGTTCAGTACAAAATAGGGAAATTGATAACATAACTGAAACAGCAGCGGATGGTAGAACAAAATATCCACAGTTGGGTTGCAAAGGAGCTAATAAAAAATACAACAATAGCCAACAAAGGAACTAAATAAAGAAGCTGAAACATAGAACCATAGAGAGGAATAAAATAAAAACAAAAGTTATATAAAATCAATAATACTCATGGAGAATCAGAAGAGAAAAATAAATTAAAAAACCACTGTAAAGGCATACATGGAATAAATACATTATAGACAGGCACAGCGGATTTCAAAAAAGATAAAAGCAGTGCCCCAAAAAATCTCCCACCGACACTTGGATAGATATGCACATGCATAGAATGTTGTATGATTATGTTTTCATTGATTATCTTTTGGGCAGTAAGGGGCAAAGTAGCTATTGAGTTGGTTACACATAAAACACAGCCGTAAAATCCAGCTGCGTTTTCCCAGCTCCAAAAAAGGCCTGGAATTACAAGATTTATTCTTTGATGGGAAAGAACAAAGGAGACAAAAGTTGTTTTCAGTAAAGCAAGATAGAATGCTGGAGCTGAGTCCCCCCCCCCCCCCCCCAAGTTTTTCCAGAAAATGTCCACAAAGTTCACATTTTATTTTCATTGCTGGACAGGAAACTAACATGGTTGTGAAGAAAACAGAATTCAAAAGATGGAGATACAAGGAACTGCAGATGCTGGTTGACAAAAAGAGACTCAAAGTGCTGGTGCAACTGTGGGTCAGGCAGCATTTCTGGAGAACGTTAGGCTGAAGAAGGGTCCTAATCAGAAACATCACCTGTCCATGTTCCCCAATGATGTTTTCTAATGCGCTGAGTTACCCCAGCACTTTGTGTCTCTTTTATTTAAAATATGATTCCATTATTTCCTTACAATGTTTTTTCCCCACATGGAGTGACACACATAACCATTCAATATTTTTCAAATGTTCAAATTTCAGTACACCCAGTGAACATCAGACACTAAATATAAGATTTAATACAAAAGGCTAAATATAAGATTTGCTCAAGAAAATTGGTCAGATGGCGCCTCTGTAAATTCAATCGGTTAGCCTTTACAAAAGATTTTAACTTAGATGCGAAAAAAAGAGAAAGGTTAAAACATCACCAAACATGGACAGGAATGCATGACTAAAGTTCAAATATCAAACAATGTTGCTTGTTATGAATTTATACAACATACAACAATTAAAAAAAACTTGATTGCATAAATCACAGTTCCTCCTTTATAGTTAAGGAAAAAAAAGTTGTTTTTCCATGTTCTAATGAGTGGGTCCAATGAACAGAATATATTTCCCATCCATCTCCTCTCCTGGGAACCCCACATATATTTACACCAGAATTAGCACAGAGTCCAATGCTATTATTTCAGAGAACCATTTGAATTCTCCACAACAGGCTATTGTTTCACAGCTTCTTCCCTGCTGTCGTACTTGTCATGTATTCCTTGCTTTGAATTCAGATTGTCAGCGTTCACAATATTTTCTTTTTAGCTGCTTGACTTTTTAACCTGATTGTGCCATGTTGCTAATGTAATTCCATTTAATTTTCTCAAAGTAACATTTCTGATGCCAACGTCTAAATTGAAGAGGGTAAAAAAGTATTGCTGTCAGCATGTTATAACTTCAACCTGGGGGGCATGGCAGTGCATGTCGACATGTTTAGTTTAGTTTAGTTTATTGTCACGTGTACTGAGATACAGTGAAAAGCTTTTGTTGCGTGCTAACCAGTCAGCGGAAACACAACACATGATTACAATTGACCTATCCACAGTGGTACAATACATGATAAAGGGAATAACATGAATAACATATTGTGCAAGATAAAGTCTGATCATAGATACTCTATGGTTTTCCAATTAGATAGTTAGTAGCTCAGGACTGCACTCTAGTTGTTTATAGGATGGTTCAGTTGCCTGATAACAGCTGGGGAGAAATTGTCACCAAATCTGAAAAGTGTTTTCACACTTCTATACCTTCTGCCCAAAGGAGAGGGGAGAAGAGGGAATGCTCTGGGTACGACTCGTGCTTGATTATGCTGGTCGTCTTGCTGAGGCAGTGCGAGGTGTAAATGGAGTCAGTGGAAGTCGCTGGTTGTGTGATCGTCTGGGATGTGTCCACAATTCTCTGCAAACTCTTGCAGTCTAGGATGGAGCCATACCATGCTGTGATGGATCCCGATAACATGCTTTCTATGGCACATCTGTAGAAGTTGGTGAGAGCTGTAGAGGACATGCCAAACCTTTGAAGCTTTCTAAGGAAGTAAAGGGATTGGTGTGCTTTCTTGGCCATTGTTTCAATATGCACTAATCGGAATGATTCAGTCATGGAAATGATAGCTCAACTACTCAAACAAACTATACAGATACAATGTACCATGCATGTCTTGTGATGGGCAGATGCTCATCCATCTTAATAATCCACATATCACTTCTTTTAAAGCAGCTGCTGTCACAGCTGATCATGTTTGTTGATTAGTTAGCTTGGTTTTAACATTCTTGTTGTGATTTGACAATCATTATTCAACCATTTGTCAATTAATCCTGCAACTGGAAATGAACTGTCTAAAAGCCCAGAGAGAGAACACTGTGCACTTCTCTCATCTGCAGGCAGCTGTCCATATAACTAATGTATATGTATTTACCTTACAAGATGTTGCCCGTGTACATTAGTTATCTAGGCAGCTGTCTGCAGAAAAAAATGTTTTCCAGAAATTTAGGGAAACCAGTTGCAATTGTAGAATTACTGGGTTAAATATACTGCAATCTGACTAAGTTGCTGATATGACTTGGAGTCGGAAAGAACTGCAGATGATGGTTTAAAACAAAGGTAGACACAAAATGCTGGGGTAACTCAGTGAGACAGGGAGATTCTCTGGAGAGAAGTAATGGGTGACATTGACGTTTCGAGATCACTCTGAAGAAGGGTCACAAATCAAAACATCACCCATTCCTTCTCTCCAGAGATTCTGCCTGTCTGGCTGAATTACTCCAGCATTGTGTGTCTACTTGCTGATATGACTATGTAGTTAGAAAAGAATGCAACTACACTCCAGCTTGTTTTAGGTGAAAGGACGCGTCGCCCATCCTTTTTCTCCAGAGGTGCTGCCTGACTCATTGAGTTACTCCAGCACTTTGTGTCCATCTCACTCAATTTTTTGCAGTTAAAAAAATAAATACTGTAGGTGAAAACTGGGTTGACAGGCAGAACCTTTGATCCCCAGGGTGGAAATGTCAACGATTAAAGGGCATAGCTTTCTGGTGAAAGAGGCAAAGTTTAATGATGTACAGGGCAATTTTTTTTACACGGTGGAGGCCTGTAATGCCTGGGGTGGTGGTGGAGGCAGATATGATAGTGGCATTTAAAAAGGCTTTTAGTTAGGCACATGGATATACAGGCAATGGAGAAGGATGGAAGATGTGCAAGCAAATTAGACACAGTTCGGCACAGATGTAACGGGCTGAAAGGCCTGTTCCTGTATCGTGCTTTTTTTGCTTCAAAGTATGCTCCATGAAGGCATTCCCAAAACACACTAAATAAGGCTGTTTATGTTTGGGCAGGCTGAGGTAAAGGAATTTGTTACTTCCTTTTGCATTTTTAAAATAAATTAATATGCAGTTTCGGTAATGTCAGGTAACTCATCAGAAACATGCATTAGCCTACATATCATCCCAAAAACTTCTTAATCCAAGCATTATCCAGTTAATAATAATAATAATAATAATAATAATAATAATATTGCATTTTATTTGCTGGCGCCTTTCTGGACACCCAAGGACACCTTACAGGACATAACATCACAGTACATTTATCAATATTAAAATCAAGTTGATTAAAAAAATAAATAAATAAAAATAAAATAAAATACACAAAACATTTTAAGTCATTAAAATCAGGGTGAACATGGTGGAAGTTATGTCGGGTATGCTAATCTAAACAGGTGTGTTTTGAGTTGTGATTTGAATTGATCGATAATGTCCAGGTGACAAATGGGAGGTGGGAGAGTGTTCCAGAGATGTGGAAAACAAGCTGAAGGCTCTGGCACCCATGGTGCTGAGTCTAAATGTGGGGACAGTTAAAATTGCAACTGAGGAGGAACAAAGTGACCGGTGAAGGAGTGTATGGTAGCAGCAGGTCAGAGAGGTATTGGGGAGCAAGGTGGTGTAGGGCTTTGAAGGTCAGCAATAAAATCTTGTAGTTAATCCGGTGGTGCACAGGGAGCCAGTGGAGCTGAGTGAGGATGGGTGTGATGTGGTCCGATGATCCTGCTGCAGAGTTCTGAATGCATTGGAGGCGATGAAGAAGTTTATTGGAGGTGCAAGTGAGGAGGGCGTTGCAGTAATCGATGCGGGATGTGACCAGAGCGTGGATGAGGACTTTTGTATTGTCTTTGGAGAGGGAGGGGCGGAGTCTGGAGATGTTGCGGAGATGAAAGTATGCAGAGCGTGTGATATTGCTGATGTGGGGGCCAAAGGAAAGTGTACTGTCCAGAATGACCGCAAGACTTTTGACATGGGAGGAGGTGGGTATGGGTGAGCCATCAACTGAAATGGTGAACGGGTGGGTTTTGGAGAGTGTGGACTTTGAGCCAATTAGCATGACTTCTGTTTTATTTCCATTGAGTTTTAGAAGGTTGAGTGACATCCAGTTGCTGATAGCTTGAAGACAGGTGGTGAGGGCAGTTGGGGGGGGAGGTGTTTGGTTTTGTGGAGAGGTAAAGTTGTGTATCATCGGCGTAGCAGTGAAAATTGATTCCAAAATGACGGAGAATATTGCCAAGCGGTTGAATATAGATGATAAAAAGCAGTGGCCCCAGCACCGATCTCTGAGGAACACCATGGGTAACTGTAGCAGTTGTGGATGTGACTTTATTTCCCTGGATGAACTGTTTTCTGTCGTGTAGATAGGACCTGAACCAAAGTAGTGCATTGTTGTTGATGCCGGTGGCAGATAGATGTTCCAGAAGAATTGGGTGGGAGATGGTGTCAAAGGCTGCTGTGAGGTCGAGGAGGATCAGAATGGATAAGTGATCGGTGTCAGCTGCAAGAAGGAGATCATTTGTAATTTTTACCAAGGCTGTTTCAGTGCTGTGATTGTGGCGAAAACCAGACTGAAATGGTTCATAGAGGTTATTGTTTTGAAGGTGGACTTGAAGTTGTGTCGCTACTGTCCTTTCCAGAAGTTTAGTGATGAATGGGAGGTTGGAGATGGGGCGGGAGTTATTTGGATTGTTTGGATCAGAACCTGTTTTTTTTTAGAATCAGGGTGACAGAAGCTGTTTTGAAAGATGTAGGGACAGTAGCAGTTGATAGGGAGGAGTAAATTATGGACGTTATGATCGGTGAGATAGAGGGCAGACAGGATTTAACCAGGACAGTAGGGATGGGGTCAATCAAGCAGGAGGAATTCTTGGACTTGGTGATGAGTTTAGTTATTTCTTCGACTGTTGGAAGCTGGAAAGTAGATAGGGTGGAGAGTGGGGAGTCCAGTGTGGAAGTCCAGGGTGGGCTGTTGTGAGCAGAAGCTGAGAAGGAGTTCAATTGGTGATGAATGCTGGTGATTTTGGTACTGAAGAAGTCCAAAAACGTATTACACTGAGCAGTGGAGGTGAGGTGATTCGAGGTTTCAGGAGGCTTAAGTAGTTTGTTGAATCTTTATTCTCCACTAAGTCTGAGTGTTATTTCACTGTTGTTGATGATGTTGGAGTAGTAGGAGGATTTAGCAGCAGTCAGGGCATTTTTATATGAGAGAAGATGATCCGTATGCATTTGGTGGTGAATAGTTAGTCCAGTTTTCTTTGTAAGTCTCTCCAGACGCCGGCCCACCATTTTCATATGGCGGAGTTCAGGAGTGTACCACGGAGATGACCTGCTAAAAGAGACTGTGCGGGTTTTCAGAGGAGCCAAGGAGTTTAATGAGTGGGCTAAACAGTCATTGTAGTGATCAACCAGGTTAGCAATGCAGTGTGGGGAGGGGAAGTAGGATGAAGAGAGTTACTGATTAGTCTGTTGAGTTCCACTTGATTAATGTTTTTCAGATTATGGAAGGATATGGTGCACTTCAGATTGCGTTTAGGGAGTGGCAGATTAATATCAAAAAGGACATTTATGGTCTGAAATGGGAAGCTCTGTAGATTTAAGATTGTATGGTGTCACTCCAGAGCAACAGACTAAATCTAAAATATGGCCTTTATTATGGGTTGGGAAATCGATGTACTGAGTGAGGCCAAAACTATCCAGAACAGAAATAAAATCTTTAGTAAAGGTGTCAGTATGTTTATCTAAACGAATATTGAAATCACCCATTAAAATGACATTGGGGGACATGGCACACAGATAAAATAGCAGTGAGTTCGCTAATAAAAACTGTAGAAGGCTTTGGAGGACGATAGATAGACACTATGAGGGTGGGTGCACACCAGTGGGTCCCAACGTGGGGTGCATGGCCCACAGGGGGGCAATTTGATTTTTAAGGGGGGCAATTGAGGTCTGGGTCCAAATTTTCGATTTTTATTTTTTAGGATTTTCCATCAGGTAAACATATGTAGTTTATGTTTCAGATGTTATTTTGAGTAAATAATTTTTTGGGGGTAAAAAAGGTCTTTATTGTGTTGTTATTACAACCAAGGAATTGGCGTTTTAAGCTTCTTCAGCTGAAACGAAGTTCACTTTTTAAATGATAAGAATTATATATCACCACATGGGGGGGGGCATCAGGATTTTAGAGGTGATTAGGTGGGGCATGGCCAAAAAAAGGTTGGGAACCACTGATGTGCACCCATGTAGTTGAGCAGTCAGGATTTCGAACAAGGATGGCTCTGTGACTGAGTGACGAGATCTTGAGATTCTCGCGATAAAGCAGTGCAAGACCCCCTCCTCTCCCGGAAGCGCGGGGTTTGCAGATGTAAACAAACTCAGGAGGTATGGCTTGGTTGAGGTGGAGGTAATCATCAGGCTGTTGCCAAGTCTCAGTAAGACACAGAAAGTCAAGTTTTGAATCCGAAATGAAGTCCAAGATGAGAGGGGCTTTGTTGGAGAGAGATCTGACGTTGAAGAGTGCAAATTTGTATCCATTTGAGGGAACGGCGGGGTTAGCTAGCAGAGGAGCTAACACACTGTGGTCAGCAGCTCGACCCGTGTTGTGTGGTTTCCGAGGACCTGTGGACCAAAAGGAGCTGATGGAGTTGGAGTTATTGTTGGAGAAGTTCCTGCGGGATCCACGGTGGATGTATCTTGGTCGACGGAGAATGTCTCGATGGCTGAGGAGGCAGGAAGGAAGCCCGGAGCGGAATCGACGCTGGTGGAGTTCTGCTGTCGAATAGGATAGCCGTGGGGTGGCTGTCACTGCGGTGAAAAGCAGGACAATCCAAAGCAGCATTTTGCACGTCCACATCTTGCAGCTCCGGTGGTGCTGTGGGCTCGTCTAAATCCGACAGCAGGCTGTGAGACGCCGGCTACCACAGATGACACAGGCGCTATCAGCAGCAGCAGGGTAAGCCACACGTGATGCCAAAAAGAATCAACAAATGCCACAAGGGCAACGGCAGAGTTTAATCAGTCCAACAAGTTCAAGAAAAACATTTGGTCAAACAATAATAGTGCACACAGTTAGTAGGCTGTGTAAAATTAGCTAACAGACAAAACAAAACAAAACAAAAAGTCCGGTGAGCAGCGGCAGCCAGCTGCGCCACTCGACCAGAACCGGAACCGGAAATTGATATGTCAATAGCTGTGCAGCACGGTGGCGCAACGATAGAGTTGCTGCCTTACAGTGCTTGCAGCTCCGGAGATCATGGTTCAATCCTGATTACGGGTGCTGTTTGTGCGGAGTTTGAGTTCACCCTGTGGGTTTTCTGAGATTCAGTTTCCTCCCACACTCCAAAGACGTACAGGTTTGTAGGTTAATTCGATTGGTATATGTGTAAATTGTCCCCAGTGTGTGTAGGGGTTTCACTGGTCGGTGCAGACTCGGTAGGTCGAAGGGCCTGTTTCCGCATTGTAGCTCTAAACTAAACTGAGTACCCTTTGCTGATTCTTATACTTACCTATTGATCTGGCGACTGTACCTTTCTCACTCACTCACTCAAAATTACTTTTTTCTTCATCATGTTATCTGATATCTTTGTGTTGATTGCTGTGGATTGAACGACAATTCCATTTTGCACTTTCTTTTTAACCATGCCACTTTCGATCACCCGCTGTGCATCTTAAATTGAACATTCGAGACTGATGGAGTTCTTTTAAGTTCTGTTTAAACAAAGTTTCAAGACACAAGCAATGAGTTCATTTTTAATCTAACAGGAAGGATCTTCCTGAAGTTGGTGCTGACATTGTAGCATCCATTTGTCACTACATCCTCCGACTATGTGACATACACATATCATAAGCTGTGTCATGATAACTGAGCAAACAGCATGGCTTGGGAGACTGAAGATCTATTTGACACATCTCCTTGATTTCTTTAAGGAACTGACATCTTGAGTTAGGTGTAGTGAATTTTATGACGGTGATAAAGTTGGTAACAAGATAAGTTTCAAGCTGTGAAAAAACATGTATATAGGTAATAAACTGGTCAAAGATGACAAACCCACAGATCCTGGTGAAGGAAATAATATAAGCACTGATTGCTTTTTCCAGTGGCCAGTATTGCTATGATTTTATGTCACAACAGTAGATTGAACTCTAAAATATACTTGAAGTTCAACTGCGAGAAGAGGGAAAGAATACACAGTCTGAAACTAGTAAAATAAAACTGAAAAAATGTGGATGAGGTTCTTCATACAGTGATTAATGCAGGAAAAAAGGTGTAGGCCAAGAAATAAGGGTGTGAGTCTTGGAATAATTTAAGAAATGATTAGGTGTGGGCATACTGGTGAGGAAACCCCAGCCATTAAAGTTGCTCCACCCCCGAATGAACAACCTCTCAGCCTCTCCACCTCTGCTGTACAAGATGCACTGAGCAAGGTGAATGAGCGCAAAGCTGCCGGCCCTGATGGCATCCCTGGCCGGGTGCTTAGGGCATGTGCTGGACAACTATCCCCAGTCCTCGCCGACATTTTCAATCTCTCACTGGCCCAGGGTGTTGTCCCCACTTGCCTCAAGACATCAACCATCGTGCCAGTGCCCAAACAGTCAGCTACAGGGAGTCTCAACGATTTCCGCCCAGTGGCACTCACCCCTGTCATTGCAAAGTGCTTTGAGCGGCTTATCTTGGCTCACCTCAAAGCCTGCCTCCCCCCCACACTGGACCCCCACCAGTTTGCCTACCGGACCAACAGGTCTACAGAGGACGCCATATCGGCGGCCCTACACTCTGCCCTGACCCACCTGGACTACAACAACTCCTACATCAGGCTGCTGTTCATTGATTTCAGCTCTGCCTTTAACACCGTCATCCCCACCAGCTTGATCACCAAACTCAGTGGACTTGGCATCTCCACCTCCCTCTGCAACTGGACACTGGACTTCCTCACTAACAGACCACAGTCTGTTAGGGTCAATAACCTCACCTCCTCCACTATAACACTGAACACCGGAGTGCCACAGGGCTGTGTGCTCAGCCCTCTCCTCTACTCCCTCTTCACCCACGACTGCATCCCAAAGTACGGATCCAACGCCATTATTAAGTTTGCTGACGATACCACGGTAGTAGGACTGATCAGCGACAACGATGAGTCAGCCTACAGGGAGGAGATCCAGCACCTGACAGCCTGGTGTGCCCACAATAACCTCGTCCTCAACTCCAAAAAGATGAAGGAGATTATTGTTGACTTCAGGCAGACCAGAGGAGGCAGTCATACCCCCATCCAAATAAACGGGATTGAGGTGGAGCGCGTCTCCAGCTATAAATTCCTCGGAGTACATATCTCGGAGGACTTGTCCTGGTCCCTCAACACCTCCAAGCTGATCAAAAAGGCACAGCAGCGCCTTTACTTCCTGAGGAGGCTCAAGAAAGCCCACCCCCAGATACTGACCAACTTTTACCGCTGTACCATAGAGAGTATCCTGACCACCTGCTTCACGGTATGGTACAGCAGCTGCACTGCTGCGGACAGGAAGGCACTACAACGGGTGGTGAAAACCGCGCAGCACATCATCGGTGCCCCGCTCCCTGCCATGGATGCCCTCCACCGAAAACGGTGTCTGAGATGGGCTGGGAAGATCATCAAAGACCCCTCACACCCCAACCATGGACTGTTTGCCCTCCTCCCATCAGGGAGGCGGTACAGGAGCCTCAGGTCACGTACTAGTAGGATGAGGAAAAGCTTCTACAACAACACAATCACACTGCTGAACTCGGAGTCCCGACGATAGATTTCTCTGGTCCCTCCGTCCCCTCTGTTTAATCATTCTGTATTTCCTGATTATTCTGTATCTTCCCTCTTTCTATTTTTTTGTTTTTCTTTATGTACAACTACTACGGACTGACGCAAAACTGCATTTCGTTGTACTGATACTTGTATTTGTGAGATGACATTAAAGTTGAATTGAATTGAATTGAATTGAATTGAAATTTAGATTAGTTTAGTGATACAGTGTGTACAATTCTTTTTCCAACACCAATTAACCTGCAAACCTGTATATCTTTGGAGTATTGGAGGAAACCAAAACTCTATACAGACAGCACCTACAATCAGAATCGAACCCTGGTCTTTGGCGTTTTAAGGCAGCAACTCTATCCTGCACCACCGTGAAAGAAATGAGCTATTTTAACTGGAAAACTAAATCAAAATGTGCTTCCTCATCAATAAGAATCAACGATGTTATTAACTTTGGTGACTGCATCCATAAATTCAAAATAGGGTTTCTCTTTTACTATGATTGTACCAAATGCTTTGTTTTTGTAGTTGTTGCAGGTTAGAAATACCTTTCTTTCTAAATACCTAGTTGGAAATATAGTACAGTTTTGTTTTAGGTACACAATATCAATATACATATTTTGTCAAGGTCATTAGTGAAGAATTTAAATGTCTCAAATTGCAAAACCAATTCCTGAAGGACTCTATGAGTCACACCTGCTTAATAAGAACTATTATCATTGATAACTACATTATGCTTTCTATTATCTAGGCAATTAATAATCTAATTTACAATTTCATCTTGAATCTTCATTTCAGCCATGAATCCCTATTGAGAAAATTAAGTTATATATCCATAACCTTGCCCTTATCTACCAGCTTTATTATATACTCAAAGAATTCAAATCCATTTGTTAGGCATGACCTGCTTTTCACGTTGGATGAGATTTATTGCTTTCAGTCTCTCAGGGCCCTTTTGGATATCTTCTTTTATAAAACAGTCCGACAGGTTTCAGTCATTCACCTCTTCCATTATAATAACTATTCTTCAGTCTTTAGTTCTAACCTTCATACAATATGAGCAAAGAAGAAATCCATTGCTTCTTCCAACTCCAATTCCACTCAATATTCTATCTGAATGTGGAGTTTTGTAAATCTTTGAGCTGCAGGGTGTCTTAATGATAATTGTAATGCCAATCAATGCTTTTGTCATGAATTATATACAATTCACAGACAATTTTGGTATCTGCTTTGGAGAACTACTTTATTGTACAGTAAAACCTTTTGTGAAACACGGTTCCATCCATGGTCTCCTCTATTGAAATGTCTGCTGATTTTACAAAGAACTTGATCTCTCAGACAAAGCTTATCCATGCTGGATTCATTCCTGTTATTTAACATTTCCTTATAAATGCCAATTACTGTTTTTTAAAATTTTCTATGAATATTTTCTATGAATAATGGATTATTATTTATGTTGCTCTCAACATGTGACTTAGGTTCATAAATCATAGGAGCAGAAATAAGCCATTCGGCCCATCAAGTCTACTTCGCCATTTAATCATGGCTGATCTATTTTTTTCTCTCTCAACCCCATTCTCTTGCCATCTCCCATAACCTTTGGCACCCTTACAAATCAAGAATCTGTCCATCTCTGCTTTAAGATACCTAATGGCTTGGCCTCCGCAACCATCTGTGGCAGAGATCTTAGGGTTCTTTCTTTCCTTTCATCTCAACGTTCACACGAGTTCACAAGTTATAGGAGTAGAATTAGGTCATTCGGCCCATCAAGTCCACTTTGCCATTCAATCATGGCTGAATTCTGTCTCCTAATCCCATTTCTTGCCTTCTCCCCATAACCTTTGATACCTGTTCTAATCTTATCCACCGTTGAAACTTGGAGCTATGCCTTTGTCATGTTTTGACCGGATTTCATTGATGTTCTCTTTGCCGATCTCCCATGGTCTATAGTTAATAAACCACTATTCTGAAGTTTGTCCTCTGTTTCATAAATGTTCATGGGTCCATTCCCTTTGGCTTCCACCTGCTTCCTATCCTTCTCAGCATTTACTTCAACACCTTCATTTATGTTCCTGACTTTGGCCATTCTGCAGCCATCCCTCTAGCTCTCTATCTATGAAAAACAATCTCACCACCTACTTTAGGAAAGCAAATTGGTCTGGTCTATAAATAAATGTCATAACAGATTTATGATCCTTTTACAGAACACCTCCATTTATTTCACAAATTAGTCCTCTATCTCCCAGTCATCGTCAATCACAATTACACATTTCCTATTCACTCTGAACTCAGCTTTTTGCGCTGTTTCCGCAAAATCCAATATTAGCTCGAGTCATATGACCTCCTCAAACGTGAAGATTAGATGCGAGATGGAATATTACCACTCAATCCATTGGATGCATCAACAATTGCCCTCAAAAATCCCAGCACGAGATACGTATTTCAATTGATCAGCATCACCAGGCTGATATCCAAGTCTAGTCACTATCGTATTTGGGAGACGTACTGATATCCATCAGTGTGAACAACATCTCCATACTAATCATCGCTATTATTGAGGATAAGGGTGGAAAACACAGGAGTGAGATACTGTTTAGTTCTTTTTAGTTTAGTTTTGGAGATACAGCACACCAAGTCTGTGCCGACCAGCGATCCCCTTACAGTACCACTATCCTACACACCAGGGACAATTTACAATTTTTATTAAAGCCATTAAGCCTACAAACCTGTACGCCTTTGGATTGTGGAAGGAAATCAGAGCAACGGGGAAAACCCACACGGTCACGGGGAGAACATGAAAACTGCGCATGGACAGCATCTGCAGTCAGGATCGTATCTGGGTCTTTGGCGCTGTAAGGCACTAGGTCTACCATTGTACCACTTTGCTAGCCCTTTCTTTGGCCTTTGTTCCAACCATATCACAATCACAATCACAATAATACTATATTAACCAAGTATATTTTGCAACATACAAGGAATTTCATTTGCCAAGTCAGTCACACAAATAAAAAGCAACAGCACACACAAAGCACATTTTAACATAAACATCCACCACAGTGACTCCTCCACATTCCTCACTGTGATGGAAGGCGAAAAGAAAAAGTTCAATCTCTTTCCTTGTTGCGTCAACATCGCTGGTGTTGACCTGTTCCCTGCCACGCTTTGACCTGCCTCTCCCTTTTTCCAGCATTCTTGCCCCCCCCCACAATCAGTCTGAAGAAGGGTCTCAACCAGAAACATCACCTATCCCTGTACTCCAGAGATGCTGCTGAGTTACTCCAGCACATTGCGCCCGTTTTATTCATCTTTCGTTCTTGCTGCATTAACAACCTGGCATTGCTTCTTGAATTACACAATGTAAACAACTATTCATGAACGCAGACCACACCACTTAATTAGTTAATACTTGCTTCCTACTCCAAGTAAAATGAATCGACATTTAAAAAAAAAACACATAATCCCACTGCAGCCGCAAGTCTTGTAATACAAATCTCCTTGAAAAATAAACTGTTTTTTTAACATTTCCCCGCGACAAAATTCTCTTTCATCGACTGCTGCACCCAAGCAATTAAGATGGTGTTTCAATGGATCAATGGAAACCTGTGGCTTCAATCCAACAGGCATTCATGTGTATGCCGGTGCAGAGAATGTTATTTGACTAGCTGCAGGAGGAAGGATTTTACAAGACAGATCGATCATCCAATGTTCTCACACTTTCACTTCCAAAACAGGCTCTTAACGGCAATCAGGAAAGGTAACGGCGGACAATCAGTTTCCGCTCAGTCGCCCAAGGAGGTTGATTGTTGCTTACACCTCAAATTAAATTAAGACAACGTTGGCCAAAAATTGAATTCTTGTGCAAAAATGTATGAATATAAATGCATGGCAATATTTCATTACGTCGCCTCTCCTACATTGCTCCTTCCTGGAGCAAAGACTTGAGTGCCAGCGACCAGCAGCAGGGAAAGATAATTGCATAATCCAAATAAATCTGTGAACAGATCCCTGGCAGCACTATTAATGCAAAGTTTTTCTTCAAAGTACTCATTCGAAGTCGAGGCCCGAAAATAATTATTCCAAAAACACAGTATATAGCAAATTTTGCCCTAGGCTCAGTATCTGAAGACACATACATTTTAGACTGGTGAATGTTACATTTAACACTGCACCAATTTTGAAAAGAGCTAATTATACAGAACTTTAAAGTGCAGCTCTCCCTTTTTAATTAAGCATTAGATCACATTCAAGCTAAAATGCATCCAGTTACTGCCAAGTTGCAATTAACAAACCAAACAGCGATATTGACAGATCCAGACAAATCAAGGGCGGCACCGTGGCGCAACAGTCGAGTTGCTGCCTTATGGCACCAGAGACCTGGGTTCGATCCTGACTACAGGTGCTGTCTGTACAGAGTTTGTGCATGCTCTCCCTGGGACCATGTGAGATTTCTCCAAGTGCTCCAGTTTCCTCCCACACTCCAAAGACGTACAGGTTTGTAGGTTAATTTGCTGCAGCAAGTTGTAAAATATTCCCTAGAGTGTGTGGGTTAGTGTATGGGATGATCGCTGGTCAGCGTGGACTTGGTGGACCGAAGGGCCTGTATCTGCACTGTATCTCTAAAGTTGAAAGTCTAAAGTCTATGACAGGAATGAGATGTCATCTCCTCCTACAGGATGAAACTACGTAGCTTAAGTGGCAATGCACATTACTTCCAGCTCAATGCCTTCTATACACGCTTTGAAAGGGAGAATACTGACGTGTACATAAGATCCCACAACCCTTGATACCAGTGTGATCTCAGTCTGAGAGGCCGATGTCAAGAAGGTGAATCATGGAAAGTGTTCAGCCCAAATGGCATGCCTGGCCGACCACTAAAGAACAATATGGACCAACCTGGCTGGACTATTCAAGGACAGTTTGATCTGCTTCTAAAGAGCATCTATTGTACAGATCCTCCATCGATTTTCTGGCATCCTTGGTTGCAGAACCTTTGTGGATTATCCTATTTGCTGGACCAACCGAGGTCATGGCCTTAGGGGATCGAGATACTGGCCACAAATTTGGCGGTGGAAGTGGACTACGAGAATGAATCTGCCAGCTCTGGCTGGCTGGAGTTCCAGAGAACCGGCAGCAGGGGTAAATTCGACCCGCCGATCGGTGAGGATGTCCCGATGAAGTCAAGATCGGCCGCCTCACCCGGCCTCCGTGCCACTTTTGTCGGGGGAATTCCGGGGGGAATTTTGTCCAGATTAAAGAGGAGGCCAGACCATCTGGTAGCACTTAATTTACCGTAATAAAATGCTATGAGAGGTTGGTAATGGTACAAACTAGCTCTGCCTCAGAAATGATCTACAGTATATCAGCTTCAATTGGTTTATTACCATAACATGTTAACAAGTGCCATATCACCGTGATCTCATCGGGTGGCACAGTGGTACAGTTGCTGCCTTGCACCGCTTACAGCACCAGGGACCCGGGTTCAAACCCAACTACGGGTGCTGTCTGTACCACATTTGTTCATTCTTCCTGTGACCATGTGGGTTTTCTCTGAGATATTTGGTTTCCTCCCACACTCCAAAGACGTACACTTTTGTAGGTTAATTGGCTTGGTATAAATGCAAATTTCCTTAGTGTATGTAGGATAGTGTTAATGTGTGGGATCGCAGGTCGGTATGGACTCAGTGGACCGAAGGGTCTGTTTCCGTGATGTAACCCTAAACTAAACCGTCTCTCCACTTCGCTCTGGACCACCAAAGAAGCAAGAACACACACACCAGGCTGATGTTCAACCCACGAGGTCACAGGGAGAGCATGCAAACAGTCAGCACCCAAAGTCAGGATCAAACCCGGCTCTTTGGCTCTGTGAGGCAGCAGCTCCATCAGCTGTGGCACTCATTTGGAAGTTTACAAATTTATGACAAATTTCCTTCAGTTTGGTTTAAAGAAGCCACTGTGGATTTAATTTTCTATTTTTACAATTATCAAAAAACTAAAATGATCAAATTATTAATTGCTGCAATGCCATGTTCTTACTTTATTGATAAATAGTTACATGTTTTATTTGAGCTGTAAAGATGATCAAAATCATCACTTCAAATACACACACCACAAATAAAATCTACAGAATGGCTATTAATTGTGATATCCCTGAAGCTACTTTTAGTTTGAAGTCCAAATGTATTGATAATCGACCACAAGTTGGGAAATTGCATTTCTTGTGTCTTATAGATGACATTTTTTACCAAGACAACTCAATCTCATTGATTGAGCTTCAGGTACTTTTAGCATCATTTAAAAGTCATTTAAAAGTAAAAAGACTGATTCAGTAAATGCATTAAAAACCGATCAGACTGCTTCCAGGGCACCAATACATTAGTTTTATTTCTATGTAGTTTAAGTGTAAACCAGGAAAATAGTTATCACCAATATTTTAAATGAGAGGATCTTGCTATAGTAAATGCCTTCCAATTGTTTTTGTTAAAGGGGTCTTCTTCTTCTTCTTCTTGCGTATGGCGTGCACAGCCTAAAGTTGTAGGACAACTTGTTCTATTTGATCTTATTTGATTGTGCACGCCAGGTTGATTGCATTCGTCGAAACAGGGCGGACCACGTGAATGTTGCAATCTCCCACCCCCGTTAAAGGGGTGTTTTTTAGTTTGAACTTAAAATGTGTTGAGAATCAATTACTGATATATTCCCTGATCAAAGATATAGGGTGGAAGAATCATTGGGAAAAAAATCACTCACTGCTTGTTTCCTTTTTCATCATTGAATAGATATTTTGTCACTAATATAATCCTGCATCCATGATGCTGTCTCGTGAACCAAAGACCATGGTTTGAAACCCCTTCTGTGCTTAGAGCCACTTTATGGGCAGCATAGTGTCGCAGCTGGTAGAATTGCAGCCTCACAACCCCAGAGGCCCGAGTTCGATCTAAGATGGACAAACTCAGTGGGTTATGCAGCATCTCTGGAGAAAAGGAATAGGTGTGCGTTTCAAGTCGGAAGCCTTCTTCAGACTCTTGATCTCATTTATTAAGCTGCAAGTATTTTCAGCATCTATTAAAAGTCATTTAAAAGTAAAAAGATTGATTCAGTAAATGCATTAAAAGCCGATCAGGCTCCTTCCAGGGCACCAATACATTCCGTGGTGTTTAAGAAGGAACTGCAGATGCTGGAGAATCGAAGGTTACACAAAAAAGCTGGAGAAACTCAGCAGGTGCAGCAGCATCTATGGAGCGAAGGAAGTACATTCCGTGGGCCCGTTAGCATGTTGGATCTCTATATTAAACTAAACTAACTCCCTCTTTTCCCTTTTCATCATTTCATTGCTCTTATGCTTGGATGTAGGGTTAAAATACTGCAAAATCCTCAAGAGAAAGTTCCTCAGAATATAAACCCAATTCTTGTTATTTGTCGACGCAATACAAGGAAAGCACAATAAGAAAGCAGTTTTGAGCTTTAATCTATAGGAAGTAATTCAAACTATGAGGTTCTCTACAACACAGCATCACACAGACCAGAGCAAAACATGCAGGCTGAGCTTGAAGGTGAGAGGGACAGTGTTTAAAGTAGATGTGTGGGGCAAGTGTTTTATACGGGGGCGGTGAGTGCCTGGAATGTGCTGCTGTGGCTGGTGGTTGGAACACATACATTAATGGCTGTTAAATTACTTTTGGATAAGCATATGGATGAGGGGATATGGGTTAAATATGATGGTCTTGGCATCATGTTCAGCACAGACATTGTGGACTATAGGGCCTGGTCTTGTATTGAGATACCAAGAGCCTCTTTTTCAAAATAATCACCTGAAGTTTAGGAATCTAACTTTCTATGGAGGCTTTTTATTTGGAGATGAAAATGTTTTGTCATGCAGTCTCTAGCTTATATATAGCTCTAATTTTCATAGAAAGATAATATTGAATTTCCATCTGATCCTTTCCATCGGATCCCTTACTGGATGCTTTCAAGAGAGAGCTAGATAGGGCTCTTAAAGATAGTGGAGTCAGGGGATATGGGGAGAAGGCAGGAACGGGGTACTGATTGGGGATGATCAGCCATGATCACATTGAATTGCGGTGCTGGCTCGAAGGGCCAAATGGCCTACTCCTGCACCTATTGTCTATTATCTATTGTCTATTGTATTGTTTTATGGCCTATGTTCATCAGTACTAACTAGGTTCCTCGCCTATATTGGTTCTGCACCAAATCTCGATTATGCAGGCTTGCATTTAATTTGGGGGAAATTCACTGACAACCAAGCCAATCTAAAATCAAGAGTAGATTTGTAGATAAACGAAAATAAACTATTTTGCATTGTCTTATATAAATGGTCCATAGTGTTTGTTTCAAGATTGCTCGTTATCTACATAGTTGCAATACAGTCTACAATTGTCTAAAATAGACATAACTCAGTGGGACAGGCAGCATCTCTGGAGAGAAGGAATAGGTGACGTTTCAGATCGAGACCCTTCTTCAGACTTATCTGCAGTTATTTCCTGTGCTCCAAAGGTCTAAGATTATTCAATTTAACACAACAAATCTACACCAAACTCACAAGAACTTATATTTAATATTAATCCACTTTCACGCCACACAACACTATCCCTGTTTTATTGGGATGTAGAATACTACAGACAAAGCTCTTCTTCACAATTTTACAAAAAAATTCAACAATTTATATTTGTTTTTTTTAAGAAACATGGACAATTCAGTCCAACGGGGTTAAAAGCTTCGCAGACGTTTAAAAATTCATCACCCCGTGCGCCATTGAGATATGAATATTACAAGAACTTTGGTAATTTAAAAGCCTTTTGCAATCACAGCAATATGCATCAATATTACAAGAAGTCTGGTGATGTAAAGGGTACAGTTTTTAACAGCTGGTTGGGCCAATTAGTGTAACCAATTACAAAAAAAATATTTCAGTCCTTCAGCTTTATTTCAGTTCTTCTTTACAAATTAGTAACAAAATATGACACCATGGGCACTTCACAACTTGGTTGGTTATGCAAGTCTACACTGGAATGATGGGATATTGCAGTCAGCTTTACTGCACTGAGGTTTAGAAAAAAAATATGCACAATGGATGCCGGTTCCTCAATGCATTAAGTTCAAAGGATTGGCTTTCTCCAGTTTGAAAACAAAATGGATTCATAGCTATGGGACATTTTTGCCAGCTTTTTGCCCAAGCTGCTTTGTTCTTTCTCTGCGGCTGAAATACTGGCACGTTACAGTATTATATTCTGCACTTTGCTTATTTTTTCTCTTAGCACTACTTGTTGCACTTGTGAATGGCTTAATTGTACCACGGATGGTATAATTTGACCGGATAGCATGCAAAAGTTAAGTTCTCAGTACAGGTGGCAATGATACACCAGCATCAACCTGGACTTCAATAGTATTTAAAAGGCAATGGCACTATAATTGAATCTGATCTTACAACCTCTCACTATAGCTAAATAATTGAACGCAGTTATAAATGTGATTTTGGCACAATTGTGACCCATTGAGCATCACTGAAGATCTTGTCTCAGTTTGTAGAATAGCTGACATTTCTGAATCACTCAAGGCATTTTATTTTACACGGTGGCCCAGCCGGCAGTTCCACAAGACAAGAATGTTTCCCTGTTGGTATCTACATCTAACCCTGTGAAAAGCCCTTCCTCTCATCTACCCATCTGTGGTATAATGATCATCTATGCCCCCACAGAGATTGGGGGCCATCGAGAACCAAGAATGGCCTGGCCTGGGGGGGCTGCTGAGAACAAAGAGGAACCTGGCATGGGTGGTGGTGGGAGGGGGTTGGGGGGTGAGGGCGCTGAGAACGAAGAGGGAACATCAGGACTATAATAAATACTTGTGTAACTTTGTTGACACCCTGTACATGACAACTCTTTGCGTACTTTGTGTATTGATGCAAGATAGAGAATTTCACTGCACCTAGGTACATGTGACAATAAAGTGTCATTGAATCATTAAAGTCTGGGCGGTAGACACAAAATGCTGGCATAACTCAGCGGGCCAGGCAGCATCTCTGGAGAGAAGGAATGGGTGACGTTTCTGGTCGAGACCCTACTTCAGACTGATGTCAGGGGAGTGGGCGGGACAAAGATAGAATGTAGTCAAAGACAGTAAGACTGGTGGGAGAACTGGGGAGGGGGAGGGGATAGAGAGGGAAAACAAGGGCTATGTAAAGTTAGAGAAGTCAATGTTCATATCGCTGGTGTGTAAACTACCCAAGCGAAATATGAGGTGCTGTTCCTCCAATTTGCGCTGGGCCTCACTCTGACAATGGACAGAAAGTTCAGATTGGGGATGGGAGGGGGAGTTGAAGTGCTGAGCCACCAGGAGATCAGGTAGGTTAAGATGGACTGAGTGGAGGTGCTCAGCGAACCGATCGCTGAGCCTGCGCTTGGTTTCGCGAAGCTGACACCTGGATACATTAGATGAGGTTGGAGGATGCAACACCTGGAAAGACTGTTTGGGTCCTTGGATGGAGTTGAGGGGGGAGGTAAAGGGACAGGTGTTGCATATCCTGCGGTTGCATGAGAAAGTACCTGGGGAGGGGGTGGTTTGAGTGGGAAGGAACTAGTAGACCAGGAAGTTTCAGAGGGAACGGTCTCTGCAGAAAGCAGAAAGAGGTGGAGATGGAAAGATGTGGCCAGTAGTAGGATCCCGTTGGAGGTGACAAAAATGTTGCAGGATTATGTGTTGTATGCGACGGCTGATGGGGTGGATGGTTAGGACAAGGGGGACTCTGTCCTTGTTACGAATGGGGGGAGGGGGAGCAAAAGCGGAGCTGCTGGATATCAAGGAGACCCTAGTGAGAGCCTCATCTATAATGGAGGAGGGAATCCCCGTTTCCTAAAGAATTAGGTCATCTCCGATTTCCTGTAATGGAGACGGTGTGATCTAGAAATGGTAAGGAGATGTTGGAGATGGTCCAAGTGAATTTGAGTGCAGGAGGGAAATTAGTGGTGAAGTTGATGAAGTCAGCGAGTTCTGTATGGGTGCAGGAGGTAGCACCAATGCAGTCATCAATGTAGTGGAGGTAGAGTTCTGGGATCAGGCCAGTGTATGCCTGGAACAGTGATTGTTAGACGTACCCTACAAAGAGGCAGGCGTAGCTATGGCCCATGCAAGTGGCAAGTGCCCATAGCTACGTCTTGGATTTGGAGGAAGTGGGAGGAGTCGAAGGAGAAGTTGTAAGGGTAAGGACCAGCTCTGCTTGGCAGAGGAGAGTATTGGTAAACGGAAATTGGCTGGTTCAGCAGTCGAGGGTGAAACAAATGTCTTTAAGACCCTCCTGGTGGGGGATGAAGGTTTAGAGTGACTGGACACCCATAGTAAAGATGAGGGAGTGGAGGCCTGGAAAATGGTTTTACCAGGGATTTTGGGAGGGAACGGACTCTGCGAAAAGCATTTTACCAGGGACTCTCACTGCTCCCCCTCCTCCATCCCTCCAACTCAATAATTCATCCCTTCCCACCCCCTCCCCAGGTACTTTCCCCATGCAACCGCAGGAGATGCAACACCTGTCCCTTTACCTCCCCCCTCGACTCCATCCAAGGTCCCAAACAGTCTTTTCAGTTGAGGCAGAGGTTCATTTGTACCTCCTCCAACCTCATCTACTGTATCCGCTGTTCCAGGTGTCAACTTCTTTACATCGGCGAGACCAAGCATAGGCTTGGCGATCATTTCGCTGAACACCTCTGCTCAGTCCATCTTAACCTACCTGATCTCCCAGTGGCTTCAGCACTTCAACTCCCCCTCCCATTTCCACTCTGACCTTTCTGTCCTGGGCCTCCTCCATTGTCAGAGTCAGGTCTCCAGAGATGCTGCCTGTCCCGCTGACTTACTCCAGCATTTTGTGTCTACCTTAGATTTAAACCAGAATCTGCAGTTTCTTTCCTGCACATTAATATCTGGACATTTGATTCCACCCAAAGCTCAGCTGATTTCACTATAAACAGTCAGAAGAAGGGTCCTGACCAAAATTGTTTTCCATCCATATCCCGCAGAGATGCCGCTTGAGCTACTGAGTTGCTCCAGCACTTTGTGTCTTTTTTTTAATGTAAACCAGAAACTGCAGTTCCTTGTGTTTTCATAATAAACAGGCCTAGACACAATCATAACACTTCAACCCAGAGACATTAATAGGGATTTTAGGCACTGTGGCCTTCCCAACAGCTCCAATTTACTCTCAGATTAGCAACCATTTACTTTTATACAAATAAAAGGGAATATTCAAACCCCATGAAAATGATTGATATATACGTTTTCTTGGCTAACAATCAGATTCCATTATTACAAATGTCCAGAGTTCAATTAGTTTAGAGATACAGCAAGGAAACAGGCCCTTCGGCCTTCCGAGTCCACGCTGACCAACAATCACCTGTATACTGGTTCTATCCCACATGTAAGGGAAATTTTACAGAAGACAATTAACCTACAAATCCGCATGTCTTTGGAATGTGGGAAGAAACCGGAGCACCTGGAGAATACCCATGCAGTCGCAGGGGGAACGTACAAACTCTGTACAGACTGCACCCGTAGTCAGGATCGAACCCGTGTATGTGGTGCTGTAAGGTAATGACTCTACCGCTGCGCCACTGTGACGCCCTTGTCTCCATAACTCAGAAAACGCACAAAAAAAACTTGGGAAACGTATATCCACAGTGCAGCAAGAAAGGGCATCAAAGGTACAAAAGACTGATGAGAAAACAATCTCTGATATTGGAGAGGGAGAGGAATCTAGTTCTGCAGTTCATTGGAACCAACATATGTACATAGATCGGATCTTTGAATTAAAGAATATAATGGGAGCTGGTCGTATGCTGGAGGCTCCATTAGTGGAGCAATCATAACCTGGTGACAACCTATATAACTATGAGCTTTCTCTACATGTCTGACATGTTAATGAATCTTTATATAAAACCTCCAAAGATAGTTAGGGAAAATAAACCCTCCAAATGTATAAATTCTACGTTTGGAAAATGTGAATAAATTGCAGCATTGACATGCATTGAAAATTCAGAAAGCAGTATTTGAAATTCCGATCACTTTCTTCTGCCATCTCTCAAAAGAGTGTGGTTTAGATGTAAGGAAACAGACTATTTAAATACATAGTAATAGGCTTCAATGTGGTTGATTGTAAATCCCCGACCAGCAATCCTTGAACTGATTTGTTGCAGTATCTTAACCTTTTATTGAGTAACAGTGATGAAAGTGTTTAAACCAGTGGTGACAATGTTAACTCATGCAGTTAACTTGCAGCATAGTTGTCTATGAAAAAGCCTGTACAGTCAATGTCAAGCTTATATTGATAATATGGTCTTAGTAATCTTAAAGAAGTCCAGGCATGACCTTCAGAAAGCCAGCAAGAGCATGAAGATACAAAGACCTGCAGATGCTGGCCTACATAAAAAGACACAAAGTGTAGGAGTAACTCAGTGGGTCTGGCAACAGTTCTGGATAATATGGATAGGTCAGAAGAAGGCACGCGGCCCCTTCCTACAAGAGGAAATTGGGTAGCATAACTGGCAATGAAACCTAATTTCCAGAAGAACCCAATGCCTTATGTGCATGCTTTGAAAAGGAGAACAGTGCACACCCACACAAGTCCGAAGGCCTCCCCTCTACCCATTCCATTCTTCTGCTCTCTCTGCTGCATCTTTCTCCCTTTCTCTATTCTAACTTTCTTGCTTTCTCTCTTGCTTTCTTTTCACTCCCATTCTGGCTCCTTACCTCCTCTCTCAGACACAGTCACTGCTCTCTCCACCTTCTCTCTCATTTGCTCTCTCGTACATGGTTGTTACTTTTGCTCCCCCTCTGTCTCCTATATTACTCCCTCCCCCTTGCCACTCATTTTCTTATTTCATTTCCCCTTGCACTATACCCCACACTCACTCTCTTTTCCCATTGAATCTTGATGCCCCTCTCTTCAGCTCCCACCTCTGCTTTCTCCCGTCCTTCCGAAACCCATCAGTTCCTCTCTTTTTAACATCCGCCTCTCTCATCCCTCTCTCCCCATTTCTAATCCCCATGTCCCCTTTCTAGTCCTCTCTTCTCTTTGTCCATCTCTAACCTTCCATCTCTCTCTCTCTCTCTCTTACTTAAACTAACCCCTTTTCCACCTCTCTTCATTTCTAACCCTTCTCTCCCCCTCTTTCTCACACTTTTAACCTTTTTCTTACACACATATTTAACTGCATCTGAGCAAGAGGCAAGAATTGACGGAATTCAATGATCTGGGTTATAGGACTGGTGGAGGTTGCAGAGATAATGACAAGCTCACAATGGGATTCGAGCAGGATGACATTTTTAAATTATACCATTAGAGATTATTAAAGCAAAGCATTTCCATTAAATTAAAATTGAAAGCAAAACGTTTGCATTTGGATTGTTCAAAATGATCGGTATTCCATTATTGCTTAACTGTACGATTGAAACCTTGATGATCTCACCATAAATTCTGTAATTGCAATTAATGTCTTTAATGGTTCGGTTTCTCCAGTTATTATGTTACTGTATGTGACATGTTGTTATCTAAAATATGCAAATTATGAAACTTTGTACTTCATATTTCATAAAGTGGCAGCAGTTCTGTACTTTTCTTTCATGTTTAAATTATGATATTTTATAATTTGCACTTTTAGCTCAATTTTGAAATTCGCTTTTGAAATCACAGCTACATTTCCGAAGGGTTGCAAAGACTTTATGGAAGTTCTTGTTTACGTAATGCCTAAAACAGTTAAAAGGGTAGAACATTGAAAGCTTTGCAATCACTGCTTTAACAGCAATAAGATAATAAACTGCAGAAACACAAATAGTGTTCACAAATACAATGTTCCCAGATTCTACTCACAATTCTCCCATGCATAGTTCAATTAAAGTATACACCTGTACACAGTGAGAAAAATACCATCACGTATATTTTCACCCACTTACAAATGGGATGAAGACAATTGGTACAAGTATAAATTTTGACACAAAGATATATTGCTTTCCCTTGGTGGAGAAATTAACAATATTTTCATATTTTCACATTGGGTTCCATGTTAAAATTTGACGGATGCCAATAATTGTAAGGATTTGGATATACACGATAGGTCTCAATGCACTGAGATCCCAGGCTCTTCTCTGTCTCTCAAGGCAAACTCTAAGACAAAGGCAGCTGTTCCTCCAGCAGATTTGAAATAAAACGTTAACATAGCTGTCATCCCTAAACCATTCCCAAGTGATTTCCCTTCGATCAATTTAGTTGGATACAAGAGGTAGTGTGCTTGGTAATACTCAGGGTGAATTAAGTTAATGTTGTCTACATTAGAAATTCAAACAATCCTCAAGCTCGAATTAATAATACCTTGGTTCACTTTGTTCACGGTTTTTGCATAGGTGTCCAGGGAAAAGCAACTGCAATTTGCTGCAGGCGAGGTTGATCTCCAGTGATTCGATCATGAAATTTGAAATAGACTCCATTATAAGGAGAATAATGTATTGTCAAGAGAGTTATTAAAGGTATCTATTGTTCCAAATGTGGTGAAGGTTGAAGAGATGTCCCAGGGCAATTACTGAAGAAGACATTACAATAGTTAGCATTTACTATGTCAAAACTCAAATTAAGTGGTTTCGTGCAATGAGTTCTCAAATTACAGTAACAGAGGAACTTGGAGAACGAATGACACTGCAGATGCTGGAATATGGAGCATAAACACAAATTGCTGTAAGCAGAAGAGTGGTAAAGAAGGTATAAAGCATTGAGTATAAGAGTCAGGAAGTCATGATGCAGCTCTATAGGAGTTTGGTTTGGCTTCATTTGGAGTAATGCGTGCAGTAACCCCATAACAGAAAGGAAGTGAAGGCTTTGGAAAGTATGCAGAGGTTTTTAACCAGAATGATTTTGGATTAGTGTGTATTAGTGTGTATTAGAGGGGATAGCTTTAATGTGGAGATGGGCATAGTTTATAGGAGATGTGTGTGGCAACTTTTTTTTTAATACAGATGGTGGTTAGTGCTTGGCGGGGGTGGTGGTTGAGGCAGATTCAAAGGTGGCATTTAAGAGACTTTTGGATAGGCAAATGGATATGCAGGGAATGATATGGATAATGTGCAGGCAGATAAAAGATGGTTGTCCTATTATCCAACTCAAGTCTCATGCCGCTGCAAAGCACCAGCCTTGCCACGGTGTTCTCAAAGTCCTCAATGTTATCTTAAAACTAATTTTGTCACCATTTATGCCCAACAGATACAGAACAAAGATTAAATTAAAATAATAAAGGCATCATAAAGTAAAAATATAGAAACAAATTAACTACAGGCACTGGTGTATACCAAAAAAAGACACACAGGGCTGGAGTAACTCAACTGGTCAAGCAGAATCTCTGGTGTAAGAGGATTGGTGACATTTTGAGTCGGGATTGAAGAAGGGTCCCGGCCTGAAACGGCAACCATCCATTCTCTCCAGAGATGCTGCCTGACCTGCTGATTTACTCCTGCACTTTGTGTCTATCTTAATTAAAACTATAATTATTTATAAAAGTTGAAAGAAACCAGGGCATGAGTGAAAATGTAAAACTAAACTTAAAGCTGAATAAAAATAGGTTAATTAAAAAAACAACATGCCTTTTTAACATATGACGTTAAAAACCAGGGCTCTGTGACCACAAGCCTTATATTGAATAAAGAAGGGGAAATTACGAGACTGATTTAAAAAAAAAATTATTTGCATCTCTGAAGTGCATAATTGAGAATTATCAGTTCACACAATATATCTTGACAAAGCTTAAAGTGATTGCTACCATGACATTTAGAATTATAAATTGGTATCTTGTGGCTTTGCATGATAATTTCTCCTCTAATTTGACTTAACGTTGCATTATATCCCATATTGCCACAGTCTTGTGTGGAAATGATTGCTGGAGATTTATTAGATGACTTGGTAATTTAGATTCATGTTGGAATGAAACTAGAATATTACAGTGTAATGGGGGATATGCCTCAAAGATCTAAAGTTTGTAATTATATTTTGCACAATTCGACAGATTTAGGTGCATCAAAGTCTACAAACAACCTAATTTGAAAGAAACTGCAGTCTCCGCATTGAATCCTTCACATCAGATAGGCTTATCACAATTAATAATTGTTGCCAAGAAGACTTGTCCCTATCCTTCCCAACACATTGTTAATGTTAGTGGTACAGAGGGAAAAAAACAATGCCATTCATTTCACAATTCCATGCATAAATGCACAATCTCGTTAGCTGGATGTGAACATTTCGTAATAAACCTTGCTGTATTATTCAAAGAGGCTCTTCTTCACTAAATTGCTTGGAAATCAAATGTTTCTAAGCTTCGTCCATTTTTGTCGTTTCAATTATGAGGACAATTTGTTGGCTGCAAAGTTTGAAAGGCGGGGATTGCAGGAATTGGTGCATGCGCATGTCTACCATTTTACGGACAACTCCAGGACAGATGACATGTTCATACATTTGTCATGAGAAGTTAGACCTTTTGCAGTGTAGCACAATTTGAAGTTCCACAACATAATAATTTCTTGAGCATGATTCTCAGAAGTCTTATTTACCTAACATCTGTTTGTGCCTGTGTGAGTATGCATATAGTATTTAGGTAAAAACATGGAATCAAATCCTTGAAAAACGATCTCATTTTTATTTACTAGCCTTAAGGACATCGTGTGCACAACCACTATTCTTCAGGCTGACTTGTGGAACTGCATAGATAGTGCATTTTAATCAGTAATGTCTTTTAGAAACGCTGGTTAATCACTGATAATGCTTTTTATGATTTCTGAGGTATTGTCATGACTGTTCAATACTGACGCCTTAGGTCTGGTATGACTGCTAAGACCTTGGCTCTGATTTCGCAAAGGTTTCATGAAGATGCAAGGTTTTACTTTCCCCTGCACGGAGAACCCGACCTTTCCCTGTCGGGTCTCCGTTGTTGTTGGGGCCTAGCACTGTGGAGCGGCCTCCAGCAGGAACATCCTGGGGCTCCAGTCACGGAGCTGCGGAGCTACTCACCATCGTGGAGCTGGCCGAGTCCGGAGCGGGTGGAGCGGTGGTGGCGCGCTGCTGCGACCCGACCCCGGGGATTCGGAGGCTCCAACTGCAGGTCTGGTAGACAGCAACACCGGGAGCCCGCGGGTCCCTGCTGGGAGACCGCTTTTCGGGGCTTCCGCAACGGCGACTTCTCCCACCCGAGTAGCGGGGTCGAGGATGACCTGGAGAGGGGCCTGACATCATCGCCCGGCGTGGCTTCAACGGCTGCGGGACTTTGCTAGCGCCCCGCCGGGGGCACCAACATCAAAACCCGGAGCGTGGCCTTGCACCACCCGGCGCGGCGTTAATGGCCGCGGGACAATTGTTGTCGCCCGCCGAGGGCTCTGACTTAGATTCTGACTTTGACTCTGACATCGGGGGAGAGGGAAGTGCAGGGGAGAGATAAGTTTTTTTGCCTTCCATCACAGCGAGGAGGAGATGCGCTGTGATGGATGTCTGTGTAAACTGTGTTGTGTCTTGGGTCTTTTTTTTCTTGTATGTATGACTGCAGAAACACCATTTCACTTGAGCCTCTATGAGGTTCAAGTGACAAATAAATTGTATTGTATTGTATTGTATTGTATTGTATTGTATTGTATTGTATTGTAAGATGCAAGGTTTTATTCAAATGTTTGTGAAACTGCATGATTAGCGCTTCAATCATTCAACTTGTCACCAGTCAAAATGAAACACTTCATCGTTAAACATGCACTGTCCATGACGATTTCAGACCTAACATTCATTGGGTTAATGTAGGATCAGGAAACACAAGGAACTGCAAATTCTGGAATTTTGGGTCAAACCTAAAGTGCTGGAGTAACACAGTGGGTCAGGCTACCCGCGTTACCCCAGCACCTTGTGTAATGTAGGATCACAAGCTCACGGTTACGTAATTAGTGAGTTTAAAATCATTTAACAAGAATACAGAGCCTCAGTTTGGCAGAAAATGTATCTCAGTGAAAACGCACCTGGAAATGGCAAAGTTACCACAATGAAAAGTCTCCTGAAACACACAGCAACAGTTATTTTAATAAAGAAAGACACAAAGTGCTGGAGTAACTCAGCAGCTCTGGAGAACATGTACAGGTGAGATTTTGGGTTGCGACCCATCTGTAAATAATTTAAACCTTGGACGTGCTAAGCACCATCAACAAAACCACAAATGGACTCCTATGAATGTTCAACATTTCAATATTATATTGTTTAGTTAATCAGTATGCCACCAAAGCAGATTAAAAACATGTTTTAACGTGACCTCTTCATGAAACTTCACTGTTTTAAAAATAAATACAACAACAACATCCCCCATCATTGGGAAATATTCAAGACATTTACAGCAATTTAGTAAATATAAAGAACTGAATCCCACACACATGTCGCTCAGAGCAGAATTATACAGGGTGTAAATTTATTGAGTGGAGGGACCTGTATTATTCTTCAATGGAGACATAAGAAACGGCAGATGCTGGAATCCTGAGCAAAAGCAGTCCTGGAAAAACACAGTGGGTCAGGCAGCATCTGTAAAGGAACTGGACTGACAATGTTTCATGGTGGGATCTTTCTTTACACGTTCTTCCTGAGAAGATTACAGAGAGTCGGTTTGTCAAGGAGGACTCTCTGTAACTTCTACAGGTGCACAGTAGAGAGCATGCTGACCGGTTGCATCATGGCTTGGTTTGGCAACTTGAGCGCCGTGGAGAGGAAAAGACTACAAAAAGTAGTAAACACTGCCCAGTCCATCATCGGCTCTGACCTTCCTTCCATCGAGGGGATTTATCGCAGTCGCTGCCTCAAAAAGGCTGGCAGTATCATCAAAGACCCACACCATCCTGGCCACACACTCATCTCCCTGCTACCTTCAGGTAGAAGATGGTACAGGAGCCTGAAGACTGCAACAACCAGGTTCAGGAATAGCTACTTCCCCACAGTCATCAGGCTATTATACCTGGCTCGGACAAAACTCTGATCATTAATAACCCATTATTTGTTATTTGCACTTTATCAGTTTATTTATTCATGTGTGTATATATTTATATAATGGTATATGGACACACTGATCTGTTTTGTAGTTAATGCCGACTATGTTCTGTGTGCTGAAGCAAAGCAAAAATGTCATTGTCCTATCAGGGACACTTGGCAATAAACTCACTTGAACTTGAACTGTGTCTCGAGTTCTCTATTTTTCTTGCAGTGAATATTTTCAAATAGTAGGATCATCAAAATGACATTACCTGGTCTCTGAACTTGAAAACAAATGGGATCCAGCCATTTTTAAATTGCCTGCTGCGCTTGGCTAAATGATAACAGTTTACATTTGACTGCGAGTTGCACTGAGAAGCCTACAGAGATGAAAGGCACTACAATATGTACATTTTAAAAATTCCTTCCTGTCATTTGTGAATGCAGATCTCTTACACGATTATTAATCTGTACACGTTAATTGACCTTTCATGTATTGAACACTGGTTCTTTTATGCACACACACCGCTGTTTGGTGCCATAAGCAACAGAGAACAATTATTCAGCCTTGGCTCATGATTTCAAGCTCACCAAGAAATGTGATTGATAGAATAACATTTGCTTAAGACTCCGACAATGCATTTTCATGATCTGCGGGGAGAGATCGCAATGAAGCCTGAAGACAAGCCCACTGGTTCTCACCTCCCCATTGTACTTTAAATCACACAATAGCAAATAGCTGAAATTGAGAAAATATGCCAATAGCAAAAAATATATTATAAATGGAAAAAGCACAAGGCAAGATTACCTGCCACAAATTTGGGCTCTGACTTGGGCTCTGACTTTGACTCTGACATCGGGGGGAGAGGGAAGTGCAGGGGAGAGATAAGTTTTTTTGCCTTCCAAAACAGCGAGGAGGAGATGCGCTGTGATGGATGTCTGTGTAAATTGTGTTGTGTCTTGGGTCTTTTTTTTCTTGTATGTATGACTGCAGAAACAACATTTCACTTGAGCCTCTATGAGGTTCAAGTGACAAATACATTGTATTGTATATTGTAAATTGACTATACGGCTGCATAAGACATGCGTGTCATCTTAATCTGCTTTTTACTGAAGTTGAAAATAAGACACAAATGACAAGGCATAATTATTGAGTGAATGAAGAGGAAGTGTATCTATGGCCGAAGAAGGGCGGCACGGTGGCGCAGAGGTAAAGTTGGTGCCTTTCAGCGCCAGAGACCCGGCTTCGATCCTGTCTAAGGGTGCTATCTGTACAGAATTCGTATGTTCTCCCCATAACCTGCGGAAATTTTCACCAGGAGCTCTGGTTTCCTCCCACAATCCAAAGACATACAGGTTTGTAGGTTATTTGGCCTAAAATTCAAAATTGTCCCTAGTGTGTGTAGGACAGTGTAGTGTGCGGGGATCACTGGTCGGCATGTACTCAATGGGCCAAAGAGCCTGTTTCCTTGCAGAATCTCTAAACTAAAGTGAGTCCGAAGAATGGTCCCAGCCCGAAACGTCACCCATCCAGTTTCTCCAGACATGCTGCCTGACCGACTGAGTTACTCCAGCACTTTGTGTCTATCACCGGAGTAACTCTGTGGGTCAGGCAGCATTTGTGGAGAACATGAATTGGTGACGTTTTAGGTCGGGACCCTTCCTCAGACAGTGTGACGGTGTAATGTGGGTGATAGCAAAGTCTCGTTGCGCCTCATGTATTTTCTGAAATCCTTAAATTGGCGGTGCATGGTAATTTGCAGGAAAATATCAAATTGATAATCTGTTTATCTTTGCCCTACAATATTATTTAGTTTAGATATGCAGCTTGGAAACAGACCCCATGGTCCAACGTGTCCACCACAATCATCCATCACCCGTTCACACTAGTTCCATGTTATCCCACTTTCTCATCCACTCCCAACATATGTGGGAATTTTGCGGAGGCCAATTAGCCTATAATTCCGTACGCCTTTGGGATGTGGGAGGAAACTGGAGTACGTGGAGGAAACCTACTCGGTCACATGGAGAACATGCAAACTCCATACAGACAACACAAAAGGTCAGCACGAATGTGATTCTATTAAATGATGCAAGATAGTGAAGTCTATATTAGCACTTTGACAAGGGTCTGGGAAAAATTGCAACCAATAATTCTGCTGAAATATGGAGCAAGGATTATTGAATCTGAAGCATACAGAAAGATTGTCTTTGTACAATGTGAAAATACTTTACATCAGACTGCATCTTGAGTTTGAATGTCAATTGAAAGTACTTGTAACAGTAATATCATTCGTCCACGATGGATGTACATCCAAGTGTGAAAAATGCAGATCAAATCAATTATATTTTTATAATTGATTTGATCTGCCATTTTCACACTTTCCATTCACTTTGTACTCTTCCATTTCTCCAGCTTCTCTCTTCCCTGTCTCAGTCTAAAGAAGCATCACCCATTCCTTCTCTCCAGAGATGCTGCCTGACACGTTGACTTACTCCAGCATTTTATGTCTATCTTCAGTGTAAACCAGCATCTACAGTTCCTATACGTAAAATTTTTGAATATAGTTTAAACAAAATCTACTTTTATTTTCCACTGGCCGGATGGAGAAGTTTATCTTATTTATTTGTATGTGACAGCTCTTAGATCATAGCACTGGATTCAATAATACACCTCATTCTCTCTTCACTGGTGCTAACTGTTAGTCCATAGACTTTACTTTAGACTTTAGAGATAGAGCATGGAAACAGGCCTTTAGGTCCACCGAGTCTACGCAGACCAGTGATCACTTGTACACAAGTTCTATCTATCCGACACATTTGGGACAATTTACAGAAGCCAAATAACCTACAAACCTGCATATCTTTGGGATGTGGGAGGAAACCGGAGCACTCGGAGAAAACCCACGCGGTCACAGAGAGGACGTACAGACTCTGTACAGACAGCACCCGTAGTCAGGATCAAACCCGGGTCTCTGGTGCTATAAGGCATTAACTTTAATGCAGCGCCACTGTGCCACCACTGTTCTGCTGAGTATTCCAGCATTCTATTTTATTTCAGATTTCTAAAACTTGTAGTTGGCATCTCACAGTTCCAGCACTGATTTTATTTTCTCTTGCCGTGGCCTTTATTTCTTTCTTTCTATTTTCATTTCTTCACTCAGATCAGCTGATTAACACGCTTTCATCATCCACTCTTAGATGGTGTCAGCAGCAATATTTCATTTTGAGCGCCATCCTATTATCTCTGTTCCATCTTGTTCCCTCTGTTCTCCCCATCTCTTGCCCCTCTACCACTAAAGCTGGATTTGTTTTCTCACCTCCCCAGTTCTAAGCTATTGCAGCAGAGTTCTAAGGAAAGGTAACATGCAAACTGGAGGAACATCACCTCATATTCTGCTTGGAAAGCTTACAGCGTGAAGGTGCGATCATTGAATCCTGCAATTTTAGGTAACCCCTGTAAACACACCTGCCTCCTTCCCCCCCCCCACCCTTCTCTTCCCAGTGCCCCATCCAGATTCACACCAACTTCTTTCCCCCCCCCTCCTTCGGACCGCGTCCACCTATATTCCTTCTTCTATCTTCACCATTCACACTTCTTTTATTCTTATCACACATTCTTTTGTCTTTTCATCCATGACCTCTCTTCCAGCTTTCTTCCCACTCCCCACCACAATCAGTCTGAAGAAGGGTCCCGTCCCGAGAAATCGCCTATCCATGTTTTCCAGAGATTCTGCCAGATCCGCTGAGTCACTCCAGCACTTTGTGTCATTTTTTTCTAAATAAAGCACCTGCAGTTCCTTATCTCTCCAAAGAAGGATCATTGCCTTGAAATGTTTTTCTGCGTCTCTCTCCACAGATGCTGCCTAACCCTGTTGAGTAATCCCAGCACGTTTTATCTAGTTTGATTTTAAACATCTCGACTAACAATAATGAGGTGAAGGAATTCACAAAATTCACCTCTATATTTATATAGGGAGTTTTATTAAAATGTCGAGAGTTTTATTACATTTTTACTTGTCGATGCTATTTTTTAATCCTGTGAATCAGCAAACACTTGGACAGCAGAACACTGATGAGTAAACCAAAGTAAACCTGTTTTGCACAAGATGTTCCAGAACATCTTGTTAAAGGATCTGAAACAAAAATCTCACTAACAAAAACACTATTTCAATTAAGTTTATTGTTGGCAGCAAGACTGACTGTTGAACAGTAACATGCCCAGTGGCGGCACAGTGTCACTGTAGAGTTGCTGCCTCATCGTGCCAGAGACCCGGGTACGATCCCGACTACGGGTGCACAGTACACAGTTTGTACCTTCTCCCTTTGAGCACGTGGGTTTTCTCCGGGTGCTCAGGTTTCCTCCCACACTCCAAAGACAAGCAGGTTTGTAGGTTCATTGGCTTCAGTAAAAATTGTAAATTGGCCCTAGTGTGTAGGAGAATGTTAGTATAGGGGGTGATCTCTGGTCGGCAGACTTGGTTGCCACATTGTATCTTTAAAGTCTAAAGTAAAGCCCTGGAAGGTTTATTATCCAAAATGCGTAAACATTGTAATATTATTTTCAAAATATACGCCGAAGAAGCTTGATACATGTTTATACAAAATGGATTGGAAATTGCAAAGAAATGCCAGTTTAGTCCCAAGCCTTTCTGCTGAAGGAAGTCACATGAAATCAAACAATCTTAATTTTGACATCCAGTTTTGTCATTTAAAAATGCTACATTTATAACTGCATGAAGACATTTTTGGAAAAAAAAAGTAATGCAGTCATGTCGTTACTGAAAAAGGTTGAGGATTATGCTCATCAACACTTCAAGAAGTGAAAAGTTGCACTAGTGACATCTGTTGATTTTAGAATCCCTGGATAATCATGTCTCTGGTGTGAAACTGTTAATTTTGTAACACAGTTTCTCTTCCAGAAATGGCAGTCACAAAATTTAATAAAACTATATTTACATGCAGTCCGCAGAAGGGTCTCGACCCAAAAATTCACCTATTCCTTTTCTACAGACCCGCTGAGTTACTCCATCACTGTGTGTCTATCCAGAATTATTTATCTCCACTGCCTCATTTTGACAACAGTGATAACAGATGATCTTCATTACAAAGGCTACAAATACATGCATGAAACAATGTTAGTAGGCATCTAATCTATGTCATTCGACAACATCAAAAGACAATTTTACTGACTTTGGGTCCACTGTTAATTTGGCCAAACTAAGTAGTTATTATGTATACGCTTTCAAGAAGTGAGCCCTTTCATTGCTTTTTATGGAATGCAATTTATCATGTATTAAAGATCATTTTCTGCATATTTCTATTTCTGACTGAAAGGATTCTGTCATTTTTCTTTGCCTATCCACTCCTGGTATTCAAATAGAAATATTATCAATAGAGATTTCATTCAGCTGCACGGGACAATGGCAAGATACCTTTCAAAAAGCCTCTTAACATATTAAAAAGCTTTTCAGCTTTTGACAGGGTAGGAAGAGGTATTTGAGATAAAAGTTGATTTAAATGAGGGGAATTAAATTGTGAACCTTCTCACAACTGAGAGAGAAATCTGGAGAAGAATTAAGGAACATATCAACCTTTTGATTCATTTGTTGCATGAGGTGCCATTTGCCATTATCATCGCTTTTGATAGAAGTTTCCAGCATTAAAATGGGCGAGAAAAGGTCATGCTATGACTGCAAATTAACCACACAGAACTACTCTAAAATTCAAACATCACCCTCTTCCAGATGGAGTTGCTGCAACAATTTGTATTTAAATGCAACTTATTCAGGAGCCATTATTAGTGTCACTGAAGTAACAAGAGTAGCAATTGAAAACTTCAATGCTTTATAACAATTAGAGTTTTACACATTTAAGGTCAACCTTTGGCAGATAAAACCAACGGACAATTGGATGCTATCTGTAGAGAATCATTCAATACAAAACACCACTATGACTTAAAAGTGCCTGGGCATACAATGATTTTTTTTAATGATAACAAGTGTATATTTTATTTGTGCATTTCAACTGACAATTTTATGTTAACAGAACTGATGGAAGAAAACTGATTCCCTTTTGGAATTTAAATTAAAAGTTTTTTTCCCTTTTGATCATAAAAGGAAACACATTCTAATCTGAGTTTCCAATGTTCTTACTCAGATGATAATGTATCCATTTCATCAAATTTACAAGTACCTCTCAAACCCCATGAGATTGGTCTCATAATCTCCTTTAAAAAAACATTCATAGCTTTTGGTTTAAACATCCCACAATCTCTAATGTTAAAATAATAAGGTAATGTTTCTCTCTTTTAATATTTAGCTTCATCCCAGATCAAACACCACTGAACAAATGCTCTGCTGAGTCTGAAGAAGGGTCTCGACCTGAAACGTCACCCATTCCTTCTCTCCAGAGATGCTGCCTGGCCCGCTGAGTTACTCCAGCATTTTGAGTCTACCCTGAGTTTCACATGTGGTTTGTGAGATGAATCTCAATTCTTTCTCTCTCTCTTGTTTGAATTTCTTGACTTTCGTGATGCTGATACGAGAATTTGTGAATTTATCAAGTTGTTAATGTGGAGCATGAAATTTTGCATCTACTGCGTCAAATAGTAGGCTCATGCTTTGGTACGGATCGCTCTGCCCTGCCATTTGCTATAAGACAACTGGAATAAACACAGAACACGACAATGTGAAAGATCAAAGATCGACACAAAATGCTAGAGTAACTCAGTGGGACAGGCAGCATATCTGGAGGAAAGGAATAAGTGACGTTTCGGTTCGAGACCGTTCTTCAGACCTGATGAAGGATCTGAAAAACGGTTTTGACCCGAAATTTCACCTATTGCTTATCTCCAGAGATGCTGCCTGACCAATTGAGTTACTCTAGCATTTTATGTCTATCTTCGGTGTAAATCAGCATCTGCAGTTCCTTCCTACACAATATAAAAGATTATTTGGTTAATTTCTAAAAATAACTGCAATGTCACCTACTATCTATTCGTTATCATTTAAACAATTAAAAACATTTTTGATACTTTTATCTTCCTTGGATATCCATTTCAGGTTTCAAACATACGGTGGACTCAAAATGCTGGAGTAACTCAGCAGGACAGGCAGCAGTTCTGGAAAGAAGGAATGGGTGACGTTTCGGGTCGAGACCCTTCTTCAGACTGGTGTCAGGGGAGTGGGCGACACCGAGATAAAATGTAGTCGGAGACAGTAAGACTGGTGGGAGAACTGGGAAGGGGGAGGGGATGGAGAGAGAGGGAAAACAAGGGTCATTTGAAGTTTGAGAAGTCAATGTTCATACCGCTGGGGTGTAAGCCACCCAAGCAAAATATGAGGTGCTGTTCCTTCAAACATGCATTGTGCGTTGAAGAATATCCGATTAGCCTGAAAATGTTCCTTTGGTACAGTAAATCCAGAGCCTTGAATTGATGTAATGCACTGGTTCAGAAGATCATGTCATAGGAGCAGAATTTGGCTATTTGACTCATTGAGTCTACTATACCATTCAATCGTGGCTGATCTATATTCCTCTCCCAACCCCATTCTCATGTCTTCTCCGTGTAACCCCTGATATCCTTACTAATCAAGAATCTGTCAATTTCCACCTAAAAATAC
This sequence comes from Leucoraja erinaceus, assembly GCF_028641065.1. NCBI lineage: Eukaryota > Metazoa > Chordata > Chondrichthyes > Rajiformes > Rajidae > Leucoraja > Leucoraja erinaceus. Next base: position 20,251,410 of record NC_073389.1, on the reverse strand, counting down.
CCAATGCCTCCTCAGCTACCTGTGGCAATGAATTCCACAGATTCACCACCCTCTGACGAATGAAATTCCTTCTCATCTTTCTAAAGGTACATCCTGAGGCTAGACCCTCTGGTTCCAGACTCTCCCACGAGTGGAAACATCCTCTCCGTATCTTCACTATCCATGCCTTTCAATGTTCGGTAAATTGCAATATATATCTTTTATATACTCATGACATTGGCAAGGTTAGTTCACCACAGTATATCATCATTACTTGGAGATCCTCTCCTTTCTATGGCCAGGAAGGCAAAGCTTCTATGGCTTCTCGTGACGGTGTTAACAAATGATTACTTTGTTCATATTATGATTACTTCCACATTATCTCTAATTACAAACTGCAGAAATAGAACAATGTCATTAGAGCAATTCAGTAACCTGAAATCAAAGTAGATTGAGCACTTTTGAAAATACATTGCATTGTGCCATACCTGGATGGTTTCAGTGTTGTGTTAAGCAGGTAGAAAAACTAATTTAGAGACAGCCCGATCCAAGGTTACGCACTAAGTTAGCAAATCCGAAACTAATCACATAAATTTCATTTAATGATGGCACCATGATATGACACCAAGTAATTCTGAAGACTAAAACAAGATTTTCCATCTCAACACTCTAAATTAACACAATTTCTGTGACCATTCAGCACCTCTTTTGGACAATCACAGCTCTATAATGCAAAGTAATTTAGCATTTTGATTATAATTTGCGTGGAAAAAAAGTGGAGCGATCAAATCCAATTCCAGCATTTTCAGTGTCTGTAGAAATACAACGCACGGATGCTGATAGAATGAAAAAATAAAATATCAAACTGTGTGTGAAATTAGACCTTGAGACTCTGCTTAAACTGAATTAAACAACAGGATTTACAATATAAAATCACCATAAAATAATATCTGATTCTACAATTACCAAGAGCTTAGGCATAATATACTCCAGAGAATTTGTCTATTTCTCACTGTCAATTTTATGCCTCTTTTCACTTCAATAGAACAATTACAGATAATCTCAGAAGGCTGTAAGTAGACGTGGAACAAACAAGTTTCAGCTTTAGAGTGAAAATTATTTTAATCTGAAAACACCATGAAGTTCCTGTCTAATCAAATCCCTCGTGCAAAAGTTTAAACTATGATATTAAGGTAATCTTTAAAGGTGAAGGGGAAAAGATTTAATTTTAAGGTGAAGGGGAAAACGGGAAAATATTTAATAGGAATCTGAGGGGAAACCATTTATAGAAAGGGTGATGGGTGTATGGAACGAGTACAGTTGACAGAACTAGTGTACAGGTGATTACTGATTGGCATGGATTCGGCGGGCTGTTTCCTCGCTGTATCTCAAACTAAAGCACTGTTAGCCGAGTATTACTCTCTCCACAGTCCAATGCAACATCAACCACGAATATATCATCAAGTATCTTCATCAGAGTTCCAATCCATAATCCTATAAAGTAGTGCCTCCATCAAACTATGCTTCTCACTTAATTAAACTTCATTAAACTCTAAAGAAAAACACAAAATGCTGGAGTAACTCAGCGGGTCAGGCAGCATCTCTGGACAAATGGATAGGTGACATTTTGGGTCAGGACCCTACTTGAGGTTATTCATTTCAGGTTGTGATCCTGAAGGAAGTTCCCAACTCAAAGCATCACTTATCCATGTGTAGTAAGGACTGTAGATGCTGGTTTAAACCGAAGGTAGACACAAAAAGCTGGAGTAACTCAGTGGGACAAACAGCATCTCTGGAGTGAAGTAATGGGTGACTGAAGAAGGGCCTCGACCCGAAACGTCACCCATTCCTTCTCTCCAGAGATGCTGCTAGCCCTGCTGAGTTACTCCAGCTTTTTTTGTCTATCATCACTTATCCATGTTCTCCAGAGACACTGCTTGATCCGCTGAGCTACTCGAGCACTTTGTGTCTTTCTTTCGTTAAAACCAGCATCTGCAGTTCTTTGTTATTTCATTAAACACTCTCCAGGATTGAATGTTGGGACCATCCATTTCCCTTGAAAATTAGCTGAATAGCAAGTGTTTCTGACTACCTTTTTCATGGTAACATGAATTAGATTTTGAGATGGTTTAACTTTACGTATTCCGTTGTGACCGTACAATGATTTGTACTGACATGGACAATGTGCACACATCGGCATTTCACAGTAATTAATTACTAAATAACAATTTAATTATACATATATTATAGAATTCCTGCTAGAACATTCTTTATTTGTTTTTAATTCCTTCATGAATTGAAATACAAACATGTGTAGTTTATCTTCAAGTAGAGGACATTAATTTTTTCACCAATGTTGTCAGAACTATTTACAAATATGCTTACTTTTAACTAAAGGCTTAAATATATATACATATTATAAAATTATATATAATTATATAATTATATAATTATATATAAAATTATGTAACAGAAATACATAATATATATATATTTCTGTTACATAATTTTCAGATGTTCAGATGAAGTAATCAGCTATAAACTATGAACGATCATTGCTAGTTTTGTGGTACTTTCTTTTTCAATCTTTTACAGCAGGTAAATTGTCCAAAGACACTAATAAAAATATTACAGATTCTTAAAACCATTCACCCAGTAACCTAGAAGAAGTAAATAAACTCTACTTGTATTTATCCATGGAGATCATTTATGTAAAATATGAATGAAACCAGTCAAGATTTCAAAATTCTAAAATCGACAAAATATTTTTAAATCTTATATGTTTTCTGTGATGTTGCTGTGTGGCTTTCCCGAGTTTGTCACCTAGAAAATCAAAATTTAGATTTTGGGAGCTGTATCACAATGATCCAGATAATTAATGAAATGCACTAAAAGTGTTTTTGTAACTATTATTAGGCAAATTATAGAATCAGTTCAGTTTTTCTTGCTGACTGATGTTGTATATTGCTGAGCAGGTAATGTGCTGGACAAATCGATACCAACTAGTGAGGTTTTCTCTCAATCCTATGGAATATTTGTTCATTGTAGGTTATGTGGACAAAACATTGTGAGGATGCTGTTCATAGACTACAGTTCAGCCTTCAACACGATAGTCCCCACCAGACTGGCCGGGAAGCTACTGGAATTGGGGCTCAACACCTCCCTGTGTGCCTGGGTCCTGGACTTTCTCACCGCCAGGCCCCAGGTGGTCAAGATGGGAGGGAATACATCGAAGTCCCTTGCCCCTCACCCTGAGCACAGGATCGCCCCAGGGTTGCGTCCTCAGCCCCCTATTGTACTCCCTGTACACACATGACTGTGTGGCTAGGTTCAGCTCCAATTCAATAATTCAGTTTGCTGATGACACTGTGGTGGTGGGCCTGATCTCAGACAATGATGAGAGGGCCTACCGGGAGGAGGTGGCTGATCTAGCACTCTGGTGCCAGGAGAACAGCCTCCTCTTGAACATCAAAAAAACGAAGGAGCTGATCATGGACTTTAGGAGGGCACATCATCCGAGGACGTACACTCCATTGAGTATAAATGGGGATCCTGTGGATAGGGTGAACTGTTTTAAATATCTGGGAGCCCACATCTCTGAGGATATGACATGGTCATCACACGCCTCAGCACTGGTGAGTAAGGCAAGGCAGCGCCTTTACCACCTCAGGCAATTGAGGAAATTCAGAGTGTCTCCGAGGATCCTCCAGTGCTTCTACGCAGCGGCAGTGGAAAGCATCTTGTCCGGGAACATTACCATCTGGTTCGGGAATTGCTCTGCCAAGGACAAGAAGGCTCTGCAGAGAGTAGTGCGTTCGACCGAACGCACTATGGGAACTCCACTCACCCCCCTGCAGGAACTATACAACAGGAGGTGCAACTCCAGAGCAAACAAAATCATGAGAGACCTCTTCCACCCCTGCAACGGACTGTTCCAGCCGCTACGGTCAGGCAAACGCCTCCGTTGCCATGCAGCGAGAACGGAGAGGTTGAGAAGGAGTTTCTTCCCAGAGGCAATTCGGACTGTAAACGCCTTTCTCACCAGGGACTAACTGTACAGAACGTTTTTCCTTCTATTATTTATTATGTAAAATAATATGTGTGTTATGATTGTGTTTATAATTTGTTTGGTTGTTTTGTTGTTCCGCGAGCATTGCCACTTTCATTTCACTGCACATCTCGTATGTGTATGTGACAAATAAACTTGACTTGACTTGACTTGACTTGACATTGCACATATTGTCATGATTCCAAATACCATGTTCATTTCTGACAATAAGGAACTAGTTGTATGCATTCTATTTGCTTCAATTCTTCTGTCAAATGACAGAAGTATCGTGGAATTCCATGAAATCAAAAGCAGTGAGAATGTATCCAAAGCCAACAATTTATCAATATCCAACTGCTCCATTCATCACTTTGATAGGTTGGTAAATTACATTGAAGGGAAAAGTAAGTGAACCTGCATTAAAATATATATTTCTGCGGAAGACATTGCGGGAGAGGTATTTGATCACATGAAATGAAAGTGCCATACAATATTGCACAGCATTTCCAAAATACACTTTCACCAAAGTCAATAGATTTAAGTGGCGTCAATTAAGTCAACAGGCAACATATCAATGTGTAGAAAGGAACCCCACAACAGAAGGGGGAGGGGTTGTGCAGTTTGATAGCCACAGAGAAGAAGGATCTCCTGTGGCGTTCTGTGCTGCATCTTGGTGGAACCAGTCTGTTACTGAAGGTACTCCTCAGGTTGACCAGTGTGTCATGGAGGGGGTGAGCTGTATTGTCCAAGATGCTTCACAGTTTGTGGAGCATGCTCCCCTCCATGACCATCTCCCATGAATCCAACTCCACCCCAGGACAGAGCCAGCCTTCCTGATGACTTTGTTAATAGTTTGTCAATCTATCATGGCCAGTTTGATGGCCAGCATTATTTGTGCAAAACTAACTAAGGTTAAGAATATCAATGTCATTGTCCCTATGTAATTATTGACAGCAGTTTATTTGAATATTGAGCAACGGGCAATCAAATGACAAAATTTACATCATGAAAATACCAGAACATTGAACAACATTTCTGAACACTTTTCTGACTTGAAAAACTGATAATGATCCTACCAAATTGATTGACTTTTGCCATCTTTTGGCATATTCACCCAAATATCATATTTTATCTTTTCCTCACTCAAAGCCTCAACATTGATTCTTTACATTAATTTAATACAGAGGAATGCCGAGTAGTTCAACAATAATCAGTAATGTTAAACTAAAATGGTGCCAACAACGTATAACATTGTATTTCCACGGTCATAAGAAAAATATTAAAACATATGATGCATTAGCTTGATTTCAGGGGATTCCGCACATATGTTGCCCATTTTTGCACACATACTCCAATTTAATTCATTGATTTATATTCTGCATTTATTTTAATATCAAAATAATCTGCTCTTTCGAAAAACAATTTATTTTAGCCACCAGGGATCTGCATGTTGCTATTGAGTCTAAAGCTGTTGTACACAATAAATAAGTTAGTCAGTATTTGAACAGTCTTTCAACAGTATTAGCTGTGACTACAGACACAATTATTCAGACAGAGCGGCCTTATCTGAAACCTTTTGGCTACTGCGGTTGGTTTCTATAAAGGGCATTGCTGTGTCGACTTTGAAATGAATGATTGACCCCTTTTATTACCCTATCACATAGAAAAAAAACAAGCATGGCAGGTATTATAATGAAAATGACAGCAATCTTCTCAGTAAATCCCAGTTACAGACACATGATTTGGACCATCCTTCCACTATTTCAAGGGAATTAATTAGCTCAGAAATTTGAGCGAGCCTGTATTAAATTCTAATTTTTGTTCTGTGCAAAATAACAAGATGACTGACTGCCTGTGACAGATAAAGATTTAAAGGAAAGGGATGATTAATGAGGAAATGGATTGCAGAGACTCTCGGGAAAACACCTTGACAATACTTTCACACAACAGGTAAACAATTTTCAAACTTGATTATCCGTTGCCAGACACTTCAACAGAAAGTAAAGCATTGTTAATCAATTAAGTAACTAACAGTTAACCGTTTATTTTATCCTCTTACACATGGCCAGAGAAACAAAGCAACCATTAGGATTTCAGTCCCCCCTGCACCTCTTGCCTTACACCGTCAGACACCTCCAAGATAATATTTCATATTGCAAGAAGTTGGAGATGCAGAGCAAGGGAAAGCTATATATAGTTAAAACAACATCCAGCTGGTCAATAGATTGGAGAAGAGGCAAATGTCATCAGGCAACATATCTATTTGTACCACCCCTTGCTCCCTGAGGTATATGGATAGGAAAGGTTTTTGACAGATAAGGCCCAAATGCAGACTATTGAGAGGAGCTTGGAAGGTTGCATCTTGGTCAGCATGGATGATTTGGGCTGTTTTTTATGCTGAATAACTCTCTGACTTCATGTTCCCCGAGAAATTCTACATGATAATAATCATGACAATGACGTTAATGGCTCTAATATTTGATAAAGCTTGAGTGTGGTTTTACCAGTTGCTTTATGGGTGAGGCTAGGATGTTGTGCCCCTTCCTTTAAATGCACTTGGCTCCACTTTACAATGTCTAAGCTATTGCATGGGGCTTCACCACTTTAGTTTAGTACAGTTTTTACCAGCAAATCAACGTGGTAGATATGCAACAGGCCAGTCAGAGAAGGAACTGCAGATGACGGTTTAAACCGAAGATAGATACAAAATGCTGGAGTAAATCAGTGGGACAGGCAGTATCTCAGGAGAGAAGGAATGGGTGATGTTTCGGGTCAAGACCCTTCTTCAGATGGGTAAGTAAGCTGGTGGTTTCCTTATGGGACCAAGAAGATAAAAAAAGGTAAAAAAAGACCAAGAAGATATAGTAGAGGCAAAGTTGAAAACTAATGTAAAGATACTCCAAAGAATGTCCATTGTAAAGGATATCTCCAGTATTTTCTGTTTTTATTAAACAATTATAATGTGTAAAAGCCATTTCGACAGGTATGTGGATCAAAAAGGTTTAGAGGGATATGAGCCAAGCACAGGCAAATGGGACTGGCTTAGATGGACATCATAGTCGACATGGATGAGATGGTACGAAGAACCAGTTTCTGTGTAAGGTGACCACAAATCCATGACTCTATTTCAGATTTTTAGCATCAGCAGCTCGTTGATTTTCATTACTCATAAATATAAATTTGTCATTAATAAATTAAACATGGAATTCAGCAAAACCTCACAGAGTTAAATGCAAAACCGACTCCCACATATGAGGCAAATAGCATTGATGCATTTGATAAAGAAGTGTTATAAATAAATGGTGGGGAAGAAAATATTATGTAGATAGGGCTGGATGAAGTAAGGTGGGAGCAAGCTTATAAACGGCATGGGCTGGTATGGGCCATCTGGGCTGAAGTGCATATTTCTGCTGCAAATTCTGCGCACTTCTAAGTTCAGTCGCATAAGGCAGTATGTCCCTGTGTTTAATGCCAAAGGAGTTCAATTAGTGAAAATGAAAATAAAACGATTCTACTTAATGGCACTTCAGCTGGAACAACCCATTTAAATAATAAAAGCTTGTTTCAGCTATTTCACGTTGCTCTGGAATGAGAAGTTATTAAAATGCATACAATTCCTAAGGGGTTTTGCACACTAGATATTGGGAGGTCATTTCAACAGGCAGGGGAATCAGGGGCCACAACCACAGAATAAAGGAAAAACCGAGATAAGAAACAAATGTTTACTTAAATGGATTGTATGTCTTTAAAATTCTCAACCCAGGAAGGCTATGGAAGCTCATATCTTTAATCTTATATGCTAAAAATTCTTATATACTGAAAAGTCTCAATCAACATATATCCAAGGGTCTTACAAAAAGTATTTTCTGACAGTCCAGAGAGGTTCCGTTACATTGTAAATATCCAATGGAACTCCTTTAGTTTAGTTTAGTTTAGTTTAGTTTAAAGATACAGTACGGAAACCGGCTCTTCGGCCCACCGACACCGCCATCACCCGTGCACTAGTTCTATCCTACACACTAGGGGCAAGTTACAGAAGCCAACAAACCTACAAACCTATATGTCTTGGAGTGGTGGGAGGAAACCAGAACACCCGGTGAAAGCCCACACAATCACAGGGAGAACGTATATAAACTCCGCACAGCCGGCACTCGTAGTCAGGATCGAATCCAGGTCTCTGCCGCTGTGAGGCTGCAACTCTACCGCTGCACCACTGTGCTTCTCCTTGTTATGTAATAACCTTTTTTATAATAACCAGTTCCATCATCACACAACTGAGACAGTCCAGGGAGGTTCCGTTAAATTGTAAATAGCAAATGCAACTCTTTTATTCAAATAGGAGGGGGATTGAAGGCAGATACTCCAGGTCAGTTAGCTTAATTTCTGTCACAGGGAAAAGGTCAAAAGCTCTTATTAAAAATCTAATCGCTGAGCATAAGATAATCAAGCAAAGTCAATGTGGATTTATGAAAGGGAATTTATATTTGAACAAATTATTTAAGTTCCTTGCCTGCCATGGATGTGGCATCAGTAGGCTGGGAGATGGCGAATATTGTTTAATAAGGGTTGCAAAGACAAGCTAGGGAACCACATGGCAATGAGGCTGTCATTAGTGGTGGGACAGTTACAGGAAGGGATTCAGAGGCACAAGATCCACCTGCATTTGGAAATGCAAGGACTCAGGTGGGTAAAAAGGGATATTGGTAGCTTAAATGAGAGGTAAAATAAAACATAGGAAATAGGAAGAAAATAGGAAGATAGTCTGGGAAATGTAAAAAGGTGCAGTTTGGCAGGAAGTTCAAACAAGAAGCATAATATTTATTTAGCAAAAGAAAAGCAGAACTAGGGGATCCAAATAAATCTGTGGTCCCATGCTTGACTTGTGAAAGGTGGAGCAAGCAGGTGGAGCAAGCATTTGGCATTTCTCATTGAAAGAATTTGTTTGTTTGTGGTGGAATTTAAATTTAGAGAATTCACAGGTCGACAGGGTGGATAGGAACGCTTTCAGCACATTGGCCTTTATCAGTCAGAGTATTGAGTATAGAAGGTGGGAGGTGATGTTACAGTTGTACAAGACATTGGTGAGGCCGCATTTAGATTGTTGTGTTCAATTTTGGTCATCTTGTTATAGGAAAGATGCTGTTAAGCTGTAAAGGGAAGATTTTCAAGGATGTGGCCAGGACTCAATGGCTAGAGCTACAGGGAGAGTTTGAGAAGGCTTGGCTGTTATTCCTTGGAGTGCAGATGTGGGGTGATCATATTGAGATGTACAAAATCATGAGAGATCAAGTAAATTGAATAGATTTAGTAGATTGAATAAATGCATAGAGTCTTTTACCCAGAGAAGGGAAATCAAGAACCAGAGGACATAAGTTTAAGGTGCGGGGGAAAGGTTTAATAGCAAAACTGAGGGGCAACTTTTTCACACAAAGGGTGGTGGGTGTGTGGGAGAACTGCTGGAGGAGGAAGTTGAGGCAGGTACAATTACAATGGTTCTGCGCTGTATTTCTAAAAGTAGGAAAAAAAATTTGAAGGGACATGTTGTTTCCTGCTGATCATAATGCATTTAAGACAGAGATTGATAGATTTTTGAATGCCTGAGTAATTGAGGACAATGCAGCAAGATGGTGAGGGAGAAGATTAGCCGCAATCTTCTGTAAAGACATTTCAAAATGGCCAACTCCTGATCCTATTTATAAAAAATCCTTATCTGCAATGAAGAAAGCAGTACAACACATAAAACATGAATAACATTTGGTGGAAGACACAATAACATTCTGGCATAATTTTTTATCAACACTGGCAATTGTGAGATGGTAAAGATTATGAAACTCTTTAATGTTAGCAACAATATTTCTGAATGTCTATGTTGATGTTACAATCAATATGGTATCTTTATTTTCTTTGAAATGTAGCTAAGAACATTCCTTTCAACAACAAGGATAGATCGAAATTATATCTCACAATATAGGGTCAGCTTACCTTCGATATGTTTTGACAGGAAAATTGAAACATAAAGAGATATTTCAACTTCCTTCCTATCCTCACTAAAGTATTAAGACTTTGTATTAAGCCAGAACCTTCCTCAGGTAAATCCATTGCCTTGTAATAGATCCCCTTAAGGGAGATGATATCTTCAATACAATTCTCCCGTAACTTTATCAAAGACTAGAAGGAATTGAGAGAGATAATCAGGCAGATAAAGACTACCTTTCATGCAAAAGACAGAAAAAAATTTGAGTCATTGATCAAAAAATAGAATTTAGTGGAACCTTATTCCAGAAAATTATTCATTTATGTCAAAGGAAAATAATGGACTTTAATTGAATTATGCTCCATTACGCTACTCTTCAACATCACAAGCTATTTTTGAAACAAAAGCTCAAAATGATGGAAACATTTAGTGGATTAGGCAGCATCTGCAAAAAGAAAATAGTTAATGGTTTGGGGTCAAAGGCTTTTTCAAGATTCTTTGAGAGCCATCCATAATGCAAAGCAGCATCTGTTTAATTATGTTCTTAAAAGACACAAAATAAGCATAGATGCCAAAGCTGTAACCAATTTATTTTAATTATGAATATTTTTTCACACAAAAACAAATGGTAATAATCTGTTTTGTTTCATTAACCTAGGGCCCACCGAGTTCATGCCGAGCAGTGATCAACCCGTACACAAGCACTATCTTACACACCAGAGGCAATTTACAATTTGTTTTTATTGAAGCCACTTAACCTACAAAACTGCACATCTTTGGAGTGTGAGAGGGATCCTGGGGAAAACCCATACGGTCAACGGGAGAATGCACAAACTCTGTGCAGGCAGGACTTGCAATCAGGATCGAACCTGTGTCTCTGGCGCTGTGAGGCAGCAATTCTACCGCTGAGGCACTGTGCCACCCGTAGATAATACTGCAGATAAGCTATGACCATTTCTAAATCATTTGTCTCGTTCCTTCCCAAAGGAAAGGGTGTTTGTTGAGTTGGACGATCCTTCTCACACAATTCAGTGTCAGTGATGAATGCTACAAAGTTTTCAACCCACTAGTTTTATACAGTTCAGTACAGTATTGCCACACCTAATCACAACAGAAAAGTTCAGAGTTTTGAAATAAAGAGATATTGGAAAGTTTGCTTCCCTCTGATAGAGTCTAGAACTGGAGACCACAATCGCAGAATGAGGGATCAGGCAATAAGGAATGAACCTTTGGAATTCTCTACCCAATTGTCAATGGTTCTTTACTGTCACATGTACAGACGTACAGTGAAATGCAGCAGGTCGGTAAAGTATTGTAGGGCAAAGCAAAATCGCCAATAAGTACAAGGTGCATAGAAATGGTCCACTGAGGCCGCATACAAGAGTGGCCAGGTTTTGTCACCATTTTGAAAGTCCAGACCGGTCCACAAACTCAGTCTCCTGGAGCGGCACCCAATCCTGGTGAGCCCCTGGATGCTGCAGGGCCTCCAGCCGTTGCCCCTGTCCAGATCGTCCAATGAACCGTCGTCCATCTCCTCGCCCGGCCACCTTCAGCCTTTGTACCCAGGGGTCGCCGGTCGGAGTTGACCTTTGGGTTAAGACCCTGGTTCTCTCTCTTACCGGCCCTCGCTCTCTCGTCCCTCGTCACCGGCTCCCTCCATCCTCCTCTCTGGTTTTCTGATCCTCGGGGGACAAGCAGGGACCAGCTAAACAGCTCCCTCTCCAGGCCGCACCCCACCATCTCTTCCGTCCCGAAGCTCGGCCCTCTGAGTATACCATGGATATTCTTCAGTATTTATACCAATGGATTTTTGGAGTGTGAGAGGTTCAAGGGAAGCATGGATCAGGTGAAAAATATGTTTGAGGAAGGAGATCTCCTTGTGGCTTAGTGTGGAAAGTTCAAAACGCTGCAGGGCTTGTTCCATATCTTCATATAGTTTATGTTCAATGAGCGAATCAAATATGAAATGCATTCCTATAATCAGCATGATATGTGGCAATCACTCAATAAAATATCTTCTTATCTGCTTATTTCAATGCAAAATTGGTCAATATAAAAATTACAGTTACATTTAAATTATGAAATTAAAATTACAAATTGTACAAAGCATTATTTTAATATAATTAATTAGTATTTTCTTATTTTATAATCACTGTATAAAGTTTGCCTAATCACTTTTAAATAGATTTAACTTTTCCAGATGATTGAGCTGGAAGCTCTATCTTCAACCAGCAGCTTGTTCTATTTAATGTTCCATGCAGCATACAGCATTTATTCATGCAGAAGTAAAAAGCTGTCAACAATTTTTCTCAGATATTTTCCATAATGTTAACGCAGAAAAGGTAAGAACAACACAGCATCTGATTATTTATGGTTGTATGAGTCAAAATAGATTGAGAAGATCAGGTATGGCTGCAGGAGTTCTCCCGGTATTTTGACTATAGATATAAAGCATGGAAACAGGCCCTTCGGCCCACTGAATCTGTGCCGACCAGTGATCACCCCGAACACTAGCACTATCCTACACACTGAGGACAATTTACAATTTTACCAAAGCCAATGAACCTACAAACTTGCAGGTCTTTGGAGTGTGGAAACAGAGCACCCGGGAAAACCCACACGGTCACAGGGAGAACGTACAAACTCCGTACAGACAGTGCCCATGATCAGGTTCAAACTCGGGTCTCTTGCGTTGCGAGGAGCAAGTCTACCACAGCGCCACTGTGCCCCCTGCCTATTGCTGTTCAACAGTCAGACTTGCTACCAAAAATAAACTTAATTGAAAGACTGTTTTTTGTTATTGGGATATTAGCTTCAGATCTTTTAGCAAAATGTTCAGTAAAGGGCCTGTCCCACTTACGCGACTTTTTAGGCAAGTGCAGGAGAATCTGCACTCGCCACATGATTGCCACATGATCGCCACATGTTCGCTGGTGGTCTCTGGTGAGTCTCCTTCATGGTCGCGAGGAATTCCCACATTCTGGGAAATAGTCACGGCCTCAGCATGGTCGCCGTAAATTTTTCAACATGTTGACAATTTTTCTGCGACCAAAAATTGGTCGCCATGGAGAAAATCAATAATCCTGTCGTCGTAGGTGCAGTTGTATTGGGGTCGCCATGTAGTTATGGCTAGTCGAGGTAGTTGTAGTTAGTTTTAGTTAATCACCTTTGCTGACCGGACATTTTCATTGGGTCATTAGGGGAAAAAAACGTAACCACGAGTTTTCAGAACCAAAGAAAACCGACCGGTAATGTTAAATGCCCGCCAAACTTCACAGCTGTGTATCTCTGGCTTATTAAAAGTTTTCTGGCTTCTTAAAAAAGTCTCTCCCCCCTTCTCCCCTCCACCCTCTTTTAAAGGACTTACCGTACACTGTGCTAGCCGTCTTAACCTTCTTGATCATCAAGGTGTGTGTCTGTAACATTTTGGCTTTGCACCGTGTGAATTTCAGACAGTGTTCCCCCCGCTTTCCCTGGACCCTGCCTTTGCAATGTGTTTGTGTGTTTGTGTGTGTTCCACTCTGACAGTCGCCGTTCCAGTTCCCGGTGTTTCAGGCGCGTTCCGCAAACTTGACAGTCGCCGGCAGTCGGCTGAAAAATCGCCTAAGTGGGACAGGCCCTTAACTCTACCGCTGCGCCACTGTGCTGCCCCACATTTATGCTGAAATTAAATGATAAGGTCTTAGTTTGTAAGATTACTGCATGCAGGAGCACAGTAAATATTAGCACTCATTAATTAAACCTTAAACTTTCAAAAGTTACCATCATAACCAAACGATATAGAGTGGTGCAAAGCCCCTGTCCCACTTTCACGACCTAATTCGCGACCTCTGACGACCTTAAACGAGCTAAAAAAACATAGAAACATAGAAATTAGGTGCAGGAGTAGGCCATTCGGCCCTTCAAGCCTGCACCGCCATTCAATATGATCATGGCTGATCATCCAACTCAGTATCCCGAACCTGCCTTCTCTCCATACCCCCTGATCCCCTTAGCCACAAGGGCCACATCTAACTCCCTCTTAAATATAGCCAATGAACTGGCCTCAACTACCCTCTGTGGCAGAGAGTTCCAGAGATTCACCACTCTCTGTGTGAAAAAAGTTCTTCTCATCTCGGTTTTAAAGGATTTCCCCCTTATCCTTAAGCTGTGACCCCTTGTCCTGGACTTCCCTAACATCGGGAACAATCTTCCTGCATCTAGCCTGTCCAACCCCTTAAGAATTTTGTAAGTTTCTCTAAGATCCCCTCTCAATCTCCTAAATTCTAGAGAGTATAAACCAAGTCTATCCAGTCTTTCTTCATAAGACAGTCCTGACATCCCAGGAATCAGTCTGGTGAACCGTCTCTGCACTCCCTCTATGGCAATAATGTCCTTCCTCAGATTTGGAGACCAAAACTGTACGCAATACTCCAGGTGTGGTCTCACCAAGACCCTGTACAACTGCAGTAGAACCTCCCTGCTCCTATACTCAAATCCTTTTGCAATGAAAGCTAACATACCATTCGCTTTCTTTACTGCCTGCTGCACCTGCATGCCTACCTTCAATGACTGGTGTACCATGACACCCAGGTCTCGCTGCATCTCCCCCTTTTCCCATCGGCCACCGTTTAGATAATAGTCTGCTTTCCCGTTTTTGCCACCAAAATGGATAACCTCACATTTATCCACAGCAAGGTTGTGGTAACCTACGACCTCCTACGACCTTCCACGACTATGTCTACGACCTCCTACTACTATGTTGAAGACTGGCTTCGACCATGTACATTTTACTACTGTTTGCAATAGCCCTTTTGCTTCAGCAGCCAGGCAGAAGGGAAAGAGCAAGGGTGAAGAGGAAGCACAAGAAGAGGTCTCAATGGGTGAATGGAGATGATGTGATGGACTGTCCCAGTACATGGAAGATCTGGGCTTTGACAAAAGATGGCACTTTAAGCACATATGTGGGGCAGTGGATGACAAGCATGCCATTATAGTCCCTATACCCCTCATTTTCCTTTTCGTACAGGATGGCATTCTGCTGGAACTATTCCTCAAGGTCCCCCTCCTGCTGCCTGGTGAAGGTGTAGGGCATAACCTTCCTCCAGCCCTCCCTCACCACCAATGGGGCATCTGCCTCTGGTGCTGTGTCAGACACAGGAGAAAGGGCTGCTTTGCTACCTTCAAATGAGGCAGTGAAGGATGGGGTGGTGGTGGGGCATATACTACCACCCTGGTCTCCTCCTCCAGGGGTCTCTCATGCAGGGCTACCTCCTCCTGCACTATCACCTCCTGTGGCATCACCTCCTGCCACTCCTCCTCTTGGGTGGGCAACACCTGCACGGCAGGTTTTTTTTTTAGGGTTGTGCCCTCCCCCTGCGCTGCTGCCTTTTTGGTGCCATCTCTAAAACACAAGTCTCCTCTCCAAAATAAAACTCCACATCTATGAATGAACGTGTCTTGGAGTGACAGAGGTGATGTTCTGCTGTTTAAATTCCTACGGACCATTTTTTAACCCCAGAGCCCAACCACCTAAGACTACCGACTAGCATCATGACCTACTACGACCTACCTATGACCTACTTACGACCTGCCTACAAGTAAAAAAGTATCGATTTTTTCCATGCTGACCTTTTTTTTTTACTTGTGGACATTTTTGATCAGGCTAGAAAAAGCGCCGCAACCTACTTGATGCCACAAGTACCCGGAGACCACTCACGAGCATGAGGAAGACCTCCTACAACCTCCTATGACCTTGTGGCAACCATGCTATGAGGATGAGTCAAGGGCAAACTTGGCAGAGTCGCAAATTAGGTCGTGAAAGTGGAACAGGGGCTTCACTGGACTTGTCACCTCCCTGTTACTGACAGCATATCCTTTTGGTCAGATTTTGTCCTCCAACCAAAATGATCAAAAAAATGGAAACTAAAACAAACCTAACTTAGCCAGTCAATGGGTACAGAAAAAGTATGATTAATTGAGGTCTGCTTCTTTGATCTGAAGTTCATTTGATCTTCTGTTCCAGGAGGAAAGGGCATGCATTATTTAGCTCTGCTCAATGAGCATGCTGCACACAGCTTTCAATAGGTTTGCTGACCTGAAAAGGTCCATAGGTCAAGTTTGAGAACCATTGGCTGAAACAAGCAAGAGTTTGGCAACCCTGGGGAAGACAACTGACGGACTGGGAGAAATGTAACACAGAACAATCTGTAGCGATGCACGCGCAATCATTATTTCAATGCGGATGAAATGCCAAGAAGGCCCAGCATGGAAATTAATTTGCTTCACTTCATTACTGCCAAGAGGGACCATCTGAGGACTGGGAAGGACATATGTTAAAAACAATGTGCAGAAGTAGATTTTCATATTCGCTGGCTGAACAGTAATCAGGTGGTACAAAATTATCTCCTTTCCGAGAACCCATCTCATTTCATCCTACCACAACATGAAACCCAGCCTAAATACTGCATTGGCCACTGCATGCTGCATCACATTCTTTATACGTTGTAAATTATATTTGATTACATATACAGAATTGTGAGGATGAGGAAAATTAGCTGGACTGGACGAGAGCAAATCGATTTGAAAATACAGTTGCATTAAATTCTAATATATATATAAATATGTGGAGAAAATATTACAGTGGCAGACAAAGGGGTCAGAATTTCCCTTCCCATTTCTCCATGAAAATGAATTTGATAATAGGAGAGGATAAAAGCAAATGCCGCCCAGAGCACCGACTGCAATTTCTTTCTCCTGTATTTATTTGCAATAAAACACGCTCTCCGTCCAAACAGGTAAATCATTTCTGGAGAATAAGGACTGGGGGCAGATGCTGGGGTGAGTTTTTGCTCATTTGACCAGATTATCACTCAATCTGAAACGTTAACTATCCATATTCTCCAGAGATGCTGCCGGACTGGCTGAGTTAATCCAGCGGCCTTTCGTGTATTAAACAGCATCTTAGGTTCTTTGTTTCTACATTATCGCACAGTGTCTACCTTACAAAAAACGATGGCGAGTGTACGGTGCAGTGGTGCAGCGGTAGAGTTGCTTTCTCACAGCATTAGACATCTGGTGCTGTATGTATGGAGTTTATACATGCAGGTTTGTTGGTTAATTAGCTTCTGTTAAATGTCCCTAGTGTATAGGTTAGAACTAGTACACAAATGATTACTGGTCGGTGTGAACCCAGTGGGCTGAAGGGCCTGTTCCACATCGTATCTCTAAACTAAACTAAACCAACAATTGATCTGCCCTGGATTGTGCTTCCAAGCATAATGCCAGAACTTTTGTGCAGTCTTCCTGAACCCGATTCAACCCTTGACCTCTTTCCCAGGGCTTCATCTCATCGATGATGTACATCTGGCTCAGGGCAAGATTCCTAGCACCAAAATGGAGGTCAGCCATGTGAAAAGACAATTGCAAAGACATGCTATACTGACGCGTTGCAACATTAGTGTGGGCGGCAAAATACCTTAATCAGGAAGAAGCATTCAAAATCCAGATTGCATAACAGATTGAATGCCTGGTCCAGCCCACGGACAATTAATTTTTGGAGCCAGAATGAAAGGAGAGGAGGGTTACAAAACCTTTTTCTCTGAGTGTACTTTTGATCGATTTTAACCACTTTAGTTTAAGTTTTAGAGATACAACCAGACTAAGTGAGACCCGTACAAATACTCACAAACACGCAGACACTCACACAAACACTCACACACTGACTCACACACCATATATATGGCAGTAAACTTTCTTGAATACTCACACGGCTGAGCGCGGCTCTCCAATGTGGGGCTTCCGCAGTCAACGGCACTTCTGCAATCAGCGTGACCTCTGCATTTACCAGAAATTACGCAATCAGTGCGACCTCTGCACTCACCAGAAATTACACAATCAGTGCGACCTGTCCACTAAGCGGAAGTCACAAAATGAGCGGGAATTTTGAACCAAGCACAGTGAGACCTAATAAAGCATTTATTCCTTCCAAACAGTCAGACCTAACAAAGCATTGCAGTTTAAAGCACAGGCAGGGCAGCAGGCCAAACAACTCATGGCATTGTCATTAAGGTCCAACAAATCTTTTATTGCAAATACATTGCAGACTCACAGTTCAGTTGATTCACAGCTTAGAATGAGAGACGTGACCTCTCCCTTGCGATCTTGCAGAGTGACTGAGTTACGTCCAGACATCTGGGGTTTATAGTCTTGCCCCCCCCCCCCCCCCCCCCCCCCAGAAGGGCGTCACCTTCGTCGCGGTGATTGACAGGCGAGAAAGTCTCAAGGTTTTTTAAACACTCATAACTTTTTAAATTTTCATTGATGGGAAAAATCCTCGGGGCCTGCTCAGCGGAGGAGGACTGTGAGTAAGTTGCCTCTTGCCTCTTTGAAAAGAGAAGAGGGTGAAGCTTTCTGGTGGTGGAATCTCATTATATAGATGTAGAACATAGACACAAAGTGCTAGAGTAACTCAGCAGCTCAGGCAGCATCTCTGGAGAAAAAGGATGGGTGACGATCCAATATTCTACTGACTAAAGCATTGATCAACATTGTAGCTTTGAAACACTTTGTGTTGAATGAATGATAAAAGTTTATAGTGTAAACTATATATGGCAGCACGCTAATGCAGCGGTAGAGTTGCTGCCTTGCAGCGCCAGAGATCGAGGTTGGATCCTGACTACGGGTGCTGTCTGTACGGAGTTTGTACGTTCTCCCCGTGACCTGCAGGTTGTAGGCTAATTGGCCTCTGTAAAAATTGTAACTTGTCCCTTGTGTGTGTGTAGGATAGTGCTAGTGTGTGGGGATCGCTGGTCGGCGTGGACTTAATGGGCTTTCTTCAGCGCTATATCTCTAAACTACATTAAACTAAACTATCAAAGTACAGCTAGGCACTAAAATTTTTGTCAAGCAAAAGATAATGTTAAAGAGCCTGATTCACACCAGCACCTAAACATAAATCTACATAATGTGGCACCATCCAAAGCCATTCATATTTGTCTCTTTCCAATTCCAACAGCTATTGGTGTGGTAATACAGGCCTTGAAAATTACATTCTTAGTTATTAGCATATAAACATTTAATACAGTCACCCTAATTTCCCTGCTTCATATCATCTTAAAATTAATGACTTAATATATTCCACAAAAACACAAGAGGAATCTGTGACTAATAACATAGATGGCTCATACATTATCGGGTGGCTCAATTTCTACATGACAATTTTCACCCTTTTTCCAATTATACAGAGAGGTAGCTTCGGCATCTACCCAACTACTGCTCTCCCCATCCCCACTTTGTCTCTTCTTTTCTCCCATGTCTTATACCCAGTCTTATAGATCAACTACTGAAAATCCAGAGGGTCTGAGCTCAACTGATGTACATGGTTTTCTGATCCAGAGAAGTTAAGAAATTATTCTGAGAAACCTATGCAAGATTAAAATGAACACAGGTTTAGCAGCCCCCGCAAAAAATGTTTATGTTTAGTGATACAGCATTGGAAAAGACCCTTCGGCCCTTCAAGCACATGCTAACCATCACTCACCCATTCACATCAGTGCTATGTTATCCCACTTTCCCATCCACTCCTTACACATTAGGGACATTTTTCTTTACATTGGTCAAATACGCACATCTTTGGGAAGTGAAAGGAAACTGCACCACCCACATGAAGCCCACATGGTTTCAGGAGAGAACGTGCAAACTTCATGCAGACAACACCCAAAGTCAGGATTGAACCTGGTTCTCAGGGGCTGTGGGGCAGCTCTATCAGTTACGCCATTAAAGTTATATTTAGACAGCGTGGAAACAGGTCCTTTGACCCAACTTGCCTACGCCGACCAACATGCCCCACCTACACGAGCAGAAGGGTCCCGAAACATTATCTATCCATGTTCTCCAGCAATTCTGCTTGACCCGTTTGTGTCTATTTTTAACCTGTCCAACACTAATTAAATGAAGCGAGGTAGAAAACTGGACGTCACTTTGTTAATTCTCATTTTGCACAATATCCCAACACATCTTTGATCTCCATTCTGATTTTCCAATACATCACATTGAAGCATAAACATATCAATAACCAATCCAAGTGTTAACCTCAATGATCTTTGACCTAATTTAATTCCTGTCAAATTAATTAAATGTGATGAACAACTTCAATAATTCCACTTCTTCCCTTCAATCTCACGATTCACCCAGCTTCCCCAGGGTGGGAGGTCCACATGGGACATACTAAAGCACTGTCTCGTTCCACTACTCTTAAAATTAATTTAAAGATTACCAAAGCAGACCAGCAGAAACTTGCCTTTTGCTATGAATTGACAGTCTCATTCTGTAAATATGCTGAACTACTTCATTAAAGTGGAGCATCCACAGTGGCAGAACAAAACAGTTTGGTTTTACAGCTTATACACAGATACCATTAACATTTGCCAATGGAGCATTGATACTCCCTGCTGTTAACCTGCCAACAATCTGAACATTATTCAATCTAATGACAGTATATCATTAACCCCCTGCATGTGGAATTGCAAAGGTACTAATCCCAACATGGCAAGTCATTTCAGAATGTGCCATAATTCAATAATATTCCTCGTAATAAAAGGGGCTTTGAAAGTATGTCTTAAATGTTAGTTCAAAGCTTACGAGAGACATTTGCTTTGCTCCATTGAAAATGTTGTGTGGCATTGTTGATATAAGTGATCGATGGGAAACAGTGAAAAACAGACACATAAGGAAAGCTTGAATTCAATTTTTTTTAAAGATCTTTACATTATTATCTCCGAAGTAAAAGTGCACAATTGAAACAAGGACTTTGGATGCCCTTCCTGCAGTACGGCATTAGTAATTATCGCCATCAGTCACTTTTAACAGAAATACTTATTTGCAAATCATCCCTTCTGAACAATTAGAAAGGATTGTAACTTCTTCCTGCCAGCTGCAAGTTGCCGAAATATGGAGAGTTTGTATCATCTCGGGCATTCGGACGCTCAAAAATACCTGAACTGATATGGCTTCGAATCGGTTGCTGCATGTGAAAGGCCTCAAGAAGATAAAGAGAAAAACACCCATGCAAAATTCCAGCATGTGTGGAATGATTAGGATAATCACTCTTCCTTCCGCTCAACTGTCAATGCAACCTGCACATTCTATCTAGTGGGCAGTCACAGACAGGCTAGGAAAGGAGGTTGCTACAATGTATCTTAGAGTCAACATGGAAACAGCCCCTTTGGCCCAACATTCCCACACCGACCAACTTGTCTCAATGACACTAGTCCCACCAGCCTGCATTTGGCCCACATCCCTCTAAACCTGTCCTATCCATGTACCAGTCTAAATGTTCCTCAAACATTGTGATAGTACCTGCCCCAACTACCTCCTCCAGCAACTCGTTCCATAAAACTATCAAACTTTGCATAAAAAAAGTTGCCCCTCAGGTTCCTATTAAATCTTTCCCCCCTAATCTTTGGTGGAACTAACTACCATTAGGCTGTATAATATCACTGTGGATGCTGGCCATTGATACCATTGTTATAAGTCAGAGTCATAAGTCACTCTGCAAGAATGGCGTAGCAGTGGATTTGCTGCCTTACAGCGCTTGCAGCGCCGGAGACCCGGGTTCGATCCCAACTACGGCAGCTGTCTCTACAGGGCTTGTGTGTTCTCCCCGTGACCGCGTGGGTTTTCTCCGAGATCTTTGGTTTCCTCTCACAGTCTGAAGACGTACAGGTATGTAGTGGTTTTGTATATGTGTAAATTGTCCCTAGTGTGTGTAGGATAGTGCTAATGTGCAGGAATCGTTGGTCAGTGTGGATTGGGTGAGCCGAAGGGTCTGTTTCCGTGCTGTATCTCAAAACTGAACTAAACTAAACATCGAAAGGTGACGTTTTAGGTGAGAACCCTACTTCACACTGAAGAAAAGTTCCGACCCAAAACGTCTCTCGTCCTTTTTCTCCGGAGATGCTGCCTGACTCATTGAGTTACTCCAGCACTGTGTCAATCTAAGATATTTTATTGATTGTGAATACTCCTCAGATGTATAAAGGGCAATTAACTTATTTTTGCTACTGCCTCTTCCGACTAACTCTATTCACGCTGATGTCAAGCCTGATGTCTCTGTCTGTCTGCAAATCTGTGGGGATGAAGGCAGTGAATGCTTCAATTTAGAAGTGTTTGCTGCTCAATTGAATGGCAGTAATGAAGCCCAAGTCACCTGTGAAGTCTAAACATTGAATGAAAAGATCACAATCACAATCACAATAATGCTTTATAGCCAAGTATGTTTTGCAACATACGAGGAATTTCACTTGCCAAGTCAGTCATATCAATAAAAAGCATCAGAACACACAAAACACAAAAAAGGGAATCAATACCAACAAAACACGTTTCCTTTCCCTCCTGATATAGCACTGACTTTGTGAAGAATGAAAAACAAAACGGAAGAGTCCAGCCATGTTTTTTATTTCCAATATGAGGCACAGGCTGATGCACACAGCTAATTAACGGCACATGAGAGCATAGCAGGGAGATAACAACCGTAAGGTGAAAAGCTTTTTGTTGCATGCTAACCAGTCAGCAGAAAGATAATGCATGATTACAATCAATCCATTTACAGTGTAAGGGAATAACGTTTAGTGCAGGATAAAGCCAGGAAAGTCTGATTAAGGATAGTCTGAGAGACATCAGAGGTATATAGTAGATACCAGATGTAGAAACATGCACTGTTAATTTGTGCCCCTTTATTTTTGGATTTTTTTGTTTTCTGTTGCATACTATTATGAAATCCATATAATGTCAAACTGGCTGCTGATTTTCATTTAAACAAGGTATAGATTAATATCCATAGTCACATAATAATCCTTCATATTCCTCACAGCTTAACTACTAATTTACTCTGTCATTCTATGAAGTAACTTTATATTTTTAGTTTCTTAGTTTTAGAGACACAGGGTGGAAACAGGTCCTTTGGCCCACAGAGTCCACTATTGATCACAAATTCAAACTAGTTTTACATGATACCATTTTCTCATCCACTCTCTGCACATTGGGGACATTTTCACAGAGACCATTTAACCTACAGATAAATCTTTGTGATGTGAGAGGAAACGGAACA
Organism: Leucoraja erinaceus; assembly: GCF_028641065.1. Lineage (NCBI taxonomy): Eukaryota > Metazoa > Chordata > Chondrichthyes > Rajiformes > Rajidae > Leucoraja > Leucoraja erinaceus. Next base: position 20,228,322 of record NC_073389.1, on the reverse strand, counting down.
CCCGGAGGAAACCAGTACTGTCACAGGGAGATGTTCAAATTTCATACAGACAGCACTGGGATCTGGATCAAACCAGGGTCTTTGGTACTGTGAGGCAGTAGATCTATCAGCTGCGTCACCATGCCGCCCATCTTTCACATTTTAATTCTGAGCAAGGATGCATCTATGTAAATCTATGTGCAGTTCCAAGCATTTCTGGATTCTTTTTATCCTGATTTACAGGATTAACAACTTGGAGAGTGGATTCAATGTAACTGAGGAGATAGTCAGTCTGGTAGAGACACAAGCAGCCAACAGGTATATCGACTATTGGCTGAGAAAACAGTTGGAAGCAGCTGACACAGAAAACAAACACAAAAACACACACACACATAAAAACACACACACACACACACACACACACAAATACACACACACTCACACACACGCACACACACACACACACACACACACACACACACACACACACACAAATACACACACACACACACACACACACACACACACACACAAACACATACACACACATACACAACACACACACACACACACACACACACACACACACACACACACACACACACACACACACACAAAAACACACAAACACACACACACACACACACACAAACACACAGACAAACACACAAAAACACCCACAAAAACACACACACACACACACGCGCACACACAGCTTTACTATTTGATACTGCCCTCAACAATATTGGTATAAACCAAAAAAGAAACAAATTATATGCCTGGATTAAAACAGAAAGTGCTGAACGAACTCAGGAGGTCCGGCAGCAAATGTGGAGGGATTGGACTGGTGACATTTCAGGTTGGGACAGTGATTCCTATGTAACATAACATTCAAAGAGTCTCAGCCCAAAACGGTCTGAAGAAGGATCTCAAAACAAAATATCACCTATTTATTTTCTCCAGAGATGCTGCCTGACCCGCTTAGAATATATAGCGATGATCCCTTTGCACAGACCACGTGCTACTTGTCTGTGCCAGAGAGTGTAACTATACTTTAAAGGAAGTTAAAACTCCACTTCATTTAAATTTAATTTGGCATCATTCAAGAAAACATCATCTGGTGTCACTGCAGCTCACCACTAAAGATACAACCAGGAAGGAAGCAATACCATAACAGCTAGATAGCGATTTATAAATTCAAGTAACAAGACATGCTTTACTAGGCTAGATCTGAAATACTCTCGTAAACTATAAAATGTCTCCAGTTCTGTTACAGATTTTTAATTTTGAAGCAGTAACAATTTAATTCCTTTATAAATATTAGTGTTCTTTGCTGAAACTTATGTCATGATTTCTTGCTTTTGTAGTTTGTTCCCTTTCATTTGTCTGCTAAACGGTCATACACACAAATTTATCATCGGGGAATGGCTTGCATTTTTCTCCCACCACAAAATAAATATTTATTTTTTACTTTAGTGCACATTGCCCAATGATGATTCAATAATACTTTATTGTCACATGCACCGAGGTACAGCAAAATTATTTGTTTTGCATATGATACACAAAGTACGCAAAGAGTTACCACGTGTAGAATGTCGACAATGTTACTAATGTGTTCATTATAGTCCCAATGGTCCCTCTTCATTCTAAGTGGATCTCGCCACCATGTCCCTTTTTGATCTCAGCGAGCCCCCCACGGCGGGTCCCAGAGAGGTTTTGTGGGCTTGCCAGTGGAGACCTCTCCCAATTTGTCATGTGATCCATTATGTACCCCACCCAACTCATTTTTTCAGGATAGTCTGAAGAAGGGTCTCGACCCAAACGTCACCCATTCCTTCTTTCCAGAAATGCTGCCTGTCCTGCTGCATTACTCTAGTTTTTTGTGTCTATCTTCGGTTTAAACCAGAATTTGTAGCTCCTTCTTATTCATTTTTTCAGGAGATCTGTGGCTTTAGTGAGTGGCAGTGATAGAATGAAAGATACAGTATGGAAACAGGCCCTTCGACCCACTGAGTTCACACTAACCATCAATGAGCCATCCACACAAGTTCTATGTTATCCTTCTTTCTCATCTACTCCCTACACACTAGGGTCATTTTATAGAAGTCAACTAACCTGCAGATCCACGGGTCCTTTGGATAGGGTAGAGAGTATAAAAGTTAGATTATTTAACAATGTTTAAGGGTTTTAAGTGCATTTATGTTTATTTTTTGAAACATTCTATTTTGTAATAGTTTCCTGTGATAATTACTGAATATAATTTTTATTTTGTGCAACATGTATGTTCTTTTTCACCACTGACTACAGTCAAGTAAAACATGTCAATATTTCCAATAATACCAACAAAATGTACCATCTGATTTCTGAATTTTGAATACGTTTTCCATGCTTCCTTCAGCGCCATGCTTTCTCTTCATTTTATTTCTGTTCCTGTGCAGTATTTGAGTCATACAACATGGAAAGAGGCCTTTCTGTCCAATTTGCCCATGCCAACATTAGTCCCACCTGCCCTAATTTGGCTCCTATCCCTCTAAAGTTTCCCTTTCCATCCCTTCCTGTGCTGCACTACAACAGTACAGCACAGGATCAGAACCTTCGGCCTACAATATCTGCACACAACATGATGCTAAGATAAGCTGATCTCATCTGCCTACACGTGATCCACATCCCTCTGATTATTGCAAATTCATGTGCCTGACGAAACGCTTCTTAAAACCTACAATAGAATCACTAGCTCATTCCAGGCACCTACCACCATCTGTGCAAAAATGTTGCTCCGCATATCTCCTATAACGTTTGCCACATCACCTGAAACTATTAATTTTTTTTTCTATGTGGACCAATTAATCTAATTATCTACATCTTTCTGAACATGGTTTTTATGCTTATTAATTGGTGACGTAGCAACATTTTCTAAAACTGTATGATTGTTTAACATTCCTTTAAAACAAAACAAGGAACCCATAAACCCCCACCAATATCAACCCAGATAAATTGCATTTAAATTTTTAATCACCTACTAATTCAGTTTACTCCTCAAAGAATTTGCTGGTTATTAAACATGATATTCCTTCATATTTTATATGGTTTGGTGATCCGAATCTCAATGCAGCTCTGTAACAAATTTGTTGATAGTGTCAATACTGTGGCTCAGCTGGTGGAGCACTTTCTCACAGCGCTTAAAACCCTGGTTCCATCGTGACCTCCTGTGCCTATGACCTCTCCCTATGACCATGTGGATTTCCTCCGAGTGCTCCAGTCTCTTTCCACATCCACAAGGAAGGCCGGCTTTGAAAATTAAATGGAATCTGTAAGGAGTGGATGAGAAAGTGTAATAACATAGAACATATCAATGGTGGACTTGATGATCCAAAGAGCCTGTTCCCATGCTGTATCTTTCAATCAATTAACTTTGTGTGCTTAATATAAATCACCGGTCATGATCTCTCTTTGTATTGACCACTTTCTTTACAATTGAAAGGGATTCTGAATGATTCTCAATCCTTTCTATGCTATGTACATTTGTATCTTTTTTAAATTATTCTTCCTTGCATTCAAGTTATCTTTGACCTATACAAGCACTGCATCTTCCTTCGTTCTTATCATCATCAGCCTCCCAGGACTTGTATTTCTTAATTAATTACATTAACCTTTACAAAATGTTTGTGGGTTTATCATTGTGTCTCCAATGTTTACTTCTCTAAGCCTTGCACTTTCATTTTGATTTCTTATTTTGTTCATTAGTGAATTAGATTGTGTTCTCTCTGCCCTCCATTGTTCAAGCACTTCTTTGACTTCTGCATTGACATGACAAAATACATGAGTAAAAACGCGGTGGTAAACTAAAGTGCGCTGGATATTTGATGCTGAACAATGTGCATTTTCATTATTAAACCATGTCATGGTAGATCAGTGATGGATACCCTTCAGCCCATTCATTTAGTCATGGGTCTTAATTATAAAAAGGGTCTTAAGGGGTGGCACAGTGGCGCAGTTTGGAGAGTTGCTGCCTCACGGCGCCCGAGTCCCTTGTTCGATCCTGATCTTTGCATGTCCTGTGAACACGTGTGACCTGTAACACGTGTGACCTGCGTGAAGTTTGCTTGTTCTTCCTGTGAACATGCGTGTTTACTCCGGGTGCTCCAGCTTCCTCCCACATCCCAAAGATGTGCAGGTTTGCAGGTGAAATGGCCTCTATGAATTGCCCCTATTGTGTAGGGAATGGATGTAAAAGTGAGATTACATAAAACTAGTGTGAACGGGCGAGCGATGGTCAGCATGGACGTGGTATTTTTCAATCAATCAAAAAGGAGTTCATTAGTCACATTCTCTACCTTTATACCTCCAACCTTTTGACTTACATGTACCCAGTCATCGAAGAGGGGACCCGGCAAGGGGCCACCGAATTGAAGGGGGGGACCCAGGGTGGGGGGGGGGGGGGAACGGGGTTTGCGCCTGTGGCCACGTGCAGAGGCAGGCCAAGTTTAAGCTGCAAGCAGAAGATAAGCCTGTTCGATGAACTTTATACAACTGTTGGTGCCAGAAACATGGCGACCCTCGTGCACTGCCTTGGTGAAGTCTGCTGTATGATTTTACCAAGTTGGATGCAAAGCAAAGCATTTTACTGTACCTAGGTACATGTGAGAATAAAGTATCATTGAATTATTTATCTAAATTTCTTTTTAAAGCTTCTGGAGAATCCATATTCACTATCCTAACATGCAATGTGATCTGTTTTTCTGTAATTCAATGTCACACCTTCATTAAAAAGTTGACATTAGCTGACGTTTTTTTGTTTTCTTAGCTAACATACCAATGGCTTTCAGGATGGGGATGGCAATATTTTGTATGAATTGCAGATTATATATGATCTTGTTTCACAAGAGAGCAGCATGAAGTAACACAGTGAAACAGTTAACCTCAACCAGACATCTCAAACTTAAAGAGATGAGCAGAAGGGTTTGGGCTTAATTGTTTCAGTTGCTAATACTTTGAATAGATTTGACGGAAGTAGAATTAGATAGGCTTTCTTCAAGTTGAAGATAACTTTTTTTGACAAAAGAAGCAATTAAAGTGAAAAAAAGAGGGAGTGGAATCAATCTGTTTGACTGCCTTGACTTTATCAGTTCCTGCATTAAATATTCTTATTCAAAAAAGTTTGAAGAATGAAGAATCTATTCAGTTAATTAAAGTACAAAATAGCATATATTCTCTTCCCAAGTAATTAAGGTTCATTCTGTAAGGTTCAAATATTTGAAAAAAATAATATATTTCTATGGCCTAAGAATTAAAATTAAAGTGAATAATTAATTTGGCCTATTTTGCTTTGTCGTTTGAGATCACCAATTCATTGTCTGCTTTCCTGTCTTTAATGCCTACTTGAACAGGGAAACTAAACCACTTAAGTTTAATTTGAAACACTTCTGACTATGAAAGGTGTCTTTAGTGTTATACTGGGGTATCAAATTCAAACTCAAATTTTATTTTGGTTAATGGTGGGTGAACTGTAAATTGGCAATTATCAGGTAACCGAGTCATCTTACCAACAATTAGAGACCTAACAGTCTACCTAATTGGGGACCCTCGGACTATCTTTAATCGGACTTTACCTTGCACTAAACATTATTCCCTTTATCATGTATCCATACACTGTGGATGGCTCGGTTGTAATCATGTATTGTCTTTCCGCTGACTGGTTAGTATGCAACAAAAGCTTTTCGCTGTACCTCAATACACGTGACAATAAGATAAACAAAATTAAACTAAACTAAATTGAAATGAGTCTGAAGAAAGGTCTTAACCTGAAAGGCCGCCTGTCCATTCCCTCACAATTGTTGTCTGGCCTGCTGAGTTCACTCCAGTACTTTGTGTTTTGTTATAAACTCTGCCAGCTTGATGCATGGTGTGAATAATCAAAAACCATGTGGTTGGGAAGTATTTTTAAAGAAAGTGGGTCAGAATGTGCTGTTGCAAGGCTTCAAATAGCATGCGTCATTAGTTCAATTTGCATTTAATCATGCATCCGTTCCATGCCTGCAGCTGCATTGCTATCTATGTATAAATAATGACAAGCTTCATTAACCTCCCTTCTGACAACAAAGCCTAACGCATTCATCTTTAACGTATCATAGAAGGGAACCAATGACATGTTTAAGTCTTTAAACATTTTTAGTCGCCTAATTACAGGAAGTCTCAAGGATAATGTTATGATGAAGGAAAAAAAATATCTGGGATTGGAGTAAAGCAGTAAAATAGTATGATTGAGAGACAAACAATGCTAGGATTAAGCAGGAGGTGCATTTTAGAGTTGGTGAATTTGTTAATCCTGGCTAAATTGGAGAGGCTAGGACTTCAAAGTGGGGTAAAGTTTCAGGGTTGCTTGGAGATTTGGTCAATTTGGAATTGTTCTCTGCAGAGCTGAGACAAGCTGCGAAGAGGTGCCAGAGTGTCTGGAGCTTAGATACAATTTGCAAGCAAAGAATTGGAATATCTGCAAACCCTGTCAATTTAGTGCAAAATGCATGGAATGGATTGGATGGTTGCAAACCAGACATACACCTTGTAAATAATTGTAAATATGTTGCAGAGTTTGACTTTGCCGAGTGTTGATTGGATGAGGTGTTGAGCCGTGTCTGGGTTTTCTGTAAATCAGGGTAAATGTTTCCAAGTTGGCTTCCTCTCGAAGTTTTGAATATAATGTATTGAACTATCATTGGGTTAGGGGAATGCCTGTTATGTATGGGCTTAATCGATATCTGTAATTGGGTTATTAAGAGACCACCCCCATGTGGTTCGGCCCCTTGAGGTCCCGGGACATATAAAAGTCTGCGATCACGAGGCTCAGCGTCGATCTTCTGGGAGAGCGCTTGGGACTGCGTGACTTTCTGGAGTGTCACTGCGTGACTTTCTGGAGTGTCTCTGTCTGAGCGAGGCCTAGAGGGCTTGAACAGGCAGATACGAGGATCGAATCCGCGGTGGGATAGGTACAGTAGCTGATCTGTAACGCGCTTTTGGTAAAATAAAATGTAGTTGTTTCAAGTACTTGATTCAGTGTTTTTACTGAAACTAAATTGGGGGAAGCTTAGAAACGAGTAAATATCAAATTCAGTGTCTAATCAGATACAGAAAAGAAAGGTCAAAAGGAGAAAAAGTACATGAGCAAAAAAATAACTAATACAATTCACATTTTGCATGTTTATAATTTTCAACAATGCAAAGAGGCAACATGGTGGCAGTAGAGTTGCTGCCTTAACGCGCCAAAGAACCAGGTTTAGTTTTTACTACAGGTGCTGTCTGTACAGAGCTTGTACGTTCTCCCCATGACCTGTGTGGGTTTTCCTGGGTGCTCCGGTTTCTTCCCATGCTCAAAAGATGTACAGGTTTGTAGGCTAATTAGTTTGATGAAGATTGTAAATTTTCCCGAGTGTTAATGCTAGTGAACAGGGGATCTATTCCTTCAAGTTTTTGTCCAGTTTAGAGATACAGTTTAGAAACAGGCCCTTCGGCCCACCTAGTATGTGCCAACCATACTGGGTGGGCCAAAGGGCCTGTTTTTACGCTGTATCTCTAAACTAAACTAAACCAAAGCTTGAAGGAATAGAACCTACATATGCAATAAAACAATAACGGAAAATGCTGGAAAGATTAAGTCTGAAGAAGGATCCTGGCCTGAAAAGTCACCAAACCATGTTCTCCACAGATGCTGCCTGGCCCCCCTGAGTTACTCCAGCATTTTCTGCCTTTCCATGGAAAAACCTTGCAGGCCAGACAGTACTTTATGTTTTTATTTCAGAATTCTAGCATCTGCTATTTGTGTTTTTTTGCTTTTTTAATAATTTTTTAATTAGAACCATATACATATCATAATTAAAACACATTTTGTTTATCAATTACATATTGTTAAAAGATGGGATTCCAGCTATCAAAGTAATAGGGGTCCTCATTTATCAATTGCATATTAACTCTGCTTCTATTTGTTTATTTTTTTTATAGATAAGAAGGGAAAAAAATGATAAAAAAGAATAGAATAAATTACCAATAATACAACGTTGGAGACAGGTCCGTAGATTATAAAACATAACTATTCATCTAATCCTGGGTTCGAGCTTCAGTCAGGCTTCTGTGCCGAACCAATTTACCCTTTTAAAAAATGAATAAATGGAGACCATATTCTAGCTATTTGTTTTTTGATGTGCAGTTTAGTTTAGTTTATTTCAGTTCAGTTTAGTTTAGTTTATAGCTACAGTACGGAAACAGGCCCTTTGGCCCACTGAGTCCTTGCCAACCAGCGATCCTCGCACACTAAAGGTGTCCTTGAGACTCTTGAAAGGCGCCCATAAATACAATTTATTATTATTATTAAAGCTATTCTATACACACTAGAGTCCTACACATACTAGAGATAATTTACAATTTTAGCAAGCGAATTAGCCTACAAACCTTTAGTGTACGTTTTTGGATGGATGGAAACCAGAGCACCCGGAGAACACCCACACAGTAAAAAAAACTCCACACCAACAGCACACATTGTCAGGATTGAACCTGGGTCTCTGGCACTGTAAGGCAGTAACTCTACCGATGCACCACTGTGCCACCAGTTGTATTGTAGTAGCTTTTCAAAGTCAGAGGGATTGGTCTGATGGCTGTTAACGGTGTTTAAAGCCCACTTTGACATAGACAAGATTAGACGTGATACAGCAAGCTTGTTTTTATGTACAAAATGCAAAAGCTTTATGCTTTTCATTGCATGCCACTGATGAGGCAGACATTGACATCAGTGCGGTTGAAGCTTGCAGATGTATAATTCTCGTTCATTCACACAGCACAGATAAAGTATTCCTTTAAAAAGCTGCCTCTGTTATTTTAAATGACTGACATAGGAGAGTGAAAATTGTGCTTAATGTAAATAAAGAGTATCCTTATTTGTTATCTGCCTTTTCACTCAACTGGCAGATTGGAATTGGAGTATTATTGATGCAACATAAAAAGGCCAGAGGTCAGTGACTATAAGTAAGCAGCAATGTGGATGTCAAAGATGCCAAAACGAAATTACAAAAAGCCACTCTATGAAGCACTCTCCTCACATTTAATTTCAGATAACACTCCATAAGATTTTTCAGTGCTTTCTGTAAATGCACTAAGCATATATGGCTGTGGCACATATGCTGAAATATTCATATTTGTTAAACATATTCTGCTGTAGTCAATGTTTAAATGTTTGCGGTTATGTTGGAAGTAGATTTTACTGAGATGAAAATGGAGTCTGGTTCAACTGTGATGCCCTAAATAGCGAACTAGTTTGGTGGCATGTTATCCTGGTTTGTACGTGAATAATGACTAATTTGTTGATGTATGGGCCCATTCACTGCAACTTAGTTATATGAGGACTGTTTAATACAAGTTGAGTCATTCCAAATGTGGATTAAATACAAAATAAAGTGTTCCTTCCCAGACGCACAAAACAATGAACTGGAGGTCACTGATATATATGTTAGGCTCCCATCCGATGCAACAATATAACAAAGCATTGTGTTAGTACTGCAACATTCACAGCTCAGCTCCTAACCCCTGCTGAATCCCTCTACGAGCTTTGGCAGGCCCATTCTGTGGTGTGTTTCATGCCACTTGGTTTTTATTGGCACGGGTGGTTGATGGAGATTGGTTTAGTTTAGTTTAGACATACAGGGTGCAAACAGGCCCTTCGGCCCATGCCGACCAATGATCACACACACAGTAATTTACAGAAGCCAATTAACCTGCAAACCCACTCCTCTTTATGATATGGGAGGAAACCAGAACAAGGTTAATTCCCGGGATGGCAAGACTGTCTTAAGTTGAGAGAATGGAGCGGCTGGGCTTGTATACTCTGGAATTTAGAAGGATGCGAGGGGATCTTATTGAAACATATAAGATTATTAAGGGTTTGGATGTGTTAGAGGCAGGAAATATGTTCCCGATGTTGGTGGAGTCCAGAACCAGGGGCCACAGTTTATTAATAAGGGGTTAGCCATTTAGAACGGAGACGAGGAAACACTTTTTCTCACAGAGAGTTGTGAGTCTATGGATTTCTCTGCCTCAGAGGGCGGTGGAGGCAGGTTCTCTGGATGCTTTCAAGGGAGAGCTAGATAGGGCTCTTAAAGATAGCAAAGTCAGGGGATATGGGGAGAAGGCAGGAACGGGGTACTGATTGGGGATGATCAGCCATGATCACATTGAATGTCGGTGTTGGCTCGAGGGGCCAAATGGCCTACTCCTGCACCTATTGTCTATTGTCCATTGTCTATTGTCTATAGTCAGATCGGTGCCGTATAACATTAAATGGAAAGATCCCAGCAAGGTTTCAAATTAATTCCCACAGTAACTGATTGACATGGCAATTTCTTTAAATGCTGACTTTTATTACTTAGATAAAGTAATTATGGTATTTGATTGGGCATGATTAATGAAAAAAATTCCACCGCAATTATTAATATCTTTTTCCTTGATGAGAAATCATTGTGTTATAACATGGGCAGGACAGCGAATTTACTGGTAATCAGCTGTAGATCCCATTTTTGATAAGCTTGCTGTAATGGCGTCACGGCTGTTAATCCACTTGCGCGAATGCTATCTTGTAGCGAAGGCAATAGGTGCATAAGGACCAACACCGTCTACTTCGGAGCATGGCCAATGTGCAAAATGGAGAAGTGTAATTGCAAATTATTAAAATAAAAATCAAGCAGATAACAGCAAGTAATTTCAATGTCACAACCTAATTCCTGGAACTCGGAAATTGGATACAAAACGGGTCAGGTCGGCTCTGACTGGCAGCTCAAATTGCGATGTTGCCAATGTTGCTGCATTCGGCGCTGATAACCAGTCAGATAGCTGAAGTAAATGGCTGGGATTGCCCAGTTCTGGGAGCTGGGAATCCAACATTTTAGAGAGATACAAAATGCTGGAGTAACTCAGCGAACCTTAAATTTAGACTAAAAAAACACGAGGATGCTGACAAATTAACGGTGTGTGAAGAAGTTGATAACATCTTGACAGTAGGAAATAAGACATTCGTATTGCAAAGATTAGAACAGAGACAGATTGACAGATTTTGATATAGTGTACTCAACAGATCTTGCTGAAGAATCTAAATGTCAGTTGCTGGACAAAGGAGTTTTGATAATCTGGAATCAGTGCACATTGGTAGATGAGCTTATTGGAATACAAAATTAGATGGGATGCCACTTCTGTTTGTTCAATTTATACACATTGGCAAATTAGTCCAGACTGTGGAGAGGAAAATAGAACAATTTTTGAAAGTAGTCTTCCATGGTATTTCAACGTAATTATTAACGACAACATAAATACTTGATGGTAGTGCAAAATAAACACAGGAGGACTATTTAAGATAATGTTGGTCACATCCTGGTATTTATAGTTGGCATCAGTTCATTTTACAGACCAATGTACTTTGATCTAAAAAAGTGTAGGAAGAAACTGCAGATGCTGGTTTAAACTGAAGATAGACACAAAAAGCTGGAGTAACTCAACGGGACAGGCAGCATCTCTGGATAGAAGAAATGGGTGACGTTTTGGGTCGAGACCCTTCTTCAGTCTAGATCTTTGATCTAAAAAAGGACAGATTCAAACCTGTTACTCATCATGCAGGTCCACCATCGATTTCCACCACTCTCAGTTCCAGAGCCTTGCCGTATTAACAGTCTTGCCGGAACAACAGAGGTCACGGCCTTGAGGGGGGGCCGTGATACCGGCCCGCAAAGTTGCCCTTAGTAGTCGGCTATGGGAAGGGATCTGCCAGCTCGGGCTGGACTGGAGTTCCAGAGGCACGTCCGCAGATGTCAAATTTGACCCACCGATTGTCCCTGGAAGCCGGCTATGGGATGGATCTGCCGGCTCCAGCTGCAGGGGACAAATTCGACCCGCTGATCGGCCACAGAAGTCGCAATAAGGTCAGGATCATCCGCCTCACCCAGGCTAGGCCCACATTTTCAGGGGGACTTCCAGGTGTGAATTCAAGAGAGCTCTCGCAATATTGTGCGGATCAAAGGTGCCAGACTACTAGTTGCCGGAAATTCGAAGGTGGACCTGTACTGTTTATCGACTCACTCATCAACAAACTGATGGATCTTGTCATCAAGGGCTGCTAATTAGGACTTTCCATAACTTTCGCAATGAATCTCACTCTAGGGTTCGCCTTCTGACCAAAGGCAAGGATAGTATAATTTCTCGAAATCAAAACAACATTTTATTTCATCTGGCATCAAAGAACCCTTGTAAAACAAAACAATTGAAATCAGATGGAGACATACAGTTGCAAGCACAAAACTGCTTACTTTAATCAACCAGCCTCAGTAAATAACTTATTCAGATCATTGTCCAACACATGACATGCTACATCAGTGAGGTTCATTCAGTAACTAGTAGATATGTAGGTAGAGTAGCTCTTCAAGTGTTTTTTGTTGCCTTCCACATTTAGTTTTGAGATATAGAGAGAAACAGGCCCTTCGGCCCACTGAGTCCATGCCGACCAGCGATCCCCGCACTCTAACACAATCCTACACACACTGGAGACAATTTACACATACACCAAGCCAATTAACCTACATACTTGTACGTCTTTGGAGTGTGGGAGGAAACCGAAGATCTCAGAGAAAACCCACGCGGTTACGGGGAGAATGTACAAACTCCGTACAGATAAGCAGCTGTAGTCGGAATGAACCCAGATCTCCGGCACTGCAAGCGCTGTAAGGCAGCAACTCTACCGCTGCGCCACCGTGCAGTTTGAAAGACAAATAAATCGGTAAATCAACTGCCCACTGTAAATAGAAAGTGAGTGATGGAACATGTACATCTGGGAAAGGGATGGGGGAGGGGGGGGGTACCGACGGATGGGAGGGTGCAGGAGGATAGACATAGTCTAAATCAGTGTTTTATGGTCTGCATGGATGACCAACAGGCCTATTTCCGTGCCGAATGACTCACTGACAAGTGCAGAGAGAAAGCCTTCGCTCAAAGATTGCTCAAATGTTCAGTTCCATTTGCCACTCTTCACATAATAAAGTGGATGACGCCCACATTCAGAAAGATCTTGACAATATATGCAGATGTGGGCTGGAAAGTGACAGGTAACATTTTCACCAAACATGTGTCAGACAATAACTGTCACCAACGAAAGCAAGCGTGACATTCGTTGGCATTTTTTAAAATGTCAGATCAGACTGTGTATCCTGTGTCAACTGATTCACATCCTGATTCCGCTATGACTTTCTACCGTCTACAAGGCAGAAATCAGAAGAGTGATGGAGTATTGTCCAGCTGCGTGGCTGGGCAAAATTATAGGAATACCCCAGACTCAGAACGTTATACGGGACAAAGACTCAAATTTGACTGGCAATCTATCAATAATGGGGTGGCACAGTGGCACAGCGGTAGTTACTGCCTCACAGCGCTAGAGACACGAGATCGATCCTGACTGTGGGTGCTGCCTGTACAGAGTCTGTATGTTCTCCCTGTGACAGCATGGGTCTTTTTACAGGTGCTTCCATATCCTCCCACATTTCAAAGATGTACAGGTTTGTAGGTTAATTGGCTTCTGTTAATTGTAAATGTTATCAGGCAACCAAACAATGCTATCCACAACTAGGGAGTGGTCCTGATCTACCATCTACCTCATGTGAGACTTTTGGACAATCATTAATCTGACTTTACTGGACTTCATCTTGCACTAAATGCAATTCCCTTTATCCTGTATCTGTACACTATGGGTGGCTATTTATTTTAATCATGTAGAGTCTTTCTGCTGACTGGTTTGCTGACATTTTCTCTGTACCTCGGTACATGTGACAATAAACTAAACTAAAAATATAGAGAACTGAACCACTGCAGTTAATCTAGGAGTTGAAACAATAAATGCCAATGAAGAAATTGTCAGTCAAGGCACCTAATGTTTTCACAGTAACGTGCTTGTGAAAAGCCCCAAATAAAATTCATTTTTATGGTCCATTCTGAATAATTAGAAGATCTTTACTGACTTTTATATTTGAGCGACTGTTATTTATACATCAGATAGATCTCCTTGTAGGTCAAAATGTATTTATTTTCTGTCAATACCTTTTGCAAAACTAAACCTATTACAGGTGCACAACCTTTTATCCGAAGTTCCAAATAACGAAAAGCTCCGAAAAGCGGACATTTTTTCGGTCCTTGAAGAAAGGTCCTTGAAGATGTTCACCGAGGGCGACCCGCAGAGGTGACAGCGGAACCTCCGGTCGGTCCTCGAAGAAAGGGGAACTAAATCCCCATTCATAAAAGAGAAGGTGAGGGTATATTGCGCGGGATAGTTAATAATTGGCAATCTGCTGCTGCCTGCCAGCTGAGTTAAAAAGTTCCCACGGTAGACTCACGATACACAGTGTATCGTGAGTCTTGCATGGGAACTTTTTAACTCAGCGGGCAGGCAGCAGCAGATTGTCGCTCCCTTCAGTTTCACCCCACCTACACCCCTCTGCTTCCCGGCCATGTGTGTGACCCCTTCCCTCCCCTCTCCAGCTCCCCGCCCATTGCACCGGCGCGGGGGCTTTGCACTATCTTCACGTCGGCGATGCCAGCAGGTCAGTGCTAGTCACCGGAGATGTTAGGACCAATGGGACACCGACCCCCAGGCCCACTGCAAGCACGGAGATCCCAGAGACCCACAGCCAGCAGCAGCCCAGCCCCGTTCCAACTACAGAGGAACATGCTCCCCGTAGGGACAGAAGCTGATGGTGTGTAAGGTACGTCTTGGTCTTGGGTTGTTTGCAGTTGCAGAGGGAGGGGGCAAGGGCGGTACAGTTCCCAGTCTCAGCTCCATTCCAGGGGGGTGGCCGGAGACGTCAGGACCAACGGGACACCGACTGCAAGCACGGAGATCCCAGAGACTCACAGCCAGCAGCAACTCTAGCCCAGCCCCGCTCCAACTCCAGAGGAACCCGGGTTGTGGATGAGGGGGCGCAGCTCGGGCTGTGGGCGAACTGCCACTTGTCGCTGTAGCGGCCCATCGGGGAACGGGTTCCTGTTGGTCCTGACGTCTCCGGCCACCCCCCTAGACCGGAGCTGAGAGACGTCAGGACCACCAGAAGCCGCTCCCCGATGGGCCGCTATGGCGACAAGTGGCAGTTCGCCCACAGCCCGAGCTGCGCCCCCTCCTCGGGTCACTGACCCCCAGGCCCACTGCAAGCATGGAGATCCCAGATCAGCACATCCAGCCCAGCCCCGCTCCAAGTCCAGAGGAACACGCTCCCCGTAGGGGCAGAAGCTGATGGTGTGCAAGGTAGTCTTGTTCTTGGGGTGGCGCAGCTCGGGCTGTGGGCGAACTGCCACTTGTCGCCATAGCGGCCCTTCGGGGAGCGGATTCCTCTGGAGTTGGAGGGACAGGGAGACACAGCAGCTTTTGAGAATGGTGGGCAATCACTTCCAAAGTTCTGCCCACACAGTCAGTACACCTCTCCTACACTTGTCTCCCGCACTAAGATCATCTCGCAGAGAATGATCCCAGCCTAACCCTCCCTATTCTCTCCTATTCTGCAAGAAAAAACTACATTGAAGACTCAAACTCGCGATCGAGTAACTGCCAGGATCTAGGCGCAAACTCGCGATCTTGCGGATATGAGCCGAGCACTCTACCACTGAACCAGCCATTAAAATCTACGCTAAAAATCTTCCATTCCGAAAGCCGAAAAATTCTGAATTACGAAAAGTGTCTGGTCCCAAGACTTTCGGATAAAATGTTGTGCACCTGTACTCAGAAATTAATGTCTGGCCTGTAAATGGAACGCATAGTAAATGAAACGCATCCATAGACACTAGAGGTGGCTGATGTGCTCACATGTCAGCTACACATGGGTCTTTTCCTTCATATAAAAGATAAATACAAGCATGTCATATCCCATCATATCTGCAAGGTCAAGCACAAGGCAAGAAATGGCCTTCATGTGAGAGAAGAATAAAAAGTACTCTTTTCAAAAGAGCTGTCATCAAATAAAGCCGAGAGCTGGCTGAGCATGATGCTAAGTCCTGATACAGACATTCAGCAGAATGAAAACATGCCATGTAGCCCTCTGATTCCACACCACCCACCAAACACCTATTTGCACTAATCCTATACTAATCCCATTTTCTCCAGCCCACGTTCCCCTTCCACTATCCCTTAACCCTGTCACTCACCCACGTATTGCAGGCAATTTGTTGTGGACAATTAACTGACCAACCCATGTCTTTGAGACATGGGTGGAAATGAAAATTCACGTTATTACAGAGAGTACAGGAAAATTCCACACACGGTCAGCACCGGAGGTCAGGATTGAACCCAGGTTACTGGAGGTATGGACTGCACACTGGGCCAATACAATGTAGACTTTACTATGGACACTATTTTAATTTTTTGAATATGTATCTCCAGATTTTTATATTTCGTCATTTTAACTTGCAGACCTCGCCTCACTTTGTTAACTTAATGTCTCCTGGGATAGAAATGCCAATTACTGCAATGCCACAGATAAAAAATTGTTTTAATTGAGATTTTGCAAGATTGGAATCTGCAAAAATTCAGGTAGATGACTCAGTTGCCATGGTAAGTTGCCCAGAGTTATGATATTGGGAAATCTGAAGTCGATCAAGATTAATGTAACAATTTACATATTATCCTATTTCAAGCAAGCATTTGCTATCTATCATTGCTAAATACGATCAGGTAACATAAAACCAGCAGCAAAATACAACGTGAGGCTTTGCCTTGCAACGCCAACTCACTAACACTCAGTTTCCCATGATACATATGGGACAGAGATCAATTTACTAACACTCACTATTTCTCACAATATACAGAGGACGGGTATCTGTGGATATTACTGGAAAGCTCAGAGAAAGCAGCAGCAGAGTATTGCAGGCGGAGGAAGGGAAGTTAACTATATGCAGAGGAACAGAACACAAATCACAGAAGGTGCTAATGAGGCTATGGGAGGCCTGTCATGATCACCTTGTGTCTATATCGGATCCAATAAGGATATGCAGGCACTGGAGGAAGTGAAAATATATTTTAAGGCAACAGGCTGTAAGACAGTAACACTGAAACATTTGAAAATGTTTACTCTAGAGAAGTGGTTGCTCAGGGGATATGCTTCAGTATTCATTTCTTTCAGGTGTATATATTGTATCTTCAGTCATTCCAAGCAATCATAAAGTAGAGGCTGCAGGCATGGGATTAGAAGGGGAAAAACAGACTTTAGGTTTAACTATGCAGGACAGGTGTAGAAGTGCACCAGTGAAGGTTGATGCAGTTATTTAAATAAGAGGGTGCTGCCTGAAATTGGAAAGACGTAAGAAGCCAAAGGCAATGATGTGGGATTGCAAGTGGATGGAGAGTTAAAATCACTGTAGCGCGGCCGTAGATTTGCTGCTTTAAGGCGCCAGAGACCCGTGTTCGATCTTGATAACGGGTGCTGTCTGCATGGAGTTTGTACGTTCTCCCTGTGACCGTGTGGGTTTTCCCCGGGTGCTCTGGTTTCCTCCCACACGCCAAAGTTATACAGGTTTGTAGGTTAATTGGCTTCGGTAAAGTTGTAAATTGTCCCTGGTGTGTCGGATAGTGCTATTGTATAGGGTGATCGCTGCACAGTAGACTCGGTGGGCCGAAGGGCCTGTTTCCATGCTGTACCTATAAAGACAAAAGTCTAATGGAAGTGTTTTCCAGAGTGGTCACTTAATTTTTGTTACATTTCTCAATCTACAAGGAGACTACATTGAGGGCACAGAATGTAATATAAAGCTTACTTTGAAATTATGTTTGGATACTTAGATAGGGGGAAGGGGGGAGGTGAATGGATATATGTTGCATTTCCTATAAGTGCCAAGGAAGAGGGCTAGAGATAGAAAATTGGATCAGAGAATTACAGTGTGACTAGTGTCCTCAGATTGTGGAAAGAGCGGGGTAGAGGAAGATGCATCTGGCATGAATCTCCACAACCTCTAAAGTGATTATCCTTTCATTGTGGAGTCTAGCAAGGTGAAAAGTGAGGACGTATGTATGCAGCCCTACTCATGAATTTGATGAAGGGTTCCAACCTGAAACATTGCCTATCCATTCCCCCGTAGATGTTGCCTGACCCACTGAGTTCCTCCAATACTATATTTAGACTCAAAATGCTGGAGTAACTCAGTGGGTTAAAGCAGCATCTCTGGAGAAAAGGAATAGGTGACGTTTCGGGTCAAGACCTTTCCTCAGACTCAGTTGGGAGTGAGGACCAGCGTGTTTATAGAGGGAAGTTTTCTGGGACTGCGGTTGAGGAAGAAACAGAGGTGTTTGAGCGGGGGAAGAAGGAGAAATGGAGACAAGGAACAGGTGACATTTTGAGTCGAGACTGACCCAAATGTCACCTGTTCCTTTTCTCCATTTCTCCATGTGCTCTGGTTTCCTCCCACTTTCTTAAGGCATGCAGGTTTGTAGATCAATTGGGCTTCTGTAAATTGTTCCTAAAGTGTAAGGATAGTGCTAGTTTACGGGGTGATTGTTGGTTGGCGTGGACTCGGGCCTAAGGGCATGTTTCCATGCTGTATCACTGAACCAAACAAAACTAATCTGCATTTAGTTTTGGATTTTCATTGATTTTAAAGTTTTGAACCACACTTTTCTCTTTTATACTTCCCAGATATGGCTATACCTCGTCGCTTCAATTAATTTTTAATTTTCTCGCTCTAACCCCTCGAAAAGTAGTTGTTACCCTGGCTACTTTAGTCAGTGCTCTATCACAGACCTTCCCTCTGCTCTTTGCACCCCTTCCCTCTCTGCAACTTAACAGACTTGTTTTCTTATTTTTCCAATTCTGGGGAAGAGTCATTGACCCAAATGGACAACTCTGTCTCTCTACTCACTGATGCTGGTGAACTTGTTTGGTTTCTATTTCTTTTGCACGGGGCATTATTTTCTGTTGAATTCTTCATACTGCTGTTGAATAACAACCTCTTACAGCGCTCACCAACCACATAATATTCTCACCTTTTCTATTGTTTCCTCCAATTATTTCTATTTCTATATTAAATGTCTTATTCTATATTCTTCTGAAGATAGATGTAAAATGCTGGAGTAACTCAGCGGGTCAGACAGCATTTCTGGAAAAAAGGAATAGGTGACTTTTCGGTTCGAGGCCCTTCTTCAAACTGAGAGTCAGGGGAGAGGGAAACTTGTGATATGAAAAGGTACAGAACAAATCAGTGCCAGCCCTGATGACTCAAGAAAAGTGGAGTCCACAATGGTCCATTGTTGGCTGTGGAAGACATGCTAATGAAGGGATACAAACAGTGACACTTGCAAGACGACTAGGGTGGGGGAGGAATGGAGAGAGAGAGGGAATGCATATTCTCTGTGGGTGATTTAAGGTGTGAAAGTGATCCATCACTGGATACAGCTATAATCTCTAATGCATCTTTTCATGGTAACATCTCTCAGAAATAGTTTGTGATGCTGGAGGTGGTTTTTTTCTAGAGACAGCACAATTTATGTTGCTTAGAGTTGAACATGACAGATGGTTTGTTCAACACTATAATAATAAAAATATACATATGTCAATGATGGACAAGAAGGAACAGGTAGCCTCCAGGCCCAGCCCATATCACGACAATGCTCATCCACACGTCCTTCCCAGAATCCTTACCTCTGACTCTCATTTGCAGCTCTTGCAGTGATCTCAAATGACAGACAACACAGTGGTGTAGTGGCAGATGTGTTGCCTCACAGCGCCAGAGAACCAGGTTCAATCCTGACTACGGGTGCTGTCTGTACGGAGTTTGTGTGTTCTCCCCATGACCTGAGTGGGTTTTCGCCGGGAGCTCCGGTTTCCTCCCACACTCCAAAAGCATGCAGGTTTGTAGCTTAATTGGCTTGGTAAAATAGTAAATTTTCCCTAATCTGTGTAGAATTATGCTAGTGTGCGGGAATCGCTGGGTGGTGCAGACTCGGTAGGCCAAAGGGCCTGTTTCCGCACTGTATCTCTAAACAAAACTAGACTTTACACATATTAATGTGTGGATGGTCAAGTACATTATTTTTATTTGAAGGGTCTGGCATTCAGAAACATTCAAAAAATAAACAAAGCTCTTCAAAATTAATCAGTCTTTTTAAACAAATACAAACAGTGGGAAACAATCAAATACCTTTAAAAAATTGAGTACAACTTATAACAATGGAACACTTCACTAACAGTGGAACACTTAGTATAATAACTCAGTGATTAAAAAATAATACAAATTATCGCAGGGTCACCCAGTGACCTTTGAAACACCAGCAATCCCGCTGAAATGAATGGAATCACCAATGGTCCTACCTGCCACAGGTTCAGCACTCAGATTCCCAGCAGCTCTGCTGGGAAAGTGCAGTGGGTTGGTGATCCATGCTGGAGTCCATGAGATGCACAATGTTGCCACACAGGCACAATGAATGATGGCAGTGTGAGGAGTTCTCTACAAGTTCAATGCTTCTGTGGGCACAAGTGGTCCTCAGAAGTGTTTCAGATTATCAATCTTATAGATGTTCCTGCAAATTGTCATGCACTGGCAACTCAAACATATCAGAAAATGCGTGAGATGCAAAGAGACTTTGCTATCACTCATATTACACCGTCACACAAAAGGACAGTCTGAGATGGGTCCCGACCTGAAACGTCACTGATCCATGTTGTCCACAAATGCTGCCTGACTCACTGAGTAACTACGGCGATAGCTACAAATAGCTGGAGTACCTCAGCGGGTCAAGCAGCATCCATGGAGATAAGGGATAGGTGACATTTCATGTCTGGGACCCTTCTTCAGACTCATGTGTGTCCTTTTGTGTATTAACCAGCATCTGCAATTCTTTGTGTCTACGCTATCATACAGTATAAATTTCATTGCATTTCATTTCTTGAGCAATCCTGGAGCAATACACACACATAAAAGGGTTGTTGTGTAAGATATCATGCCTCATTAAAAATGTGCCATTTCTCAAATGTTTCTAATGATTATTTTTGTTTCCCAGAGAAACAGAAGAGCAAAAGGCCCAACAACAACCTGAAAAGCCTTTCAACTTAATTTTAAATTGCACGGCATAATGTTGTCCAGTTTAAACATTTAATTCCAATTATTGTTTTCAAAGGTTTGCAGTAACCTGCCGACAGCCACAGGTTTGAATCCTGCAGAGACTTTCAGCTTGAAATTATGTCTGTCAGTTTTTATCAGATCAGCTGAGGCACTTTTCACAGCTCTGCCTTGTAGCCTTAGGACAGCGTGTTCTTTATGTTCAACCTGTACCTGGCATAATGAGCAAAATATACAGGCACCAATCGAAGCACAATCCGGTTTCTTTGTTCACGAGATATGGACAGTGCTGGTAACATTAACGATCTTGAACAGGCCCAGAAATGAGGAGGCAAAAAATAGTCAAGCTTATGTGTGTCTAAAGTCACTTGTCAGTCGGGCTGGATAAGAACGAGACCTCCTTCACTGAGGCTGCCATTTTGTTTTCTCAAATTGCTAGATTTATTTTACTACGTGGATTCAGATTTTCTGTAGCATGGTGGGATTCAAATACATACCTGTGGATGGTCCATTATCTTAAACAATATCGACACAAGGAACTGTAGATGCTGTATACAAAATATAAAGGCAAAGTGCTGGAGTAACTCATCAGGTCAGGCAGCATTTCTGGAAGACATGGAGTCGGAACCCTTCTCCAGAGATGCTCCCTGACCTGCTGAGTTATTCAGCACTTTGTGATTTTTTTTTACCTTAAACAGTATGTTTCTGTCTCATTATTCTAAATATTAGTGATTTCAAACAGCCTTTTTCTTTAAGTTGTTCTTGCAGTCCTTAAAGCAGGCACCATAACTGGACAAATTGGCATTTGTCTCCAATAGCCACACTGGAAACATGCAGGTGGGTGAGTGACTTGTCTCTTTGTGCAACTAACAGCAATAATATCCATTGAAAAAAAGAAATCTGCCTTATTTATCTGCCCTGATTTAAATACAGTGTCAATGCTACTCTGTTGTCATGGATAATGATGTGTGCAATCCAAGGACAGAGGTGGATACTGGGCAACAAAGTGCAGATGTTGGAATCTTGAACAAAACACAAAGTGCTGAGGAACACATTGGGATTAGTTTTAATTTTAGAGATGAAACTTGGAAACAGGCATTGAGTCCGCATACAGACCATCGATCACCGGTTTACACAAATTCTACGTTATCACACTTTCAGATTCACACTCTATATAATAGGGGCAATTTTACAGAGGCCAATTACCGAAGCACCCTGAGAAAACCCACACAGTCACAGTGAGAACGTACAAATTCAGTACTGATAGTATCCATAGTCAGTATCAAACCCGGGTCTCTGCCACACACAAAAGTTGCGTTGAGATCAGGAACTGAATGGTCCTGACAAAATTCAAATCGAGCATCTGTGAGCCATTCATTGGTGAGCAAGTGCTCTTTATAATGAACAAGTTGTGCTCAATATATCAGTCATCTTGTTTGCCTAATACTCCAGAATCTCCTCAATATTATTTCTCTCCTGATCTTTCTGCTGTGAGATCCCTGCTGAAAGACCAACCTCTCTGTTAGGTTGTCTTTCAGTTCCTGCCATAACTCCCTAAGTTCTCAATCATAGGGCAGTCGATATGACAAACAACCTCTGTCCAAGAGGAAGCCCTTCACAGAATACTAACATTTGTTATTTATTAACTACAAAACAGAGGAGGGAATCATTTATTGTGTAGAAAGGAACTGCAGTTGTTGGTTTAAACCGAAGATAGGCACAAAAATCTGGAGTAACTCAGCAGGACAGGCAGCATCTCTGGAGAGAAGGAATGGGTGACGTTTCAGGTTGAGACCCTTCCTCAGACCTGACGAGAATAATTCCACAGGAATTATTTATTGGTTTTTGTCTTCGTAGAAACAAGATTATTTGTATTTCAATAACCTTTCTTTTCCATATTTTATGTTTTAAATGACATTTGGCCTCAAAAATCAAGACTTCAATGCAATTGATTTTGATAAATTCTTTCCAAAGGAAAATTTAAATGTATGACATTGCATATTATTACCTGTCTCCACACAAAGATTGTGGTACCAGATGTTACAAGAATACCCGGAGGAATTATTTTTTGACAGTGAGTTATTTTGAAGTACAGGATGAATTGATTCCTTACTTGTACAATGTTCAGTAAAGCCTTGTGGTATTCCAAACATCAGTACTCAAAGAGTCCCCCAGCAAAAACTTAGAACTAACACTTGTTGCTCCAAGGGCAAAAATGTCAGTTATATTTTGGTAGAGAGAGGTCACAGCTTAATCTGTTAAATCATCTATCACGATACACAACAATCGGAGTCATTTTTAGTTTTGAGATGCAGTGTGGGAACAGGCCAGTCGGCCCACTGAGTCCATGCTGACCATCGATCACTCGTACTCTGGTATAGTTTAGTTTAGTTAGAGATACAGCGTGGAAACAGGCCCTTGGGCCCACCGAGTCCACGCTGACCAGCGATCCCAGCACATTAACACCATCCTACAGACAAAGGACAAGTTACAATTTTGCCAACCAATTAACTTCCAAACCTGTATTTCTTTGGAGTGTGGGTGGAAACCAGAGCACCCGCGTAAAACCCATGCCGGTCACGGGGAGGACGTACAAAATACGTACAGAAAGCACCCGTAGTCACGATCAAACCCGGGTCTCTGGCGTTGTAAGGCAGCAACTCTACCACTGTGCCACCATGCTGCCCAAAGAACATAGTTCTATCATCCCGAACACTCAGGGCAATTTACAGAAGTCAGTCAACCTACAAAACTGAAAATAGACACGAAATACTGGAGTAGCTCAGGGGGTCAGGCAGCATTTCTGGAGAAAAGGAATAGGTGTTGTTTCGGTTCCAAAGATAGGTCAGCCATTATTGAATGCCAGAGTAGACTTGATGGGCCGAATGGCCTAATTCTGCTCCTATCACTTATAAGACCCTTCTTCACACTGAGAGTCTGAGAAGGGTCTTGGCCTGAAACGTCACCTAATCCTTTTCTCCGAAGATGCTGCCAGATCTGCTGAGTTACTCCTGCATTCTCTGCCTATTATTAGTGGAAACCAGGATTTGCAGTTCCTTGCTACACAACCTACAATACTGCACTTGATTGGAATGTGGGTGGAAATGGAGCACCAGGGGGAAACCCAAGGGAGAATGTACAAAGTCCAAAGAGGTAGCACCTGTGGTCAGGAATGAACCTGGGTCTCTTACACTGTGAGGCAGCATCTTTACTGCTGTGCCGTAATCTTTCATCAGGCATCACTTGGAATGCCAATATTTTCTGCACCATACTTGTTAAAATTGCATTTTTATTATTTTTGGTCCAACAATTTTCTGAAGAAATGCTGTCAATAGTAACTGTTTTAATTTTTTGTCTGCATAATTAGTGCATATGTGTAATGTGTATCCGTTCATCACTAGACTTTGGACTTTAGTGACAGAGAGGAAACAAGCCCTTCGGCCCACCGAGTCAGTGATCACCCCATACACTAGCACCATCCAAAACACTGGGCACAATTTACAATTTACAGAAGCCAATTAACCTACAAACCTGGACGTCTTTGGAGTGTGGGAAGAAACCTAAGCACCCAGAGAAAACCGATACAGCCATAGGGAGAACATACAATCTCCATACAGCCAGCATTCGCAGTCAGAAATCGAACCTGGGTCTCTGGCAATGAAAGGCTGCAACTCTAACACTGCTCCACTATGCTGCCCTACATTACCTCTCAAACAATGCAAATCATATTTTGCAGTCTCCATACATAGTTATCTCATGTGCAGTAATTTTAAGCTAGCTTCCTTCTCTTGGTTTTTTTCAGAATTTTTTTTTTGCACTCTTCGGTCTAAAATATTCCAGCATTCTTTATCAGTCTCCAACAGTTCCATTACTGGAAATAAATATTTTAAAGAGTTCTGAAAATGGAAATCATACCTGGTTATCTCACTCCACAGCCTCTCTTGACTACATGTCCCAGGCATTGTACGATCTAGGATTGTGATCTTGCAGGAGTCCCCTTAAAGCTCTGATTTACCCATTGTCATGGTGTGCTAAGCAGTGATTCATTAAGTTAAGTATTTGGATGTAGAAATAATTTCAATTCTATTTTGAGCAAAGTAAAATCCATGTTAACCCTCAGATAGTGTAGAGGGCCAATATTATTAACATTCAAAGCGACGTGCGGGTAATGATAGAAATTTATTTTCTCTTCATTGTATATATTAGTTAGCGAAGGGATCTTGGGAATGTAATTTTTTTTTCAATGGTGCTTTTGTTCGAGACTCATTGTGGCGTTGTCCCTCTCCAGACTGAAGAAGTACAACTCTCAGAAGAGGTGACCAACAGCAGCCACAATGTTAATGCTGAAGCACAAGTTGACATCTCCGAACAAATGTGGTGTACTGGCAAAAGCAGCCTCGGAAAATGGTCTGAGAACCCTTTCACTGGAAAGTGTGCAGAGAAGATTTACGAGGATATTTCTACAGGGAGCGATTGAGCAGGCTAGGACTCTTTCTATTCCATGGAGCGCAGGAGGATGAGGGGGTATCTTATAGAAGTATACACAATCTTAAGAGGAATAGATTAGGTAAACACACAGTCTTTTGCCCAGAGTAGGGTAATCAAGGACCAGACGACATAGATTTATGATAAGGGGAGAAAGATTTAGTAGATTTAAGATTAAAGATTTAATATTTAAAATATATTTACACAAAGGGTTGTGGGTGTATGGAACGAGCTGCCAGAGAAGGTAGTTGAGGCTGGTACTGGTACTGGTAAAGAAACATTTAGACAGGTACATGGATAGGATATGTTTATGTGGATATGGGCCAAATGCAGGCAGTTGAGTCTAGTGTAGACAAGACTTGTTGGTTGGTGTGGGCAAGTTGGGCCGATGGACCTGTTTCCATGCCATATGACTCTCTATAGTAAAACAATTCCTCAGTGTGATTCGATGGCTCAAGTTTGCCTTTACTATCACAAAGTAGATTGATAAAGATAGAAGAATGGAGGCACAAAGTACAATGATAACAGATATTTAATGCAGAGAAATATCCCAATATATACCATTGAGGTAAATATAAATTTAATTTGGTGATATTGGGAGGAATAATATCAAGAGCAATGAAGAGCAGAGATATTAAGTAGTAGTGAAACTGAGGAAAGCAGATGGAATCATGGAGGAAATTCCAGAATATTATTGACACTGAAGGTATAACTCCCAGCGTTTAGAGATACATCATGGAAACAGGCCCTTTGGCCCACTAAATTTATGCTAACCATCGATTACTCTTTGACACTAGTTCTATGTTATCCTGCCTTCTCACACAACACACACAAGGGGCAATTTACAGTGGCCAATTAACCTATAAACCTGCACGTCTTTGGTGTGTGGGAGGAAAACAGAGTGCCCGGATGAAATGCATGCAGTCGCAGGGAGAACGTACAAGCTCCACATAGACAACGCCAAAGGTCAAGAATGAACCCGGGCCGCCAAGTGCTGGAGCAAAATAAGGGGGATGTTTAATCAACCATTTCAGAATCAGGGGTGTGATGATCTTTCAACATTGGAGATAGTTACAGAGATAGGATGATATTATAGAGGCATGTAAATACAAGGACAGGATTTTTATACTTAAGGTATCGGGTGACCAGTTATAAAGCAAGCGACACCAGGCATGTTTTTCTTTTCATGGAATTATTGATGCACTTACACTCTCAATAAACAACGTTGAACATATTGGTCATGTACCTCTGCTTGGCCCCTCTGCTTGGCACCTCTGCTTGGCACCTCTGCTTAGCCCCTCTGCTTGGCCCCTCTGCTTTCCTGCATTTACACTTCCCATCAGCGCTCCCACCTCATCTCAAACCCTGGCTGCCACTGCCATCCTTTCTGGTGAAGAAGGCGGGGATGGGCAATAGGCTTCACAGAGTGGATCCTTGGATCCAACGTCTGGAAAGCCTTGATTGATGGTTTATAAATTCATGTCATAGTAGCAGAATTAGGCCATTCGGCCCACTGAGTACTCCACCATTCAATCATGACAGATCTATCTTTCCCTTTCAACACCTTTATCCTGCCTTCTGATCTTTGACAACTTTACCAATCTAGAACCTGTTTCTAGAATCTAATTTAAAAGTACCAGGTGACTTGGCTTCCACAGATTCACCATACATTAACTAAATAAATTCCTCCTCAACTCCTTTCTAAATGTACGTCCTTTAATTCTGAGGCTGTGCCCTTTGGTTCTAGACCCTCACAATGGTGGAAACATTCTCTCCACATCCATTCTATCCAGGCCTTTCACTATTCGCTAAGTTTCAATGAGATCCCTCCCCATCCTTCTAAACTCCAGCGAGTACAGGCCCAGTGCCATCGAACCCTCATCATACATTAACCCAATCACCCCCGGGATCATTGTTGTGTACCTCATCTGGATCCTCTCCAGCATATCCCTGCTAAGGTATGGGGCCCAAAGATTACAGAATCTCTAAGTGACCAAGGGATGATTGGATTAACGTATGATGAACCTTTGATGGCACTGGGTCTCACTCACTGGAGTTTAGAAGGATGAGAGGACCCCTCATTGAACGATTTTGCAATCCGATAGCTTTCCTATCTTTGGACTGAATCTTATAATTGGCTTTGTCTACAATAAAGGTTTAGCAAAAGTTTAAAAGCACAGTTGCTGAATGGGAGGTTGGCTGCAAGGAAAATCTCACTTCAGGTCAGTTCAGTTTATTGTCACGTCTACCGAGGTACAGTGAAAAGCTTTTGGTGCATGCAACCAGTCAACGGAAAGACAATACATGATTACAATCGAGCCACTCGCAGTGTCTCAAAGAACCAAATGGAGTTACTGGCTTCAGAGTGAAGATGATACAAAGTGGAAAACTATTGAGTTGACAGTAATTAAAAAAAAGAGAAACTTGCATTTTATTCCAATAATTAAAACTGCCACCTCTCACCATCAATATTGCTGCCCATTACTATGGAACTGGGCTTACGCTAATTATGATTTTTGAGTACTAACTGCTGAAGCATGCAGCTTCCAAGAGACCAAAGGAGTCCTTCAGTCCTCAAAACAATTAAGGGGTATTGTAGATGAGCTGTGGGACACGCAATTATCAGTGATTTATGAGTTCCTGACAGCTAATTTCAGAAAAGGAATTAAAAATGTACTTCAGGTACTTATATTTAAGACCACATTTTTCGTTGATGAGTATTTTGCAAATCATTCCCCTATTCTATCTTTCATCAAGGTCCCAATAGGGTTTCAATTATAGAAAGATGGGAATTGCCTATACCAACTCTGCCAAATACTTGAGGTAAAATATTGAGGTAATTTACTGAAACTTTAAATAATGTGCAGTGTGGATGGCAGTTTGAAGACCTGCTCATTCTTATGGACCAAGTATATTTTTAATGTCCAGTGTTACCAAATCACAAAATACTTATTTGGATGAGGTGAAGCAGCTTTTTGTTTTGAGTGCCAAATATTAATGTGAATTTGAAAGGGATTTGATAGTGTCAGTGTGTTGATGCAGAGACCGGGCTTAGCCATTTCTCCTCAGCTATTCAACAGTATGAGTGGCACCATGGCGCAGCTGGTAGACCTGCTGCTTCAGAGCACCAGACGCCTATGTTCCATCCTGACCTCAGGGGCTGTCAGTGTGGAGTTTGCATGCTGTCACTGTGACTGTGTGAGTTTCCTCCCTCTTTGTTTTGTATGCTAAAATCAATTCAGATAATACTATCCATAAATACAACTAGGGCAAACTCACATGCAATAGGTAGAGCAAAGGGAAAGATACTATGAAGATGTAGCTCTCAGCGTTAAAGCCGAACAGTTCCAGAGACAATGTCCACAATGAGGTAGAGGAGAATCGGACTGTGCCTAGATTACGGAAGGACAGTTGAGAAGCCCAATAACATAGGGGAAGAAGCTGTTTCTGAGTCTGATGGTGCGTGCTTCCAAGGTTCGGTATCTTCTGCCAAAAGGGGGTGGGGAGAAGAAAGAATGACCAAAATGGGAATGGTCTTTGATTATGTTTGCTGCTTTCCCAAGGCAACATGAAGTGTAGATGGTGTCAATGGTGGGAAGTCTGGAAAAGGGTCCCAACCCAAAACGCCATCTATCCATGTTCTCCAGAGATGCTGCTGGATCTGCTGAGTCATTCCAGCATTTTGTGTGGTACTGTGGGAAGTCGGCTCTGTGTGATGGCTTGGGCTACATTCATAACTCTGCAATTTCTTGTGTTCTTACGCATAACCGTTCCAAAACCAAGCAGTGATGGACTCAACAGTTTGCTTTCTATGGTGCATGTGCAGAAGGTTCAGTAAGGGAAAAAAAACATCCCTGCACCTGGTCTATTTTCCTTTCTTTTTCTTTTCTCAGTTTCACAATGTAACAACTGAATTTCTGTATTGATATCCTTGCATTAAATGTTATCAGAAATCAGCAGGATGTCTGAAGAAAACACATAAATGTTTGCAAGACTGGAGATTATTTGTGCTATCAAGGTCATGGGAGCAAAACTTTAATTCTTTATTAAAATGATTTTCAGGACATCATAAAACTATAAGATTATTTTATTCCCAATTATCTTTTCTGAATATGGAAAATGCCTTGAGCGAGCAGTTAAGATGGCAAAACGGGAGCATTTTAGGATCTACCATTATTTCTGTTTCTGGCAATAACTGCAGCAGATGTTGAAGCATGCCCATAATTTGATGGCAATACTAAACCATGAATGCAATAATAAATTGCCTGAGGTTATGTTATGTAGTTGAGTGTATCTACATTTTAACTCTCAAGTCTTTTTTATATTCAAACAAATATTGGGCAAGAGTCAAACTTAATTGAAACAGCCCTCAGAAATGACTACACTGTTGAGAATATTTCCAATTAATGAGCAGTTGGGAGTCAGCTAAATCAGATACTCTATGCCTTTAGCTAAAACACATTAATAAATTGGATATCAAGCATTTTCAAAATGACTAATTCTGGGTTCTCCTGTCTGAGGGTTCTGCATTGAATTATTAGGCCCAATGTGCATTGCAAACATGTCAAGAACAAGTGCAAATGGCAAGTTGAACCTGTCTACTTGTCTCTGACATTGTTTGTGTATAAGGAATCATGGTTTAAAATGCTCGCAGACTTTGTGATTTTGAATGTAAAGTATGAATTCTCTTACACCTGAAAATACAATAGTTGCTGGAAATAAAGACGAAAATTACCTGGTCTTGTATTTGTGAAAAGAGAAACAATGTGAAAAATTGATGATCTTCAGTCAAATGTTGAAAATGTAGATATAATTTTAAATGCTAGGAAAGGGGAAGGACACAGAGAACAAAAGCGAATGCCTGGGATTGAGCGGAGATATTTTCTCTCCATCTGTTTCATTTAATATCCTCCTATTTGCACCGCCCCAGGTATGTTACGGGATGTTGGCCCTCATTGGTCTGGACAAAGAATGTAAGATCACAGAGGTCGTGTAAGATCATGGCACAACTTT
The DNA here is from genome assembly GCF_028641065.1 of Leucoraja erinaceus. Lineage (NCBI taxonomy): Eukaryota > Metazoa > Chordata > Chondrichthyes > Rajiformes > Rajidae > Leucoraja > Leucoraja erinaceus. The sequence continues at coordinate 20,197,749 of NC_073389.1, read as the reverse complement.
AAAAAAATGCGGATAGGTCACTGTTGGAATATCAAGTGCAATTCCGATCACAGCATGAAGAGGGAGGATGTTATGGCATTTAAATGAATGCAAAGGAGATTTGCCAAGATGTTTGACATGATGTGCTGGAGTAACTCAATGGGTCAGGCAGCATATCTGGAAAAACAGGGTGGGTGACGTTTTAGGTCGGGACCCTTTTTCAGACTTGCCAAGAAGTTGCCTGGGAATGCTAAACAACTATGGAGATAAAATCTGCCGAAAGTTCACAATTAGTCCCAGGCCATTCCATATTATGATGACAAATGCCACTGAGGAGAGGTTAATAATCCATGCTGTCCATTAAAATCAACCAATCTGTTTCATTCTGTTTAGTCTGAAGAAGGATCCCGACTCATATCATTAACTGTCTATTTCCCTCCGCAGAAGCTGCCTGACGCACTGAGCTCCTCCAGCAATTTCTGCTTTGCATTCTGTTCACTCCCAGTAAAACCACCTTTGAATCGACGTGTATATTTTGCCTACTTTTCTGCCGAAGACCTTAGGAAATTGTGTTCATTAAAGGTGCTGCTACATCATAATCACACAATGTGTTTTTGTCGATTATTCTGTGGTGTTAAAATTCCGTCTGATTTTTCTGTTATTATTTTATCTGATTGAATTTACCACTTGACAAGGAAACCAAGGGGTAAGTTCAAGGGGTGAATTAACCCCTTGAGAGGAAAAAGTTGTTGAGAGGTGGGAGTGGTGGAGGGGGGTGGAGATACAGAGCATGGGGAGTTTCTATTTAAAAAAGTGACTGGGGGTAAATGGATCAGTGCTGGTAAAAGAACATCAGAAGTGGACACTGGGCCAGTTGAAACGTTTATTTTCCTTCCCAATTTCCCATGAAACAAGGGGTCAGTTACGATTTGACCATGGTGGTTGATCTGCAGATACATATTGACCAGAGCAAATGGCAGGTTTTGTTGCTTGAAGGAAATTAATGAAACTCCAAATGCTTTTTTTTACAATAGCCTGGTGGTGTCTTGGTTACCATTCTGGACACTGGCTTTGATTTAACGATGTGATTGTGAACCCTTCCAACCTCCTTGCTGGGACTTGACCTATTTTCTCTGGATTAATAGTCAGGGAATGCAGATGTTAGCCCAGCATCTCAATCACTGCTATCAGAGCCTTTACAGTATTGGGAGGCAGAACACAGGGAAGAGGACAAAGAGTTGTGAAAAAAAATCTTTGAGATGATTTTGATATTAATGCTTCAATACCACGGAAAAGTAATGACAAACAGGTGCATTGCATTCACAAAGCAGCAGATGTCTCTATAGCTTAATATAAAACAAATTATATTTACAGCAAACTGAATTTGTAGGAATTATTTCTTTTAGACAGAACAAATAAATCAAATCTATAGCAATTACTCGAATTACAGGAATGTTGTGCATCCACTTACAATATATCAAATAGCTTTGAAACTAGATGGGATTAAAACAATGAAAGGGCTTGGGAGGTTTTGTTAACAAGCTGTAAACTAGTGTTGTAGGAAGGAAATGCAGATGCTGGTATATATTGTAGTTGGACAGAAAATGCTGGAGTAATACAGCGGGTCAGGCAGCATCTCGAGAGAAAAGGAATAGGTGACATTTCCATTCGGAACCCTTATTCAGACTGACAGATGCGGTGGGGGAGAGGGCTCTGGAGATGAGAAAATGGCAGAACAAATTAGGGCTGGCAAAAGATGACTTTGGGAAGGATGGAGTCCATAATGAACCAGTGTTGGCTGGGGAAGATATGCTGGTGAGAGAGGTACAACTGTGGACCTAGTAGTACAATTAGGGTGTTCCTGTTCCTCCATTTTGCATGTGGCCTCACTCTGACAGTGGAGGAGGCCCAGGACATAAAGGTCAGTATGGGAATGGGAAGGGGAGTTAAAATGCTTGGCAACTGCATTTGGGAACTGAACTAACGCTGATGCATTGGACGTCTGATGCATGATGATGTGTTTTTGCATCATATTTGTTGTAAGTTAATGCCAGTCTTTTCTGGCATTCTCCAATTTCAAGACACCAGCAGCCCACCCATTTGACAGCTGCAGCAAGTGATTCTGGTCTTCCATAATTGTCACTATAACTAAATAAATTCTAAAGTAGAAAATTCTGACTGGAATGAACTACAATTCTTCCATTGTTGAAAAAATAGCGAAGTCAGCTTTGTCCCTCCTCTCTTCCAGATTCCAACCCTTTCTACTATTTCCACTCAATAGAAATAGATGTGTTTCTGCACCGGGATAGTTTCCTCAAACAACTGGTCATCATACTTGTAGATACAAGGTCTTGCAGGTGCTGGTTTATAAATATTAAAAGCATGGCCGGTAATAGGTGGACAATAGGTGATGGGGGGGTTCCCGGTTTGGTAGACTTTTGATATTGGATGGCATGCCTTCTCCTGCCTCACCTGTCTCCCAGCTTTCATCCCCCCCCAACCACCAACAATCATCCTGGAGAACGGTCCAGACTCAAAATGTTACCTATCCTTGTTCTCCGGAGATGCTGCATGACCTGCTGAATTACTCCAGCACTTTGTGTCCATTTTAGTCATCAGGGCGGCACAGCAGCAGAGTTGCTGCCTTACAGAGACCTGGGTTTGATCCTGACGATCGCTCGGGTTTCCTCCGGGTGCTCCGGTTTCCTCCCATATTCCAAAGATGTGCAAGTTTGTAGGTTAAATGTGTAGGAAGGAACTGCAGATGCTGTTTTACGCCAAAGATTGACATAAACTGCTGGAGTAACTCAGCTGGTCAGGCTGCATCTCTGGAGAAAAGGAATAGGCAATGTTTCTGGTCAGAACCCTTATTCAGACTTTAGCTTTAGACTCTAGACTTTAGGTTTGTAAGTTAATTGGCTTCTGTAAATTGTACCTATTGTGCAGGATAAACTATTGTATGAGTGATCAATGAACGGCATGGATCCGGTGGGCCAAAAGGCCTGTTTCCATGTTGTCTCTTGGAAACTAAAAAATAAATAAAAAAGTAAAACTCAACCATGTTGGACAATTAGAAAACGAGTGCTGGTGGATTCCCTTCACCCCTTGCTTGAGTGGTTTCCTGTTGATTCTGGTAATGGATACAATGGAGTTACAGTAAAAAAGAATGGAAACATGGCTTAGGGCAATCATATTTACATAGGCCATTAATCATCAATTAACATAATCTCATTCTGTTCTCATATTTCTCTCAAATTCTACCATTCAACTCTACACTTGGGGCTATTTACAGTAACCAATTAACCTTCTAACCCTGTGCGACTGCAAAAAACAATTTGAGTCAAGGCCTTCCTTGTTCGTTTTCTCTGTGTCAGTGAAACAGTGAAAGAGGTTTCTTTCAAAACATTTAAATGAACAAATATCCAGGGGATTTCCTTTCAAAAGTCATTTACAGAGATGCTCGACCATGACACTTTAGTGGGACACTCCTGTCTCCAGTATTGCACAGGATGTAACACAATGAGAATAACCCTGTGAGAGTGCAGTGAAATATCAGCTGTGGCACATGCCTCAGAGACAGCAAGTTGCATGAGTTCCACTTCAGAGACTTGAGCACATCATTGCAGGCTGGCAGTGGAGTACTCAAAGTACTGTATTATTGGAGACAACATATTTTAAATGATGCACTGAAGCAGGTTGTCATCTGCTTCAAAGCTAAACCGGATGCAAGAGCTCCAAAGCTTTATTTAAGAGGACACCCTGGGAGTTACCTGAATGTATTCCTTAAAAAACTCACTCAGCACAGCATTACTGGGCGGCACAGTGGTGCAGCAGTGGTGTTGCTGCCTTACAGCGCCAGAGAGCTGGGATTCATCCCGACTACAGATGCTGTCTGTACCAGGTTTGTATGTTCTCCCTGTTACTGCATGGATTTCCCCCAGGTGCTTCAGTTTCCTCCCACATTCCACAGACGTACAGGTTTGTAAGTCAATTGGCTCCGGTAAGTAGTAAAATTTCTCCCTCATTTATGTTGGTTAGCGTACGGGGCGATTGCTGGTCTGCGTGGACTCGATGCCACAAAGAATGTGTTTCCACATTGTGTCTTTAAAGTCTAAAGTTTAAACTAGTGTACAAGTGTTCGCTGGGCGGCACGGAGTCAGTGGGCCAAAGGGCCTGTTTCCACAATGTATCTCTAAAACTCTAAATACTACTGTCAATATAACAGATGTGAAGTGTTACTCCTATGGGGTAAGACTTTAGCCTTTAACCGTATTATTTTAAGGGATAAAATTACCAGCAAACTGAAGTCTTTTAAGATGCATCTTATGGTGGACATAACCAGACTTACTTTGGATATTATAAAGTGAGGTACATCCATCTTGTAAGAATGAAATGCTCAGAGAAGGAGAAAGAGGTGCAACGCACAGGCCTTGAACCTGGTGAGACGCAGGAGGAGCCCGGCCAGGACTCACCCCACAGAGTCCAGTCCCTCCACGCACTAGAATCTCCCAACCCCTGCAGAGTAGTTATTAAGATGGCTGATCCGTGGGCGGTTGCTGCTGGGATGCAAGTCGGGGCCTGATCAACCCCGGCTGGGTCGCCTGGGCGAGGGTGTCTGATGTTGTGAGACCCGAAACACCCGATGACCCCAGATCACATCACTGAGGATGCGTCCCAGCGCATCTAGAAGACGTATATTTTTCACAATGTGCCAGTGTTGCCATCAATTAAACCATCTCCCTTCCAACCACAGATTTATACTTTTAGACAGAAGACACTTGACTTGTTGAATCAAAATCATTTATTTATTGCCATGCAAACAGATCAAATCACTCTGCTCTCCTCCCACAGCCCTCAATATTAGGTTGTTTCAAATATTTATCTAATTTTCTCCTAACGCATGCAGAGATCTTTAACGTAACCGTGCACTGCTTCATGTTCCCACAGCGGAACCTTTCCCTCAAAGATGTTATTCACCATCTTCCCACTCTGTTGTTGACTGATTATAAAGGTCACTGATTGTTAAACATAGGATACAATCCCTCCCTATTTACTGTAATAATGGCTTTAATTGTTTAAAAATATAGGGTCTAATAAATCAAATTCTTTGCTTCCATGTAAAAAGTCACAATATATCCTCGTAACTATCCTTCCCCATCCTTGACATTATTTTGATGAATGTATGCTGACTGTTCTCTATGGCTTTAATGCTCTTTCTGTAATGAGGCACTAAAACCACAGACAGTGCTCTGTAGCCCAATCAATGTAGAAATTTATCATTAATTTTCCTACTCTGCTCTCTTGTTATACAACCTAAAATGCTGTTGACATTTTATGGCTTTAACGGTGCCCACTCAGGCTTTCAGAATCCGCATCTCTGAACCTCCACTCTCTCTTTCATTTGCATGTCTCCACATTCACCTTCTGAATGTTTAATTTCACTTGTTGCTTGTCTCTCTGACTACATTGCTTCCTCGTATTTCCATAAATGGCCGTGGAGGCCAAGTCAATGGATATTTTTAAGGCGGGGTTTGAGAGATTCTTGATTAGTAAGGGTGTCTGGGGTAATGGGGAGATGGCAGGAGAATGGGGTTGAGAGTGAAAGATAGATCGGCCATGATTGAATGGTGGAGTTGACTTGCTGTGTCAAATGGCCTAATTCTAATGCTAGAATGTGTGTGAAATTAACGTCTTAGGTGGTCCCTCAGGGTTGAGGAATTGCTTCTAATCCAGTTGTGTGGGTCCTGAGGAGGCTGAAGAACTTGTTGCATGCCAGGCAGATGCTACCACATAGGGGGAACCAAAGAAGCTGGGAGACATGGACAAGTGGGTGAGTTGTGAATGTTGCATCCTTGTTGCCATTCCAACTGTTTCTGTATCATCCTAGTGATCCTTTTCTGGCGGGAGCAGTTGTGGGACAGTGAGCACTAAAAGTCAGTGTCGCAGAGTGACAGTAATTCCGCAGAGAAACCAGCGGCACAATGACGCTGCGATAGAGTTGCTGCCTTACATGACTGAAAAGATGATCCTCAGACGTCCAATGAGATATGTACAATTAAACCCTTGCTTGCAGCAGCAGCAAAGGCACATAGACAACACACAAATACAGACAACATACATAAATTACACATCCATTTTACACAAGACAAGGAACGTGCAAATAAAAACAAGACATTGGTGCAAAACTACATAGTTAGAAAACAAATCCAAAACAGGAAGGCACAGTGATGCAGCGGTAGAGTTGCTGCCTTACAGCGCAGAAACCCGGGTTCGATCCTGACTACGGGTGTTGGCTGTACAGAGCTGTACGTTCTGCCTGTGACCTCGTGGGTTTTCTCTGGGTGCTCCAGTTTCCTCCCACACTCCATAGAGGAACAGGTTTTTAGATTAATTGGCTTTGGTAAAAATTGTAAAATGTTGTTAGTGTATAGGATAGTGCCAGTGTACGGGGTGATTGGTGGTTGACACGGACTCGGTGGGCAAACATACGAACTCTAGGTGAACGACTCCAGGAGAATGTACAAACTCCGCACGGACAGGACCCATGGTCAGAGTCAAACCCAGATCTCTGGCGCTGGAAGGCTGTAACTCTAGCGCTGCACCACCATGCCACCCTAATGTAACTTTTACCTTCCCTGACATCTACATCTTTCAAATATGCCCATTGAATTTCTCTTTTAATTTATTGCTAACTATGTTAGAAATAATGTATCCATGCCAATTATTCAATCAACTAGAAGGCTTTTTTTTAAACAATAGTAATCTTAACAAAATGAAGATCAATGGAAGAGTTTAACCTACAACCAACAAACTACTAAATGTCTAGGCCAAGTGTTACAAAATGCACCAAGCATCTGATCCAGTGTCTACATCATCGATGCAGAGGGATTTCAAAATGTGCAAAGCATTCATTTTCAACTTCACTGTTCATGTGGCTATGAATATTGCCTCTCAAGAATTTCTTCATATCCAATTTCCTCACATGCTAACACAGGATGGGTTGTCAAAACTAATCTCCTGATGTTATGTAGACTGGTGTAATCTCTTTGGCCAGTGTAAGAAAATTGGTCCGTGAATGCTGCAAATGTTCAAATACTATTCCTCCGGAACTTTTTTTAAAGGAGGTTTATTGATCTCGCTGTTTAATTGATCTCGCTGTTTAAAAAAGATAGCACACTGACCGTGGCATATCAATGCAACAAATATTTCATGCTGATATTCATGGAGTTCAACTTCAAAGACCCCGTGTAATGCAGAGATTTCACCCTGAACGCCATCAGACAGGGAACCAATTTTAGTCTGAAACCAAATTCATTATTTTCAGCTAATGTGAAATTAAATGTCGGGAATTATTCTTAGCCAACTCAATCCAAGCTGAGTGGTAATTTCTTGTCAAAGTGCTGAAGAGATTTCATCCATATTTTAAGATCATGGTTATTTCTAGAGTTAAATGTAAATTATTTAAGTTATTTCTCCGGTTATCTGGCAGATGGGGTCCACCGATCTGATCATCATTGTTAACTTTATACAAGAGACAAGCTGTATTCAGTTCTTGCCTTTAAAGTTCTGCTACAAACCTACGGATTCTCACAGTTATCTGGAAAACATCTTCTCCCACCCTGGTCCTTGTAAAAATGCTGTTACCCTACTCTCAATTTCTCTGTCTCCAATGCATTTGCTCCCAAGATAAGGCTTTCCATTCTTGGACAACAGAGTTGTACTCTTTCTTTAGTAAAAGTGGCTGTCTTCCTGTTGTCTCCTCACCTGCATCTCTGTGTCCCAAAGTTCTGCTCTCGCTCCCACTGGTCCTCATCTTTCACCCCACCAGTCACCTAACCGGGTGTCAGAGGTTGTGGTGAGAAGGAAGGAGAATGGGGTTAGGAAGGAGAGATAGATCAGCCATGATTGAATGGTGGAATTGACTTGATGGGCCAAATGGCATAATTCTGCTCCTATCACTTATGATCCTGACCCACTGAGTTGCACCTGTACTTTGCTTTTTTTGTTGTTGTAATCCAGCATCTGCAGTTCTTTGTGTCTGCCATAGCGATACCAAGGGTTATTGATTAAACTCTCTCCAGTTGCAGATGGTTATGGATTGGCAGTCACGGGATGTGGGTTTTGGTTGATTATGAATTCTTTAACAAATGTCAAAAGCTTCGCAATACTTAAATTATCATTTTCCTGTGAGATTCAACAGCCTTGTTCTATTAAATGTTCACTGTCAATCTATATGCAGGGCTCCAATGGCAATGCAGTAAAACCTGTTTAATTTTAATCTTTGACTGCCCATAGACATTGCAGAAAAATAAGCTAATATTTCTAATCTAGAATGGTTTTGCATTACAAAATCCCCTTTTCTGAAATGGAGATTTTCTTGTATGAGTGTCCATGCCATGCATATTGAATGATCTGGCCACAAAGCAAAATGGCAAATCTGGTGCAAGAAAGATTATAAATAAATCAGCCTAATTCATTAGGTTATTTGGGGAAAATAGAGCAGGAATTCCCTTTCAATCTGGCCCATTTTCCATAATTTGTTGTAACAGTTGTTAGGGCGACACAGTGGCGCAGCAGTGGAGGTGCGGCCTTACAGCGCCAGGGGCCCGGGTTCGATCTTGACTATGGGTGTTGTCTGTACGGAATTTGCATATTCTGCCTGTGACCACATGGATTTTCTTCGTGTGCTCCGGTTTCCTCCCACATTCCAAAGACGTACAGGTGTGAAGGTTATTTGCCTTCTGCAAATCTCTCCGGTAGGTAGGATAGAACTAGTGTATGTGGTGATTGTCGGTCGGCATGGGCTCGGTGGGCTGAAGGGCCTGTTTCAATGTTGTGCCTCTAAATTAAACTAAACATTCTAATCAAACCTACCAGCAATGAATTTGGGTGGATCTCCTTTTTTGGGAATGTTTAACTGTGAGTTGGAAGACTTTTCTCTGTCAGCTGCCATTTGAATTGAATATTAACTCCACAATAGTGTTTAAAGAAAGGAGTGTGATGTCATGAAAATGACTGCGGTGCAAACTGCACTATAAATCTGCCCAAATATAGGTCCTGACAATAAATTTGAAGACAAATGAGAAAAAACTATGCTACTGTACTATGTTTTTGTTGAGATTAGAACGCCATTTTTTAAAAACAAAAGTCCCATATCATGTCATCATCTAACATAATGAGACCTAGCCGCATCAAAGCACACCATCACAAAGCAGCAATAAAAAATAGAAGTCGATGGAAAAGTTCAGTTCCGTTTTAGTTCAATTTAGTTTATTGCCATGTGTACAGAGTTAAACCCCTGTCCCACACGGTACGAGTTCATTCCAAGAGCTCTCCCGAGTTTGCACTGATTCTAACTCGGGAGATTTACGGTAATGGCCACTCGTCGGTACTCGGGGCTCTCGTGGACATTTTTCATCATGTTGAAAAATCTTCACGAGTCTTCCCGTGCTTACCTGCCATTAGCGAGTCTTCCCGAGTACCTGCCGTTAGCGTTACGAGCCACTAAGAGAGGTCCCCGAGCTCCGACGTACCCGCTACGTTCATTCTCCGTGCTTACCATGAATTTGATGTTTTTAAACTCGGGAGAGCTCTTGGAATGAATTCGTACCGTGGGACAAGGCTAAACCTATTGTTGCATGCTATCCAGACAGCAAAAAGACAATACATGATTACAATCAAATCATTTACGGTGTATAGATACACGATAAGGGAATAACCTTTAGTGCAAGGTAAAGCCAACAAAGTCCGATCAAGAATAGTCCGAGGGTCACCAAAGAGATTGATGGTAATTCAGCACTGCTCTCGGGGTTTATGGTAGGATGGTTCAGTTAGAGTCATAGAGTGATACTGTGTGAAAACAGGCCCTTTGGCCCAACCTGTCCACGCCGGCCAACATGTCCCAGCTACACTAGACCCACCTGCCAGCATTTGGTCCATATACCTCCAAACCTGTCCTATCCATGTACCTGGTTAACTGCTTCTTAAATGTTGGGAGAATCCCAGCCTCAATTACCTCCTGTACCATACATCCATCACCCTTTGTGTGAAAAAGTTACCCCTCAGATTCCGATTCAATCTTTTCTCCTTCACCTTTCTCTGGTCCTCAATTCACCTACTCTGGACAAGAGACTCTGTGCATCTACCCAATCTATTCCTCTCATGATCTTATTCACCTCTATAAGATCATCCCTCATCCTCCTGCGCTCCAAGTAATAGAGTTCCAGCCTACTCAACCTCTGCCTATCGCTCAGACCGTCTAGCCCTGGCAGTTTCCTGATAACAGCTGGTAAGAAACTGTCCCTGAATCTGAAGGCTTGTGTTTTCATGCGTGTCCCTTTTGCCTGATGGGTGTCATTGAGCCATTAGAAAGAAGGGAGGTTGGTTTGTGTGATGGTTTGGGCTACATCCACAATTTGCTGTAATTTCACAAAAAACCAAAGGTGCTTCAAACTGAACTATTAAGCAAGACTGTCAAGGCCAACATTTGTTTCAAAGCACTGGCCAATGCAATCAAGTTTTCAGGAATATGTGACTTTGAAAATTATTATAAACAGAATACAACCTCTAAAAATAAAGTGATTCACAGTATGTATGATCAGTGTTTAAATAATTAACCATTGCAACTCTAATTAGGACTCAAAATGTTGCCCAAGGAGTGGCTGAATATATTATGGGATATCGGGATTTTAATAACTTTGAGTTCCACTCTCATTATTTCTCATGCAAAGAATCTAATTTGTCTACTTACTGCTGACAAAATATTAAATATTAATGACTCATTGTTGCTGTTATTAAATATGAAACATATGAAATCAAAGTTATATTTTGTCAGATGTAAGAAACATAAAAAGGTCGAACACAGGATCTAAAACTGAATCATGGGCGCAGTTAAATCTTCCAAAAATGACTCATTTGGGACAATGGAAACCATGAATGCTAAGAGTATTTTTCAGCCTCCTCTCTTCTATATTCCAATCTGGTTTAAAGCCACATAAGATTGGCATTGAATTCTTTGTCTACAATCTTTTCCATTATTCGATAGGAGAAAGAGGTATCCTAAATCTTGGAATAGGATTAATAATAATAATAAATTTTACTTTTGGCGCCTTTCAAAAATCTCAAGGACACCTTACAGATATTAACAAGAATAATAAAAGATATAATCGGAGTAAAATAAATAATAAAGACATCACCAAAACACAAATTAAAAACAGAATTCAATCCGACAAAAAATCAAAAACACAATGTGAAGAGAGAGCAGCGGCAGCTAAAGCGTGCCAGCGTCCACTCTCCCTTCCGACAGCCATCTTGGACACAGACTAACATGTTTACTTACACACAAAAAAAATCATGCCCCCACAATGGTTACCACTGTGGGGGAAGGCACAATGTCCAGCCCCCATCCCCAGTTCACCCAAAGTCAGGCCTATTGAGGCCACCGCTATTGCCTCTACGGAGGCCTGATGTTCCTGGCCGTTCTCACCGGGTGGTGTTGCCCCAGCGTCGGGAGAGTCCTCTCAGCGGCTGGGCCACCTGGAATGTCCGCTTCCTGACTGGGGACTGCGGCTTCCGAAGCCGACAAGGCCGCGCCGGTTTGGAGCTCCCAGGCTCCCGATGTTAGAGTCGGCGCCGCCCGCTCTGCAGAGCCGCAGCCCGGAGGTGTTGAACTCGGTGGTCACAGCTCACCGGAGCTCCAGCACGTCGTCGCGACCCGGGCAAGGCATCGCCCGCTCCACTCCGTCATAGCGCCCCAGCGCTGTGCCGCCACCGAAGCCGAGGTGCTGGGCTGTCCCCGCCAGGAAACGGCTCTCCACGCCCGCTGGTAGGCCACGAGGACGGGTCGATGGGGCAGCCCGGAGAAAAAGCTGCCTCACCGACCAGCTAGGGACCTAGAAGTATAATTACCTCCTTCCCCCCACATTAAAAAGTCCATTCTCCAACAGACAAAGGCCAGGACTTACTAAAAACTCCAAAAAAAGTGAGTTAAACGGACGGTTGCTGGTTAGCAGCCGTTCCCCAAGATGGCTCCTCCTCCTCCATGTTTGAAGGTCGTAATATTGCTGAATATGTATGTCAAAGTCAAACTCAACTTCATTCCTCACATGCACCCGAAGGTGCAGTGAAATGAATTTGCCAGCAGGGACACACTTAAAAAAAGAACACACAATACACAATAGAATTTAACACAAACATCCATCACAGCATTCTTCACTGTGGTGGAAGGCAATAAAGTGCAGTCAATCACTCTATTGTCACTACAGACGGCCCGATGTACAGGCCCTCTCGTTGGGATGATTCAAACTCTGACATCGGGGCGGTGAAACACATTCTGTGGCTTGGAGTGCCCAAATGGGCACTTTCCTACCGGAGACCGCGGCTTCAGGATGTTATCGGCCGCAGGCCGGCGGTCGGAGCTCTTCTCTGGGGATCTCGGGTAAGGGATTCCAGACTCCGGACGGTAAGTCCATGCCTCGCCCGCGGCTAGAAGCTCTGCAGACCACAGCCCCACGATGCCAAAGTCACCAGGCCAGCGATCGGAGCACTCCTCTCTGGCGACCCCCGGCAAGGGTTCGCCCACTACGCGATGGAAAAGTCCACACTGCGCCCGCTGCTGAAGCTCCGGCCCCGATTCTGGGAAAGGCCGCTCCAATCCATGCTGTTAGGCCACGAGGGAGGCGACATGGAAAAAGTCGCCTCTCCGTCGAGGAGGCGTCCAAAAGCGGTTTCCACCTTTCCTCTCCCCCTCACACAAGACACACAAAGAGACACCTAAACTAACATTTAGATATACCAAAAAAACCCCAAAAAGTCGAAATAACGAACACGCTGCTGGCAGGGCAGCCAACTCGCAGCGCCCCCAACCGACTGTGTGTGCCTGTATGTTTTGAGTCAGTCTTAAGTTTAGTATGGAGACAGAGTGTGGAAGCATGTCCTTGGACCCACTGAGACCACACCGACCAGCGAATCATGCACATTAACACTATCCTACACACACTAGGGATAATTTTACATTTATACCAAGCCAATTAGGTAACTTACAAACCGTACATCTTTGGAATGTGGGAAGAAACCAAAGATCTCAGAGAAAGTCCATGCAGATCACAGCGAGAACATACAAACTCCATACAGACAGTCCCTATAGTTTCGGTCGAAACCGGGACTCTGGCACTGTAAGGTTCTACCACTGCGCCACCCCAGTCATTCAAAATGCCTCTCTGCATTTTTGTCTGACTCTCCAAGTCCATACCACATGGGTAAAAGTATTGGATCAATTGATTTTATCTGGAATGGTGAAGGTACACTAGGTAGTGGCCTTGCACATTTAAATCAGAGCCACGTCAACCAAAATCTGTAAAAAGGTATTGCATGACTACACAAACCAAATAAAAATGTCTTAAATCTTACAGGTCGTCAATTAGTTAAATTCTTAAGAGACAGAAGCAGGTGGAGTATTGATCCTTTAATGTTCAGCCATTCAATGAGAACACTACCGATGACTTCTCTCAACATGTTTTGCTCACTGTACTAATTCCTCTTAATTCCCTTTGATTTAAACCTTTCATTCCTATTACAGGAAAGGTCAATATTGAACATCAATTGCTTCCTAGGACAGAGAATTCAAACTATAGATAACCCCTAATGGTGAGGAAATTTCTCCCAATCTCAGACATAATTGAGAAATGTTGATTACATTGCACAGAAATTCAAGCAACCTGATAGAACTTATAAAATTGCAACACAGGAACAGGCCCTTCGGCGTCCAATGTTTGATCCAAGTATGAAGCCAAGCTTAGCTGACCTCATCTACCTGAAACGTAATCCATTCCCTACATATCCATGTGCCTACAAAGTCTCTTAAATGCCGCTACCAGAACTGCCTCCACCATCACCCCTGCAGTGCATTCCAGACACCCACCATCCTCTGTGTAAAAAGCGCACAACTGCTTTAAACTTTGTTCCTTTCACCTAAAAGCAGTGCCCTCTAGTCTTTGACATTTCCACTGGGGAAAAAGTTCTGACTGTCTACCCTATCTATGCCCCTCATAATTTTATATACAAATGGTTAAAAAAAAAGTTAAATTAGGAGGACATTTCGTATTTCCTAATGTTTACATAATTGAGGACTAATACAATTTAAATATTTAAAATGGCAAAAATGTAGTTTGATTAGAGATACAGTGCGGAAACAGACCCTTCGCCCCTCCAAGTCTGCACTGACGAGCGATCTCTGCACGCTAACACTATCCTGCACACACTAGGAACAATTTACAACTTTACCAAGCCAATTAGCCTTCAAACCTGCACACTCTTGGAGTGTGGGAGGAAAACGGATTGCCAGAGTAAACCCAAGCAGATCACAAGGAAAACATACAAACTTCATACATACTTCAGCACCTGTAGTCAGGATCTCTGGCATTGTAAGGAACCAACCCTACTGCTGTGCCACCGTGCTGTGGTGTACTATCCTGCAATATGAGATTAGGCAAAAATGAGCCAATTATAGAGGCCCCCAGTTGACCCAAACATCTAGGATGCATCTAGTGAGTGATAGCAAAGCCCAGGCTTCCAAAGATGTAGCATGGGGGCCCGTTAAGATGCCAGGAGTAGAGGTTACCCGCAGAGTTTCCTCCTTTGTAAAAGCTCAGAGAAAAATATAGTATGTGCGAAAAATTTATTTGGATATTGTAAACTGATGCAGTAATTGCAAAATAAGAAATAATGTTTTTAAGAATAAAATATATATAGATATTCCAAAGCTTAAATTCTTTGAATTTATTTCTAGAACACGGTGAACCACTCCGCCCTTCAAAGATAGACACAAAATGCTGGAGTAACTCAACGGAGAAGGCAGCATCTCTGGAGAGAAGGAATGGGTGACTTTTCGGGTCGAGACTCTTCTTCAGACTTGTCTCAATCCGAAAAGTCAACCATTCCGTTTCCCCAGAGATACTGCCTGTCCCGCAGAGTTACTCCAGCATTTTGTGTCTATCTTTGATTTAAACCAGCATCTGCAGTTCCTTCATACACATTCAGTCCTTCATATCTGTTTCTCCATTCGGTTCAATCATGGGTTAACTCTCCACACATTCAAATGAATGGGTCTTCCAATGCCACACCACATCATGGATGGTGATCAAAATCATAAGGGAGGAGTAATAGTTCATAATGACCATAATCAAAATGTCAGAATGTGAATGCCTGGATCTAATCTTACCCCTAGTCTGGTTCAGTAAAATAAACTGAGTAGAACACTGAAGTCCAAACCCTTCTTTATTTGTATATACTGCAGGGACGGTCTCCGATCCACTCACGCAAGCGCACAATATCCTCGTGCAAACAGAACAGAGGGAAGACAATCGACACATCGAAACAAATTACACATACTTTATACCCCAAAACAAAGGAGGGGACACTAAGTATGATGGAGAGGCCACCCCTACATGCCAATCACTACTTACAGATACGAAAACACATTAAGAAGCACTTAATCTGTTAAAGCACAAACAATGTATACAAAATCCTTTTAGTACCTAGAAACTAAGTGTAAACAGTTAATCCTCTATCCAATCACAGGCTTAGGTTCAGCAGATGTTCAACAAAACCTAGACTTGATGGCTTCAGAGAAGCCACAAGAACAGAAACCACCTGAATTCGAATGCAGCAAAGTGTGACAAAAGCAGAAGCTACTTAGAATTTCTCCAGAAATCCAAACTAGATGGCACCATGGGCCTCTTGCACCTGGTGTTGTGTTACCTCTGCCAGCTCGACCTTGCTCACAGGCACAGTCAGCTATTTTCCAAAGCACCATCATCCATTTCCCAAAGTACCCATATTCTCAAGAATATTTGTTCCAAGGACATGGAGTTCTGTTATTTAACTCATTCCAGATGTGTACTTACTCAGGAGGGGATGTGAGATACAGAGCTCAGTAAAAAAATGTTTCAAGACATCAGCCTCTCCCTGAATATCAGCAAAATGAATAAGCTGGTCAACAACCTCAGGAATGATTGAGGTGTACACTCCCAGTCAGCATCAATGGTGTTAAAGTGATAGTCAAAAACTTCAAGTTCCTGGATCCAAATATCACCAACAATTAGATCCAACCAAATTGACACAATGGCCAAGAAACATCACTAATGCCTCTACTTCCTCAGAAGACTAAGAAAGTTTAGCAGGTCTGCAATGACTATCGCCAAATCATGCAGATGCATCATAGAAAGCACCCACTGAGGTGCATCACAATTTGGTTTGCTAACTGCGACTCGATGGGCCAAAGGCCCAGTTTCCATTCTGTATATCTCTATCATAACTGTATCAGACCCCTTTTTAAATTAATTTTCTCATTCAAAGGATGGTGGAAATGTATCGACCAAAAATCTGAGCATGCTGAGAATTAGAACTAATATCAATTTGCTTTTCCTGACTCAGGGTATGAAGATGTATATAAATGAGGGTGTGCAGACTTGGGATACAGAACAACCATGCTTTATAGAATGGTAGAACAGATCACGAGGCTGAATGGCCACCTTCTCACATTAGATAAATTGTCATTTTGGTTGAAGATAGTAGATTTTAATTTATGGGCCTGTCCCACTTGGCCGTCATTCACGCGACAGACCGGTAGTGACTGACGCGCGCATCATCACGCATCTCAGCACGGCCATCAGGAGCGCGTGACGTCATTTGAATACCCAGTTTATGATATTTACCCAGTTTTTTATGTTTATGGTGATTTTCTAAAATGTTCTAGTTTCTTGAGTGGTGCTAGCAATTGGAAAACTGCAGATGTAATGCCCCTATTCAAAAAAAAAGAGGTGAATGAAAAGTAGCAAGCTGCAGACCAAATTAATCTGTGGGGAGGAACTAGTGCAGATGCTGGTTTAAATTGAAGATAGACACAAAATGCAGGAGTAATTTGGCGGGACAGGCAGCATCTCTGGAGGGAAGTAATGGATGATGTTTCAGGCCGAGACTCTTCAGTCTGAAGAAGGGTCTCGACCCATCTACATCACCCAAGCAGACATTGCAAGTGAAGCATCAATTTCACTTTTGCACTTTCCGGTTTAGTATATTTTTGTGTTCACCGCATAGCTTTCTCTACGAAACTGTGCAAATTTATTAATCGCACGTGCTTATATCCATGATGCGTAAAAGGCGGGCCGACTGAGTATAGGCAGCGTACAGCAGCGCATGGTTATGCGTGGTGACATAATCATGAGTCACCATGCACTGCACGTACGAGGTCAGGACGTCAGCGTGCGACTGCAGTACGTCCGCGCGCGTAAGCGATACGCCACGCTAGTGGTGCGTGAAGATTTCGTGCAGCACGAAATCCTGGAGTGCCGCACAATACCGCGTGCAACTCCACACTCCTCCACGCCTCTCCATGCGCCTGTCCCGAGCTACCCACACCCACATTTTTGGAAGCGAACCAGAATTCAAAGGTAGCTTTTGTTGGTGTACAATGGGGTTAGTGCAAAAAAAAATTATGCTTTTTCTATTTTTTACTGTTTCATTATAATTGGGTCATCAATTATTTCTAGCACTGGTAGAGCATTTGAAAATAACTAATGGAGAAAGTCTGAGGGCACTGACTAAAAGCATCATGTACTATGGTATAATTATGTTAGATTCCTTATCACAGGCTATGATTCAATATTTGTCTCATTTTCTGAACAGCTTCTCTGGCTATCCCTCCTTTTACCGAGGAACCAATTTATTTTGATTATTTACTCAATCAATTTGCAACTTTTTAAACTCCAGCAACATCGATAAATATCATCACTACTAAATCTGGGACTGATTTCAAATTTAGTTGAATTGCCAGGCGAATGACAATCGTGTAGGCAACAGTTAGGAGGAACTGAATCTTAAAGGGAGCTTTACATGGATCAGCAAACATAAAAATGTACAGGGCCTTTCTAAGAGAAGGTCTGACGAAGGGCCCCAACTGAAACGTCACCCTTTATTTTTATCCAGAGATGCATCTTGTTCCACTGAGTTACTTCAGCACTTTGTGTCTATCTTTGGTATTTGCATACTGCTCCTTTCTACATAAAACTAAACAGCACAGGAACAGGCCCCTCGACCCACAATGTCAGTGCTAGCTTAAATCTAGGTTAAACAAATCTCCTCTGCTTGCATGTGATCCATATCTCTCCATTCCCTGCAAATCCATGTGCCAATTTAAAAGCCTCTTAAATGCCACTATTGTATCTGCCTCCACCACATCTCTGATAGCTTATTCCACACACCATTTACTCTAGGTGTTAATAAAACAACTTGCCCTGCACATTGCTTTTAAACTTTGTCCCTTTTAACTTAAAGGTATGATCTCTAGTCTTTGGGGGAAAAAAAGAAAATAAAAGAAATGTGGTGACCAAGAACTACGATGAAAACATCGCTAATTACTGCTGCGGGTATCAGCAAGAAAAAAGGCAGGTATCAGCAAGAAAAAATCTGTTTGACAAAACACACAACTTTTGTGGGTTAGCCTCATCACATTTCAATTGGATGTGTTCCCAAGGTTTCCAAATCAAGGCATTAATTTATTAATTCATTCATTATTAATTTAATTCATTCAATTCAAACGGTGACATTTCTTGTTAATCCAACTTTATGAGTGAATAATTTCAAGACTTTGTTCTTGGTTGGAGATTACAGGTTAAACCCACATTTTATTCAATGAAACATTCCTGCAGGTTTTTGATTTTGCAAAAACAAAAGCGAAATTGAAAAATGCAGCACCGTGACCCTTCCACACTCTTTCCAGTCCGACAAATCTCTATGCTGTCTGAATATAGCTGCAAATGTAATCAAAATGGAAATGAGTCCAGAGAAGATTATGACTCCTACCTTGCACTGAATGACATTAATAACAGCAATAGAACGAATAAAGTGATTGAAGCGCACTGTATAAAGATTGCTAGTTATGGTCGAGAATTTTGACAGCCTGAAAAATATTTGGGGCAACAGAGTGCAAATTCAAAGAAACCAGGGATTAAGGAGAAATGAACTGTTAACTTTTGTTTTAACCTGCTGGGTCAAAATGCATCCTCTTGTCTTTACAAAATTAAAGGGCATAAAGAAAGGTTTCATCATTGCAAGGGCAGTTGAACATTGCAAACTGGAATGAAAACTGCAAATTAAATATGATGAAGGAAGCTACGGTGGAAGAGCGGAGAATTCAGATTTGCAAGATCAAAGTTTTTGCCCCTGTACCAAAGTTGCAACCAGTATTCACGTGAAGTGGGTTGCAGTGAATTATCCTGACATTTATTAATCTACACAGATTTGTAAAGACTAAACTTCAGATGCACAATGTAAGTTTGCAAGAATACACTTGCATCAAAAGAAGGACAATAGCTGGAGGAACTCAATGGGTCAGGCGGCATCCATGGAGGGAAATGGATAGTCAACATTAGTCTTGCCTGGAGAATGTTGGGGAAGTGGCCTGTATGAAGAGGTGGATGGAGGGAAAAGGAAAGATCTGTAAAAGTGGACGAGGAATATAGATGGGATAGTACTGAGAACGTGCAGTCTCTTCTTTAGAAGCACGTGTTCACAAACACAGAGAGGATGGCACAAGGAGTGTGTCACCTCCCACAAGGATCACGTATCTACCCTGTCCAGCTCATTCCTGCCCCACCGAGAGAGTCAAAGAGTCTTACATCATGGAAACAAGCCCTTCGACCCAACTGGCCACGGCGACCAACATGCCCCTTATACTATTCCCACCTGCTTGTGTTTGGCCCATATCCCTAAACCTATCCTATCCATGTACCTGTCCAAATGTGTTTTAAATATTGTGATAATACCTGTCTCAACTACCTCCTCCAGGAATTTGTTGCATATAGCTACCATCCTTTGTGTAAAAATGTTACCCCTCAGGTTCCTATGAAAATCTTTCTCCCCTCACCCTAAACTTATGTCCTCTGGTTCTCGATTCCCTTAAACCCCTGTCCCACGGTACGAGTTCATTCCAAGAGTTCTCCCGTGTTTGTCCTGATTCGAACTCGGAGATTTATGGTAATGGCCACTCGTCTGTACTCGGGGCTCTCGTGGACATTTTTCCATCATGTCGAAAAATCTTTACGAGCCTTCCCGTGCTTACCTGCGAGTCTTCCCGAGTACCTGCCGTTAGCGGTAAGAGAGGTCCCCGAGCTCCGACGTACCCGCTGCGTTCATTCTCCGTGCTTACAACGAGTTTGATTTTTTAACAACTCGGGAGAGCTCTTGGAATGAACTTGCACCGTGGGACAGGGCTATTACTCTGGGTAGATTGCTCTCTGCATTTACCCTATCTATGCCTCTCATGATCTTATCCACCTCAACAAGATCACCCCTCAGCCACTGTGTTCTGAGGTATAAAGTCCTAGCCTGCTCAATCTCTCTCTATAGCTCAGGCCATAGCAACATCTTTGTAAATCTTCACTGTACCCTTTCCAGCATAACAATACACAATACACTGCACCCTTTCCTATAACAGGGAGAGAAAAGCTGAACACAATACTCTGAATGAGGCCTCACCAATATCTTGCAAAACTGCACCATGACCTCCCAACTTTAGGACTCATGCCCTGATTGATGAAGGTCAATGTGCCAAAAGCCATCTTGACTACCCTATCCACTTATGACACCAGGGCCTGCACTCCTTGATCCCTCTGCTCTACAACATTCCCCAGAGTTCTGCCAAGCCAAAGACAAGACCTGCCAAAGCCAAGACCTCTGGCAAAGTCTGCAGTTCCAACATTGGCCTCAGCAGCTACTTCAGACATCAGAATGGGTGGAATCAAATTAATCCCAGAGGAGATAATATGAACATGTTTATGCATTCAGGTATGTAAGTGAATACATTTGCACACTAAAATAGTCTTAGCTCTGTTAAAACAGTTGTTCAAGTGAATAGCTTATCTGATTCTGATAGATCTGCTCTTAAATCAATGGAAGGGACTGTCCCACTGTACGAGCTAATTCAAGAGTTCTCCCAAGTTTCCCCTGATTCGAACTCGGAGAATTACGGTAATAGCCGCTCGTAGGTACTCAGGGCTCTCGTGGACATTTTTCAACATGTTGAAAAATCTTCACGAGTCTTCACGAGCTTACCGTGTTTCACGAGTACCTGCCGTTAGTGTTACGAGCCATTAAGAGACGTCCCGAGCTCTGACGTACCGGCTACGTACATTCTACGTGCTTACCACGAGTTTGATTTTTTTTTTAACTCAGGAGAGCTCTTGAATTACCTCGTTCAGTGGGACAGGCCCTTAAGAATTGTAAAGCTATGAATTTGCGACCAATACTCTCAATGTGATTAATTAGATCATTTGTCTGTGGCCTCAGTGTGTTTGCCCTCATTTATTAGTACAGCAGAACGTTTTCAATAATAGAAAAGGTGACATGTATTTTTGCACTAATATTGCTGCAGCAAAAATGCTCCAAGGAACTTCTTGGGAACATTAATGATAAAAAAAATTGATGCAAAGTCATACAGTAAAAAAATTAAGACAAATGTGGTAAAATCTGAAGAAGAGTCTCAAACTGAAACAACACCTATTCCTTTTCTCCAGTGATGTTGGCTGACCCGCTAAGTTACTCCAGCTTTTTGTGTCCATCTTAAGACAAATGACAAGTGCTTGATCAGAGAGAGGTAAGTTTTACAAAGGATCTGAATGCTGAAGGCACAGTTGCCAATTATAAAGCAATTTAATTTGCTGAGGTCAAGAGACCAGTAAAGAAGGATACAATTTCTAAAGGCTGGAGGATATCACAGTGGTAAGAAACAATAAAACTTTGCCTCCATCACAGTGAGGGTGTGCTTGGTGAACTCACTGTGTTTAATTTGTGTTTATTGTATGTTTTGTTATTATTGATTCTGTGTATGACTGCAGGCAACATAATTTCGTTCAGACCGAAAGGTCTGTATGACAATAAAGGATCTATCTATTTATCTATCTATCTAACCATGAAAAGGATATGAATAAAAAAGATTGAGAAGTTTAGAACTGAGTAATCAGAAGTTAATGTAGGCCTGGAAAGACAAGGGAACTGTTCAATGAGATGTTATGTTCACAACTAGATAGCAAAGCTTTTGAAAGTCTCAACCTTACGGAGAGTACAATGTAAACGAGTCACCAGAAGTACTTCCTTACAGTGAAGCCCAGAGGTAGGAGAGGCATGGATGAGGGTTTCTGCAATGTACGAGCTGAGATGGGAGCAGTGGTCGGCAATATTGCAGAGAAGTGGTCTTCATGAAAATGTGGATATGAGATTCCAAGTTCATCTTACTGACAAATACCTCAAAACTGCAAACAGTAGACACAGTCTCAGACAGTTGCCATCGAGAGGTAACTTTATGCATAACTGGGACTAGGGATGATAGAGTCGGTCTCCCAATATTTAGTTGGAGTGAACTTCAACTCATGCAGTTTTGAACACCCAACAAAAAATTCCTGTTTCATTGTATTATCAGAGGGGATGAAAGGAATAAAAGGGCTGGGATTTAATTTAGTTTAGTGATACAATGTGGAAACAGGTCTTTAGACCCATCGAGTCCACACCACCCAATGATCATCCATATGCTAATTCTATCCTAGAGACAATTTACAAAAGTCAATTAACCAACAAACCCACACACCTTTCAAGTGTGGGTGGGTACAGAGCATCGGACAAAACACATACGGTCACAGGGAGAATGCACAAGCTCCATACAGTCAGCACCCGTAGTCAGGATTGTACTCGGGTCTCTGGCGCTGTAAGGCAGCAACTTTTTTACTGTTGTGTCGCCAGAGGCTTGTGACTTCACTCACGGTTCAATCATGTCGGCCCCTGCAAATTACACTCAATGATTCAGGTACCTGGCAGTAATTTGCAACAATTTAAACCAATGTGGAAGCAAACTGCTTGCGCAAATGCAAATGTGAACTTGAATATTGTATAACCTGCCGATACAAATAAAGAAAGTAAGCAGCAACAACTAGACATCTCCAAACCACCATCAAACAACAGATTCAAATTGACACAGTCTTTAGTTACACTTTATCAACCATCAAATCAGCACCCAAATGAAATTAGATATTTAACTTATATACGTATGTGTGATTCACCTCATCAAACCAAATGCGAGAATTATCTCAACAGCACACTCTTGATTAACAGTCATGCTTCTTAATCAATCTCAGCACTCAGAGTTCTATGGTTGACTGATTTTAGATTGGGGAAAATTACAATTTATGAAGTACTGGTATCTTTGAAATAGCATTCCTTTGCTTAGTCTTTTTTCGTGCGAGTTGGATTTTAACTGCTTTGAATTAGAGCCATGAAATTATACACCACAGAAACAGGCCTTTCAGACCAACTCGACAACGCTGATCAAGATGACCATCGATTCTTGTCCCATTTGCATTCATTTGATTCATATCCTTCGATAGGTTTCCTATCCTTGTCCCTGTCCAAATGAATGAAGGTGAAGCATTAAACTCTGTACTTCATCACATCTTACCTGACCCTATCACTTCTGACCTCTATTACATTGTACCTTCAGTTCTCATTTCAAAACTGCCTGAAAATCCCCTGTCCAAAATGACAAGCAAATGGCACTGGCTGACAGTGAGCCAGCTCTCACAATTGAGAAATTGGGAACCAGGACAAGAGATGGAAAGACAATCCTTGTGGGACAGCATAAATAAGAACAGGGAGGGAAATGGTGGTCACATTGTCACAGTATTGCAAACCATCCAAAAACACAGAGGGCTTAAAATATTGCAGGTAACATTTGAACCGTTTACCTATATATTAATGTGTAATACGTGAAAAGCTATATATGTTAACCATATTACTATGTCAACACATGCAAGAATGGTAAGATGCATTTCAAGTTAATGAAGCTACTTTTGGAAACTGTGTGTAGACTTGGGAAGTGGTTTTGGATCGTGTTTACAGATCTCTTTATAATGGATTTCAGTTAAAGCGGACGGTCCTACAGAACTTCACCACAAGGCTGGACCACCTACGTCACCCCCGGCCAACACCGCCTCCCCGGCCACTTCCAGGCCATGCCTGCTGAGTCCACCGCCGGCCCACATGGCTTCCTCAGACGCGCCAGCGACCACCGCCAACACCTGTATTGCTATATTGATAGACGCAGTCTGAAGAAAGGTCTCGACCTGAAATGGCATCCATTCCTTCTATTCGGAGATGCTGGCTGCCTTGCTGGGTTACTCCAGCATTTTGTGTCTATCTTCAGTGTAAACCAGCATCTGTATTTCCTTATTACACATTGCTGTAATGATACCTTGGAGCTTTGTAGCTTCGAGTAGGTAAGGCTTTGAGCTGAAAAAAAGGCAGCTCTTGCTCATCCTAAATTTTAGTGTTGGGTCTCTTTTACACTCGGTTACAGCGAACAATCGGCAATAATGGACCCCCCCCCCCCCCCCCCCCCCCGCCCATGTTCTGTTTTAATAATGGTTTACTGCATTAGGTTTCCATTGCAATACGTTTATTTTGTGCTAGTTAATAAATCATCTTTGTGCCCACAGAACTATTATGGGCACTCCTATCTCGCTAGGCACAGGAAATCCACGACAGATATTTTGCTTGAAACACTTGAAGTCAAGATTAAGGTTTGCGCTCCCATCGGGGAAAAGCAGTCTTGGCGATGGGCACAAATCTGAATCCAAATCCCAATGTAAATGACTTTTCCATTCATCCCATTAGCTTCAGCATTTACTGTGTTCCATCCTCAAGTGCACTGTCACCCAGGGATGCAAAGTAATGCATTTTTTTATTACAGGAGGCTTGGTTCAGCTGGAATTGATCCAAATGTATCTTTCTTTGAACCATGATTGATTTTAAACATTGTCAGTGCCATCTTAATTATAAAATAACCTGGATTTTAAAAAATTCTTCCTGCTACTCCTAACATTAATGCCCATGGCCATGTGCTGAATTTTACATCCGACATTCAGAGCTTACAAAGACATTTTCCTATAGATTAGCATCCAGAATGTAAGTGCTTTAACTCTCTAATCGCAAGGGGATTTGTTTCATGACCATAAGTTCATAATTCCTTAATCATAACTTGTCGTCATATACCCCTTAAACATGCAATTATTTTCCCATGATATTTTTTTACTCTCTAATCAAATGTGGTTTTCTTTACTTCATTTTAAACCAGATTTTCCTAACCTTGCATGTTTTATTAGGTAATTTATTAAGTGCCATACAAAACATTTTACTGTGGTGCATCACAGCATGGTTTGAGAACAGTTCCAACCAAGATCCCCATAAATTGCAGAGAATTGTGGACGCAGCCCAGACCATAACGCAGACCAACCTCCCCTTCCATTGACTCAATTTACGCCTCGGCAAGGACACCAGCATAATCAAGGATAAGTCTCATCCTGGTCACTCCCTCTTCTCCCCTCTCCCATTAGGCAGGAGGGGAAAATGCACACCTCCAGATTCAGGGACAGTTTCTTCCCAGCTGTTATCAGGCAACTAAACCATTCTATCAACAACTAGAGAGCGGTCCTAAGTTACTATCTACCCCATTGGAGATTCCCTTTATCATGTATCTGTCCATTGTGGATGGTTCGACTGTAATCATGTATTGTCTTTCCGCTGACTGGTTAGTATGCAACAAAAGCTTTTCACTGTGCAATAAACGAAACTAATCTATTCTGACTCAATGAACATAGAACATTGAACCACATGAACAGGTCATTTGTCCCACGATGTCTGTGCTGAACAAAATGCCAAAACCAACTTTTATCTTCCTGCACATTATCCAAATCCCTCCAATGCAGTTATGTGGTTATCCAAAAGTCTCTTAAATGCTACTATCGTATCTGCCTCAACCACCACCGCTGGCAACCCGTTCACGGCACTCATCACCCTCTGTGTGAAAAAATTGCCCTGCATAAATTACGTTGCAGATTAATGTAAAAATCAAGTTAATTTAATCTTCACCATATTGACCCATCAGAAAACGATTAGAAAATTTGCAATTATTCGCACCTAAAATCTCCTGCTTATCAATATTGATGCTACATTTATTCGCTTTCAAGCTATGTTGAAATATTAATTCAACAAAAAACTTTTATTTTTATTTTCGGGGATTGATTGCACGAGATTGCACATTACTAATAAACTAAGAAAAGGTTTAATTAGGAAAATGCCAATCTGTGATTAAAGAATAAAGCAACCTACTGCATCAAATGTAACAATCACAAAAAAATGATTGAAAACGAGAAATGGGTACTTCATACTGCAATGACTCAAGTCAAGTCCTTCACTTGGAACTTGGTGTTATGTAGGGCTGGCTTCTTGTTGTGTTGTTGCCTCTTGAAAATTATCTCCTCCCAACCAACTTTAACTGCTTGAAGTTGAGAACATTGATCATAACAAAAATGGGCTGTAGTTTCAATTATTTGCTCCACTGTGATCCAAATAAGTAAATCCAGATGTTGTCTCATGTTATCTAATCCAAGATAGACACCAGTTCCAGTCAAAATGGGTTAACACTATTCACAATAATAATTCAACACAAAATGTTAAAGGTCTAATGAAAAGAAAGATAAACGTGAGGACTAAAGAAAACAATTGGGGAAAAGGATTATAGGCCATGGAGATTCCAGCTGTAGCAAAAGTGTGTGTTCTATATATAAATATAAATTAAAATATAAATATATAAATATAAGATAGACACAGAATGCTGGAGTAACTCAGCAGAACATGTGGCATCTCTGGAGAAAAGGAATGGTTGACCTTTCGGGTTGAGACCCTTCTTCACACTTTTCACGTACGCCTATATACATACACACACATATGTATATACATACACACCATCTCTCCAGAGATGCTGCCCGTATGTATATATATATATATATATGTTTGAATATATATGTGTATCTGTGTATGTATGTATATATATGATCCCATTTGATCTGTTTAGTCTATGCCAGCTTCAGAGCAATTCCATCAAATTCTTTCCCCCACTTAAGTATCCCAAATTTTACACAAATGCCTCTTAACCCTCTCCTCATTCTCCCTCTAGTCATCCAACACTCAACTCATAAAATCAAACTAACCCAGCAACCGATATTATTTGGCTTGTTGGAAGAAACTGATATTGGCATTGGTATATTATTGTCACACATACCAAGATTCAATCAAAAGCTTTGTTTATTTGCTATCCAGTCAAATCATACTATGCATGAATACAATAAAGCCACGCTGGAATCTGGATCACCAAGGGTAAACTTGCAAGGTCCCAGGGGGAATGTACAAACTCCACATACTAGACAGCACTGCAGGTCAACAATGAACCAAACAGCTGAAGCTGTGAAGCAGCTGCATCAAGATCATCACTTCAGTACCAGAGTTCCCACATCTCACCCATGCTAACTGGCACACTCAGAGCAATGATGACGATGAGGGGGTGCCGAACATCCCCGGTTCCCATTGCCACTGAAGGAATGAGTGCAAGACCTTTCCTTCACCAATGACATCAGGGCAGGGGTCAGTAAAATGGCTGAATGCTATTGATTGAGGAATACAGGTACAGGTATTTACCAATTTAAAGATGCATCTGCTGATTACCTCGTTAGATCATTGAATAGCAGCGATTGGTTGAGTCAAGAGTTGCGTTGTCACAATGCAACCTTAAAAATTGAGAGAATTGTGGTTAAGGGCCAGAAGCAAATTGAGGTTATGGGGTCCAGAGCAGATGATGTAAGTAAACTCATCTCATAACTTCATAAATCATAGGAGCAGAATTAGGCCATTCAGCCCATCGAGTCTCCTCCGCCAGTCAGTCATGGCTGATCTGTCTTTCCCTTTCAACCCCATTCTCCTGCCTTCGACCCATAACCTTTATTAATCAATAAACTGTCGATCTCCAACAAATACCCAATGTCTTGGCCTCCACACCATCTGTGGTAATCAATTCCACAGACTCACCACCCTCTGACTAAAGAAATCCCTCCTCATCAACCTTCTAATGGTAAGTTATTCTATTCTAGGGCTGTGCTGTCTGGTCCTAGACTCTCCAACTGGTGGAAACATCCTCTCCACACCCATTCGATTCAGGCCTTTCACTATTCAGTACGTTCCACCTCATCCTTCTAAACTCCAGCGAGTACAGACCAAGTGCCGTCAAACACTCATCATATGTTAACCCAATCATTCCTGGGCTCATCTCATAAACCTCCTCTGGAGCCTCTCCAAAGCCTGCAGGTCCTACCGAATCACGATTCCAGCATGTTCTGGGATACCAGAGTCTGATCAAACATGTTTGTTCCCTTCAAATTCTATTCCATTACAGAGCAAAGAAATGTAGTGAAAATCTCATGAGTCTAAGAATGTCTAATGACAGGTACACTTCAGAAACGCAGGGACCGCTTTCTTCAGGCAATGACCTGAATAATTTTTGTATGAGAAATATGTTACGACATCTAATACAGAACAAGGTATCATCCACATGAAAGCAATACTCAGCCAAGCTCTACGATGAAGGGTCTGGACCCCGAGACGTCACCCATTCCTTCGCTCCAGAGATGCTGCCTGATCCGCTAAGTTACTCCAGCATTTTGTATCTATCTTTGGTTTAAACCTGCATTCGCCGTTCCTTCATACACACTTCTTCCACATTGAATTTCCAGCAGGGCATGATTCAACTCTGTTATAATCACATTCCACAATGCAAAAAAATAATTTTGCTCCCACATTTCCTCCAGGCATAAATCCTTTGAACATGCTGACCCATGTTTTATTTCCCATATGCAGTAGTATCACCTATATCCTCTATTTCTACAGCTTGGCCTTTTTATTTCTTAATTTGCTTATTATTTGCTTGTTAATCTCTAAATATGGTTGGCGAAACAAAAGAAGAAATGCTTAACATTCTGAAGAAGGGTCCTGACGTGAAACATCACTTATCCATGATGTCCAGAGATGCTGCCTGGCCCACATTTACTCCAGCACTTTGTGTCCTTTTGGTTAATATTCAAGGAGTATTATCTTTTTATTATATGTAATAGTGTCATGCTTTTACTAGCTCTTGTGTAATTCAAATAAGCATTCTTAACAAAAGCTAGCATAAACTCATCAGAGAATAATCATTCGCAGTCATATTTTACAATGCAACACTGTAACATTGTGTATACAATGAACAAGGTCGTATTTTTAATTGAAAGATACAGCATAGAAACATGCCCTGTTGCTCACTGTGTCCATTCACACCAGTTCTTTGCTTTCCCACTTTTGCATTTAATCCCTACAAATTAGGGGCAATTTACAATAGTCAATAGTCAATAGTCAATTTAATTGTCATTTGGACCCCTGGAGGTCCAAACGAAATGCCGTTTCTGCAGCCATACATTACAAACTAATAGACCACAGACACAACATAATTTACATTTTACATAAACATCCATCACATTGCTGTGATGGAAGGCCAAAAAAAACATCTCTCCACTGCACTCCCCCCCCCCCCCCCGATGTCAGAGTCAAAGTCAAAGCCCCCGGCTGGCGATGGCGATTGTCCCACGGCCATTAAAGCCACGCCGGGTGGTGCAAGATCGCACACCGGGTCTTGGTGTTAGAGCCCCCGGCGTGCTCTCGCAGAGTCCCGCGGCCATTCCAAGCCGCGCGGGGCGGTGATGTCAGGCCCCGCTCCAGGAGCTCTTCAACCCCGCAACTCGGGCGGGAGAAGTCGCCGTTGCATGAGCCCTGAAAAGCGGTCTCCCTCCAGGGACCCACGGGCTCCCGGTGCCGCCATCCGCAGACCCGCAGTTGCAGCCTCCGCATCAGCAGCAGCAGCGCTCCAGCAGCGCTCCACCCCGCTCCGGACTCGGCCAGCTCCGCGACGGTGAGGTGAGTCTGCACCAGAGTCCCCGGCTTCTTCTGTTGGAGGCCGCTCCTCGTTGCAGCCCCAACGACAACTGAGACCCGACAAGAAAAGGTTGGGTCTCCCGTGCAGGGAGAGATTTAAAAGTTGCCCCCTCCCTCCCACCCCCCCACACACACACCCCAACAAAAAATAACAAAAACTACATAGAAACATAGACAAAAAATAATAAAAACGCGGACAGGCTGCAGAGGCCGCTGCTGACCAGAGTCGCGCCGCCTACCGGATGCAATTAGAGGGCAATTAACGTAAACACCCGCATGCCTTTGGGATTTGTGAGATACCGGAGCACTCAGGGGAAACCAATGCTGCACAGGGAGAATGTGCAAACCCCACACAGACACTACCTGAGGTCAGGATCAAACCTGGGTCTCTAGCGCTGGGTGAGACGCCACTGTGCCACCCTCTTCAATGATCACAATCATCAAACAGCAGATAGATACAAAAATCTGGAGTAACTAAGTGGGTCAGACAGCATTTCTGGAGAAAAGGAATAGATGATTTATCGGGTTGAGGCCCTTCTTCACACTGAGAGTCAGGGGAAAGGTAAACGAGAGATATAGACTGTGATATAGCTCCTGAAGCCGCGGTCTCCGGTAGGAACGTGACGATTCGGGACCTCCAAGCAGCAGAGTGTGTTCGACTGTCCCGACGTCCGAGTTTCAATCATCCGGACGAGAGGGCCTGTACATCGGGCTGTCCGTAGTGGCGACTACGGAGGGTTTATGGCCCCGACCATGGGTGAACAAGGAGGACGACTAGCTGAACTTTGTTGCCTTCCACCACAGTAAAGAATGCTGTGGTGGATGTTTGTGTTAAATCTTATTGTGTATTGTGTGTTCTTTTTAAGTGTATCGCTGCTGGCAAATTCATTTCACTGCACCTTCTGGTCTATGTGACGAATAAAATTGACTTTGACTTTTAGAGGTATAGAACAAATGAATGAAAGATATACACAAAAATACACAAAAATAATGATAAATAAAGGAAGCAGGCCATTGTTAGCTGTGTGCAAGGTGAAAACAAGTTTCAGACAATGGGACAACTTTGAAGCTAGTACGACTTGGGTGGGGGAGGGATGGACAGAGAGGGGATGGATGCAAAGATTACTTGGTTAGAAACATCAAAATTTATACTGCTGGGTTGTAAGCTGCCCAAGCAAAATATGCAGTTCTGTTCAAATTACTTGCAGTACTACTCACTTTTTAAATACCATTTTCAGCACAAATTTGATTTGGTTAAATAGTTTTGCTTCTGACCCACAAGGGTTCTACTTGAGCATCTCTTTTGTAAACCAGAATGGAAATATGTCTGAAGAACAAAAGCATCACAAGGAAGAACCCAACTGCAATGCTATCTGTTTATGCAGGTTATCCTCACCACACAATTATCAAATCAAGTAATATTCATGGAAAACATTCACTTTATTACTAGGTTCACACAAGAACTCAAAGTACTGAAACATTTAATATCTAGTCAAACACAAGCTGCATTTGATATTGTGAGACAAAATATATTTTAGTTCAGGTAGTGCAATATCACATTGATGGAGAGATTTGGTGGAGCCAAATTCAAAGACACGTTATCCTTTCATTTCTGCATGTTAGCCAGAATCCTTTGGTCGTGTGATCTACAAAACTGCAAATTTTATCCCCTTGTTAAAATATGCTGTTGTGATAAACTCAGCAACTGCAGGTCAGTCATTTCAACCTTTGTGATGGGGAGAACTTAAGCAATAATAACCAGGGATTGGACGAGCAGTCACCTGGACAGATGCGTATTGATAAGGGAAAGGTAGCATGAGAATCGGCCCGTCAAGTCTACTCTGCCATTGAAACTTGCCTGATCTATCTCTCCCTCCTAACCCTATTCTCTTGCCCTTTCCCCATAACCTCTGACACCTACACTAATGAAGAGAAAAAAAACAGGGTCTTACCTACAGCGTCCTCAAGGTCAGCTGCTGGAGGTGCCCCCGGGGAACAAAGGCTGAAGGTGGTCGGGTGGGCGAGGAACAGAACGACGGTTCGGTGGACGAACCGCACGGAGGCGACGGCTGGAGGCCCTGCTGCAGCCTGGGGCTCACCTGGATCGAGCACCACTCCAGAGACCCAGTTCATGGACCAGACTGGACTTTGAAATGGGCGGCAAAACCTGGCAACTCTTGCATGCGTTCTCAGTGGACTATTTTTATACACTTTGTACCAATCGGGGAATTATGCTTAGGTATCGCAATACTTTACCGAATTGTATCCAAAAAAAAGAATTTCACTATGTCTGTACATGTAATAATAAAGAACCATTGAATCATTGATGTTAAAGATAAATCCATCTAATAGGATTATATATGGTGCATCTTGTTTGTGACTTTTGTTTGTTCAATGTCAAAGATGCTTAATGGTAGTCATGCTGTTCCCATGAGATACAGAGACTTCTAAAGGGCAATTGATAAGATTTGACATAATATTCTAGTCATCAAGAATGAAAGCTATCAAATAAAAATGTCTGTCGCCACATGGATTAGAAAATGGCTGAATAACAAGATACAAGCGGTTGTCTTGAAAGGTTAAGCACACAGTAGATCTCTCCAGGGTTTGGTATGAGCTCCAATGTTTTTTATCAAGGAAATATGCGAGTCATTTGGATGTTGATACACATGGCACAATTTCCAAATTTGCCAATGACCCAACTGTCAATGACCCAAGTCGCGCGGTAGGCGGCGCGACTCTCGTCAGCAGCGGCCTCTGCAGCCCGTCCGCGTTTTTATTATTTTTTGTCTATGTTTCTATGTAGTTTTTGTTTTTTTTTGTTGGGGTGTGTGTGGGGTGTGTGTGGGGAGGGAGGGGGTAACTTTTAAATCTCTCCCTGCACGGGAGACCCAACCTTTTCTTGTCGGGTCTCCGTTGTCGTTGGGGCTGCAACGAGGAGCGGCCTCCAACAGGAGAAGACCGGGGACTCTGGTGCCGACGACTCACCTCACCGTCGCGGAGCTGGCCGAGTCCGGAGCGGGTGGAGCGGTGGTGGAGCGCTGCTGCTGCTGTGGCCCGACCTCCGGAGATTCGGAGGCTGCAACTGCGGGTCTGGCGGACGGCGGCACCGGGAGCCCGCGGGTCCCTGGAGGGAGACCGCTTTTCAGGGCTCCTGCAACGGCGACTTCTCCCGCCCGAGTTGCGGGGTTGAAGAGCTCCTGGAGCGGGGCCTGACATCACCGCCCCGCGCGGCTTGGAATGGCCGCAGAACTCTGCGAGCGCACGCCGGGGGCTCTAACACCAAGACCCGGTGTGCGACCCTGCATCACCCGGCATGGCTTTAATGGCTGCGGGACAATCGCCATCGCCAGCCGGGGGCTTTGACTTTGACATCGGGGGGGGGAGGAGAGTGCAGTGGAGAGATAAGTTTTTTTTGGCCTTCCATCACAGCAATGTGATGGATGTTTATGTAAATTACGTTGTGTCTTGGGTCTATTTGTTTGTAATGTATGGCTGCAGAAACGGCATTTTGTTTGGACCTCAAGGGGTCCAAATGACAATTAAATTGAATCTTGAATCTTGAATCTTGAACTGGATGTGCAATGAATTGTGAGGAGGAAGCTAACATACATCAAGGAAGCATATCAGTCTGAAGAAGGGTCTCAATCTTAAACGTCACCTATTCCTTTTCTCTAGAGATGCTGTCCAAAAGTTACTCCAGCTTTTTTTGTATTTATCAATGAGACATAGGCAGGCTAGTGGAGCATGCATATGAACTTTAATCCAAAAAAAAGTGACTGGTTACATTTTTGGTCAGAAGACGAAGAAGACTAAAAGAACATGGTGGCGCAACGATAGAGTTGCTGCCTTACAGTGCCAGTGTCCCGGGATCAATCCAGACTGTGGGTTCTGTATGTACGGATTTTGTACGTCCTCTCCATGACATGCATGGGTTGTCTCAAGGTGCTACGGTTTTTTCCCATTTTCCAAAGACATGCAGGTTAAAATGTAATACCACAGTATAACTGAAAGGCTATTAATGGCCTTTGTAAACAGATGTAGAGTGGACAAAAGCAAGGAAGTCATGATGAACCTTTCTCAAACAGTGGTTCAGCCTCAAGTAGATTTCTGGGTACAGTTCTTCAGAAGATATGTGCAGGCTTTGGAAAGGCTGTACAAGAGATTTGTCAGAAGAAGTCTATGGACATGAGGGATTAGAGATATCTGAGTAGTCTTTGTGGAAGAGGTACTTTACTTTGGAACAGAGGAAGTTGTGAGGCAATCTGACAGATGTAATTGAAACTGAGGGATAGATGGGGAAGAGAGACTGCTCCCTTTGGCAGAAGGTCAAGAGCCAGGGGACAGAGAATGATGGCCAATAAAAAAAGATAAATGCAATATGAATCTTTCATGCAGGGAATCTGAGTCTGGTTTGCACCTCCAGGGTCTGCAGTGGAGGTGGATTCAACTGAGTATTCCAAATGGATCTGGATAAGTATCTCAAAGGAAAAAAAAAATGCAGTGATATGAGAAAAGGATTGGGGAGGAGGATTAACTGGTTGCTTTTACAGAGAGCTACAGGCGAGAATTGGGGAGTACCCAGTATTGATTCTGTTTGCTGTCGTGGACTTCTTGGCTGGAGAATAGTTAAGAAAATACCCTTTCTTTTAAAAATACAAATCACTACCACATAGCCACAAATTAAAAAAATAAAGCAGAAATGCCAGTTCCAGAGGAATGCCTCAGCAGTGCAAATGCTTATTAGCTTGGTTTAGTTTAGTTTAGACATACAGTACAGAAATTGCCCCATTGGCCCACTGAGTCTGCGTTGACCAGCGACGCTAGCACTATCCTACAAACCAGGAAACAATTCACAATTTTTACCTGAGCCAATTAACCTACAAACCTGCACGTCGGGAGGAAACCGGAGCAGAGGTGGGAAACCGACGCAGTCACGGGGAGAATGTACAAACTCAGTGCAGACAGCACCCGTAGTCAGGATTGGTCTCTACTGCTGCACCACCATGCCGTTAGTGGAGGCTGAGTGAAGAATAGAAGGAGTTGCATAATAGCTGACTTATCATGGTTCTCTGTAACGGCAATGTTTCTGTATTAAAAGCTACTGCATGGAAATAGCAACTTTGCGATTTATATGTTTGTTATCCTTATTTGTATATATTTCTGGGTTAGAAAATCCAGATGGCACAACAGTCCCTAGCTTGCAGTCACATATTCATCATATTAAACTGTATTCCTCAATATGCATAAAATAGCCCATTACATTTACAGCCCTTAGCTAGTAATAAATTAAAGGAGACATTAAAACTCTTTTGTATTAACGGTTGTACAATCTTATATTTTGGGCAGTGCATTCCGCTTCAGGCAGTGATGCATGATAGTCAGCTGATGAGAAGTTTGAAAATATATTACAGAGTGGACAGTAATGACTTCTGCAGGACAGGAAGAGGAGGCACCACAGTGGTGCAGCGGTAGAGTTGCTGCCTTACAATGCAGAGGCCCGGGTTCAATCCTGACTGCGGGTGCTGTCTACATGAAGTTTGTATGTTCTCCATGTGACCCCGTGATGCATATTCCTCCATTCCCTGCATTTCAACGTGCCTATCCAAAAGACAAACGTATCTGAGGCTCCATCGCCACCCCTGGAAGCTCATTCCAGGCACCCAGCGGACTCTCGGACTCACAGCACAAATAAACTTGCCCCCACATCTCCTTTAGACCTTGCCCTTATCTTAAAGCTATGCCTTCTAGTTTTTGACATTACTATCCAAGGAAAAATATTCTGATGGCCCACCTTATCTTTGGGGTGGAAGATTGCAACCTTGATGTGGTCTGCTCTGCTTCGACGAATGCAATCAACCCGGTGTGCACATAAAGATCAAATAGAACAAGTTGTCCTACAACTTTAGGCTGTGCACGCCATATGCAAGAAGAAGACCCTATCTTAGTGTCTCGTAATATTACATAAACTTTTATCAGGTCTCCCCTAGCCTCTAACAGGATGAGAGCGGTCCTGAGCTACCATCTGCCTCATTGGAGACCCTCGGACTACATTTAATCAAACTTTACAGGACTTTATCTTGCAATAACATGATTCCCTTTATTCTGCCTCTGTACACTGTGGACAGCTTGATTGTAATCATGTATAGCCATTCCGCTGACTGGTTTGCAGGCAATATAAAAAAGCTTTCTCTGTATCTCGGTACGCGTGATTATAAAATAAACTAAGCAGACGTTCCAGATAAAGTACAAGATCAGTCACTGATCAATCATTCCACCATCTTGGATGAGGATCATACGCACTAATCCATGCTTGATGACCAGGCAAGAATCACTGACCTCACAGTGACCATTACAGTGGGCGGCACAGTGGCGCAGCAATAGAGTTGCTGCCTGACAACGCCAGAGCCCCGGATTCAATCCTGACTCTGGGGTGCTTGTCCACACGGAGTTTGTACATCCTCCCTGTGACCTGCGGGGATTTCTGTGAGCGGTAATCGCTGGTCGGCATTCTGAGTATTCATTCATTCATTCATTCATTCATTCATTCATTCATTGATCCATTCATCCATTCATGCATTCATTCATTCATTCATTCATATGACCTGTTTTCCCCGGGTGCTCCAGTTTCCTCCCACCTTCCAAATGAATGCAGGTTTGTAGGTTACTTGGCTTCTGTAAATGATCCCTAGAGAGTAGGATAGAACTAGCGTGGACACAGTGGGCCGAAGGGCTGTTTCCGTGCTGTATCTCTAAACTAAACAAAAGAGCTTTGCAGGGATTAGATGTAAAATCACTAACTCATCCATGTCAGGGTGTCATGGATTAGACTATACAACCATTTTGCACTCAACCAGTCAGGAGTGCACACCCACCCACAGTGTACAGCTAGTGAATTCAGACACTAGATTGTCAAGGTTTTCTTGCTTATCCAGTGCCCAGGAGAACGCAAACAAACAGATGCAGAACCACCCACCCACACTGTCACGGATCATACATGTCCCCATTTCCTTCTGCTCCACAAGGGATCAGCTACATCTCCACCCACCTGTAAAGGGCTGCCAAAGATCAGACAAACATCCACCCACACCGCACTCGGTTGCCACGGATTAAATGTCTACCGATCCCAACTGAAGTGTTGAGGAACAGATACATACCCACCCCCAAACACCCGGCTGCCAAAGAACAGTTGCACATGCACCATAAATATGTCATGGCTTGGATTCATTATCCTCTCACCACATTGTATGAAATCTAACACGTACTGATGAATAAATTACACAATAACCACAGATTAAAAAAGACAAGCTTTATTGCTTTTACTTTTAGTTTTAGAGACACAATGTGGAAACAGGCCCTTCAGCCCACCAAGTCCTCGCCGACCAATGATCACCCGTATACTAGTTCAATCATACACAAGGGACAATTTTACAGAAGCCAATTAACCTACAAATCTGTACGTCTTTGGAAAGAGAGAGGAAACAGGAGCAGCCAGAGCCAACCCACGAGGTCTCAGGGAGAAGATACAAACTTCATACAGACAGCGCCTGTAGTCAGGAACAAACCTGGGTGTCTGGTGCTGTGAGGCTGCAACTCTACAGGAACACCACTGTGCCATCCTTAAGATTTAATTGATGTCAATGTCAGGTAAAGGTTTGAAGAGATGCTGAAATTATCACAGCAAACACTGCAGCAGAACGTCTGAGATGCTTTTACAAATGATATTCTTATGCAGTCACAGCATAGTTACAGCACAGGAGGCATCCATTCAGCCCATCCAGTCCATGCTGGACTTCTACCAGAGCAACCTGAGCTCTGTCCACCAGCTCTCTCTCCATAGCTTTGTGATAGACATTCTATTTGAAGTTTGCTACAATTCACTAATCTTTGGTGATTCATGGTATGGACATTGGCTCTCCCTCAGTTTTTAATTTCATGCCATTAAGAAAACAGTTTGACTTGTCTTATTTTTGCTTATTTTTGTTTTTGATTTGCTTTTAGTTTTAGAGACACGGCACAAAAAACACGCCATTCGACCCACCAAGCCCATACCGTCCATCAATCACATGTACACTAGTTTGATGTTTGATCTCACTTTCACATCCCACACACCAGGGGCAATTCACAGAAGCCAATTAACTGCATGATCAACAGTGGATGCGATCTCGCTGGCTCTCCACTCTGCTCTGGACCACTTGGACAACAAAAACTCATATGTCAGGCTGTTATTCATTCATTACAGCTTGGCATTTAATACAATCATCCCCTCCAAGCTGGTTGCCAAGCTCTCAGATCCGGGCCTCTGCGCATCCCTCTGCAATTGGATCCTCGACTTCCTCATTCAAAGATCACAGACTGTTTGTATTGGTGGAAATGTGTCAGCCTCGATAACAATCAGCACGGGAATACCTAAAGACTGCATGCACAGCCTCCTGCTGTACTCACTCTATACTCATGACTGCATAGCCGGTCATAGTGCGAATTCCATCATCAAATTCGCTGACAACCCCACTGTTGTGGGACATATCACTGACGGGGACGAGTCAGAGTATAGAAGTGAGATTGACCGACTGACAAAATGGTGCCAGCGCAATAACCTGGCCCTCAACACCTGCAAAACCAAGGAACTGATTGTGGACTTTGGAAAGGGTAGGATGGGGACCCACAGTCCAGTTTATATCAATGGGTCGATGGTGGAGAGGGTGAAGAGCTTCAAATTCCTTGGTGTGCATATTTCTCCTGGTCCGAACACTGATGCAAATATTCCGAAAGCACATCAGCGGCTCTACTTCCTGAGAAGATTACGGAGAGTTGGTATGTCAAGGAGGACACTCTCTAACTTCTACAGGTGTACAGTAGAGAGCATGCTGACCGGTTGCATCGTTGCTTGGTTCGGCAACTTGAGCACCCAGGAGCCGAAAAGACAACAAAAAGTGGTAAATACTGCCCAGTCCATCATTGGCTCTGATCTCCCTTCCATCGAGGGGATCTATCATCTTCGCTACCTCAAAAAGGCTGGCAGCATCATCAAGGACCCACACCATTCTGGCCACACACTCATCTTCCTGCTACCTACAGGAGCCTGAAGACTGCAACGTCCAGCTTCAGAAATAGCTGCTTCCCCACAACCATCAGGCTATTAAACTCAATTGAAACAAATCTCTGAACATTAATAGCCCATTATCTGTTTATTGCACTTTAACTGCTTACTTATTGTTGTGTGTATATATTTATATAATGGCATATGGACACACTGATCAGTTCTGTATTCATGCCTGCTATATTCTGTTGTGCTGAAGCAAAGCAAGAATTTCATTGTCCTATCTGGGACACATGACAATAAACTCTCTTGACTCTTGACTGTGGGAGGAAACGGGAGCACCCGGTGGACACTTGCGCAGTCACAGGGAAAACTCCATACAGACAGCAACAAAAGTCAGGATTGAACCCGGGTCTCTGGTGCTGTGAGGCAACAACTCTACCACTGTGCCGTGTTATTCTAATCTAAAATGGATGACTTGCCTCTTCACACTTTGCATCCCACTTGACACAATCTTGAGCATTCCGCTAACCCGACTGTGTTTCGCTGGACAACTCCTACTGCCTGCAGGTCTCCTGGCAAACAGTGAACTCAAGGGAAAAGCTGCCGTTATGACACATTGTAAATTCATTATGTCATCTTATATGCTGCCTGTCATATACGGCTGATAACATTACCCTCCAACTGTGCTTGGACTGTCAGCAAAGTGACAGTCAGTTTCCTCATGAGGAAAGATGGAAATCCATGGCAAGTTCTTGTGCTGGTTGTTGTAATATAAATAGGGGAAAGCAACACAGCCGGTTTGCCTTCTGAATATCAGTGGGGTGGTATGTGGCCTAACAAGATGGTAGAGGCAAATTCCTTTGATAGATAAAAGAGACAGCATTTCATACAGATATTGCAGGTCAAGAGAGCAGAGTTGAACTAAGACCGTCGCATCAGTGCACCACAAAGCATTTCTAAAGCCTTGCTAAAGATTTGTAATCTATCTATCTATCTATCTATCTATCTATCTATCTATCTATCTATCTATCTATCTATTTGTCTATCTATCTATCTTCTGAACATAACTAAAATTCTGATCTCGTGCTCTTCAGGTTTGCGCGGTCTTTGAATTTGCAGCAAAACGGTACGCAATAACGCAACAATTTTCGTCAGATCACTCACCGTTCTCCTGTGCTGCAAGTGCATCAAGTTTTGTTCTGATCAGTGGTATGTTGTAAAAGTTAGCGAGGTTTAAAAATCTTAAAAACCACCCGTGCACAGATCAATCTCCTCTGCTGCCAGTCAACGTCGCGTGGATTGGTCGCTTCTCCTGTCACTCCCTGGGACATTCCGCCCCTTCCTGCGTCATTGCGTCTTTACTGGAGCTGAGCGATGTTGCGGGTTGCCAGAGGAGGTCTCTAACCGGACACAATTTTCGGAGGGACCTAAAGTGGCCCGGCTCGGCGCAAAGTCGCCAAAGTCGCCAAATGGGAAGCGGAGACTCTAATCACGGCGGAGGAGAGCGTGAGTTCCAACGCACCACCATTGTAACGGCCCGCAGCACCAACCCCTTCCCTTCTGGTCCCCCTCGTTGGCTCCAGCTCCCCTCCCCCGTGATATACCCTCTCCTCCTTGGCTCTTCCCCCGTCTTTTCTCTGAGCTCTTCCCCCCACCCCCGCAACATAGGATTGCAACATAGTTGTATAGTGGTTTGTTTAGTATATTTGTTTGTCATGTATTATGGTGATGGGCTGCGTTTTTTTTACTGTACTGTTTATATTATTTTAATATTTGAATAAATATTTTTGATTAAAATTTAAAAAGGGAGGGAGATTCTGGAGTCTCTCATTCAATAGACCTTGGGTTATTTTCTGGGATGAATAGTATCTGCTAACATCATGACCAATGTTAGGAATTTTTCCATGTTCTATCCTCATTGAAGTATATCCCCTTTATTGGCTGTAGTTTAGAGATACAGCACAGTAATAGGCCCTTTGTTCCACCGACTATGTACCGGCCAGTGATCCCCATGCACTAACACTATCCTATACACACCAGGGACAATTTACAATTTTTATCGAAGGCAAATTACCTACAAACCTGCATGTCTTCATAGTGTGGGAGGGAACCAGAGCAACCGGTGAAAACCCACGCAGTCACGGGGAGATCGCACAAACTCTGTACAGACAGTACCCGTAGTCAGGATTATACCCGGGTCTCTGGCGCTGGGCGTCAGCAACTCTACCGCTGCACCACCGTGCCACCCAGCTGCAGTGTTGAACTATTCCAGGTCTTCAGTAACAACGGCCTACAACATGCTCACCAGGTACTGAAGCATCTGAGGGCTGAGCCCAGGGACAGAGCCCAGTTGTCCTGAGCTAAGGGACGAGAAGCACTTCACATTTTGGTCCTTCACTTTTAAACCATCCATGGCTGGCAAGTAGAGTGTGGTCCAGACACTTGATTAAAAATTCAGCTGTGATTTAAATCACTTTTCCTTAATTTTACTTTAACCTTAATGTTTTTTTTAATTAATATATATCATGCAAAATGCTTTTAATAAATCTATTAATTTTAATTTATTTCAATAATATGGGTGTTAATTATTTATATGCTTTTGAACTGTTTTTAAAGCTCATCATCAGAGATACTTAAAACCATTTTCCAATGC
Organism: Leucoraja erinaceus; assembly: GCF_028641065.1. Lineage (NCBI taxonomy): Eukaryota > Metazoa > Chordata > Chondrichthyes > Rajiformes > Rajidae > Leucoraja > Leucoraja erinaceus. The sequence goes on along the minus strand of NC_073389.1, from coordinate 20,156,182 downwards.
CCTTGACACCATCAAGCTGCCAAACGCAGTGTTACAAGGTTGTGCCATTGATATTCAGCACGCCAGTCCAAATGCAGCTTGTAATTAGCTCCACCTTAAGGAACATTTGTAGCAGCCAGGACAGCATGATTGCTGGACCTGCTTATTTATAGTTTAGTTCAGTTTAATGATACAGCATGGAAACAGGCCCTTCGGCCCACTGAGTTCACACCGGCCAGCAATCCCCGCACATTAACGCTGTCCTACACATACTAGGGACAATTTACACTTATACCAAGCCAATTAACCTACAAACCTGTACATCTTTGGAGTGTGGGAGGAAACCGAAGGTCTTGGTGAAAACACAGGTGGTCACAAGGGTAATATACAAACTGCATACAGACAGCTCCTGTAGTTGGGATAGAACCCGGGTCGCCGGTGCTGCAACTCTACCACTGTGCCACCCTGCTACCCTGGGTGGCAATAAATGGGTGTAGGCACCTGGGGTTGGCAGAGGAGAGGCAGGGTGAAGCATAATCTGGCTCAATAGATGTTGACTCCAAACTAGCTATTTGCTTTTTAGCTTCAGAACTAAAACGGTAAATGTTCTGAATTCTCTGAATATCAAACTGGAGCATTGGAACCGCCCATCTAACTTGGACTCGGAAGTTGGCAATGGGAACGGATCTGCCAGCACCGGCTGGGCCGGAGATCCAGAGCTCTGGCTGCAGGGGGCAAATTCGACCCAACGATCGAAGTCCCGATGAGGTCGAGATCGGCCGTCTCACCCGGCCTAGGCGCCACATTTTCGGGGCATCAAGTGGGCTTTCGTAATTTTGTCCGGATTAAAGGAGATGCCGGACTACCAGTTGCTGGGAAATAGGTGGTGGACCTGTATAATTTATCAGTATCATTTCTACTTGACCAGACCTCAGGCTTCAAGTACCTTTGTCAAGTTCAACCATAGCTACCATAGGCTCGTCCTCCACCACACTTAAAATTGACTTATCTTCTTGCAATGTTGTGATAATGGTACCTTTGGGAAAATGAGTGCTTCAAATTTCTTGTCTCACATGAGGCTCGTTAATATTAAATCCACATTACCAGTAGATCACCTGTAGATTTTCAGCCAACTGTGAATTGTTGCATAACAGAAAACACCCAACTGCTGTCACAGAAAATCATGATAAAAGATTGCTGTTATTTTTCCGAGCTTATTTTTTAATTTCCCAGATCGACATTGTATTCCATTAATATTTATCATATGCAGCCTTTGATATTAAAGATATTTTCTGTTTTTAGTGTGTTGTTTTTTTTAATCACAACTTTGAAAATCTTTTCCAATTACCTTTACTATTTCCATGCCAACAGTTTCAGAGGTAGGAAAGTAAAATCGCTCAAAGGATTTATGTTATTAGCATCACAAAGAAATTCTCAAAGGGCACGGAACTGTTCTGATGTTTAGGCATCTGCAAAGCAATCAGCTTATTAAAGAGACAATGTTGTGCTGATAATAAGAGTATGAAACACTCCACTAACAAGACCTAAAGGGCCTACAGTTAAGAAAGCATATCACAAATCCCGTTTTAAAGGTTTAACCACTTTATCAATGTTCACGTGCGCAACCTATTTTCAGCACTTTACTATATACACTATAGATACGTGCTTTGCAGTATGCACTTGGCCTGAATATTTTGGTTTTAAATATAAATTTTGCTTTAAATTCTGTTTTATATAACCAACGTTAAGGCCCTGTCCCACTTTCCTGAGTTACTCACGAACTCTCCCGAGTTTTCCCCTTGATTCGAACTCGGAGAATTACGGTACTCTGGGCTATTTTTTTAACTCGTGGACATTTTTCAACATGTTGAAAAAACGTCTCGACTTACCTGATGCCCCGAGTTCCTAGGGCTGGCATTACGAGCCGCTACGAAACATCTACGGACTCCATCGGGCTCCCACGAGCTCGCTACTGACATTACCCGACATTCCCCGAGTTCGAATCAAGGGGAAAACTCAGGAGAGTTTGTGAGTAACTCGGGAAAGTGGGACAGAGCCTTTACCTGATTTTACCAATGTTAATAAACAAGAGAGCATCCTGAACATGGACTATTTAGGCCAGATACTTCAAGCAACCAAGGTTTATTCAACAAAATGGCCAGGCAAACGTCAGCAACTTGGAATCACATTTTGTCTGCCAACAAACATTGTTGCCGCAAGAGGATAACCCGCATTTGACGGTGCTTCGAAAGCTAAATGTCTCAATGAATTTTGCAGATGAACCATCAAACAAAGTGCATATTGTCAAAGAGATTAGATATGTGATGTAGGGTCGATCAGAGGTGGATTTCAATGCAAGCATTGAAGGAAGATGGAGAAATAACAAAACGTGAATCTGTTCAGCAGACGGCACATTCTACCAAAAAAAAGCTCAATGTAGGCCTGAGAAACATTTGCATATTTGGGCTATACATAAAAAAAAGTCTACACTGCTGGAGGATATTTCAGGAGGAGGAGATGTGAGGAACGTCCATGGATGGGCCAAAACATAAGGAAGAAAAATGTTTAAATTATGCAAATGGGATTCAAAACAGGTTTAGAGATACAGCGTGGAAACAGGCCCTGGCCCAACAAGTCCACGCTGACCAGCGATCACATACACGAGCACTATTCTACACACTAGGGACAATTTACAATATTTAACAAAGCCACTTAATCTACAAACCTGTACGTTTTTGGAGTGTGCGAGGAAACCGGAGAACCCAGAGAAAACCCACACAGTTATCATGTACAAACTCTGTACCGACATCAACTGTGGTCAGGATGGAACCCAGGTCTCTGGCGTTGTGAGGCAGCAACTCCACTGATGCTTAACTGTGCCGCTAAAACTAGCAGAGCTCCTTTGTCGGGCAATCATTTGGAGCACATTTCAAAGGTCAGCACAAATTGTACATCCTTTGGAAGAATCATTGGTGAAAATCCCATGGACAATGTGCTGAAAATTGGAGTCATGCCTTGGGAAGTAAATTCTAACAGTAGTCCCACATCGAAGGAACAGCATGGAGGAGAAAATGTACTTGGCTGTGTGAGTACACTGCCTCATAGCTTTGTCTCACGAGTATTTTTGTTCAGGTTCTTTGCAAATGTTCAGCATTGGAGCATCTGGCAAAGGCAGTTAAAGGGTGAACAAGGTCAGCCACTGAAAGCAAAAAGGAGATTCTAATTTCAATGGCACAAACCTGCAAACCATGAAATGGAGCAGAGGAGAATCATAAAAAAATACACAACGTGCTGGAGTAACTCAGCGGGATTGGTAAACACTAACTCCCCTTCCCACACTGACCTTTCTGTCCTGGGGCCTCCTCCACTGTCAGAGTGAGGCCAAGTTCAAATTGGAGGAACAGTACCTCATATTTCACTTAAGCAGCTTACAACCCAGCGGTATGAATTTGATTTCTCTAACTTCAAATAACTCTTGCATCCCCTATCTTTCCCCCACCCTTGTTGTCATGCTAGTTTCACTGTCATTCAGCTGTGTTTCACTGTTTGTATCACTCGTTATTTTCTCCACAGCCAACATTGGACCATTGTGGGCTCCACCTTCTCTTCATCATCGTTGCTGGCTTTGATTTGTCCTTTTGCATACCTTTCATTCATTTGTTTCTTTACACCTTTTTCTATCTCTCCTTTCTCTCTCCCCTGACTCGCAGTCTGAAGAAGGGTCTCGACCTGAAAGGTTACCTATTCATTTCCTCCAGAGATACTGCCTGACCCTCTGAGTTACTAGAGCTTTTCGTGTCTATCTTCAGTGTAAACCAATATCGGCAGTTCCTTCCTACACATCTTGTTTAAAACGGCATCTGCAGTTCCTTGTTTCTGAAGGAGAAGCATGGCTGTGTCACAAATGTATATCTTGTAGGATAATTGCTACATAATGAAAACGCTAATTACTTCCAAAATCATCTTACTCTAGTCCATGAGAATCTCTTGGCAAACTTTGGTGACTGGCAATACAGTCAAAAATATGTGACTTGCTCCAGAGGATAAAATGGTCCCGGACACTGAATCAGAACTGTATCAACACTCATCCATCTTTTTCATCTTAATCCAGAAATACAGACAAATAACACGTTCAATAGGCGATCCATGGTGTCCTATTGCATAAGTAGGATTAAGATTGTGCGATTCAAAAACCAAATGACTGTGGAAAAGTAGGTGTTCCTGAACCTGGTGATGTGAGACTTTAGGCTTCTGCATCTCCTGCCCGATAGCAGCAGTGAGAAGAGGGACTTGGCTGGATGGTGGGGATTCATGCACACATCTACTTCACTTTGTAATCTGTAGATATGGGGTGCTGTCTGTGCACAGTTTGCATGTTACCCCTGTGAATGTGGGTTTGTAGGTTAATTGATCCTCTGTAAATTGCCCCGACTGTGTGGGGTGGATGAGAAAGCAGGATAACATAGAACTAGTGTGAAGGGGTGATCGACGGTTGGCATGGACTTGGTGGGCTGAAGGGCCTGTTTCTGTGCTACATCTCTTAACTAAGCTAAGCACTGCATAATTAATAGGAGCCTGCCAAATGTAGAAGTAAAATGGTGTTCATTGTTTTTTTAGTTATTTTTCTAAACAGGATATTTAACATGCAAAGTGCAAATGGTTTGAGTGGAGCCAGAGCTCATTTGATTACAGTCAAAGAACTGTAATCCTTCAATAGTTCTCAAGCAGGTTCTGTCAATTTGCCAAAATCTCCCAACTATTGGGAAGGAATCTCACACCGGCAATTACAAGTGCCATTTCCTGAGTTTTAGTGAAGTCGCAGTTGGACTTTACTTTAGACTTTATAGATAAAGTGCAGGAACAGACCCTTGGGCCCACTGAGACTGCACCGAGCAGAGATCATCCCCATACACTAACACTATCACACACACTAGGGACAATTTATAATCTTTACTAAAGCCTTTAACCTACAAACCTGTGCGTTGTTGGAGTGTGGCAGGAAACTTGCAGCAACCAGAGAAAGCCCATACAGGCAGCACCCCTAGCTAGGATCGAACCAGGGTCTCTGGCACTGTCAGGCAGCAATTCTTCCATTGCGCCACTATGCAGCTCTTGCTGAATATTTTGTGATTGTTGCTACTGCATGTCTGATTATGTCACTGGGTATTCCTCCATTTTGCAGACACAAAAAGCAGCAGAAATCCATTTAAAATGGGGCAAAAACAAGCTGGTTTTGACCTCTATTTTGGACTGACCAGTGACAAACACCAGCAGCTTCACACATATCAGGGCCAGATGTAAATGATTGATAGAGCTGATGCTTTGTACCATAGAAGCAGGCGACAAGGCATGGCAAGGCTTCAGTGATGAAGAACAGGACTCCAGAATACCTTGACTGCCTTCAACAGGGTGCAAGGCTGTGGATAAACTCTACAGCAGCTGTCATGGGTTAGAGATAAAAACATTTCAAAGTATTCTTTTTTTTTAGAGATACAGCCCTTTGGCCCACTGAGTCCACACCGAACAACGATCACCTGTACACTAGCAGCATCCAACAAATTGGGGACATTTTACAGAAGCCATTTAACATTTTTGGAATGAGGCAGGGAACTGGAGCACCCGGAGGAAACCCATGCGGTCACTGGAAGAAAGTACAAACTCCACACAGACAGCACCCGAGGTCAGGATCGAACCTGGGTCTTAGATGTTGCAAGGCAGCAAATCTTTCGCGGAGCCACTGTGATGCTGTTATCTGATATACAGATATAGTTTAGTTTGGTTCAGTTGAGTTTAGACACACAATATGGAAATAGGCCCTTCGGCCCATCGAGCTTACGCCAATTATTCATCACCCGTTCACACCTGTTCGATGTTATCTCACTTTCTCATCCACTCCGTACACACTAGGGGGAATTTACAGAGACCAATTAGGTAACACAGCCACACTTCTTTGGGATGTGGGAGGAAACCCACTTGGTCACAGGGAGAACATGCAAACTCCACACAGGTGGCACCTCTGGTCAGGATTGTACCCGGGTCTGTGAGGCAGCAACTCTACCTGCTACACCACTGTGCCTCAGATTAAAGCTACAATGACTTTAAGTATTGTAAAATTAATAATGTTAAATGAAGGAAGAGAGCATTCCAGTCTATGAGTGAGATGATCATGATGCTGCTTTATTGGACTATGGTCAGCCTGCATTTGGAGCATTGTATGAGAGTTAGGGCAGAGAGAGAAGGGGCAGCAGAGAGAATGGGGAATTTTGTAAATCATTAATATCTCTGTCATTTTTCATCGACTGGAAAAATCCTCGGCACACATGCGGTGGAGGGGAGCTCTGAGCGAGGTGGCCAAAAATGACGGTCGTAGGTGGCGGCGTTCTCTCGGAAATCGCAGCACAGTTAGCCAAATCCGGTCAAGAACAGACTATTAGTAATATAGATTAGAGGTGTAGACTGGATGGACAGTTAGGATCTTTTTCCCAGGATGAAAATGTCAAATACTAGAGGTACAACCTTAAGGTGAAAGGGGAAAAGTTTAAATGATATGTACAGGGCAGATTCATTTTACAGCAGGAGGTGAGTGCCTGGAACAAGCTGTCAGGGGTGGAGGCAGAGGCAGATACAATGGTGGGGGTTGAAGAGACTTTGGGAGTAGCATATGGATCGGAAGAGAAATGAGGGGTGTGCATGATGTGCAGGCAGATACGAGTTGGTCTTGGCATCTTGGTCAGTACATACAGAGTGGCCCAAAGAACCTGTTCCTGAGCTGTACTCTTCCATGTTCTATGTTCTATAGATGAATAGTTTACCCTTCTCCACCTAATCTCCAAGCCTGAGACCCTCATGTAATCAGCAAATAGAGCCCAGGTGTGGTCAAACAGATTTAGGAGAATTATCCCAGGAATGATCAGGTTAACATACGATGAGCGTTTGAAGGCCTGCATTGCTGGAGGTGAGAAGGATGAGGGGGATCTCATTGAAACTTACTGAATAGTGAAAGGCCTGGATAGAGTGGATGTGGAGAGGATATTATCACTGTTGGGAGAGTCTGGGACTAGAGGTCATAGCCTCAGAATAAAAGGATGTACCTTTAGAAAGGAGATGAGGAGGAATTTCTTTAGTCAGAGGGTGGTGAATCTGTGGAATACATTTTTAAGGTAGAGATTGACAGATTCTTGATTAGTACGGGTGTCAGGGGTTACAGGGAGTAGGCAGGAGAATGGGGTTGAGAGGGAAACATAAATCAGCCATGATAGGATGGCGGCGTAGACGCGATGGGCCGAATGGCCTAATTCTGCTCCGAGATCTGATGAACTTATTGAACTTATGGTCTGCAAAAGAACAGACCATGGTTTAATGCTGGGATGTCCCAGTACAACTGGATTCCATATGTAGTAGGTGCCACTCAGCACATCCCAAACTTACCCAATCGGAACAAATGAATGGATGTAGCTTCTTTTGACACCATTGACTAGACCCATGCCAATACACATCAACGTCATCAATCTGTATTTCATGTGCTTTGTGGCATCTGCTCAGAAATTCAGTTGTATTTTGGCTCTTCACGAGGTTCCTGAATTTCAACATCTTTGATGCCAATTAAGAACATAGAACATAGAACAGTACAGCACTGTTCCCTCGGCACATAATGTCTGCACTAAACATGATGACAAGATCATCACATATCTACCTGCACGTAACCCATATCCCTCCACCCCTTGCATATCACATGCCTATTACAAGCCTTTTAGATGCCAGTATCGTTTCTTCTTCAACTTCACTCCTGGCAGCATGTTCCAGGCATTCACAGCTCTCTGTGTAAAAAAAAACTTGCCCTATACAACTCCTTGAAACTTTGCCCCTCTCACCTTAAATCTAAGCCCTCTATTTATTTGACTTTTCCATCCTGGGAAAGGAGATCGCCCATAATACAAGCCGCAAAAGGTTAACCAATTTCAGCAGTAATGTGCTGGTCTGCTGTAAATTGTTCCCTGCAGAATCATGTGTTTTTTTTTTTTCCCCTTGTGATTTGCGCTTCCTTCCCAATAATTAATTTCTCCAAATTTACTTCCACACGGTGCACCCACAGTCTGTACAGGATGTTAATCGGGAGAAAATTTAATCACCGAAACAATAGGTCTTGGTGAATCTGACAGGAGCAAAATGAAACACCTGCCAGGGACCATTTTGCAGGTCCATACTTGTCATGGTAAAACCTGCAATATTTTTTTTATTGAATCAGGGGAACGTAGAAGGCTGTGTATAAGTACACAGTGTACAGATCAAAGTCAAAACAATTTGCTGAGCATCTATTTCACATTAATGCCTCTGTCATCCCACAACTGTTCATTCATTCAGTTAACACACAGGGAATATGACTAACACAACACACAGAGTACCCTCTGTATAACATGTCTTCCTTAATATCTGTAGGTGCCATATGCTGTCAGAAAACGGCAACATCACAAGTGTAGCAGAACTGCTTCATGCAGATTTGTTTGGTAAAATATCTGCTCCAGTCAGATTGGTCCACAATGACCTGATTTTCAAACACCAGTAATTTAGTTTAGTTTAGAGATACAGCACGGAAATGGGCCCTTCGTCCCACCAAGCCCGTGCCGACCAGTGATTCATGATCAAACCTGGGTCTCTGGCACCATAAAGCAGTAACTCTACTGCTGCGCTACAGTGCCGCCCCTCAGGACTGTAATTCTTTTGGGAGGTTAACCTGACATGATCCAGGAAACAATACAATAGTGGCCCAGGGGTGCAGCGGTTGAGCTTTTGCCTGACAGCACCAGAGACCCGAGTTCGATCCTGACTACGAGTGCTGTCTGTACAGAGTTTGTACATTCTCCCTGTGACTATGTGGGGTTTTCTGGGGGTGCTCCGGTTTCTTCCCACATTCCAAAGACATGCAGGTTTTTCAGTTGATTGCTTCGGTAAATTGCCCTGTTTGCAGGATGCGATAGTGGGAAAACATAGAACTAGTGTGAACGGGTGATGGATGGTCGGAGTGGACTCAGTGGGCCAAAGGGCCTGTTTCCACGCAGTTTCTCTAAACTTCCTTGATTAATTCATGCCCTTCAGAAAAATAAATAAGTAAGAAAGCATGAAGCAGAATGCTGGAAATCATTTTAGCTGGGAATGAGAATATGAATTATAAAATGAGTCCATTAACAATGGAAGTGATTTACTTTCATATCATCTTCACAGATACAAACAGAACTGAAGGTGAGTTTTCGCAAGTCAAATATCTCCTAGGCAACATAAACACAATATATTCTTTATGATGCATTGCACGCAATGTAAAGTAATCCTATCTCTGAAGTAAAAGATAACATAAAAGGAATTAAAAAGGGGCATTCCATTCCTTCGAACAACAATTCCTTTGAACAACAATTAAAATTCTAAGGATTAAGAAATATAATTTGTGTGTGTGTGTGCGGGGGGGGGTGTGAGGAGAGGCGTAAGCTGCTAGTGTTGTTTTTATACAGTGCGACGGAGTGAAGGATATGATCTAGTAATGCTTCCATCAAACACCAATCACTCTGAACCATGTATTGCTTGAACCTCGGACAATTATTATGCAGAAGAAAGAAAATCACGCAGTTACCCTAGAAAAAGATGACAAATTTCACCAAATCCAATATTTTAATTTGGCAAGGAAATCATGTGTCCTCTTGTGTATTAAGTATCATCTGCTGTTCTTTGTTTCAACTACATACAATGATATAACCTTACTCGATTATAGCAGACAATCGGCAACAGCGGACACCATTCTCCAACTATGCTCCGTTATAATGATGGTTTACTGTACAGAGGAAAAGGGAGTGCTGTTTGTTATTTAGACAATAACCAAAGACAATAGACACTAGGTGCAGCAGTAGGCCATTCAGCCATTCAAGCCAGCACCGCCATTCAATGTGATCATGGCTGATCATCCCCAATCAGTACCCCACTCCTGCCTTCTCCCCATATCTCCCGACTCCGCTATCTTTAAGAGCCCTATCTAGCTCTCTCTTGAAAGTATCCAGCAAACTGGCCCCCACTGCCCTCTGAGGCAGAGAATTCCACAGGCTCACAACTCTCTGTGAGAAACAGTGTTTCCTCGTCTCCGTTCTAAATGGCTTACCCCTTATTCTTAAACTGTGGCCCCTGGTTCTGGACTCCCCCAACATCGGGAACGTGTTTCCTGCCTCTAGTGTGTCCAAACCCTTAACAATCTTATATGTTTCAGATATATTCTTATAAGATACCCTCTCATCCTTCTAAACTCCAGAGTGTACAAGCCCAGCCACTCCATTCTCTCAGCATATGACAGGCCCGCCATCCCAGGAATTAACCTTGTAAACATACACTGCATTCCCTCAATAGCAAGAATGTCCTTCCTCAAATTAGGGGACCAAAACTGCACACAATACTCCAGGTGTGGTCTCACTAGGGCTCTGTACAACTGAAGAAGGACCTCTTTGCTCCAATACTCAACTACTCTTGTTATAAAGGCCAACATGCCATTTGCTTTCTTTACTGCCTGCTGTACCTGCATGCTTACTTTCATAGACTGATGAACAAGGACCCCCAGATCCCATTGTACTTCCCCTTTTCCCAAATATGCCATTTAGATAGTAATCTGCCTTCCTGTTTTTGATACCAAAGTGGATAACCTCACATTTATCCATGTTAAACTTCATCTGCCATGCATCTGCCCACTCCCCCAACTTGTCCAAGTCACCTGCATTCTCATAGCATCCTCCTCACAGTTCACACTGCCACCCAGCTTTGTGTCATCTGCAAATTTGCTAATGTTACTTTGAATCCCTTCATCCAAATAATTGATGTAAATTGTAAATAGCTGCGATCCCAGCACTGAGCCTTGCGGTACCCCACTAGTCACTGCCTGTCATTCTGAAAAGGACCCGTTAATCCCCACTCTTTGTTTCCTGTCTGCCAAACAATTTTCTATCCATATCAGCACTCTACCCCCTAGACCATGTGTCCTAATTTTTCCAATGTTACTTTGAATCCCTCCATCCAATGCTAGACAACAAAATAGCATGCTCAGAAATATCCTGTACAAGTTAATTATATTATTCACACAAAGTGATGAAACACCTGCCTGGGAGATGTTTATTGCAGTAGAAGTGCTGCTACAATTGTGCAAGCAGAATTTTTAGTCTAAAACGGGACCTGCTGCCATAGAATATTTGGAAAGCCCAGTAGCCATCTGGTCCCAGACAGATGGATGTTGTCAGTAGACAAGCCACTCCATGGACTAATATTCTTCCTTGAAACGAACATTTGCAGACACATTAACATACATTGATGCTCAAATAAGGGCCAGAGTAAGGAATTTACTGTGCAGCACAGAGGTGAGGCGGTAGAGTTGCTGCCTTACAGTGCCAGAGACAACTGGTTCAATCCTGTATTGGTGCTGTCTATACGGAGTTTGTACGTTGTCTCCGTGACTGCGTGAATTTTCTATGGGTGCTCCGGTTTCCTCCCACTCTCCAAAGACATGCAGGTTTGTAGGTTAATTGGCTTCTGTGAATTGTCCCTAGTGTGTCAGATAGAACCAGTGTACAGGTGATTGTTGGTCAGCGTGGACTCAGTGGGCCGAAGGGCCTATTTCCACACTGTATCTTCAAACTACATGAAACAAAGCTAAAAGCGTATATGTTACATAGTTAAGTTATATGCCCTAATTAACTAGACTTTCATAAATTGGATCCCGTGATAATTATGACTCCAAGCATTGTATCTAACGGCAAAAGGTAAAAGGGAACAAATGTCTTAGATGTTCTGAATTGAACTTAGGAAGTTTCATTTAATGATCAAAGTTCAAGTTGAATTACAAGCTACTTCCCAGGTAAATTTGTTTCTCTTTTCTCAACTCCATGGGACCTTTTGGAGACGACTGCTTTTATAAATCATGACTGATATAGAGCATCAAGAACATGATCTCAAGCTCCATAAATGTAGTAAATCATAAAATGATTATCTATAGATCATTTGGAAATGTTCCTCGTTAGTGTACCTTCAAATGTGCCAATTCTATTTCAGTTTTCGCAATTTAACAAACAAGTTGTGATTATTATCATGGGTTGAGGTCTATACCATTGGAAATAATGCAAATCTCAGTTCTGGCTTTCCGTTCCATTCCTGTTTTCTGTTCTGAAGGACTAGTGGTCGAAGTTGGGGTTATCCATTGACGATGATAGTCAGAACTCACCATCTCACTCTTGATGGGAAGTGAATAGCTACTTACAGTAGATCACCAGAGGCCTACCCTTCCTTAAATTAGAAGCAAGAATGAGAAAGCCAGGTTTTGTGCCATCTCTCTCTCATTGGTGGTGAACCCATCTACAACCAAGTATGAACAAACATCATACGTGCCATTGTTATGTACACTCATATTTTATCATTATATCAAAACATGATGTCTCTTGCATGTGAGCTCAGTGGACTATTTATGTCCACTTTGGTTATTTGGTGATTGTGCTTAAATATGGGAATACTTTACTGGACTGTTTGTAAGAAACGAATTTCACTTTGCATTTGCACATGTGACAATAAAGCACCAATGAAACATTGATTGTTTTTAATTCAATGATTAAAACAGTAGCTCCCAAATCTGTGTGAATTCAACTCCAAACAAAATTATGTGATTGATTTCCAACTTTGCCTTAACATTCAGCTCAGACCACTTGTCTCTACATTTCAGTCAGTCATTCCACGGCACAGGGGTAAAGATGCTGCCTCACAGCACCAGAGGCCCGGGTTCGTTCCTGACTATGGGTGCTGTCTGTATGGATATTATGCTTTCTCCCTGCATATTTTCTCTGGGTGCTCCGGTTTCCTCCTAAATTCCAAAGACGTGCAGGTTTGCAGTTAATTGGCTTCTGTAAAATATCTCCAGCGTGTAGGATGCAAAACTTGGGATAACACAGAAACTGGGATAACATGGAACTAGTGCACAGATTGGCGTGGACTCACTAGGTTGTAGGACATAATGCCATGCTTTATCTCTCAAATAACTAAAACTAAATTTCATTTTCCAGAGCGGCTTTGGTATAAGTATTTTACTCAGGCTTCATGAAAAGGCTGACTTACTTCCAGTCTTCCCTTAAATCTGCTTTTCTAGTGTTAAGAACTCAGTAAGTGTGCATTTATTGCTGTCACCATGCAGAAATGATGCATATTTTTTGTTTCTCTCTCTGCAGGATTGGAGAACAAAGGAGGCTGACTAATTCTAGCCAAATCCTTTGTGATATTGAGAGGCAATCATCTGAATGTTTGCTTAATTCCTCTAATCTCAGGCAGCCAACAGTAACTATAACATTCCTTCTGCATGTGCACAAGTATCTTTGTTTATTCTAGCTTTATTCATTTTCCTAATGCAATCTTTAATCCTAATACAATGGGCACCCAGGGTAAATATTAAATGGTGGCACCTTATTCTCAAACAATTTCCCATTTTAACATAGCAATTTTAAGGTGTATTGCATATGCTAAACTTTACAATCTGTACAAGAACTAAACAACATGAACAGCTGAGTAGGCATTTGGAAGGAATGAAATGTAAGAGGTCAGATATTACTTGAACAGATAAATAAACTAAACAAGGTAAAGTACTGTGAATACCAAAGATAGACAAAGTGGTGGAGTAACTCAGCAGATCAGGCAGCATCTCTGGAGAAAAAGGACAGGTGACGTTTCCTCCCTTCAGCTCACCAAGTTTACATGACCAGCGATCCCCGCACACTAAAACTATCCTACACACACTAGGGACAATTTACAATTTTACCAAAGCCAATTACAAACTTATACGTCTTTGGAGATTGGGAGGAAACAGGAGCACCTGGAGAAAACCCATCAGGAGAAAAGACAGTAGAACGTACAAACTCCGTACAGGAGAACCCAAAGTTAGGATCGAATTCAGCTCTCTAGCGCTGTAAGGCAGCAACTCAATCAGAATGCCATTGTGCTGCACTTTCGTTTTGAGTAAATAAAAAAATGTATTACTACGGCTGTTCGCCACCTTGAGGTTACAACCTAATCTGGAACCACAAGGATAAAAAAATGAGGTTGCATAGAAACTTGATACTGAAATATTGGTTTCATGTTTTCACTTGATGGAATAATTGGGCTATCACAGTGGCATTTGGATATTCAACTGGTTTCAAATTAATCCCTTTATTTTCAGTGTGAAGATTGTACACAGATATTGTAAGGCATATTTATGACATGCCTTCTGCATCATATTTGACTTTTTTTAATTCGAGGGAAGTTAGGTTTTATTTTATGCCGGTTATTGAAATCCAAATTGTTCATCAAGCAGTCATAAAAGGGGCTGTACAGTGGCACAGCGGTAGGGCTGCAGTCTTACAGCACCAGAGACATGGGTTAGATCCTGACTACAAGAGGAGTTTGCACTTGTCCATGTGAATGATTGGGTTTCCTCTGGGTGCTCCGGTTTCCACCCACATTCCAAGCCTCTGTAAATTCTCCCTAATGTGTAGCATAAAATTAGTGTATGGGTGATTGGGTGGTTGTACCATTACAAGTTAAAAGGAATAATGTTTAGTGCAAGATAAAGTCCAGTAAAGTCTGATTAAAGATCGGCCAAAGGTCTCCAATGTAGTCGGTGGTAAGTCAGGACTGTTCTTTAGTTATTGATAGGATGGTTTAGTTGCCTGATAACAACTGGGACAAAACTGTCCCTGAATCTGGAGGTGTGCGTTTTCACATTTCTATACCTCGTGCCTGATGGGAGAGGGGAGAAGAGGGAGTGATGGGGGTGAGATGCGTCCTTGATTGTGCTGGTGCGATAAAGAATTAGGTAAGGACATTACATTGTTCAGGAAACAATGCTTTCTTTCATAGAGTAAAGGGCGTGTCCCACCAGCATGCGATTGCATGCGTCTAGCGCGACCAAACGTGGTCGCTTGAGGCGTACGGCCTCGCGGGGCCGGTCCCAATTCGAACCACGGAGGCGTATGGAGTTGTGAGGGGTTGGTCCTGAAATCATACTCACCAATCAGCTGGGCAAGAGGCGGGCCGACTGAATTTGGACGTTGCACGGCGTTGGGCAGTGACGTCATCATGCAACGCCACGTGCTAGGCGCACGCCATCAAGGCACTGCGTACAATGTCAAGAACCTGCGTATGACGTCAAGACGCTGCGTACACCCTCAATGTGCCTGCAGGCCGACAGGACATTGACGTGCGAGATTTTCGGACAGTGCAAGATTTTTGGAGCCCCGCGCGATGTCGGGACCAGCCCGCACAACTCCATATGCCTCTGCCGCTCGAAGTGGGACCAGCCCCTCAAGCGACCACGTTTGGTCGCGCTAGACGCATGCAATCGCATGCTTGTGGGACAGGCCCTTAAGAGTCATACAGCTTGGAAACAGGCCCTATGGGTTAACTTGCCCACACCGACCAACATGTCCCATTTACACCAGTGCCACCTGCCTAGTTTGGCCCATATCCCTCTAGACATATCTTATCCATGTACCTGTCTAAATGTTTCTGAAATGTTGCGCTAGTACCTGCCTTAACTACCTCCTCCAGCAGCTCGTTCCATACACAAGGTGCCCTTTGTGCGAAAAAGTGACCTCACCCCTTTTACAAATACTTGGAGCGTATTTAACTGACCCACTTTTGTCCGTCACAGCTTTTGCATGGAAATGCGATCAAAATAATGAGGTTGTTCCAAATCGGAATGGGTTTTTTCAGCTGAGCACAGTGGGTGCTTTGTGGTTAACCATGCAAATGGTGCTTGCACCTGCCTAATGAAACCCTCAAGGCCCACATCCCTATCATTGCACCACTTCACATGAGAAGAGCAGCACTTAGAGCATTAGCTGTCAATTTACCTGTGAGATCGCCCACTCCAGGCCCTGCTACAAGTAATGCGTTGTCTCATTAGTTTCCTATCTCAAATCCGCCCACACATTGTTCCAATTACATGTTTCAAAGTCGAACAGTTCTGAAGGAGAGGGCAAAGGTGCCGGCATTTGGTGGTCACTAAAAGTGGTATGATAACACGATCGGTAAAGCAGATTTGTTATTAATGTGTAATAACATCAATATGATGCTAATAGTTCCTGCTCGAATGCCTGTGCCAAGCCAAAGAAAACAGGCTGTTAGCAAATCTCCTTCAGAATTGATGATGAGTCGCAGAGGCAAGCGGAGTATAGTTTCCATCCACATTACATTAATAAGCCCTCACACCATCATTCTGAGAAGTACAGCTCTGCTTGATCCAATGACTTGTTTCCAACTTTTAATTGGCAAGAACTGGGAAGGGATTTAACTTTGAATCTCTGTGCTCTCCACATATCAAGGTCAGACAGCAGACCTGTCATTAGTGAGACTAGATTCCCACTCGTGGAAGCAGTTTTGTATTGGATGGCAAACTGCAACTGCCCAAGGGGGGGGAGAAAAAAAAACATATTTCAACCATTATCTAGCAAATATTACTGGAAGTTCATAACCAACTCTGTGGAACTCCTTTTATTATATTGAAAGGTAGGTAGGGACCACAAGTAGGTTCATAGAGACAACCAGACATTCAGGTAGCTCTGGTGAGAGTATATCTGATATCATAACAAATAAATAACGTGTGATGAGTGGACAAGATAAGCAACAAGTAGTCAATGATAGGCTGGTAAGCCATTGGATTTTAATTTAATTACGTTGTGTAATTAATGCTATGGATTTGTGCACGTTCATTTGGGATAAGTGCACATCAAACCAAGTTTATTGTCAAATGTGCAAGTTCAGTGAGGCGGAGGTACAGTGAAAATCTTGCTTGCAGCAGCATCATAAGCACCCAGACTCAGACAAACACACAAAACATAAATTATGCACACAACCACACTAAAACTCTGCCAGATAGTAAAAAAAAAAGATAAAACATTGAAAACATTAGCAACGCAGTGGTGCTGGTTTCCGACGGGCACGGTGATGGATGCACCACACATCTCTGTCCTCCATGCAGCTGGCGAACTCCTCTTTTGTCTCTACACATGCGTCTTCCATCAATGTCTTCAGCATCGTCTTCATTGGCCGTCCTGGGTCACGTCTTCCATAGGTTGGTTCCCACAGCACAACCTTGTTTGCTGGCAATTGTGGGTGGTGGTGGCAGTGACCAGCGAGCCTCAAAGCCTTTCCACTTGTCACTTTAATTTAATCTTTCATGTATTTCATGTTTCATGTATTTGGTGTCTTTATAATTGTTCGCTGATCAATTCCCCCCTCCTGGGATAAATAAAGTTCTTTCGTATCGTATCGTATTACATCATATTAGAAAGTTGTCAGCTGAATTCAAGAGAGAGTTAGATTTAGCTCTTAGGTCTAACGGAATCAAGGGATATGGGGAGAAAGCAGGAACGGGGTACTGGTTGTATTGTTTAATGGCAGTGCTGGCTCAAAGGTCTGAATGGCCTACTCCTGCACCTATTTTCTATGTTTCTATGTCACCAACATTGGTGGCATAATGGGCAATGAAAAGGTGTTTCTAAGGTTACCATATAATCTTGGTCAACTGGGAAAATGGGCAAAGGAATGGCAGATGAAATTTAACTCGGATAAGTACAAACAATGTATTTTGAGAAGTTAACCCAGGGTAGGATATACACAGTGAATGGTGGTGCGCTGGGGAGTGTTGCAGAATAGAGACATCTTGGTATGCAAGTATGTACAGTAGTTCCCTAAAAGTGGTAAGACCGATAGACAGGTGAAGAAGGCATGTGGAATCATCCTACCACAACTGGAGAGCAGTCATGAGCTACAATCTACCTTATTGGTGACACTTGGACCATCTTTGATCGGACTTTACTGGCTTTATCTTGCACTAAACGTTATTCCTTTATCATGTATCTATACACTGTAAATGGCTTGATTGCAATCATGTATTGTGTTTCCGCTGACTGGATAGCACGCAACAAAAGCTTTTCACTTAAGTAAACATGACAATAAACAAGGCCCTATAGTTCTTAAACTGAATTCATGGCTCATGTCTGAATCGACTTGCCAAGTATTATTTGCAGAAAGAGTAAAACTGACTTCTTGTAGTAAAACGTAGATTTTCAAATGCACATCATGTATGTGATGCACATACGCAATTCCAAATGTACACTATTAAAAATCTTACCAAACACCTTGAACTAAACACAGAGAAAAACAATAATAGTGATTATTTTTCAATTCAATATTATTTATCTGACGTTTGCGCACACTGATTGGGGCAGTCATGATGAAAACTTGGCAGGAACAGTTTCAAGGATTAAATAGAAATTACAGCACAGAAGCAGGCCACGTGATCAAAGTGATCTAGGTCTGCTTTTAGCCCTCACAAAAGGACTCTGCTGTCCTAGTTCCCATATCTCTGAGGAATAGAGAATAGAAAGACATGAATTAAAATCGTTTGGGGAAGGCTGGCGAACAAGACTAAGTGGATAGATGTATCCTTCAAAGAGCCAGTGCAACAGCAATGCTTAGTGTTATAAAGTACCCATGCTTCAATAAAATGTCTCATTCTCAAAGATCGTTTCAGTTAATGTATCTTTTCCATTGCCCTGATGGCAGTGCAGAAGAACATAAAACAGCATATCTTCACTCTGGCAGTAGTTGAACTAATATTCTATATAAGTTTAACATCACTCCCCTGTGACTGGAATCAATGGTCTGAAAATAATACCTTGATTTTTTTTCCATTTACTTTTCAGTTATATTTATCAATGCTGCGATGTAGAATCTTGAGATGGTGTATCATGTTAAAGTTGTACATGAATGCAAATTTCAAATCCATTGACAGTTTTGGACTTTGATTATTTTTAAGATCTGTGTCAGATCACTCTTACTAATTCTCGACTAGTAAGGGTGTTTCTTGATTAGTAAGGGTGTCAAAGATTATGGGAAGAAGGTAGGAGAATGGGGATGAGAGGGAAAGACAGAACAACCATGATTGAACGGCAGAGTAGACCCGATGGGCCGAATAGCCTAATTCTGTTCGTATGACTTACGAAGTTATGTATCTGCAGTCTGACCTGTCTTTACCTATGTTCAAGCTTTGCCTCCTCCTAGGCTTCTTTGCAAAAACATACTGTACTTCTTTCTACACTGGCATCCATCACTCGACATCATTACCACTTACTCTCTTGTGAAAGAGAATTTTAGCATTTTTGCAATCACTTCACTTCTTCAGTTTCACGTGGGTTCATTATTCCAAATGGACAGAATGAATGCATTTCCAATCATCTCACTGCAACATCAAACGAAATAGGGAGAAAAAAACTGATTATCTTTTTCAACTCTGAGTGTTTTATATTTAGTAATTGCATACACTAAATGGGACTGAATGAAAATGTGACAGTTTCAAGGATTATATAGAAATTACAGCACAGAATCAGGCCACATGATCAAACTGAACTAGGCCTGCATTGAAGCACTTAGAACAGTATAGGACAGGCAAAGGCCGTTCGACCTGCACTGAGCACAATGCCAAGATAAACTAATCTCACCTGCCTGAACGTGGCCCATATCCATCCCATTCCCTGCTTCTTGGATACCTATTCATCTTTTCCTTCTGGCTATTTAGATATAATCCTTGAAACTGTTCCTGCCATCATTTCATCATGACTGCCTCATTCAGCCCATGCAATTGTCAATATAGAACATTCAGGAGTTAAAAAAAGGTAATAACACTTTTATTTTATTTCCCTGTTTTGTTGTGTGCTTCAATTGAATGTTTGGAAATTATTTCTGCGTTTTTCTTCTTCATCTTTCGATTCTTCACTTCGTTGCCCTTTTACAGGGCTTGCAATGTTTTCCATTTTTTTCACTAGTAATTTCTCCTTGAAAGTAATGTGCCTTTCGTTCCCGCTAATTTCTCACCTGTGGATAGATATCCACACTGCATGTTTAACCACAAGAAATAAAGAACCCCAGGTCCCTAGAATGGCTATTTGGTTTGGTGAGGTGGACTTTTGCATTGCAGTACAGGAAACTGTAATAATCTGCCTTCTGAGTGTTGGCTAACTTCAATGGTTTGGTACCACAAGCATCTTGGTTCCTATGTTCCCTTTCAGACTTTGCGTGCCGTTTCCATGATTTTGTTTTTAGTTTTAGTTTTACAGATGCAGCGTAGAAATAGGTTCTTCGGCCTTTACCGACCAGCGCCCAACCATACATTAGTTCTGTCCTACATACACGAGGGACAATTTTTATAGTCAATTAACCTACAAACCTGCATGTCTTTGGAGTGTGGGAGGAAACGGAAGCTCCTGAATAAAACCACACATTCACAGGGAGAAGGTACAAACTCCATACAGCACCAGTGGTTAGGATCAGACTCAAGTCTCTGGGACAGTAAGGCAGCAGCTCCAGCACTGTGCCACCATGCCCCCTTCTCTTTCCATTCTCCAGAGCTCAGATTTTCATGCTCCCTTTTCACTCCCTGGGGCCTTTCATCTGAACTGGTTCACTGAAAATATTATCACACTGCGTAGGCTTAAACATATATTAAGAAGTGTTGATGTATTCATAAGAAATATGAATTCCAATAATTCTGAACTTTAGGACTTTAGTGATGCCAGCTGGCAGATTTTGCAGATTGTTAGATGTTATTCATAAGATCCAACAATCTGCCGGTTGGCATCACTAAAGTCTTAAACTACAGAATTATTGGAAACTGGAAAGTTGCAAATCAACATTCATAGAACAGTACAGCATAGGTTTGTGTCCTTCGGCCCACAATGTTTGTGCCGAACATGATGCCAGTTTAAACTGATCTCATCTGCCTGTACGTGATCCCCTTTATTCCCTGCAATTCCATGTGCTTATTTATAAGCCTCTTAAATGCCACCATCATATCTGCCTCCACCACCCCTGGCAATGCATTCCAGGTCCCCACTACTCTATGTGTAAAAGAGTTGCCCCGCACATCTACATTAAAATTCCCCCTCTCTCACTTTATAGCTATGCCCACTAGTGTTGGACATTTCCACCATGGGATCAAGGTTTTGACTGTCTACCCTATCTATGCCTCTCATAATTTTGTATATTTCCGTCAAGTCTCCCCTCAACCTCCAATGTTCCCTGATAAAAGTAGTCCAAAAATTTTATTGATAAAATGAATATGCTAAAAAGATAAAACTATTTAGTCCAAAAATGGCATTGAGTGAAATCTAGGTTAGTATTGAGTGAAATCCAGGTTAGTCGGGAAGTGGTGTTGGATAAATTGAATGGATTAAAGGCCGATAAATCCCCAGGGCCAGATAGGCTGCATCCCAGAGTACTTAAGGAAGTAGCTCCAGAAATAGTGGATGCATTAGTAATAATCTTTCAAAACTCTTTAGATTCTGGAGTAGTTCCTGAGGATTGGCGGGTAGCAAACGTAACCCCACTTTTTAAGAAGGGAGGGAGAGAGAAAACGGTGAATTACAGACCAGTTTGTCTAACATCGGTAGTGGGGAAACTGCTAGAGTCAGTTATTAAAGATGGGATAGCAGCACATTTGGAAAGTGGTGAAATCATTGGACAAAGACAGCATGGATTTATGAAAGGTAAATCATGTCTGACGAATCTTACAGAATTTTTTGAGGATGTAACTAGTAGCGTGGATAGGGGAGAACCAGTGGATGTGGTGTATCTGGACTTCCAAAAGGCTTTCGACAAGGTCCCACATAAGAGATTAGTATACAAACTTAAAGCACACGGCATTGGGGGTTCAGTATTGATGTGGATAGAGAACTGGCTGGCAAACAGGAAGCAAAGAGTAGGAGTAAACGGGTCCTTTTCACAATGGCGGGCAGTGACTAATGGGGTACCGCAAGGCTCAGTGCTGGGACCCCAGCTATTTACAATATATATTAATGATCTGGATGAGGGAATTGAAGGCAATATATCCAAGTTTGCGGATGACACTAAGCTGGGGGGCAGTGTTAGCTGTGAGGAGCATGCTAGGTGACTGCAAGGTGACTTGGATAGGCTGGGTGAGTGGGCAAATGTTTGGCAGATGCAGTATAATGTGGATAAATGTGAGATTATCCATTTTGGTGGCTAAAACAGGAAAGCAGACTATTATCTAAATGGTGGCCGATTAGGAAAAGGGGAGATGTAGCGAGACCTGGGTGTCATGGTACACCAGTCATTGAAAGTAGGCATGCAGGTGTAGCAGGCAGTGAAGAAAGCAAATGGTATGTTAGCTTTCATAGCAAAAGGATTTGAGTATAGGAGCAGGGAGGTTCTACTGCAGTTGTACAAGGTCTTCGTGAGACCACACCTGGAGTATTGCGTACAGTTTTGGTCTCCAAATCTGAGGAAGGACATTATTGCCATAGAGGGAATGCAGAGAAGGTTCACCAGACTGATTCCTGGGATGTCAGGACTGGCTTATGAAGAAAGACTGGATAGACTTGGCTTATACTCTCTATAATTTAGGAGATTGAGAGGGTATCTTATAGAAACTTACAAAATTCTTAAGGTGTTGGACAGGCTAGATGCAGGAAGATTGTTCCCGATGTTGGGGAAGTTCAGGACAAGGGGTCACAGCTTAAGGATAAGGGGGAAATCCTTTAAAACCGAGATGAGAAAAACTTTTTTCACACAGAGAGTGGTGAATCTCTGGAACTCTCTGCCGCAGAGGGTAGTTGAGGCCAGTTCATTGGCTATATTTAAGAGGGAGTTAGATGTGGCCCTTGTGGCTAAAGGGATCAGAGGGTATGGAGAGAAGGCAGGTACGGGATACCGAGTTGGATGATCAGCCATGATCATATTGAATGGCGGTGCAGGCTCGAAGGGCCGAATGGCCTACTCCTGCACCTAATTTCTATGTTTCTATGTTTCTATTTGACATAATTATAATGTTGTACATGACAATTGGCCTATTTGTGTGTTGTAATATCAGAAAATAGTTCATTAAAACCATTTCACCCATTGATGGATGTTCGGACATGCATGAGAAAAATGACCTCTATCGTTCATTGGCATTGTTTTATTGGACTGAACTAGAACTGTAATATAAGAAAGCATTTGGGACAGACAGTGGTGCAGTGGAAGGGTTTTATGTTTGCTACACCAAAGACCCGGATTCGATCCTGACAATGCGTGCCGTCTGTACGGAATTTGTATATTCTTCCATTGACCGCGTGAGTTTTCTCCGGGTGCACGGGTTTCCTCCAACATTCCAAAGACATACAGGTTTCTCAGTTAATAGGCCTCTAAAAAATTGCCCATAGTGTGCAATGTACGGGTGATCGTTGGTCGGCATGGACTTGGTGGACCAAAGGGCCTGTTTCCACGCTGTAACTCAAAACTAAACTAAAACAATCTTCAGTCTCACATGTCAGGCTGCCAGAACAGCTTGAAATTTGGGATTTACCTATCAATAGAAATTATCTTTCTACAGATGGTAAAGCCACATGCAAACATTTAGATATGTAAAATATATACTTTAGTCATTCTTTTCAAATGTTATGTTTTCAATGTGACAATGTATAATTTTCTACATGGAATCCAGCAATGGCAGGTGAGTGAATTAAACAGAGTGGAACAAAGTAGAATCATAGGTTTTTATGGCTTGAGTTAAATCAATAACAATGTTCACAATTATTTGTGGCCTCATAAAGACTCCTTGATGTCAGAGGTAAGGTTGATGTTGTTACTCCTCCATGATCCGAGTCTTCAATTATGATTTGAAACTCTTCCTTACAACAGCTAGTGCTGTTCGCAGTGCACTGTTGCCAAGTCAAGCAGGTTTTTATTCTTTGTGGGAAGGAACTGCAGATGCTGGAACTGAGAGTCTGGGGAAAGGGAAACGAGAGGTATACACGGTGATATAGAGTGATATAGAACAAATGAATGAAAGATATGGAAAAAGTAATGATAATCAAGGAAAGGTGAAGTCCACAGTGGTCCATTGTTGGTGTTGCGGTATACAGGCAGTAAAACTGAACAGGCCGACAATGAAACCAGCGTGACAATTAGTGTGGGGGAGGGATGGAGAGAGAGGGGAGCAAAGTTTACTTGGAGTTGGAGAAATCTATTGTGGACTCTCAGTCTGAAGGAGGGTCTTGACCCAAAACGTCTATTCATTTTTTCTAGAGATGCTGCCTGACCCACTGAATTACTCCAGCTTTTTGTGTCTATCTTTAGTTTTCATTCTTGTGAGATGCCATCTCCTGGAACCTCTTTCCCATCTTCACATCTGGATTGCCTCTCCATTTCATCTCTCTCTTTATCTGTTCCTGTAATCATTCTTACCTGTCACTCTCCCTGCTACCCAGCCATCACTTCCAGGGAGCTAAAACTTACTCTCGAACTGGAGGAAGTTCAGTTCCCAGCATTAATAATCAAGGCCAATCGTAATTCACAAATTGCCAAATTTAAACAGACACTCCCCGACTTATGCAATAGGCGACCTACGTAAACTTGCACTCATGTAAACAATTCTGTTCTCAGTCCCTAGTGCAATCAAGGCAGTTTGTAATTTCCACAACACTGTACTATCACTCAAGTTTACATTGGAAACACAGAAGGGCACAGAGTACTCGAGTGACTCAGCAGGTCAGAACCTGATGTTTCCTTTTGTGTATTAACCAGCATCTGTAGTTTTTTGTTTTTTTTTCATCAAAAATAAGCTGGCAATGGCAGCGGTACTTACCCAGAAGGCCGTGCACCACAGGAAATGAAGGCCGTGCACCACAGGAAATGCCCCAATGGCAAGAAGGACCTCAAATGGGCAATGGAGTGCTGCTTACCCAGAAGGCCATGTGCTGCTGAAAGTGCCCTGGACGCAGCCAGATATGGCCGCTAAGTCAGTTAATACTTTCAGTGAGTTATTTTCAGGCAGGAAATGTGGATGGCGATTCAGACGTATGTAAAGTTTGAGCTACATAAGGGTTCACAGAATGCAACCCTTGAACAAGTTGGGGAACAAGCTTGTACATATAAAACACCCTTTAATAATACTGTAAAAACATTTTTGTTTAATTGTAGCAAAAAAAATCATCTTTCATCTCAAAATTGTTGTAAAAATTAAGAACAGCTCTACATGTAAGTTGCACATGACCTGTCACATTCAGTGGTTTGTTTTCTCTCAGTCCTTGCCACTCTATATCCTTTGATCACTGTCCATTAAAGCACAAACTAATGAAAAGAGAATGTCATGCCTGCATGAGTGTTTCCCTTGGAGAAACATTAAATGTGTCATCTTCCAACAAGATCGTTTTATGAACATTAATTTTTATAATTTCAAGTAACCCCTGAATTCCCTCTCCCTCCCCCCCTCCCCTACCCACTGCTCGCATCCCTGTACCCCTTTGTTATCATGTCTTCCCCAGCCAACAATGGGCCAAGCAGGAGGTTGACCCTCGTCACCCACTATTCCAACACGTCCAGGCACCAAAGAGGTTAAAATCCAAAAATAGCTTCATACATGCAACCCCTGAATAATAACCCCCACACCTGTAGGATAGATGCTTGGGTGACACACCTACAATCAAAACCCCACACACTGACACTATACCCTGAGGAGTCCATTCTATTGGGAGTGAAAGAGACATGGCCAGTCTGGCTCTGCCTCAATCGCCTCAGAACACGGGTCGGACGGTGCAAAGCCCTCATGCAGAAGAGGGGGTACAACAACGATGAACCAACCGGATGTGATTGCGGGGCTACAAGCCAAACTATGGAGCACTTACTTACCTCCCCCTCCTCCCAAAACCCAAAGATCTCAAACCAGAAGATCTCAAGGTCTTCAACCCATTTGCCAGAGCCTGCATTATGCAGTGACTTGGGAAAGTGTAACGACCCAACAAGAAGAAGAAGAACAGGCCATTATGGGCTCCACCCTTCCTTGGTCATCTGTTATCGGCCCTGATTTGTTCTGGCCTTTTCCTACCTCCAATTCCATACCCCTCCCTACTTCCATTCTGAAGTAGAGTTCTGACCCGAAAACGTCACCTGTTCCTTTTCTCCAGAGATACTGCCTGACCCACTGAGTTCCTCCAGCATTTTGTTTCCATCCAGGGTAGATTTCTTGTCGTTCTGGTGATTATATCTGGAGTCTTGGGAAAACCTTTAAGTATTGGTATTCTAATATCAGCATAGAATATTTGTTTGCAGTGAGACTGGCAAGACCTGGACAATAAATTCTTGTGACTTTATCAATTGAACCAATCGATCCACATTACATGAGATATGAAATAATAATATGAACAATGTAAATCTTGCATTTATAGAATTGGTGAATTTCCAGGATAGGGTTAATTAAGTTAACCTAGAATATAGACTAATACAACATCAGAACAGGCCCATCAGCCCACAATGTCTATGCTGAACATAATACCAAATTGAACTAATCTCTTCTGACTGCATGTGATCCACAAGCCTCTATTACCCAGCAAAAAGCCTCTTAAATGTCACGATCGTATCTGTTTCTTCCACCACTCTTGGCAGCATGTTGCTGTCATCTACATTTCTCTGTGTAAAAAATAACTTCCCCAGTCATCTCCTTTAAACTTTCGCTCTCGGACCTTAACTCTATGCTGTCCGGTCTTTCGTATTTCTACTTTTGATACAAAAAGGTGCTAACTATTTTATTGTATATTCTTCTATAAGGTCTCCCCTCAATCTTCAACATTCCAGAGAAAAAAAGTCAAATCCAGGCAGCATTCTGGTAAACCTCTTCTGCACCTCTCCAAAGTCTGCACATCTTTCCTATAATGGGGCAACCAGAACTGCTCCAACACATTGCTCCAAATATGGACTTACCAGGGTTTTACAAAGCTGCAACGTACGTTCCTGACTCTTATACTGAGTGCCCCAACTGATGAAGGCAAATATACCACGTGCCTTATTTATCACTATCTACTTGTATATTCCCTTTTGGGAAGCTGTGGATTAGGATCCAAATGTCAAGATCAAGATCAGTACATCAGTACATTAAGGGTCCAGCCGTTTTAAAATCAACTATAGCCCCAGGGTTTTTAAAGCCCTTTACATTAAGCCTAAGACCCCTTTATACAAAGTTTAAAGTGTAGTTCAACACCTCACATTGGGCATTTGCAAATCCAGCGCAATTGAACTTCTAAACCGCGCGTTCACAGGAATATCTGATTTAAAACAGATTTACAGCAATTGAACACTAAATCCTTCCATCCTCGGAACTGTTGGACACTTAGGCCATGTTTAGATCTCCACTAAGTTTGAAATTAGCTACGTGGGTAACTAACTAATTTATCTGTAATTTCATCTCCAAGTAAGATTATTTTATATTTGTTTCAAAGCAATCTATAAATCTCCTCTTTTGCTGTCCAGTTTTTTTTGTTATGTCCATAGAATAAATAGAACAAGATCTAATTCCTAAAACAGCACTTAGTCAAATGCAATCTGTAGGTTGCACTGATTTTTCTAACGTTCTAACTGCTTTTCCCCTATAATTTCCCTTTACATTAAGGGTGTTCTGGTTTCCTCCACAACTCCATAGACGTACAGGTTTGTAGGTTAATTGGCTTGGTCATAATTGTGAATTGTCCCCAGTGTGTGCAGGATAATGCTAGTGTACAGGGATCGCTGGTCGGCACGCACTCGATGGGCTGAAGGGCCTGTTTCTGCGCTGTGTTTCTGAACTAACCTAATTACTGGGAGTAGGATGTACAAAATGACGGTGCATTACCAGCACACCACAAGGTTTCCTTCAAGGATACTGTTTGAATTTTGATGATATATTTCATTCCATCGATGTTATCGTATTACACATTTGGGATATGCAACCAAAGATCAGAAGGAATGGTTGGTGACCATATGGCCAGGCTAAAGACACAAGTGAAACAACACACTGTGGGATTAATTAGCATGGGCTGAGATATAACTGAATCCAAGTGGAGTTGTTTGATGCAGACCCCTTGTTTGACACAATTCCCTTAATTATTTAGGGAATATGGCCTGTCTCGCTGGAAAATACAATTATAAATGCGAAGTGTGTGACTCAGGAGATCAGAAACCCAGGCACATGAGAATCGCCAGTAATTGCTATGTTTTTCTACTTTTGTCCACTGATGGAGTAGGGGCTACAGAGGTTGGAGAGACTAGGAAGTGGATGAGTGGAAAACTTCGATGTTGGGGGGCAGGGGGATTGAGGGAGGGAAGGAACAGACAGGGGGGAATGGGAATGGGGGACAGAGAGAGGTGCAGGGAAGGGGGGAGAGAGAGACAGGGCACAGAGGGACAGAGAGTGGGACAGGGGAGAGAGGGAAAGAGAGGGGAAAGGGAGGAGGGTGGAGGTGAGGGGTGGTGTGGAGTGGAGTGGGACGGAGATGCGAATGGGATAAGGAAAGGGGAGAGGGAAGAAGGAGAGAGAGAGATGGGACAGAGGGACGGGAAAGATGGCAGGGGAGAGGAGGAAAGGAGGGGGGCAGGAGAGAGAGAGAGGTAGCAGTTAGAGGATGGGGCAGGGGACAGAGAAAGGTGAGAGGGAAGGGAGACAGGGAGGGGAGGCAGGAAGGATGGGGATTGGGAGAAGAAGATGGGGAGGAGGAGGTAGGGGGAAATAGAGGCGGGAGAGGGAGGGGGAATGGATAGAGCTAAGAGAGAGAGGAGGGGGAGAGGAAGGGACTAAATTATATGGTTATGTGGGATCTCTTTATATAGGATCAATGATGATGAACAGTGTTGGTGTCAACTTCAAAATGATTTGTATTATTTTTCCAGATGCTGATTTCTCTGTTTTATTAGGCAGGTCGTCTCGTATCCACAGCTTCATGTGGGTTTGGACTACCTCACTATCAATTATTACACAGAAGGATATATATTCATGCGCTGTGTTGCCTCATTAGGTTATACCGGCCTGCAATTCCAGGGCATCCCAAGATGTCTTTCCACCAAAAGCAACATTATTTTTGCCACAGGGATAGAGGAGGATTTGAAGATTCTGGGAGTGATGCTTGGCTTTATTGGGGCACCATAATGTGCAGCTGAAATGGAACAAATGTACAGCCTGAAGTTGTCTATTTGTGCTTTATAACTGGCTGGAATGGGCAAAGACTGAGGAACGTTGACAGAGCTATTTGACCATCTGACTAATGTTAACCGTGTGTGCACATTTTTCTGCTAAAGCTGATTTGGGAAACTATGCTGAGTTCTCCTCACACAGACAGCAGCCCTGACTCTGGGGCAAAGAGCAGTGAAGGGGCTGTAAACTACATGGAATGTGGCTCAGGAGAAAATCTGTTCTTGTTCAGTGTGGTATATTAAAAAAGAATCATTATCTCGCCTCCAGTTCCAGGTGGCTGTTGTGGCCATTACTGTGATTCTGGAGTCAGGGCACGAGGCATCAATAATGTGAGCTTCTCACACCCTCACCTCCAGCTCCAGTGTGAAAAAGTTATGCACACATTGGAATGTAGCTTTGGGCATCCTTTAGCGATTGACTCAACTTTGAAAGTTTCTGGTTGGCAGCCTCTTTCACTTTGATCACTAACTATAAATCAAAGGTTGCAGAAATTGGTTACTCCTCTCTATTTGCTGCACAACTGAACTGATGCAGTACTTTGTTGTCAAATGTTGACCTCTCCTTTGAATTGAAGCAGAAGGCTCAAGTGAATGCATCTTCATGGCTGCCTTCAGGAGGAGGCAGCAATTAATTTGGAAAAGGAAGTTCTTTGAATGCAGGTGGGAAAATCTTTTCCAGTCACAGCCGAGGGGATTGTCAGTCAACCTACTTCAACCTACTCCAGTCGAGCAGCTCCCTATACTTGCAGGCATTCCACCTGCAGGGATCCGAAGGCAAGCAGCAACTTTGGCACTATCACATCGTGCCATGGACCCAGATCGCCTCCTCCATCAGGGTATCAGCAGAGAGCAGAGGCCACCCTGACTGAAGTCCCATCGCCCCATTGCTCCACATGGAAAACAACTCCTAGCATCCATCCAGCCAACTGAGACAAAAGCACACTATATAGCCACCAACTGGTCATAGGAGTGGAAGGCAACCTCATCTCCATTACAGAGCTACATCTCTTCACCAGATAAAAGCTGTCCAGGGTCTGACCTCCCCAGAGGAGCATGGGTGAAGCTCAACAGACTTCGTTCTGGAGTTGGGCGTTTCAATGCCAGCGTGTGGAGATGGGGGCTCCGCCAGAGCCCAGCCTGTGAATGCGGAGCAGAACACCAGACAGCCAACCACGCCATCTCTGGGTGCCCGTTCTACCACCCACCAAATGGAGCTCAGGGCCTGGCAGACATTGACGTAGAGACAACAACCTGGCTGCTCCACACCTGGCTTGAGATCTAACTGTTCCTTTGGTTTATGTTTCATTCGCAAGAAGAAGAAGATTCAGATGCTCATTTGTGGCAGATGCATGAATACACCGTGCCAGGGTGGAGTGAATCAGAGATGGACAAATAAAGTGCAGGAGTAACTCAGCGGGTCAGGCAGCACCTCTGGAACAAAAAAGGACAGGTGACGTTGTAGGTTGGGACCCTTCTTCAGACTGAAATGGGGAATGATGGTGGGGAGAAGGGCTGGAGGCAAGTAAAGATCAGGACAAATCAGGGCCAGCAACAGGTGACCTCAGGCAGGGTGGTTATCTGGTAGGCCAATTGTTGGTTTGGGATGGTGTGAAGACGGATACAATGTGGTGAACTGTAGAACTGGTTAAATGACTCAGGTGGAGGAAGGAGGCAAGTGGGGGGGGAGTGGAGTGTTAGTAGAAATTAATGTTCATACCGTTGGGGTGTAAGCTACCAAGCGAAATATGGGGTGCTGTTCCTCCAATTTGTGTGTGGCCTCACTCTGACAATGGAGGAGATCCTGGACAAAAAGGACAGTGTGGGGATGGGAAGGAGAGTTGCAATGGCTAGCAGCCGGGGGCTTCCATAGGCTTCAATGGATCGTGCGACAGGGATGGGCAAAATGGTCAGCGAGTCTACTTTTGTTCTCACCGAAGCACAGGAGCACACATGGGAGAAAGTGGGATTCAGAATCTTTCAGGACAATATAGCACAAGCAGTTGATGTGTCAGGTCTGCTTGAGGTGAGGCCATATTAGAGTGGTTCTGAAAGGCTTCCAGCATGTTTCTGTATAGACATGCTCAATATATGAGCAAACTTCACTTTGAAGGTGAAGACATAGGGACGTTAGTTTACAAAAAGAGACACAGAATGCTGGAATAACTCAGCGGGTCAGGAAACATCTCTGGAGAACATGGATAGGTGATGTTTCCGATCTGGGCCCTTCTTCAGATTGAAAGTAGAGGGGTGGGAACAGGAGGTTGGGAAAGGGGGAGTTTCCCTTCCCAACTCAAAATGTCACCTATCCCTTTTCTCCAGAGATGCTGATAGACCCACTGAGTTACTCCAGTACTCTTGTGTCTTGCTTCATTTGAAGGGACTAACTAGAGGGCTTGCGTGTTTGCCTGGAATTTATCAGGATATTGATGATTTGATAAATTCCTTCTACGTGTATCAGGAATTCAGGCCATATCTGTCTTGTACTTCAGTCCATAGGTGGGAATGGCTGGTTTGTTTGGCCCTTCAGATAAATACTGACTTGTTTTAGCTGGAATCAGACTGATTTATTTTTGGCTGAAGATGGATCCAGACCCAAAACGTCACCCATCCTTTTTCTCCAGAGATGTTGCCTGACCTGCTGAGTTCCTCCAGCACTTTGTGTCTATCTTTGGGAAAAACCTGCAGCTACAGTTACTTATTTCTACATTGTGATGAATTAACCAATTTCAATACAGCCTCTGTTTAGTTTCTTGTACTGTACACCAGGGTGCAATGAGTATTTTTGATCACATGAAACTCATAGAGTAAAAAGTATACATACAGTAATGACAAGTACAATAATAAATACAATGATGAGTGCAAAGGAGCAGAATGGTGCAAGATTGTAGTGCTAATTAAAGGGAGGAAAACACCACATTTATTTTGTTGCTCCACAAACTCTCAGAATGTTTAGATGTGTTGTCATTTAGACAGTGGACCTCTACAGCATGGTCCACTGAAGCTCAGATATTGTTTTTTGCAATGCCTATCCTTACAAGGAATTTCTTTCTGAGCACAGCTTGCCAACTCCAATGCAAGTCAATGCCCTTAATTTCTCATTTAAACCGGCATCTGAGTGGGACCTTGAACAACATATCCATAGAGAGGAGACAGCCACAACAACCCATTATTGGGTGAACAACCCCAGCGGGCAAGAGTTGTCAACTGGCATTTTGCATGGCCATCCAATACTTTGATGGGATAGTCCTTGTCCAGGATTTTAAAGGATGCCTATTGTGGACAGGGCTGTATTCGGTGCACCTTAACTTGGAAAAAATGGATGGGGGCAATAAGGAACTGGAAAGCCTCAAGCTTTATAGAGCTTGCCTCAAGCTTAATAAAGATGTTTTATCGTCGGGATGGCACAGCTGCTGCCTTATAGCGTCAGAGACTACGGGTTCGATCCTGCCTATGGATGCTGTCTGTCTGGAGTTTGTACGTTCTCCCTGTGACCGCTTGGGGTTTATTTTTCCAAGAGCACCAGTTTCCTCCCACACTGCTAAGACATAAAGGTTTGTAGGTTAATTGGCTTTTGTAAATTGTAAATTGCCCCTAGTGTGTTGGATAGTACTGGTGCACGGGGAGACCACTGCTCGGCACAGACTTGGTGGGATGAAATGCCTGTGTCCGCTGTCATGTAGGGGCTTCCAGAGGATACTCCGGCACCAGGCAGAAATGTTTCTCAAGATGGAGCCATGGGAAAAATACATTGTGGAGAGGAACGGCAGATGCTAAAAGGTGGTTGTCAGTCAATCAATGCATATTTCTGACGCTCAGGAGAGGAAAGTGGTGGAGAGCATGATGCACAGGGTGGCCATGCATTGCTTTTGCAGGACTGGTTCTCTGAAGCCGCCATTGCTGGGCAGCTGGTGAACTACTGCTGGGCAGTAGATAGACCATGCTAGGCAAGAGATAGACCATGCTGGGAAGAGAGACCATGCTGGGCAAGAGATAGACTATGCTGGGCAGTAGATAAACCATGCTGGGCAAGAGATAGACAATGCTGGGCAAAAGATGGGCCACTGGTGGGCACAAGATAGACCAATGCTAGACAGAAGATGGACCACTAGTGGACAGAAGGCCATTGCTGGGCAGAAGATAGACCACTGCTGGGCAAGGGATGAGCTATTCCCGACCCAGAAATGTATAACTATAATTATACTTATATAACTATATACTATGTATTTATAGTTATATGACAATATACTATGTATACTATATACTCTACACTGTATACTATATACTATGTATATAGTTTTACATTATATGTAATATTACAACAAATAATATTACAACGTGCATATACTATCAGTTATTATTAATATAATATTATTAATAACATATTATCTTTATGATGTTCTGATAATCATATGTTAGTTAGTGATAAAATAATATGTATGTAGATTATTACATTTCCTTTTTTAGGTGAAGGAACCTAGTATATATATTGAGTATGCATATACCTTGAAAACCTTTATGTGCCATTTGATATGATACATATATATTACATAGCATGCATTATAATTCATTATTTATGAAACAACGACAGTTGTATCCACCACTACTATTAGTCAAGTGTTGTTCAGTAGCAATAAAGAAGGTAGAAGCTATGTTATGTTGTTTAACTTACTGTACAGCAGTGGCTAAAAATTCAAGGGGAGAATACCCTTGTCACACCGTACAATGGCCACAAGATGGCAGAAAACCCACATTTGATCAAAAATGAATTAGCATCCAGATCAAATGTTTCCGCAGGTTTGTTATGACATTGCATAGTCGTACAAAATCTGCCTTGGACTGAAATGAATGCTGTAAAGACTGTTTAATCAGTTGCTTGTGTATTATTTTTCATTTTCACCTCTCGTCTGACACAGATGTTTTCCTCTTTGGAAACACTGCAGTGTGTCTGAAAGTCATGGGCTCCACATCATTGCAGGAGTTACAGAATGTGAAAGGTTTAAACTCTGAGTTACTAATCCAGTTAGAGCATCATCAATCAAACTGCAGCGACACCACTTGCTTGAAGGACAGAATCACATTGCGCTAAAGAAAGAAATCTCTGTCTAGTGGGGATCAAGGCAACTTTTTCTCCAGCTTGTTATCTTTCCAAGATCTCCCTTTTCTGCAAATGTCTCCCCTTTCTCAAAAGCGCTGACTGCTGTTTCCTCTACCCTCTACACCAAAGTGCACTCTCTTGGACAGATCCTTTAATTACCGAAGGCCCATCGCAGATGAACTCGACCTTCCCCCTGATCAATGTCCCCACAAATGTCCTTTGTAACAGGGATCACTGAATGGCGATCAGTCAGAAAATACAGCTGACTTTAGATTTCCCTTCTCTGGGGATACACAAGCCATTCATAGCATCCCCATCACTGGTTCACTCAGCCAACTCTGAAAATCAGTAATACAAACCGAGAGCTCTCTGACTTCTCTGACCATAAACCACGAGGATGCAGGCCAGAACACAATTAAAAGGAGAGTTAGTGAGCATCATTGTATGTTTTCTTTTTAAAGAGCAAACTAGACCCTGATGGGAAAGAGTAGTGCAGAAGCACATAGAACATAGAGCGGTGGTGCAGCAGTAGAGTTGCTGCCTTACAGCAAGTTTGATCCTGACCACGGGTGCTGCCTGTACAGAGTTTGTACGTTTTCCCCATGACCTGTGTGGGTTTTCACCAGTTTCCTTGCACACTCCAAAGAAATACATGTTTGTAGGTTAATTGACTTTGGTAAAATTGTGTAGGATAGTGTTAGTGTGTGCTGGTCGGCATGGACCCGGTAAGCCAAAGGGCCTGTTTCCGTGCTGCATCTCTAAACTAAAATAAAAGAAACCTGCAGTTCCTTCCTACACATCATCTTGTGCTTTCTGGAATCTTTCTGTGCGTAAACTAGATGCTGTGGGACTTGTACATCACAGGCTGTAAAGCATTTTGGAACTACTTGAGGTCACATCTTTCTGGTATTGTGCGCAGTTCTGGTTACCACATAACAGGAAGCCTTTGGGGAAGGTGCAGAAGAGGTTTAACAGAATGTAGAAATAAGGAACTGCAGGTGCTGTTTTACAAAATAAAAATCACAAAGTGCTGGAGTAACTCAGTGGGTCAGACAGCATTCCTGGAGTACATGGATAGGTGACCTTTGGGGTCGACCCAAAACATCCTCTATCCATGTTCTCCAGGGATGCTGCCTGACCCACTGAAGTAGTCCAACACCTTGTGTCTTTTTCTAGGTTTCACTGAATGCTGCCTGGATTAGCAACTATGAAATATGAGTAGTGGTTAGTCCAAGTTGGATTGTTTCCTCTGGAGCATCGGAGGCTGACGGGTGGATTAATAGAAGTTTATAACATTACAAGAGGTGTATAAAGATTAGATAGTCAGAGTACCCCCCCCCCCCCCCCCCCCCCCCCAAAGGATAGAAGAGTCAAATACAAGAGGGCTTAGGTTTTTATGTGAGAGGCGGAAAGTTTAAAGGAGTCTTACAAGGCATTTTCTTTTAAATAGCGAGTGGTATGTGGAACATGCTGCCAGGAGTGGTGGTGGAAGTAGATATGATAGCAATGTTTAAGAGTCATTTAGACTGGCACATGAACATGCAGGAAAAAAGTGCTGGAGTAACTCAACAGGTCAGGCAGCATCAGTGAGAGGAATGGGCAGAGGATGCATCGGTTTGGGACCCTGACTCGTGAAGAAGGGTCTGAGGGTGCTATCGCAATGTTTAAGAAATAATTAGACAGGTACATGGATAGGATAGGTTTAGAGGGATATAGGCCAAATGCAGTCAGGTGGGACTAGTGTAGATGAGACACGATGGTCGGTGTAGGCAAGTTGGACTGATGCTGTATGAATCTATGATTCTATGACTCTAGGAAGGGTCCCAACACGAAACGCCGCTTGCACTTTCCTTCCATAGATGCTGCCTAACCGCCAGTTATTCCAGCTTTGTCCATTAAATAGGGATATGGATCAATGTAAGCAGATGTGCAGTTTAAATTGGCATCGTGGTTGGCACAGACATTGCAGGCTAAGGGGCCTGTTCCTGTGCTGTATTCTTCTATGTTCTGTATTCTTAGAGGACAACCTTACATTTACAGTTAGTCTTTTTACTTACATTTCCCATCAATTGGCAGCAGAACTTGAACTGAGTGATAATTTCCAGGATCCATTCAACTTTTCCTCCCATCTGACACCATCTTCTCGGCATTGCATGGTACAGGGACAGTAGCTTCAGGCACACATCTGTCATTGCTCCTGCCTCACATACACTACCCTTATAGACATACCCAGCTGTTGAAATCAGTTGAAATCTCTGTTGAGTTTTCTAAACAACGCCCTCCGGACACATTTTTAATTTCTGATTGTTTTAGTTAATTCTGTACCCCCCTGAGCATAAGATCGTAAGATCATAAGACATGGGAGCAGTATCGGGTCACTCCGCCCATCGAGCAAGCTCCATCATTCGATTGTGGCAGATCTATTTTTCCCTTCAATCCTGTCTTCGTCTGCAACTTTTGATGCTAATCAAGAACCTATCAATCTCTGCTTTAAAAGTACCCATTGACTTAGCCTTCGACATGAGTAGCGAAACCACAGAAGCACAGATGTAGAGTTGCTGCCTTATAGCACCAGAGACCCGGGTTCAATCCCAACTACGGGTGCTCTCTGTATAGTTTGTATGTTCTCCCTGTGATCGTATGGGTTTTCACTGGGTACTCCGGTTTCCTCCCACAATCCAAAGACGTGCGGGTTTGTAGGTTAATTGGCTTTGGTAAATTGGCCCTAGTTTGTAGGATAGTGCTACTGTGTAAGAGGTGATCGCTGGTCAGTGTGGACCCGGTGGGCTGAAAGGCCTGTTTCTGCGCGGTTATCTCTAAAGTCTAAAGCCTCCACAGCCTTCTCTGACAAAGAAGTTCACAGATGCGACACCCTTCAAAATAAATCCTTCTTTCAAAGCTAATATCTTATGTTTTACATTCCATCCACAAACATGTTCTTGAAGAGATGCAACATCAGAATGGTGGAATATGCAGAGAAAGTCAACATCAAAGAAACATTTCAGGCAGACTCAGTTCCAGGAGTAGCCAAGTGAAACTCATCCACAAATTTCATTTGCAGAGCTGTCAAACAGTTGGTGCTTTAAAGGGAGAGGGAAAAGCATAAATGTCAGAATTTTCAGAATAAATAAAAACTGCGAGGGAACTATACGCAAAAGATAGATGTGCTGAATCTTTCATCAGAACCAAAGCTAATTAATATTTGACTTCTGTATCAAATCAGCTAGGTTGCAAATTAATGTTTCATGACCAGAGGTCATTTAACTCAAGATAATCCTGTATACAACAGATCGCCATAATCACCCGCACATCAATGGGTCAGCTTATGAACAACTGGTTTCAAGATCAAGGATGATTGGCACTTTGAGTCTGGTGTATGGCTTAGTGCATTCAGGGAAATGATAATGAAGGGATATGAACAGTGAGAACAGCACCTCATATTTCACTTGGGCAGCTTACAACCCAAATATGGATATTGATTCTATAATTTCATGTAAACCTTGAATTCCCTCTCTCTCCCAGCTTACTTGTCCTGCTAGTTCCAGTTCCCTTTGTTATCACCTCTTCCACAGCCAACAATGGACTGTCCTGGGCTCCACCTTTCCTTGGTCATCAGTGATGACTCTGATTTGTTTTGTACCGTTTCATACCTTTAGTTTCCCTCCCCTCTGACTCCCAGCCTGAAGAAGGGTCTCAACCTGAAACGTCACCTATTCCTCTCCTTCAGAGATGCTCGCTGACCCACTGAGCTACCACAGCATTTTGTATCTGTCTTTAGTGGATAATTAGTTTTTTTTTTCACAGAGAGTGGTGGGTGCCAGGAAGGCTCGCCCAGGGGTGGATGTGGAGGCTGTTGCAACAGTGAAGTTTAATAGACTTTTAGACAGGCACATGGATATGCGGGGAATGGAGAGATATAGATCGAGGTGAACCATTAAAAGTGAGGAGACTGGTGAGAGCACAGGGGGACCCTCTATGCCGAGAGCGATGGGCGGCCCCGGCAGGGGGCCACCATCAACGATGGAAAGACCCAGCGTGGGGGGGGGGAGTTTGGTGGGGGGAGGGCGACAGGACTGTTTGGTGAACTTTTATAAATGTGTCGGTATCATAAACATGGCGCCTCTTGTGTATTTCGAGGTGAGATCTGCTATATGATGTTACCAGATTGTAAGTACCTGTACAACAAAGTATTTCACTGCACCTTGGTACTTGTGACAATAAAGTATCATTAAATTAAATTGCTTACAGGTAGAGGAGATTAGTTTAACTTGACATCATGTCCGCCACAAATATTGCAGGCTGAAGGGTCTGTTGCTGTGCTGTCTTGCTCCATGTTCTATGCTCTTAAAGGGACAATCCAATTTGAAAACATTGAAAAGTCTGAGGATGGGTCCACACCTGAAATTTGACCCAAAACATCACCTAACCATGTTTTCCAGAGATGCTGCCTGACCCGTTGAGTTGCTCCAGCATTTTGTGTCTACTTTTGTAAACCAGAATCTGAAGTTTGTTGTTTCTACATGAAAACTTTATACTTGTAGGAACCAGTTATAACATTACAATTTTCGAATCCAGATTTCTTTGCAATCAAAGGTGAAACAGTTGAACCTAAAAATACTGATGAGTTTTGTTAATTTAGTGCATTGTGAAACTTGGTTCTTCCACATTAATTCAATTAATTTTGAAATTATGCAATTAACTTGGCCTGTGCATGCTTAATACTTGGCTAAGTAAAGAGTTAAGGATGAAAAAAGACTTACAACGTTAACAAAAAGCAGTAATAAGCTTGAGGCTGGGAAGAGGTTTCGAAATCAGTAAAGGATGACCAGAACACTGATGAAGATTAAACGAGCAAGAATTAGTAAAGATTGGAAATGCTTCAAGGAAAAGGATAGTGAAGTCAAATGTGACTTCAGAGGCTGCCAAAACAGGAGAAATCACAGTGGGAACAGCGCACAGAGAGAGCTGAGGCTCACGGGCCAAGTAGAATAAGAAAATACGATGAGTATGAGGGACCAAATACAGAAAAAAAGTAACGGCACTAGAAGCTGACATACCTCTGATGTCTGATACTCACAACCTATAATGAACGAGGCAGCATGCTTGCATGATTGGAGCGGCACAGTGGCGCAGAGCTAGAGTTGCTGCCTTACAGTGCCAGAGACCCGGGTTCAATCTAGACTACGGATGCTGCCTGTATGGAATTTGTACATACTCTCTGTGACCGCGTGGGTTTCCTCCGGGTGCTCCGGTTTCTACCCATATTCCAAAGAATCGCAGGTTTGTAGTTTAATTGGCTTCTGTAAATTGTCTCTAATGGGTAGGATAGAACTAGTGTATGGGTGATCGTTAGTCAGAGCAGACCCAGTGGGCTGAAGGGCCTGTTTCTGCACTGTATCTTTAAGCTGAACTGAACCTCAAACACACAACAGCTGTGAATCATCTTATATTAAGAGCATTCCAAGGCTGTGAAAAGTAATAGATATGGGAATTTGATACAATTAGAGGGCAAGGAAAGGGCATGAGTGTTCAGAATGCAACAGAAGGCACTACAGGCCACATGGTTTACATTTAGTCCTATTTATGTCCTTATCTTAATTACAAGGGTTAAGGCATGCTATTTACTTCAAATGCTTCATCATAAGAAGCAGGAAAATGCTGATCCAGTACAATAATTTCCTCATTTTGAGAATAATTATATAATCAAGTACAATTATTCCTTTGTCAGGCACAAATGCCTTGAAATTCATTTCCATCTGTGACACTTAACCAGCTGCAGTGTTCATACTGCTCATGTTTGAGCGCGCACACAAGCCGAGCTCCAAGTCATCACTGACACTTCCACTGACGCAAGCGAGGTAAGACCATAAACTTCACAATCACAAGTTCAAGGGTCTCTACAACAACAACCCTGGAAGTTAAGATGTTCATAAGTTATTGAAGCAGAATTAGGCCATACGGCCCATCAAGTCTAACTCCGCCATTCAATCATGGCTGATCTATCTTTCCCTCTCAACCCCATTCTCCACCTTTTTCCCTTTTGGGTTAATGGGAGGTGGTCCTGGAGGGGAGGATGCACCTCAAACTGCGGAGCATCTTGGACAATACAGCTCACCCCCACCATGACATACTTGTCAACCCGAGGAGCATCTTCAGCAACAGACTGGTTCCACCAAGATACAGCACAGAACACCACAGGAGATCCTTCTTCCCTGTGGCTACCAAACTGTACACGTCCTTCCCCTTCTGTCGTGGGGTAGACTGACCCCCCCCCCCCCCCCCTTCCCCCCTCCCCCCCCTCCTCCTCCCCTCACCCCTCCCCCCCCCACCCCCCCCCCCCCCCCCCCCCCCCCCCCCCCCCCCACCCCCCCCCCCCCCCCCCCCCCCCCCCCCCCCCCCCCCCCCAATCTTTGTATCCCCAATCCTTTCCACTCATCACTTTATTTCGTGTTTCATGTATCTTTTGTTTTATGACTGTTGGCAGATCAATTCCCTCCTGGGATAAATAAAGTTCCATCTTATCGTATCGTGTAACCCCTAACTCCTTTACTAATCAGGAATCTCTCAATCTCTGCCTTCAAAATATCCATTGACTTGGCCTCCATATCCCTTGGTGACAATGAAGTCCACAGATTCACCACCCTCTGTCTAAAGAAATTCCTCCTCATCTTCTTTCAAAAGGTACGTCCTTTTATTCTGAGGCTATTGCCTCTGATCCTGGGCTCTTCCACTAGTGGAAACATCCACTCCACTCTATCCAGGCGCTTGACTATTCGGTGAGTTTCAAGTATCCTGGAAAATGTTGACTACTTCTCATTTCTCGCGAGCCATCCCCCAACAAACACATTCATATTGAAATACATTATCACCTTCAATGTTCCAGGGCAGCCTTTATTCAATTGAGAAAATGGTGGATTGGAGATTAAGATCTTCACCTGGTACATAGCATATGGTCTACCAGACACCAGCAAACCACAATCTCCCGTGTGCCTCTGAGATCTGAAATATCTACAGATGTTGTCTCAAGGTTCTGGAGAGAGCCTCCAGCACTGTTGTCATCTACTGGCAGGATAAGTAACCCAACATTGGTATCCTCAAAGAGAGACCCAAAATGCTGGAGTAACTCAGCAGGTCAGGCAGCATCTCTGGAGAAAGAGGAGGGGTGAGGCTTCAGGTCAGGACCCTTTTTCAGACTCTCCTGAGCAATGCCATAATAGAGGCATACGGAATGCAAACAGGCCCTTCGGCCCAACTCGACCATACCGACAAAGATGCCCCATGCCCTAATAGCACATGGCAATAAAGTGAGCAGGCTTTGTTGTATGCATATATCTTGCACCTGATCCCTGAAACATTCTATTCTGAGATCCAAGGGAGTAGATTAAGTGGAAGACATACAAGGATGTGGTCAACATCTCTGAGAAAGCGCAACATCCCCACTAATAACTGAGAATCCCTAGTCGATGCTCAACATCGAGAAGGAACATTTGGGATTAAAGTGAGAACCTTGAGTCCATGCATTAGACGTGCAGAGAACCCTTGTGTAAATAGACAATAGGTGCAGGAGTAGGCCATTCGGCATTTCGAGTCAGCACCGCCATTCAAAATGATCATGACTGATCATCCACAATCAGTACCCCATTCCTGCCTTCTTGCCATATCCCCTGACTATGCTATCTTTAAGAGCTCCATCTAACTCTTTCTTGAAAGCATCCAGAGAATTGACCGCCAATGTCTTCTGAGGCAGAGAATACCCCAGATTCACAACTCTGGGTGAAATAGCTTTTCCTCGGCTCCGTTCTACATGCCTACCCCTAGTACTTAAACTGTGGCCCCGGTACTGGATTCCCCCAACATCGGGAACATGTTTCCTGCCTCGAGCGGGTCCAATCCCTTAATAATCTTAGACAAAAGTGCTGGAGAAACTCAGCGGGTGCAGCAGCATCTATGTAGCGAAGGAAATAGGCAACGTTTCGGGCCGAAACGTCTGAAGAAGGGTTTCGGCCTGAAACATTGTCTGTTTCCTTCGCTCCATAGAGGCTACTGCACCCGCTGAGCTTCTCCAGCACTTTTGTCTACCTTTGATTTTCCAGCATCTGCAGTTCCTTCTTAAACCCTTAATAATCTTATATGTTTCAATAAGATCCCCTCTAAGCCTTCTAAATTCCAGAGTATACAAGCACAGCCACACCATTCTATCAATATATGACAGTCCCACCATCCCAGGAAATGGTGGAATGAGACAAACCATCTCTAA
Source organism: Leucoraja erinaceus (assembly GCF_028641065.1). Classification (NCBI taxonomy): domain Eukaryota; kingdom Metazoa; phylum Chordata; class Chondrichthyes; order Rajiformes; family Rajidae; genus Leucoraja; species Leucoraja erinaceus. Next base: position 20,113,826 of record NC_073389.1, on the reverse strand, counting down.
ACTATCCGCACGATCAAGCACTCCTGTCCAATCTGTGGAATACTGCGGTTCCCACATTATAAGTCACCGCAAAGAACTCTCTCAGAAGAATACATATATCACAATGCACTCCGCTTCCAATACACAATTCATCCACTTCACTCCATTCAGTTAATATTGGAGGCAGAATGAAATGCACTGATGTCACTAATAAGCACAGTCAGTACAACTATGCATGGATTTCTCATCTGCCATCCTTCATTGCTGCAGTTATTCCGACCTGCTACTAAATATTTGATCACTCTAATTGGCATTTTTGTTTTCTTTGTTAAATACCAGCCGTGAATCCTTTTAAAGTACAAGCTAATAGCAATTTGCCTAACCACAGGTAGGGACTTTCAACTACAATTGCCCTTTGACAAACGAACAATTAATGTATACCAATACTTCAAGATATTTCCCCAGGATCCTGTTACCTAGCAACCTGCTTAGCTCATGGTTCAAGAAATCAGTATCCCTTTAGCTGTTCCAAATGGTTCTTTTCAACAAACAGCCGATGAATGAAAGGTCATGCCTTTATCATGTTGGTGCACATAAGAAAAATACGTTAAATGACCTCAGACTTCTCAAAGCACTTTTCAGTGACAATGCAGCGGAGGAGACAGTGCAGCGGATTTGTATGCTGCAAGCTCGACAAACAGCATTCTGATAAAGCCCTTATCAATGTTACATTAAATTACATTGACCGAGGGACATATGGTGGCCACGGCAAAAGTGACAACTCTCCAGTCCTGCTTCAAAAGAATCTCAAGAAACCTCCTGCATAAACATCAGAGTGCAGATAATTCCTCTAATGTCTCCCTTGAAACAATTATTTTACAGTTGAAATATGATGAAGATTGATAATTAGACATATTTGAGTATAGAAGTTGGGAGGTCATGTTGTGGTTATATAAGGCGTTGGTGAGGCTTCAGTTAGAGTATTGTGTTTAGTTCCGGGCACCATGTCGCAGGAAAGATATTGTCAAATTGGATATGGTACAGAGAAGATTTCCGAGAATGTTACCAGGACTCGAACTGCAGGGAGAGGTTGTGCAGGCTTGGACTCCTTGGAGTACAGGAGGATGAAGGGTGATTTTTATAGAGGTGTATAAAAATTATGTATAAAATTATCATGTAGATGTTTATTTTCCATCAAAATAATCCATTCCAAAATGTGATGCTCATGCCCAGTCTTCTTGTTGTCGAAATTACCAGCAATTCATCTTTAAATGTTATTGATCGCTGATCACTGAACAGTTAAGTACCATGTAACAAATTCAATGAGTATTTAAGTGAAAAAGGACACAAAATGTTGGAGTAACTCAGCGGTTCAGGCTGCATCTCTGGAGAGAAGGAATGTCCTTAAGTGAAAACAGTCTACATCAACTCAATAAACCTACACATCTTAAAACCTCTTTAACTTTAACATTTTTCAGCTCAGCCTCAAATATGAAGTGTCTCTCTCCTGTGCTCCACAAATATTGTCTAAACTGCTGAGCATTTTGTGATTATTTCTGATCTGCTTTTGTGAACCATCTCCTTTCAATTCCCAATTCTCGACCTACTTAAAGTGAGTGGCGCTAACAGTGCTTTGACATCTGCTCCGCTGACATGGTTGTTATTTACTGAACATAATAGTTGATTGTTTTAAAGAGTGGAAACTTTGCTGTATATTGCAGAGTTCAAAGGCCCTCTAAGATTTGCCTTTCATTTCTTATCCCTTATTTAATGTACTGTCAAAATGGGGAAACAAATGGAATACAGATTTGACAGTATTTTAGTATTTTAAATAGAACAAAACAATTCCTTTACTACTCAGTTGTAACAAGGAATTTTCAACTAGTGAGGGAAAATTGTCTTATTTAAAATGGATACAGCTGCTAAATTTGAATATACACAATTATGAAGATATTTTGAAAAATATTTTTTGAATCTAAAATGAACACAGACATGAAACCTTGTGATAGAATTTCCATTCAACCTTGGCGTAAAATTATTACAGAGAAATATAAAATTGATAATTTTTTATTTGTTATCATTTCAATTCAAATTGAATAGAGCAATTTCCACAAGATGAAAATTCATCCCTTCAAATCAAATTGAGATTCTGTCACATAATCAAACCAAGGTTTCCTATTTAACTCTCACAATACTGAAACTCTCCTGAGGCCCAAGAGCTCACTTGACTGGCATGAAGTATTGCACAGTTTTTGTTACATGTCTGCTAAGCGTAAAGAGATAAGGTAATCTAAGATGCAGTATCTATTGTTACACACACGTTTCACTAACCAACTTGTTGTAACATTTCATTAACCAACACATTTTACTAACCAACATGTTTTAAAAATGCCACAGGCTACATACATTTTACTGGTCCATTCTATCTGCAGAAAGGTCACAGGGCCAAAGACTTATTTACCAAGTGTATATTCATGTTACAAAGCATTGTGACTAATTGTTCATCACATTCAATGACTGGTGTTGTATGATAACAATGTATCGCACCAAATAAAGCTAAAAAATATGTATTATTATCATTTCCATCTGCTTTCTCTTCTGTTCTTAGCATTCCAAACAACAGGTCAAAAGATATTCCTAACCTTTCTGGGCTGGAATTCTTTGAAACATATTGTAGAATACCAGGAACCTAACCAGGGACATGATACATAGTATGGAAACGATTTATTTTCCATTTTGTGGCATAAATAAGAGAGATAATCAGAACCTTTTTTTCCCCCGAACTGAAATGTGAAAGATTAGAGGGCATAGTTTGAAGGTGAGAGGGGCAAAGTTTAAAGGAGTTGTGTAGTACAAGTTATTTTAGTACAGGTGTCAGAGGCTAATAGAGAGAAGGCCATAAAATGGAGTTTGGAGCGGGCGATAGATCAGCATGATTGAAGAGCGTAGACTTGATGGGCCGAATTGCCTAATTCTACTCTTATTCCTTATGACCTTAGTTTTTTACACAGTGGGTGGCAGGTGACTGAAATATGCTGCCAGAGGTGGTGGTGGAGAGAAACACAATCATGTCATTTTAGAGGCACATGGATATACTCATGGATATGCAGGGAATGGAAGGACATGGATCGTAAACTGGCAAATTAGATTAGTTTATTTTAGCATTGTTTCAGCACAAACATTGTGGGCTGAAGGGGCTGTTCCTGTGCAGCCCCTTTCTTTGTTCTATCATCAAAATTTGGACGGAGCAACATTTCACGTATTGTCCTATCTGAAGGTCAATAATGTAGATCAGTGATGATTCAACAATCAAAAGCATTAAGATTAATGAAAAATGGTGATAAGTCAAGCTGCATTGATATATGACGATTTTAATCATTTAACCTTGACCTTGTTATTACCTGGTTCTCGGTTATATTTCCATGTTAGAAATATTATTATTTTATTTTGAACAAAATAAATACGTTGAATTCGCAAGTGCGAGCAGCAGAATTAGGCTATTCATAGCATCAAGTCTACTCCGCCATTCAATCGTGGCTGATCTGTCTTTCCCTCTCCACCCCATTCTGCTGCCTTCTCCCCATAACCCCTGACATCCATACTGATCAAGAAACTGTCAATCTGTGCCTTTGTTTGTGTTCTTGATTAGTAACGGGTGTCAGAGGTTATGAGGAGAAGGAAGGAGAAAGGGGTTGAGAGGGAAAGATAGATCAGATTTGAGTGAATGCTGGAGTAGATGGGCCGAATAGCCTAATTCTGCTCCTATCACTCAAGAACTAATGAAAAATATCCAATATTCTATCCTAACTGTTCACAAAATGTTGTGTTTTTAAACTCTTCTCTTTTATGAATAACCATTCATTAGTCAATTCTTCTCATGTAGTGACTGTTTCTTAAGTCACAGAATACTCACTGTTACTGATTAAAAGGAAAAGTGATGTTTTGAGATCTGCTGTCTCTTCTAGAGTTGTTCTCTTCCCTTAATGATATTAATACGGCATTCAGTAAGCAAGATGTGCATCATGTATAATGACAGAGATTCTGCCGAGGAAATTGGTTGATGTTGACTGAAACAAAACTTTAAAAAAGGCTGCAAAAAATGTTGAACATATCTGGAATAGTTTGAAGTGCATTGAATGCTGTCATGAATAAGTGTGACTGATTTTGAATGCAGTTAGCCATGAAGTGCATGACCAGCGGAATGAACTGCTGGTCATTTTGCTGGTTGAGAAATAAAAATTTTGGACAGCGGATCAGGAAATCTCCCTGTTCACTTCCACAAAAACCTAACTGTGTTACCATCTCCAAAGTTAATCTGAAGGAGTAAAAACAAGGAACTGCAGATGCTGGTTTATACAAAAGGACAAAAAGTGCTGGAGTAATTCAGTGGGTCCAGCAGCATCTCTGTAAAACATTGATGGGAAACCCTTCTTTAGCCTGAAGACCTGAAACATCACCTATCCATGCTCATCACAGATGCTGCCTGACCCACTGTGTTACTCCTGCACTTGGTGTCCTTTTGTGTAAACCAGCATCTACAGTTCCTTGTTTCTACTTCTTCAGACAAACCTTGGAGATGGTTACACAGCTTTGTTTCTTAGAAGTGAACAAATAGATTTCCTAATGTGCTGTTCAACCTTCTTCTCTCAACCAGCAATGTTCTCCAGAGAACATTGATGGGTGACATTTGGGGTCAAGACCCTTCTTCAGCAAATTAAAATTCTCCTATCCATGTTCTTCAAGATGCTGCCTGACCCGCTAATTTACGACAGTATTTGCGTCCTTTTATTTGTTGACAAAGACGAAGTAACATACTCGTTGGAATGGCAGGTCAGGTTGGGGGGAGTTCCCCCCCCCCGCCACGGGTACCATGTAATCCTGCGCTACCTGCATCACAGTCGGATAGTCGGCGACTAAACCGTCTACCCCACCTGGTTGCCACGTGAGGAGGGGGCGGTAGACGTCCAGCAGGACCAAAAACAAGACCTGTCAAAGGGCGGATGAGCTTCTAGTGAGCCGACGGCCATCCACACTTCAGTAGGAGTTGCGATCATTGTCAAACATAGCATTGTAAGGAATGTTGATGGAGCACACACACCAAAATCCTATACTTCCAACGGTGGAAGTCCGCAGCAACTGGAGGACAGAGATGTGTGGTGCGTCCGTCACCGTTCCCGTTGGAAACCAGCACCACTGCATCGCTAATGTTTTCAACGATGATGATGACGATGGAATGGCTCTGAGCCACATAAATCATGAAGATAATGTTGGCTCTTGTGAGTTGAGTTTATTTTGAATATGATATGATGTACCCAATGGACGTGCAGTTTTTGCGCTTACTGATCTCAAGCACAGATTGAGTATGTGGCCATTGTTTGATGCATCTCTGGGGCTTCTAGAAACCCATTAAAAGAAAGGGGCAGTCACAGTTAAGTAAATATTATGTACACATTGGGGAGATTGCTGGCCACTTGCCTTGAACCATGGAGTTTCCTGGTGCATTATCCAGCTCACAGATTTACTGGGAACCCAGCCATCAGTGGGTGACTGAGGACCAGCTGTCAAAGCTATTGTTGTAATTGAATGCCTTTACTTGCCTTTAGACTTTAAAGAATACAGCGCAGAATCCAGCCCTTTTGCCCACAGAGTCCGCGCCGACCAGCGATCACCCCTCACACTAGCACTATCCGATACACGAGAGACAAATTACAATTTTACCAAATTACAATTTCATACGTCTTTGGAGTGTAACTGGAGCAAATGCACGCTACCACAAAGAGAATGTACAAATTCTGTAGAGACAGCGCCCGTAGCCGGGATCGAACCCAGGTCTATGGCGCTGTAAGGCAGCAACTCAACTGCTGTGCACCGTGCCACCCCTTAGATGTTCAAAGACATTCAAAAACCACTTGTTTAAGAAAGATGCTGGAAAAACCGAAGGTAGACAAAAATGCTGGAGGAACTCAACGGGTGAGGCAGCATCTATGGAGAGAAGAAATAGGCGACGCTTCGGGTCGAGACCCTTCTTCAGATTGATGTCTGGGGGTGGGGGGGGAAGAGGAGAAAAAGAAAGGAAAACAATAGGCTTGTGGGAGAGCTGGGAAGGGGGAGGGGAAAGAAAGAGAAAGCAAGGACTATCTGAAATTAGAGAAGTCAATGTTCATACCGCTGGTGTGTAAACTACCTAATCGAAATATAAGGTGCTGTTCCTCCAATTTGCGCTGGGCCTCACTCTGGCAATGGTGGAGGCCCTGGTCAGAAAGGTCAAATTTGGAATGGGAGGGGGAGTTGAAGTGCTGAGCCACCAGGAGAACAGGTTACCACTAGTGGGAGAGTCTCAGATCAGAGGCCATAGCCTCAGAACAAAAGGACGTACCTTTAGAAAGGAGATGAGGAGGAATATCTTTTAGTCAGAGGGTGGTGAATTTGCGGAATTCATTGCAACAGACAGTCGTGGAGGCCAAATCAATGGATATTTTTAAGGCACAGTTGACAGATTCTTGATTAGTCCGGGTGTCAGGGGTTATGGGGAGATGGCAGGAGAATGAGGATGAGAGGGTAAGATAGATCTGCCATGATTGAATGGCAGAGTAGACTTGATAGGCTGTATGGCCTAATTGTGCTCCAATAATTTATAAACTAATGAGAACTTATGAACAACCCCACACAGTCACAGGGAGAATGTACAAACAGCGGATAGCAGCCGTAGTCAGGATTGAACTAGGGTGTCTGGCGCTGTAAGGCAGGAATTCTAAAGTGTAAGTATATACCTTAATCCTGTACTCAAGCACTTTATTGTTGTTTTCACACCAGCAGCACTGCAGTCTGCCCGACCCCACACTCTCCACAAACTACCGCTGCAGGTTAATCTCAGCGCCTTTCCTCTTGTTAACTCAACATACTCTGCTGATCCTGACGGAGATATCAGCAACCCTCTCTGCCTCTCATTCTGTAATAGCAGCTCACTGGCTTACAAGACCCCTGTTATACACAAATTCTCACCGTTGCCTTTGAATCTTTCTGTGGTTTTGACCCACTCTATTGTCGTAACCTTCTCCAGCTATGTACAAAGCACAGTTGCTGCTGGAAGACAGGTTGGGACATCTTTCATTGTGCAGAAATGCTCAATTTGGACTTGCTGCCTCTCCCTGATAAAGAAGGTGACATCAGGAACTCACTTCTTCACACATTACAGGTACAATCATTTGCACATCAGCTCCATGAACAGCGTGAATCTATCACATCACTCTTGCAACCATTTGCTATTGACAACCTTGAAACTGTTGGAAATAGTCCACCGTGTACTTATTTGCAAGCTGCAAACTTTAAAACAAATATGTGAATGTGCTCCAGAAACACCTCCTTGCATCGTAATGACTGCACATTTTGGAATCAATATTCTGTACATTCTACACACATTGGGGCTCAAAAAGCCAAATTTTCAGTCAAATAATGGACAAAGAAAATGACCTAGTACCATGTTAATATGACATTAAGTTCAGGAAAGAGACAACCTCAGAATGCAAAGTTGCCTTGGCAGTGAAACACGAGTAATGTGGGGTCACTGACTTATGATACAGTGATTACCCCCAACCAAGGTCCAAGCTGTCGACATAGTTCGGGAGCGACAGGTCATGGCACTCACACAGTGCAAGTCGCATGAGGTATAAAAAATTACTATTTATAAATGTTGCAAGAAATTAAACCAAGCTACGAAAGGAAATTATTTACTTGATGTATTTTCTTTCGACTAATTTGTTCATGAGATGGGATGATAGCTGATTGTCCAGTCAACATTTGAGATAAAAAGGAACTGCAGATGCCGGTTTATCCCAAGGATAGATGCAAAGTGCTGGAGTAACTCAGCAGGTTAGGCAGTGTCTGGTGAAAATGGATAGGTGATGAGTGTTTGTCGGCACTGGGCCTGTACTTGCTGGAGTTTAGCAGGATGGGAGGGGACCTCATTGAAACACACAGAATAGTGAAATACTTGGATAGAGTGGATGTGAAGAGGATTTTTCCAGTAGTGGGAGAGTCTAGGACTAGAGGTCATAGCCTCAGAATTAAAGGATGTTATTTTAAGAAATAGATGAGGAGAAATTTATTTCATCAGAGGGTGGTGAAACTGTGGAATTCTTTGCCATGGAAGGCTGTGGAGGCCAAGTCAGTGGATATTTTTTAAGGCAGAGATAGACAGATTCTTGATCAGTACAGGTGTCAGAGGTTATGGGGAGAAGGCAGAAGAAAGGGGTTAGGAGGGAGAGATAGGTCAGCCATGATTGAATGGATTGATGGGCCGATTGGCCAAATTCGACTACTATCACTTCTGGCCTTATAACATTTGGGTCTAGTCTGAAGATAGGTCCCGACCCGAAACATCATCTATCCATGTTCTCCAGAGATGTTGTCTGACCAGCTGAGATCCCCCCGCACTGTGTGTCTATCTTTGACAAAATTCGAATCCGGGACTGCACAGAAAGATATCGGGATAAATAACCTAGGCAATGACCTAGAGAAGACAGCAGTAAAGGAGCAATTGGTTTAAGAAATATTTCCAGACACTAGGGTCAAGGCAGCTGGAAGTACAGCTAACAGTGATGAAACTAATAACTGTGACTTTACATTGTTCCATATCTAATCACATTATTTTTCTTCCAGTCTCAGATGAGGACAAATGTAACTCACTGCTAACTTCACTCAGAGGAGGTGAGTCAGCAGAATCTTCAGCTGAACGTATAATATAATAAGACTTTATATTCACTCCCATACTGTGCAGTCGTTTAATAGCAGATCCATCATGAGCAAACCACTGCAGAATTATTTAGTGTTAATTGAGAACTAAATGTTGCACCTTCACTGAATTTATTACACTTCAGTTTAGTTTAGAGATACGGCATAAAAACAGGCCCTTCGGCCCACCAAGTCCACACTGATCAACCATCAATCATCAATTCACACTCGTTCAATGTTATCCCACTTTCGCAGCCACTCCCTACACACAAGGGGCATTTTACCGAGGCCAATTAAACTACAAACCTACATGTTTTTGGGATGTGGGAGGAATCTGGAGGACCCGGAGGAAACCCAAACGGCCACAGGGAGAACGTGCAAACTCCACACACCATCGACCGCACCTGAAATCAGAATTGTACCTGGGTCTCTGGCATTGTGAGACAGCAACTCTACCAGCTGTGCCACTGTGCCAACCTGCTGCTGATGCCAGATAATGTGAAGGTGTTTGTACCACAATTTGCAGCCCCAGCTGCAATTCCTCAGTCAAATAAAACACGTCTCAAAATTAATCCCAAGAAGATTACCACACTAGCTTGTAACTCCCTTGTGCAATATTTTCTGCTCTCTGTTTCCAAATACAACTTTAAAAATATTACGCTGCAATTGAGGTATAGTTTTATCGGAATATTTGGCACAGGTGTACAACAGGATCACCCACCTATCGCCAAGAGCTCCTTGATCCTTACAATGTTCTGAAGCAGCCAAGAATAGTGGCATTTGGTGCAGAATTCAGAATCCGACTGTGATGACCTCTGAACAAGGATAAAGTCCAGGATCATTATGATTCTTGTCACTGCTGCCCTTAAAAAGTCTTTCAGAAATTAAACTGTCTCATCCATTTATCGAAACTGGACGTAAAGCTGGATGTCTTGAAACCCAACATGATGCTTGGCAACCCCTTCACAAGTAAGCAATCTATTTCTTTTTCAATCACTATGTTGAACATATTTTGCTTTTGGTCTTTGAAAAGTACAACAGCTTATGTAAAGTCCATGGAATATTTATTATATCTTTTTATATTTTATTTGACATTTTGATACAATTGAATTCCCTTCTTTAGACTTTAGAGATACAGCGTGGAAACAGGCGCTGCAGCCCACTGAATTCACACCGACCAACGATCACCCCGTACACTAGCACTATCCCACACACTAGGGACAATTTACAATTTTACCAAAGTCAATTAACCTGCATGTCTTTGGAGTGTGGGAGAAAATCGGAGCACCTGGAGAAAACCCTGGCGGTCACAGGGAGAACATACAAACTCCGTGCAGACAACACCCGTAGTCAGGATCGAGTGCTGGAAGACTCTTTAGTATGTTTGTAGGTTCATTGGTTTCTGTAAATTTTTCTTACTGTGTAGGATAGAATTATAGTATGGGTGATGTGGTTGGCGCAGATTCGGTGGGCCGAATGGCCTGTTTCCACACTGTACCTCTAAGCTAAGCAAAACACTCAAAAGCTACTATAACGCCGTCACTGTATTTACAATCAGCAAAGCCTTGAACACAACTTTCACCATAAAAGTTGACATTACACCGCCAAAACTCTGTCATCGATTTTATCATGAATGTTAACTCAGGGATGTTCAGGCCCACTGTATCTAGATCAGCTAAGTACATTACAAAGGGATGATGGGCAAGGATTCGGGTTGGGAGGACTTGGCCAACAATATCTGACGTGTCGTTTTCCCACTGTGTCTCCTTCAATGCGCCTAATCGCTTAGAGAGTGAGTTAAGATTAAAAGGGAAGGAGGGAGCCATTGAGGGGGAGGAGAGCAGGAGAGAGGCAGGAATCACAGAAGGGAGTATGAAGACGGGTCCTGACTCAAAACGTCACCTATCCATGCTCTCCAGACATGCTACCTGAGTTACTCCAACACTTTGTGTGTCTGTCTTGTATATATGTAGATAGCTTATGAATATGAGATTAGTTATTGGCCTACAGCATAAGTGTGTGTACAGGTAGTTTGGATACTACTTTGGCATTGGGCTTGGCTTTATTTGTTGAGCACTTATCCAATGGTGTTGTATTGTATTGTATTGTATATCTTTATTGTCATTTCCTGAGTATTCACATACCCAGAGGAAACAAAAAAACGTTGCTCAACCAGTGTCCATTCAGTGTGCATTAAAAATAAATAGAAATAAAAATACATATATCATGAACAAATTTAACACTCTACTAAACATTCAACAGGCGTTCCGATCGGCAGCGGCACAACAGTGGCTCTGCTGCAGTGTGTCCAGGTTGGTGGTTGGTGCGCGATACTTTGGCAGGGGGCAAAATATCACCCATCACACATCACCCATACTATAGTTCTATCCTACACAGTAAGAAAAATTTACAGAAACCAATGAACCTACAAACATACTAAAGAGTCTTCCAGCACTCGATCCTGACTACGGGTGTTGTCTGTACGGAGTTTGTATGTTCTCCCTGTGACCGCCAGGGTTTTCTCCAGGTGTTAGAGCACATGTACTTATGTTTCAATAGCAATTCTCTCTTTAACAGCCAGAGTACTTTGATTGTCATAGAAACATAGAAAATAGATACAGGAGGAGGCCATTCGGCCCTTTGAGCCAGCACCGCCATTGTGATCATGGCTGATCGTCCCTTATCAATAATCCGTGCCTGCCTGTCCAATATCCAATGGATTGTCCAATGAATTACAGTACTGCAATTGCGTGTATGCATCACATTGAATCAAATCAGGTTGCAATGCGCATCCGCTTAGGTAACGCATATGCTTAAGAAAAGCCCTGATCGACAATGTATTCCAGATGACAATGGAAGTGAACATTTAGAGAATGAATCGAGGTTCTGTCTTTTTGAAGACACAAAACTAGTCCATCTGTCTGACACCAAAAGCTGGAGTAACCCAGCAGGAAAGGCAGCATCTCTGGAGAGAAGGAACGGATGTTTTTTCAGGTCGAGACCCTTCTTCAGACTCTGTCTATACACATTACAGATGTCTTGGCATAATTGAAAGAAAACACAACGTTCTCCAAATGTACGTTTTTCAACCAAATACAGCTGAAATGATTAATCATTTATCTCATTATTTCCTGGATTTCAAGTGTACAAGAAGACCGCTGAGCTCATGTACAGAACGGTCCAGTCTGCTTAATTAGATATTAATGCATGAGATGCTCTGACATGTTTGTTCAGATTAAGCTGGTGGTCATAAGTAAATGTCCAAATGATTCCCCTACATGGACTGAATGCTAAAGCGCGCAACAGAAGGGGTTTCTTCAGCTTGTGAGAGCTGTTATATATTTCCAACTTTGGTTCAAAGATCGCTGGAGATCTTGGGCTTTCCCCAGCAGCTCAGTCCTGGTCTTCAAAGAAGGAAGTGGGGTGGCGATCTCAGACGATCTCCATGCAGTTCACCCTTGCCTCGTGAGGGGGTGCTGATGGCCTCAGTTTATCTTGGCTGTTCAGCTTTTGGCTTAAAGAGGTCTTGCTTCAAGACTAATGTGAAGATATTTCTTTACATTTTGCTTATGAATATTAATTACTATCTGAACGTGATCCATGCCGACCCTCCATGTAAAACCCGCCCACGGCAACAACTGACAGCAAAGCTGCACAGAAATACAGACATCTGCCCAACTCGTCCATGCTGACTAAGGTGGTGCAGCTGGTAAAGCCACTGCCTCACAGCGCCGGAGACCCGGGTTCGATCCTGACCTCGGGTGCTGTCTATGTGGCGTTTACACTTTCTCCCTTTGACCTCTTCTCAAGTATCCTTCAGGTGCTCCCACATCCCAAAGGTGTGGGGGTTTGTAGGTTAATTGGGTACTGTAAAATTGCCCCCAATTTGGGGACATACCCGTCGGAAACCAGCACCACTGCGTCGCTAATGTTTTCAACGATGATGAATGAAGACAAATTGGGATAACATAGAACTAGTGTGTGTAGGTGATCGATGGTCAGCATGGGCTCCATGGGCCAAAGAGCCTATTTCCCTGCTGTATCTCCCGAACTAAGATACCCCCAAGCTAGTCCCATATTACCATGTCTGGTCCATATCCCTCTAAGCCTTTCTTGGCTATGTACCTTTCCAGACATTTTCATCAATATTGTTAACATTGCTTATCTGCAAGAAAGCTATGCAGAAAGATCTAATGATCTTTGAGGTGTAGATTTCCTATTTTTCTTGCGTCAAATGCTGTCAAATTGCAGTTTTCGGAGATATCTTGTATCCCAGCGATGTTATCGTTGGTTGAGCCCTTAATCAGATTGAAGTATTCTCATGAACAGTAGATTAAGAAATAAGAAATTGATTCTCTAACTAGCCTTTTACATGCAAGTGTTACAGACAACAAAATTACCAAACTGGAATGTGCACATAAAATATCATGCAAACATTTTTAATAAAGTGCAATTATATTTTATTTTATTTTAAAAAGTGCAACTATATTCTAAAATACATGAATAGAGGAGTGGCACAGTAGAACTGCTGCCCCACAGCACCAGAGATCAGAATTTGATCCTGACCTCGAGTGTTGTCTTATATTATTGTACTTCCAGTGGCGCTGGTGCCAGCAGCCTCCACCTACAGCCCGGTATCTTTTTGTTTTTTTGTTTGTTTAGTTATGTAAAAGTGTGTTTTTTTGTGTTTTTTTGGTGTTTTTATGTGGGGGAAGAGGGCACGGTGCGGGGGATACCGTCCTTCAGCCGCTTCCTGGTGAGGACGCGACTATTATTCGAGTCGCGTCCTCCCCCCCCCCCCCCACAGCGGCCTACCTACCTGGATTGGCGCGGCCTTTCCTGCCGGGATCGACCGGAGAGCCCCAGCAGCGGCGGGACAGCGCTGGAACATCGCGGGGCTGGTGATGCCTTACCGGGGGTCGCCGTTTGGAGCCCGGAGTGCTGGACCTGCTGCACCAACATCACGGAGCTGCGGTTTGCAGAGCTCCCAACGCGGGCGGCGCTGACTACAACGCGGGGTCCTGTGACTCTGCCCAGCTCGACCTGCGGACTCGGGAGCTGCAGACTCCGGCAGCGGGAGGCGGCTGATCAGGAGGTCCGGGCCGCTGAGGAGGAGGCTGCTCACCGTCGGGGTTCGGCGTCGGCGTTCCACCAGCCCGGCGTGAGGGCCTGAACATCGGGCCACCCGGGGCGGCGACTGCGGGTGCTTGGAAGGCCCCGTCCACGGATGAACACGGAGGGGAGGCTGGCTGGACTATGGTGCCGTCCTCACCTGGGTGCCATTTATGTTATGTTGTGTCGTGGACTTCTGTATTTGTGCTTTTTTTAAAATTTTAATTCAATTTCAATTTTATTTTAATATGTTTTATTATTTATTTAATATTTATTTTTATAATTTCTTTGTGATTTTTTTTTAATGATACTGCCTGTAAGGAAAATTCATTTCGTTGTCTCAAATTGAGACAATGACAATAAATTGAATACAATACAATACAATGTCTGTATGGAGTTTGTACATTCTCCCTGTGACTGCGTAGGTTTTCTCTGGGTGCTCCAGTTTCCTCCCACATTCCAAAGAGGTGTGGGTTTGCAGGTTAATTGGTCTCTGTAAATTGCCCCTAATGTGTGGGGATTGGATGTGTAAGTGGGATAACATAGAACTAATGTGAACATATCGATGGTCATCATTGACTTGATGGGCCGAAGATACTGTTTTGATGCTGTATCGTTTGATCAATCAATTTTAATCCACATGTACAAAAGAGCTTTTTATGAGCTAAGGGGGTTAGAAAGCTTAAATATAATATAACGTGCTATTATTGAATCTTTTTTAGTGGAGAAAACCCATGCAGATCAGGGGGAGAGCATACAAACTCCGTACAGACAAGCACCAATGGTCATGATCGACCCAGTTTCTCTGACGCTGTAAGGTGGCAACTCTACCGCTGTGCCACCATATTGCCTATTGAATGTTCACCGACATATAATTCAAAATATGCAGTATGTCGTAAATTCTTCAATTTATTTTCAATTCCCCGATTTATCAAAGTTGGAAAACAATGCGCTGTGCAGAGGACAAGGAATCACAAGTGTTAACTTGAAGATATTTTGTGTTGCGCTGCATTTCTTGCAGAAGATGCCACCGCAATCATAGCAAAGACTGACAGTCTCACCAACATCACACTGCAAAATGCAAGCTATTATACATGATGCTCCCAGCAGAATATTAGAAGTAGTTTTTCAGCTGAAACATCTTTTTTTTTTTAAATACAAAAAATATCCTGGAACAATTTTAATGGGAAATTATTGGTAATGGAATAAAATTTGTTTGAAGAAAATGGTGCCACTAAATGGGGACTGAACGCCACTCCTGCTTCTATTCTAAAGCGTTTGCAACTGGGAAAAAAAAGTTGGTCTCAGAGCATGTGGGCATGATTGGGGCTATGAACTTGAAATGAAAAGCAAACGTGGTTATCAATCACAACTGCATAGAGACTGCCAAGTGCGCAGCAGATTTCAGCATCAACATTAACTGTAAACAAGATCTACAGCCGACAACCTCTCCCAAGTTAAGCTTTCAGACTCGTTTGGCTCTCCGTTGTAATACCAAGTCCACTGAAGCTGAATAAAAATCATATTATTCAACAGCTCAACTGCTAGTTGCATGTATCTTTAAAATACACCCAAAAAAATCACCGTAAAGACTGCAAGTACTCAAACATCAGGAATCATCTGCAGAGGGTGGAACTTAACATTGAATCTAGGTGCTCATCTATAGTAAAAAACAAATGCTGGAGTAGCTCAGCAAATCAGGCAGCAGCACTGGAGAAAATGAATAGGTGACTTTGCAGGTCGAGACCCTTCAGACTTAGAGTTAATGGGAAGACTCTCAGTCTGAAGAAGGGTCTCGACCCGAAATGTCACCTATTCCTTTTCTCCAGTGATGCTATCTCACCCACTGAGTTACTCCAGTATTTTGTGTCTATCTTTGGTATGAACCAGCATCTGCAGTTCCTTTCTATACTGCATAAGAATAGTGATAGGTACTGAAATGTATATAAAAATAAATTTCACTGTACCTCGGTACATGTGACAAATAAAGTACTATTGAGCCATTGAACATTTTAAATCAATTGACCCATTTTGTTGCCAGTACTGATTATAGTTTATTTCCGTCTGTGTTTGAGGTTTCCAGCACCAATTATAAGCCAGGAATTAGTTAGCGATTTTTGTGTCGAGGACTAGAAGGTGTGGAGGTTTCCAGCCACTTTGCCAAAGATCATGAAGCTAATTGCAGGGTCTTTCCTATCTGACACACGAGGGACAGGAACACAAGAAAACTGGAGCAGGAATAGTCCTTCTGGCCACCGTTTAATACGATCAAGACCGATCTATACTGTCACACCTCCTCATACATGCCATCTCCCTCTCACCCTCAATTTTCCACACTTTCACAAATTGATCGCTAGAACGACCTAGTCAAGTCACAGTTTGAATGGTTAATAAATAATTAATTAAGCATTCAAGTGCCAGAGGAAAAAAAAAATTAGATCTTTGTTCTCAGTCAGGCTTTTAACGATCTCAGATAAAATATGACTGAATCAGACCTGAACTGGTATTGTTTATCACTAAAATGGCAGGTGCCACAAAGCTCTCCTCAGAAGGCTCCCGGGATTCACCACACAGCGGCAGAAAACTTCCAGGCTGCACCTCACAACTGAATAACCAGTGGGCCGAGAAAGACCCAGCGTGGGGGGAGGGGCTCCTGCAGCCACGTGCTGCAGCAGGCCTAGTTTGCCGCTGCAAGAAGGCAGGACTGTTCTAAGAACTTCTGAAACATTGTGGTCGCCAGGAATGTAGTGATCTTATGTTCTGCCAAGGTGAAATCCACCGTACGATTTTACTGGATTACAGGCAAAAGCAAATAATTTCACTGCACCGAGGTACATGTGACAATGAAGCATCATTGAAATAAGTGGATAATCTTACAGCCTCATCTGTTGAAGTCCCAGGTTTGGCCCTTAAGAAGAGCACAATATTATCACCAAATCTGTTGGATTATCAGTCAATAGTTGGCTCTGGTTCAGAATGAGGACATTTTATAAACTCCAACAGCTTGCCTGAAGTGTCAAGTGACAAAATAAGTCAATAACTATACTTGTGTGTGATTCTTGAATTCTTGTCATGTAGCAGTGTGCCTGCTGGAATAATAAAAAAAAGAACTGCAGATGCTGGTTCATACCAAGAAAAAAGGTCTGAAGAAGGGTCCCAAAACATGATCTATTCATAAGGTGCACAAAAATGCTGGAGAAACTCAGCGGGTGCAGCAGCATCTATGGAGCGAAGGAAATAGGCGACGTTTCAGGCCGAAACCCTTCTTCAGACTTATCTATTCATGTTCTCCAGAGATGATGGCTGATCCTCTGAGTTACTCCAGCACTTTGTGTCTTTTTATTTTGTAAACCAGCATCTGCAATTCCTTGTGTCCACTCTTGAATGTAGAATGGGAAGCAGATCCTCCAACTTGCACAGAAACAGGCCCCACAAAAAAAAGGTCACAACAACAAAACAAATGTCTTTGAAATGTTGATGAATATACTTGGAGTAATTCAACTGCTCTTTCGCAGAAACAGTGCAGTAGAATTTTTTAATGCAGATGGGGGGGGGTCTTGGTTTATTAAAACAGCACCTCTAACGCTGCATTCAATTCTGCCACTGGATTGTCATCGTAGTCTTTTTTTTTGTTATCTTCTTAAATCACAAGGATTGCAGCTGAGACACTGCTGACATGTAACCCAGTTAAAGAGGAACCCAGCAGGGCCATCACAATTATATAAGGATGCTTCACCTCGCAAAGTCTACAGAGAACAGCGACGGTGACAAGAGGAACATGAAAAATGTATCAAACAGGAGGCCCAGTGGAGAACAGAGAAATAAAAGAAGTGTGTGTGTGAAGTAATTGATTGATACAGTGTGAGTCATACAGTGAGAGCTTGACTCCTCATCCCATCCCGTTCTCAAATGGCAAAGCTGTGTAGCGGTATCTTTCATGGAAATGGTAACTCTGGGCCGTGTATAGTGATTCAATTTTCCTCCTTTAATCACTATCTTTCAGTGGAAGATGACAAAAAAGGGATAAGTTAAATGGTCACAAAGACGTCGCCTATCATGAACAGTTAAACAATTTGTCTCATACAAAGAACCTCTCCTGACACTATGACAGCCTCTCTCTTTACTCCGTGACATGGGAGGAAGGGGGAGGGGGAAATATGTCACTGTTAGAGCAGCTACTGCGCGCAAGCTTTCCCAAGGGAAGTCAAGTGATATCAATTTTTTTTTTTTAAAGATGAAGTCAAGCACAAAGATTGATCAAAAGATAAAAGGTTGGAAGCTCCCTTAGCTCTGACCATGACAGATGTGGAATCCACTGCAGAGCAGATACAGCCACTGTTTGTAGAATGTTGCAAGCTTGTACAGAGGTCAGTGATAGATTGCTTGCTCGCAGCCCAGACTGTTTCAGCACATTTTTTTCTCATTAGCAGCGGGTATTGATAAAGTGGTGTCATTCGCGGGCATCAAGCCTTTCCCAGAGCTGACACAGTGGGAAGGAGCAGATAATTGGTTCAAAGCCTGGAGCTGGATCAATTAGCGGGAGGAAGTGGAATCAAATGGCCGCACGGATTTACAACTTTATCTACAGCTGACCGTATATCAGCTGTTTCCTTCACACAGGTCCACCACCGATTTTTCTGGCAACCGGTGGTCCAGTGGCGCAGCGGTAGAGTTGCTGCCTTACAGCGCCAGAGACCCGGGTTCAATCCTGACTATGGGGGGGGCTGTCTGAACAGAGTTTGCACGTTCTCCCCGTGACCATGTGAGTTTTCACCGGGTGCTCCGGTTTCTTCCCACACTACAAAGGCCTGCAGGTTTGTAGGTTAATTGGCTTCTGTAAGTTGTCCCTTGTGTGTAGGATAGTGCTGGCATACGGGGATTACTGGTCAGCATGGACACAGTGTATCTCTATGTCCTAAAGGTACAATTAATGGGCATTCTGTTATTGGATCTACCTCACGAGAAGGCAAAACTTGCACAATTTGGCAGTGCATAGGGAGAATGGTAGGAAGGAACTGCAGATGCTGGTTTACACTGTGGACAGAAAATGCTGGAGTAACTCAATGGGTCAGGCAGCATCTTGGGAGGAAAGGAATAGGTGAGGTTTCAGGTCGAGACCCTCCTTCAGCCATCGGCCCAAAGTATCTATCGTCGGCTTGCTTTTGATTAGTTTAGTGACCAGTTAAGAATCACCTTCATGGGAGAAGGAGTGGACTCATACCCAGACACGATATAAGATTTCCATTTTCCTCTGCTAGAAAATGTGAGTGGACCATTTGGATTTTGACAACAATTATTTGTGCATATCCACTGCAATTATTCAAAGGTTTCCAGCATCTTTGATGTTCCGATGGTGAGAGATTATAAAGGGTGTGTCTCCAATGCTCTTGTGCATGAGTCAGTGGTAGTTTGCAGAAAAATGGGAGCTGCTGCAGGGATCCAGCGGGTCGGGCAGCATTTGTGGGGGGCAAATAGGCAAGCTGGGATGTGGCATCTTGTTCGACATGGACAATTTGGGCTGAAGGGCCAGTTTCCGTGCTGTATGATTCAAGATTCAAGATTCAAGAGAGTTTATTATCATGTGTCCCAGATAGGACAATGAAATTATTGCTTTGCTTCAGCACAACAGAATATAGTAGGCATGAATACAGAACAGATCAGTGTGTCCATATACCATTATATAAATATATAGGCACATGAATAAATAAACAGATAAAGTGTAAATAAACAGATAATGGTTGATTAATGTTCAGAGTTTTGTTTCAGTTGAGTTTAATAGTCTGATGGCTGTGGGGAAGAAGATGTTTCTCTCCTGGACATTGCAGTCCTCAGGCTCATGTACCTTCTACCTGAAGGTAGCAGGGAGATGAGTGCGTGGCCAGGATGGTGTGGGTCCTTGATCATGCTGCCAGCCTTTTTGAGGCAGCGACTGCGATAGATCCCCTCGATGGTAGGGAGGTCAGAGCCGATGATGGACTGGGCAGTGTTTACTACTTTTTGTAGTCTTTTCCACTCCTGGGCGCTCAAGTTGCCGAACCAAGCCACGGTGCAACCGGTCAACTTGCTCTCTACTGTGCACCTGTAGAAGTTAGAGAGAGTCCTCATTGACATACCGTCTCTCCGTAATCTTTACCTTAATGACTCGAAACTGAGTAGGGAAAAAAAACTGTAAGATTTTCCAAACCCATGGAGGAATGTTGTCTGAAAATCAATTAACTTAGTACGGCTGGTGATCAAATCAGTGCTTTTAATATAATCTCATTATTTCATTATAGGGCACGGACCTACTGTTTATGATGATCCTTTAAAACAACCAGACTAGTCATAATTCCCTAATTAAATTTTAAAATACAGCACAGACAGTGACTCACGATATTTGATCAATAATACGAGGTCTAACGGACAGATGGGAAAATCATTTATATGCAGAGTGTCATAAACATGTTCTGGAGCACATGATTAAAAAGGGGATGTGATCAAGGATGGTAAGGTAACAAGAGCCCATGCCACACTGGTCTGTTCCTGCATTGCAGCAAACCCTCATTTTAATGGACCCCTTTATAACAGATTGCGGAAGGACCTGCTGACCCACCCCATATTCGCAAAGTGGACTAGCGAGCCCTTTCTTCACCCACCACACGGTCAGTTGACAGGGCTGTTGTTGAAGCTCACATTGTAGCCGCTGAAGGCAGCGATTTCTTCGGACCACTGTAACCGACAGGACTCGCTCGGTCACTGTGGGCTTTCCTTCCTTCCCAGCTGTTGCTACTTCTTGCTGTCGGCGGTGGCTTTGTCTGCTCCCCGCTTAAAAACCACCACCTCCTCCTCCCCCTCCCATCGCTCGGTTCACTCAGCACCTCCCCCTCAATCCCCACCCCACCACCTCCTCCTCCAGAGTTGCCAACATGCTCCACCTTGGAAGCGGCAGCAGGTGAGAGGGGAGAGAGCCCCACAGTGACCGAGCATGTCCCATCGTTGGCAGCAGCCCGAAGAAAGTCATGTCCCCAGGGGCTACAACGTCACCCGCAACAACAGCCACGATCTGGTGAAGAAGGACTCACTGGCCAGTGACATTGGCGCCTAGCTTTAAGGTGAAATGGCACAAAGTACAGAAGTAACTAAACAGACTGAATCATACTGAAGAAGGGCCCCAACATTGTTAATATTGACGAGATGAAAATCACAATAAAATGGAGGATCTCTGCATTTGTCAGAATTGCTTAGCCTTTGTCAGTGGGAATTTACAGGCTGTGGATGGCGCTGACCAGTCTTGGCTTCAGATTGATATTTAAGGCTGAAGAATCCAGGTGTTCTCCTCATTTCCCCTTCATTGATAAAATGTATATAATCTCTGCAAACAAACTTAAATGCATAAAATTGATTGGATCTCTGCAAGAGCCTTGTATATAAATTGTAAATAATGTTTTGAGACGTACCCCGTTAAGTGTTGATTAGTTGAAATGTTAAGCCCTGTCTGGTTTGTTTGAATCCCAGGGTAAATGTTGCATTATTCAAGATTCTGTTAGCCTCTTCTGGAAACTTCATCTGCAACAATTTAATAAGTTTCTGTAATTGGCCTGTCAGTTATATATTATTGTAATTTGTTATACTTGATTGGATTTTAAACATACCACCCCTCTGTAGTTCGGCCCCTCAAGGTTCAAAGACCTATAACCACGAGGTCCTTTGTCGATCTACTGGAAGAGCGCTTGGGACTGCGTAACCTTTTGGAGTGTCTCTGCTTGCAAGAGGCTTAAAGGCTTGGCCAGGCAGATGCAAGGATCGAACCTGCAGTGGTTTAGGTATCGTATAGGGTAATTTTGCAAAAATAAAGTTTAGTTGTTCCAGTGCTTGAATGAGTGGTTTATTGACTGACCTAGACTGGGGGGAGCTGAGAAAGAGCTTATTTGCAATGTCACCTATCCACCGTGTTCTCCATACATACTGCCTGACCTGCTGAGTTCCTCCAGCATTTTGTGTCCTTTTGTTTATTCACCATCATCTGCAGTTCTTTGTGTAGGAAAGAACGGCAGATGCTGGTTTACACTGAAGATAGGCACAAAAAGCTGGAGTAACTCAGCAGGACAGCACCTCTGGAGAAAAGGGATAAGTGATGTTTTGGGTCGAGACCCTTTTGCCAACAGAGTCAGGGGAGAGGGAAACTAGACGTATGAAAAGGTACAAAACAAATCAATGAGCTGGCACTGATGTACAACAAACTGAAGCAGGCACCGGTCGGTGACGGCTCGAATTTGTTCTCTACCTTTTCATACCTCAAGGTTCCCTCTCCATTGAATCTCATTCTGAAGAAGGGTCTCGAACCAAAATGTCACCAATTCCTTTTCTCCAGAGATGCTGCCTGACCTGCTGAGTTACTCCAGCATTTTAAGTCCATCTGCAGTTTTTTGTTTCAACTATATCCAATAATACCTTATAGCGGACAATGGGAACATCATCCCCCCCCTCCCTGGATGGTCTATTAAAATGAGAGTTCACTGTACTTCCATGGCAGACGTAAGGGAGTGAATACCAGTCCTGCCACCCGTGGGAAAAGGATTGAAAGTCGTGAGAGGGGCCGGAAGGAAAAAATCTCATGAGCCTCATGGTCTCATCGCCAATTCCAAAACAGATTGAACAGGCGACGCAAATCTCAGAGCTGCCGCATTGCCTATTTCCACCTGAGATTGAGCTGCCTCCTTTGCTCCCTATCACCGATGCAGTGTGATCTTGATGAGCGCGCATGCCTCGGGATATTTCTGCAATTATCTGCCATTTGCCAGCAGCAAAAATACAATTAAACTGGAGCTTGCAAATAAAAAAAAGATTGATCAATTCACCTTGAGCATATGTTTGATTTGGCAGCTGACTACATGTAAATGCAGTGAGTTATTACCCCTGGAAGCTTTATTTGCAAATTTATACTTGGCGTAAACTAACAGATGCAGGTGTAATTCGGCAGTGATCATGTGGTGTGTAACGCTTTATGTATTAAATGGACAATATTTCCTCTCTGCAGAAGCCAGTTTACTCAATAACTTTCAGAAATTTAGTGCTCATTCACAATCTGACCTGACCTGTAACTTCTTATCTAGTGAGAGGTGATCTAATTACAAATCCCCCATGCCTAATTAATTCCAATCGTTGCCGGGTAGGAAATGCTTGGTGGTTGCGAGATAGTTTGTCCCCATTGCAGAGCATTGAAATGTTTAGATACACAGTGCGGAAACACGCCCTTCGGCCCATCGAGTCCGCACCGACCAGCAATTTACAATTTTACCGAAGCCGATTAAACTTGTCTGTCTTTGGAGTATGGGAGGAAACCGGAACACCCGGAGAAAACCCATGCGGTCACAGGAAGAACGCACAAACTCTGGAGATAGACAGACACAAAATGCTGGAGTAACTCAGCGGGACAGGCAGCATCTCTGGAGAGAAGGAATGGGTGCTGTGCAGATCACCTCCGTCCCTTCATCAAAACTCTGCACAGGCAGCACTCCATGTGAGGATTGAACCCGGTTCTCTGGCACTGTAGCACAAGCAACTCTACCACCCTTACATTTTTAAAATGTTTTCTTTGCATTTTTATTGAATGTTCTCAGATTTATGTTTGAGTACAGTCAGGGTCCACGAGGTACAACAGCCGAACCACCAATTTAAGGTCACCCTTTCATCTCCTCGGTTTTATTTGTTTTGTGTTTCATGACGAGGAAAGGCCTCAGGGAGAAGAGTGGAGACAGGTGTGGTGAAATCTCATCCCACATTTACAGCAACTGTTAAAGTACCACACATGAGAAACTCTGTTCAAGAAGTTCTGTTCACGATAGATAGAAAAGAGGCAGCGAGAGAGCGTCTCACAGAACAACCATTGGAGAGGGTGAAGAACTTTTTCAAAGTCGGCATAGTGTAGTTTAGTTTAAAGATACAGCGTGGAAACAGGCCCTTTGGCTCACCAAGTCCGCGCCGACCAATGATCACCCCATACACTAGTTCTCTCCGAGACAGTAGGGACAATTTACATAAGCCAAGTAACCTGCACGTCTTTGGAATGTGGGAAGAAACCGGAGCACCAAAAAAACCCACGCGGTCACAGGGAGAACGTACAAACTACTGAAGTGTTGAGGAAGAGAGCAAAGCAGAGAGCAAGGGCGACTCAAAAAGGACACAAAATGCTGGAGTAAATCAGTGGGTCAAGAAGTATCTCTGGACAACATGTGCAGGAAGGAATTGCAGGCGCTGGTTTAAACTGAAGATAGACACAAAATGCTCAACGGGTCAGGCAGCATCTCTGGAGAAAAAGAATAGGTGACATTTCCAGTAAAGACCTTTCTTCAGACTCGAGTCCATAGAAGGGTTCTGATCCGAAACGTATTCCTTTTCTCCAGAGGTGCTGTCTGACCCGTTAAGTTACTCCAGCTTTTTCTGCTTATCTCTGGACAACAGGAATAGGTGATATTTCTGGTCAGGAGCCTTCGTCAGACTGAAGAGAGAACCCAGACCGAAGAAGGGTTTTGACCAAAAACATCACCTATCAAAGGTCTCCAGAGACGTTGCTTGACCTTATAAGTTACTCCAGCACTTTGTGCCCTTTTGTGCAAACCAGCATTTGCAGTTCCTTGTGTCCACTTCCTGACATGGAAGTCATGTTTGGACTTTCAGGGGGTTTCTGCCTCCTGCCCAGAGGTGCCCTATTGCATTGCCAGAGTGGTGCATAGCAACTTACAAAAAGGCTATTTCTGCATTTAATGTTGGGGGAAAAAGGTAACATTTCAATGCTATTATACTCTTTAAAGAATGTTTGAGGATTGCATTGCTTGGTTGTTAACTTTCAGGTGAGAATTTGCAGAATCCACAACAACCCATCTGCTCTCTCAGGAGATTACACAAGATGGCATCATTCAAAGAACACAACGGGAATATCTCCTGCATTTGGCACATGTTTATTCTTCAAACTTCACTATAAACAACAGAACACCCAGTCATTATCACACTGTCATTTATGGGAAACATGCTGAGTGGGAAAAATGGTGCCAAGTTCCAACGCAGAGCTCACTTCACAAGTATTCAATTGAAGACAGAAAATACTGGCAACACACAGCAGGCCAAGTAGCATCTGCGGAAAGTACTTCACAAGTACTACATTGGTCTTAAAGAGCTTTTGGAAATCCTGTGATTATGATAGTGTGACCTTTTTCTTTTATTGTTTAGCTGTTTAATTTTACTTTTAAAGATACAGCATGGAAACGGGACCTTTGGCCCACTGAGTCCACACCGCTCATCGATCACCTGTTGACACTATTTGTTTGTTATCCCACTTTCCCATCCGACACACCAAGGGTAATTTACATAAGCCAATTAGCCTACAAGTCTGAAGAAGGGTTTCGGCCCAAAACGTTGCCTATTTCCTTCGCTCCATAGATGCTGCTGCACCCGCTGAGTTTCTCCAGCATTTTTGTGAGCCTACAAACCTGGACGTCTTTGGAATGTGGTTGGAAACCGGAGCACCCGAAGAAAACCCACATGGTCACAGCAAAAACGTACAAACTCCGCACTGACAGCACACATAGTCAGGTTCAACTGCAGGTCTCTGGTGCCATGAGTCAGCAGCTCTACCGCTGCACCACTGTGCCGCCCTTGTCAAAAAAAAAATTTTCAACTTGCCTAAAATAACATGTTGCCAGCCTCTGTTAATACAAGAATTTACCAGACTAAAGTGGTTCTGAGATTTGTCTGTGTTCACTGAATCTTCCAACCATCCAAGAAGATGTCAGAGCACCATTTTTTGGCAACTGGGCTGAGTAGTAGAGTTGCTGCCTTACAGCACCAGTGACCCGGGTTCGATCCTGACTACAGGTGCTGCCTGTATGGAGTTTTTATGTTCTCCCTATGACGTGGGCTTTCTCTAGGAGCTCCGGTTTCCTCCCACATTCCAAAGACGTAGGTTAATTCGCAAATTGCCCCTAGTGTGTCAGATAGAACTAGTGTACGGGTGATTGCTGGTTGGCGTGGACTCGGTGGGCCGAAGGGCCTGTTTCCATGCTGTGTCTCGTAACTTAACTAAACTAATTAGACAGGTCTTTTCAAAGAACAATGAGGATAGAGCAGATTCCTGTGTCACATCACTGCACTGTACATCATTTCTCCAGTCCCCTGCACTATTTTTGTTTTTATTACAATTCACTCTTGAAAGATTTTTTTTTTAAGGCAGTGCAAACAAAACAATGCTGACTGATAAAATCTGAATGTCATAATTTGTCTTGGAGTTTAAAAGAAAACACACACAAATTAAAAAAAAGGGTTTAGCTGAATAATGCAGCAGCTAAATTGTACATCAAAACAATTCACTAATGGGCCTGTCCCACTTAAGCGACTTTTTAGGCGACTGCAGGTGACTATGCAGCCGCCACAGGTGGTTGCTGGGGAGTTGCCTTCATGGTCATGAGGAGTTCCTGCATTCTGGGAACAAGCAGCAGCCTCATTATGGTCGCATGGAATTTTTCAACAGCGAGAATTCCAGAGCCGTAGGTGGGTCGCCAGGAGGTCGAAGGTTCTCGGAGGTTCTCGTAGGTTGTAGCCGGTGCTGACCAGTGAATTTCATTGGCTCATTGAGAAAAAAAAAAGGTAAGCAACAGTTTTCAGAACCAAGGATAACCGACCAATAATGTTAAATATCCACTGAGCTTCACAGCCGTGCATCTCTGGCTTGTTAAAAGTTGTCTCCACTCCTTCTCTCCCCCTCTCCTCCCTCCCTCTTTTAAAGCACTTACCGTACACTGTGCTTTAGCCGTGTTTTCACAGCACCAACCTTCCTGTTCATTACTGTGTGTGTCAGTTTCACCTTGGCTTTGCGCCGTGTGAATCTTTTAGACAGCGCTCCCCCCGCTTGCCCTGTCCGCCGCATGCATTACGGGCGGGTGAAGGAAGTGATATGTTTGTGTGTGTTCCACTCTGACAGTCGCCGTTCGAGTTGCCGGTTTTTCAGGCGACTGCCGGCCACTTGGCAGTCGCCGGCAGTCCGCTGAAAAATCGCCTAAGTGGGACAGGCCCTTAAGGCCAGCAGAGGTCTACAGAAACATTTCCCAGAATGGTGGTTTTGTTGATGCTGAAAGCTTTTAATGTTTCTTCACTTTCTTTTCACAAAACAACTACAAATCCAAATGTCACCTGCAGATGGAGCCAGAGTGCCAGTCTTTATCAAGCACACATATCTTCAAAATACAAACATCGCATTTTTTTAAGCAATTCAACTGTTGCCAATTGTAATTCAGCAGTTTAAGCTCGGAATAAAAGAGCATTCTTCTTTAAAAATGCATGGGATAAAATATGTGTACATTTTGAACCGAGATGATGGGTAGATTTAATGATGTTCTTTGTATGAATAACTGCTTTAATGTTCAAACTAGAAAGACTTCCCAATTATACAAAGCTTTGAAAGGAATGATGATCAACTGAAGGGTGGACAATGTGGTTATCAGCAAATTATCACCCATTATCAACGCTATTTAACAGGAAAAGGTGGATAAAATCCATTAGAAACCATAACCAAATAATTTTATGCTTTCTGATGCAATTACATTTTTAAAAAAGGGTAGGAGGGGTAAAATCATAAACGTGTATCCCTTGTAGCACGAATACTGCTGTTTACAGTAGCCAGCATTTCCATGCCACAATCTCATATGCCATCTCGCACTGTAAACTTGTTTTCAAGTACAGAGCTTGTTGCAAGGAATCAAGAACCTGAGGTCACAGGTTTGAGATGAGTGGGGATGTAATGGGAATGTGAGGGGCAACATTTTCCACACAAAGGGTAGTAGATATATGGAACGAGCTGCCTGAAGAGGTAGTTGAGGCAGGTACTATAACAGCAAATAAAATACTTTTGGATGGTATATAACAAGTACATGGATAGGAAAGGTTTAGAGCGATATGGGCCAATAGGGGGCAGGTGGGGCTACTGTAGATGGGGCATCTTGGTCGGTATGGGCAAGTTGGGCCGAAGGGACAGTTTCTGCGCTCTATGACTCTATGAATACAACACTGCTCGGAACTATCCTGGACAGTTAAGGGTGCTGCGGGTAGAGCTGCTGCCTGACAGCGCCCGAGACCCGGGTTCCATCCTGACTGTGGGTGCTCTCTGCACGTAGTTGGTACATTCCCCCCTTGACAGAGGGAGTTTTGTCCGTGTGCTCCAGTTTCTTCCCACGTTACAAAAACTTGCAGGTTTGCAGGTTAATAGGGGTCTGTAAATTGCCCATAGTGTGCAGGATGCCAAACTGGGAATAACATAAAACTAACGTACTGGTGATCATTGGTCGACGTGGACTTGGTGGGTCGAAGGGGCTTGTTCCAATGATTTAAGTCTAAACTAAACTTTGCAGCAATGATCAATTGCACCATCTCTCTGTGATTGCAGAAAACTGTTCTGTGGTGGAGCACTTGTCCTTTAGCATGCAAAATATACTTGGCACACAGCTGAAATGTTAGACCTGATATCCGAAGGCTTTCTCATCTAGTTTATATTTCTACTGTACTCCACAGCGATACAGATGCTGGGATTTAGTTCTGCAGGCACAGACAGCCTGTCGCCACTTCACCTAAATAGCCTTTATTTATGAGAAAACATTAAACGCGAGACATTTTGATTCAATGAAAATTTTGGGCATTCAAATAAATTGTGCTTTTTAAAGTTAATTCACCAAATCACAATCTCCAGGTGCGGCAGGTCTCATTAATTATCATATTTAAGGTTAATGATAAGAGGAATAAGCAGATGTAATGTTTAGCTTTGGTTTTAGTTTTCATTTTAGAGATACGGCGGGGAAAAACGCCCTTCGGCCCACCAAGTGCATGCTGACCAATGATCACCTATACACTAATTGGAATGTGGGAGAAAACCTTGAAGAAACCCATGCGGTCACAGGGAGAACGTGCAAACTCCATACAGACACCAATGGTAGTCAGGATCAAAACTGGGTCTCTGGCTCTGTAAGGCATGCTCGCTGTAAGGATTTTTGTATGTTTTCCTTGTGACCACATGGGTTTTTCCGGGAGCTCCGGTTCCCTCCCACACTCCAAAGACGTACAGGTTTGTAGGTTAATTGGCTTCCGTAATTTGTAAATTGTCCCTAGTGTGTAGGATAGTGCTAATGTATGGGGTGATTGCTGGCCGGCGTGGACTCGGTGGGCCGAAGGGCTTGTTTCCACGCTGTATCGCTCAAGTATAGTTAGTCAAGGTTGGATCACATCAGCATTTTAGGACTGGAACAAACGTTTAGAAAAGGCACATTGTCATCTGGGATGGTTACATTTCAGACAAATAAACCAG
Organism: Leucoraja erinaceus; assembly: GCF_028641065.1. NCBI lineage: Eukaryota > Metazoa > Chordata > Chondrichthyes > Rajiformes > Rajidae > Leucoraja > Leucoraja erinaceus. The sequence goes on along the minus strand of NC_073389.1, from coordinate 20,084,683 downwards.
ATGGATATCCAATCTGAATGAATTTGATGGATGCCACATGAATACAAATGGAAGTTAAATAGTTTCAACAAATTGGCACGCCAAGTCCACATTCAAATAAGCTGCTATGATATAAGTGACTTGCTTGATACTGATGCCAGAACCAACTGCAGGAAGTAACTTCATGCCATGCTGGGTAGGTGATTGCAATGGCTGATGAACATTAACGGCTCAGCAGTACAGTAACAGTGACAGAAACTCTGCAAAAAGTCAGGTGCAAATTCAATGATAATAATAGGATCTTTATTTCAGAGATTATGTTCCATTATCAGAGTCTGAAGGGAATGATGCGTTTCGATTAATGTCAGGCATCAGTTGTAAGCGCATTTTCATGGGTACGAGACTCCAAAACAAAGTTGATTGTACCTACGCAAGAAAAGTCCTAACTTGAAACGTCACCTATCCTTGCCCTCCAGAGATATGCCGCACACACTGAGTTACTCCAGCACTGTGGGTTTGACCCAAGATTTCAGCATCTGCAGATCCTTGTGTCTCCACATCATTTCTTGCGTAGGTCTCAGTCACAGAGGCCGACGTCAGGAAATCCTTCAGAAGGGTGAACCCCCGATAAGCACCTGGTCCTGATGGAATACCCGGTCGTGTTCTAAAAACCTGTGCGGACCAACTGGAGGGAGTTTTTACGGACATTTTCAGCCTCTCACTTCAGAGGTCTGAGGTCCCCACCTCCTTTAAAAGGGCATCAATTATACCTGTGCCCAAGAAGAGTAAGGTGACGTGCCTCAATGACTATCGACCAGTGGCACTAACACCGGTGGTGATGAAGTGCTTTGAGAGGCTGATCATGGAGCAAATCAACTCCTACCTCGACAAAAACCTGGACCCACTGTAGTTCGCTTACCGCCACAACAGATCAACGGTGGATGCGACCTCGCTTACCCTCCACTCCGCACTGGAGCACTTGGACAACAAAAACTCATATGTCAGGCTGTTATTCATCGATTACAGCTCGGCATTCAACACAATCATCCCCTCCAAACTGGTTACCAAACTCGCAGAACTGGGTCTTTGCGCATCCCTCTGCAACTGGATCCTCGACTTCCTCATCCACAGACCACAGTCTGTTCGTATTGGTGGAAGTCTGTCAGCCTCGATAACAATCAGCACGGGAGCACCTTAAGGCTGCGTGCTCTGCCCCCTGCTGTACTCACTCTATACACATGACTGCGTAGCCAACCACAGTACGAACTCCATCATCAAGTTTGCTGACGACACCACTATTGTGGGGCGTATCACTGATGGGGATGAGTCAGAATATAGAAGGGAGATCGAGCAACTGTCCACATGGTGCCAGTGCAATAACCTGGCCCTCAACACTAGCAAAACCAAGGAACTGGTTGTGGACTTTGGAAGGAGTAGGAGGGGGACCCACAGCCCCATTTATATCAACGGGTCGATGGTTGAAAGGGTCAAGAACTTCAAATTCCTGGGTATGCACATCTCTGAAGATCTTTCCTGGTCCGAGAACACTAATGCAATCATCAAAAAAGCTCATCAGCGCCTTTACTTCCTGAGAAGATTACGGAGAGTCGGTTTGTCAAGGAAGACTCTCTCTAACTTCTACAGTGCACAGTAGAGAGCATGCTGACCGGTTGCATCGTGGCTTGGTTCGGCAATTTGAGCGCCCTGGAGAGGAAAAGACTACAAAAAGTAGTAAACACTGCCCAGTCCATCATCGGCTCTGACCTTCCTTCCATCGAGGGGATTTATCGCAGTCGCTGCCTCAAAAAGGCTGGCAGTATCATCAAAGACCCACACCATCCTGGCCACACACTTATCTCCCTGCTACCTTCAGGTAGAAGGTACAGGAACCTGAAGACTGCAACAACCAGGATCAGGAATAGCTACTTCCCCATAGCCATCAGGCTATTAAACCTGGCTCGGACAAAACTCTGATTATTAATAACCACTTTCTGCTATTTGCACTTTATCAGTTTATGTATTCATGTGTGTATATCATGTATATCATGGTATATGGACACATTTATCTGTTTTGTAGTAAATGCCTACTATTTTCTGTGTGCTTAAGCAAAGCAAGAATTTCATTGTCCTATACAGGGACACATGACAATAAACTCACTTGAATTTGAACTTGATTTCTGAACCGTCCTTCAATCTTTACCCATTATGGACATTAGATTTTGTCCATGGAACTGATGCACTACATTGCTGAGAACTATATTATGCACTCTGTATCTTCCACTTTGCTTCATACATTATAGCATTATTGATCCACAAGTATAGTATTATTTGATTTCTCTAACTTCAAGTAACGCCGGCATTCCCACTCTCTCTATCCCTCCCCCACCCAAGTCGCACCAGCTTCTTGTTTTCACCCAACAAACAGGCAACAATAGCCTGTTTCCTTTATTGTCATTACTTTTATGCATATCTTTCATTCATTGTTCTTTATCAATCTACATCATCGTCTATACCTCGCGTTTCCCTTATCCTTAACTAGTGTGAAGAAGGGTCTCAACCCAAAACGTCACCCAATCCTTCTCTCCAAAGACGCTGCCTGTCCCGCTGAGTTGCTCCAGATTTTTGTGTCTAGGTTAAATGTTAGGAGCCTCCAAAACCACAGAAAATTACAGCAGTGGATTAAGAGCCAATACTTGACATCTTACTTACAGAGAGCATCGGTGACATTCCTGCTTGACACCCAGTCAGAACACTCAAGACATTGCAGCTTTGCCTTCAGGCTGTAATGGGTCCCTCTATCTGATGGCTTATTGCGTCAGCTGCAGCCTTAGGCCTCAATGGAAATCAGCTTAAAAGTTTAAAATAAACATGTCAAACTTCCACGGATGCTACATTGTGACATTGGAGTGTGTGTTTGGAATGGGTGTCAGTAAGGGGGGGGGGGGGGGATGATGTAATGGGACGGGGTGCAGGAGCAATCGATCAGCTGAGACACAAGAGACTGCAGATTCTGTGATCTTAAGCTAAAAACAAAGCGCTGGAGGAACTCAGCATGTCAGGCAACATCTCTGCAGAACATACATAGGTAGTGTTTCAGGTTGGGACCCTTCTTCAGACGGAAGACAAATTGTCAAAGCTAACCAAAGTGCCTTCCTGAGTTAGGACTCACCTGCAGAACGGTCCCTGACCAAAATGTCACTTGTCCATGTCCTGCAAAAATGTGGCCTGTCCCGATTAGTTACTCCAGCACTTTGTTACCTTTTACCTTTGTGAGTTAGTCCTTCTTGCCTGCATTTGGCCCATTACCCGATGAAACCGTTCCTCTCCATTATCCCATGCAATGCTCTTTTAAGACCAGCAGTGGAGTCTCTGGTGATGGCAGGATGGTAGGATAATGTATGCGGAATAACTGCGTTTTAAGGTGTTCTTGCTCAATGGTCAAGATGGCTGAGAGATGGGCGATATTGAGGGTAGATATTTGTGAAACTTACTTTCCCAATGTGTTGCAGATTTCCAGCGTTCATTTAATGATTTGACAATCTGGTGAGGCATCTTAAGGCATGTTAACAGGCATGGAGCTGTGGCGCATTAATTGCAAACATTGTGCAGCGCAGGAAATAGGGTTCGGGGGAGAACATTCCCCAAATCATTATTAAATAACACAAGCTTTCACTGACACTTCCAAAATGATTTCTGTAACACCTCTCAATTTCGAAGTTACAGATAAACCTTGTTATATTGGACCATGGGAGAGGGGGGAGGGGGGGGGGAGGGTGAATGGTGTCCATTATTGCCAATAGTCCACTATAACTGAGTAAGGGATTTGCTCTGCCCATCCAGCAGTTACTCCGTGCAGCAAAGAGTTGTTTTCAAATACAAAATTATTTTTAAACAGCTAATAATGTATTTTTGGAACTTCAAGCTAAAAATACTAAAGGCTGGTTGTTACATTGTTTAATAGAGTACCATTGCACAAGAGTTGATCGAGGCTTGTCAATTTTAATGACCTCCCGCAGTGTTATGAGCACCCTGTGTAATAGAGACTGTGGTGTCTGATTACTACTTTGTCTATTATACTGAAATCTACTTTTTTTAAAAGACCCATAATAACAAGGATAGACTGCATTTCCATATCCTAGTAAAATATAAGAGAAAATTCCCAAATATTTTAAGGACAATGGATGTGCTTCTTTGTTTTAAGTTTAGTTTAGAGTTACAGTACGGGAACAGGCCCTTCGGCCCACAGAGTCCGTGTTGACTAATGATCCCCTCACACTATCCTACACACACTACAGACAATTTACATTTTTACCAAGCCAACTAGCCTACAAACCTGCACATCTTCAGAGTGTGGGAGGGAACTGTGGGAGACCTCGGAGAAAACTCATGAAGGTCACGGGGAGAACGTACAAACTGTACAGACAAGCACTCCTCGTTAGGATCCACATGCAGAGCAAATCCCTTACTCAGTTATATTGGACGATTGGCAATGGATTCACATGGGTCTCCGGCATTGTAAGGCAGCAACTCTACCGTTGCACCATCGTGCCGGCCAAATTCTGAATGAGTACACACTGCTTTCAGACATGTTGGAAGCGCGATGAAACTTTAAAGCACGGATTGAAAAAACCCTACACCATCCTGCAACTTGTCGAAATTTGCACCTAACAATTTTCATTTACACCCAAGTTCAGAAAACACTCCGAGTGAGGTTATTGATCTGATCCTGAAATGTCATTGGCCTCTCTTTGCACCTGTCACTGTGCCTGCTGCCAGCTTCCAGATTTTTGTTTTGTTTTTATTTCAAATTGCTAACATTTGCAGCTTTCCATTTCGATCTGTTCAGCCATCAATCTGCCCAAAAGTCCAGTATCCAGTGCGTCTCCATCGCACTGCCACTATCAAAAATACTAACAAATGAAAGATGCTTCCCACTGACCCTGAATGTCAGCCTCTCCACATCCTACGCACTAGTCTCGGTGAGCAGTACAGGGAGATTAATGGGCAGTAATAAAACATATTAATGACATTTATGTAACTTCTCAATGAACAATTATCTCCCTATGAGTCAGGTAAAGAATGTGCTGCCTTATTTTGTGAGACATCTTTAGTTTTTTAGTTTAGTTTAGAGATAAGGCGCGGAAAAAGGCCCTTCGGCCGCCCGAGTCCACGCTGACTAGCTATCCCGTACACGAACACTATCCTACACACTGGGGACAATTTTACAATCTTTACTCAAGCCAATTAATCGACAAAACATTGGAGTGTGGGAGGACACCCGGAAAAAAACCACAGGGTCAAGGGGTGCACCTGCAAGCTCTACACAGACAGAACATTTAGTCAGGATGCTGAAGGCTGCAACTCTATTACTGCGCTACAGTGTCACCAATATTTCTGCTGTCCTTGCTACTGTTTGCTTTGTCCTTCCTTTCTTACATTGCACCCTTGCTGCCATGTGGTTCCCTGTACACTGATGTCTCAGGCACGTCATGACCACACTGAGATACTTTCTGCTTTGGTCCAACACTATACACCCCCCTAGGGCTTCCTACTACAAAGGTGGAGTTCCGAATCCGTTTTATACTCATTTGTTGACGAGATAACAAACCTATATTACTCAAAACAAGGACAAAACCAAGTGTTGGAGTAACTCAGTGGGTCACGTAGCAAATGGATAGATAACGTATTAGATCAGGATAGTCACGGAGACTACACAGACAGAACCCGTAGTCAGGACTGAACCTGGGTCTCTGGCACTGTGTGACAGTAGCTCTACCATTGCGCTACTGTGTTGCCTGCATTGAGTCTGTACTATTCTTTGGGTTAATTTCAAACAGGGCCATTTGAAAGGACATATACTTTTCATATCATGACATATTTCAGTAGGTAACCATTGAGTCCATCGGTTCTGTCCTAGTTCTTTGGTAGAGTTATGTAATCAATTTCATTCCGATGTTCACAGATGTTCCACAGTTATACTCTCTTTCCTTAAAGTATTTATTCAACTATTTCATGAATATTATTTATCATCACTTTGCAGCAGTACATTACAAACTATAACAGTTGTGGAAAGATAGTGAGGGCTAATAACTAGTAAATGGGAATGTGGTTTGAGCTAATGTGGTGACTGGGAACCGCAGTAATGGTAAAAGTAGAGACATGGAATGCTGCAGTGACGACACTCAAGTTTCAGGAACTTCACTGATTATGTTGCCGCGTGCACTCATCATTGTAACAAAAGACTAGACCTACTGTCAACTAAATTAAGCTTGTAGGCAATCATTTTATTCTGTAATCAAGACCTAGTTTGTTACCTAATTGAGTCTTTCAATAACCTCCATTCTGTAATCAAGACCTGTTTTTACTGTTGTGCAAGTATCTGTGTAATCTTGTCAGCTGAGAATAGAAAAGCTGTACCAAAGTTGTGCACAGGAGATCAGCTTTGACTGGTCTCCTAGTGCCCACCAGTTTTAATAAATCACCCGTTACTTCGAACACCTGCTCCACGTGGCCTTTCAATTTACCCCTACATAATTATTGCAATGTACTATTATATTCTGTGCACTTCAGAGAAGCAAAAACTGACATCATTTTTTTAAAATCATTTTTAATTCTGTTTAGGTTTAGATTACTTCTAAATCCTGGCAGTAACAAGAAAAGTGGTTTTGGTTATATTTTGTGCATCCAGCCAACTGGGAAACCAAGATACAGAGGCTGGAAACACTGCTTCAATGCACAATCATTTTCTGCAGTCTATATCATAACAGTATTCAGAGGATTCCAGCTACAGTTCATTTAGGAAATAAAGCCCGTTGCTCCAGTGCGAGGTGATTTTGTTGAAGCTTTGATAAAAGCGGGCTTAAGTTTGAGTAAGACTCCAACCTAATGAGACTACAGATAGGCTTGACAGTGAAAACCTTTTTCCCCCCAGGAGTGGAAAAGTCAAGGACTAAATGGCAGAGCTTTTAAGGTGGGAGGGGCAAAGTTCAAAGGAGATGTGTGAGGCTAGTTTTATTTTTACACGGTGGGTGGTGACTGCCGAGAAGATGCTGCCAGTGGTGGTGATGGAGGCAGTTACGATAGTAGTGTTTAAGAGACCATTGGGATCAGCTCGTAGATGTACACTGAATGAAGGGATATGGATCACGTGTGACTGTGGTGCAGCAGTAGAGTTGCTGCCTCACAGCGCCAGAGGCCCAGGTTCAATCCTGACCTTGGGTGCTGTCTGTATGGAGTTTGCACGTTCGCCCTGTGACTGCATGGGTTTTCTCCGGGTGCTCTGAATTCATCGCACATTCCAAAGAATTGCAGGTTTGTAGCTCAATTGGCTTCTATAAATTATACCTCATGTGTACGATAGAACTCGTGTATGGGTGATTGCTGTCCAGCATGGTCTCAGTTGGCCAAAGGGCCTTATTCCGCGATGTATCTCTAAACTAAAATATATGCAGGCAGAGGAGATTAGATTATCTAGGCAGGATGTTCGGCACAGGCATTGTGGGCCGAAGGGCCTGTTTCCATGCTGTATCTCTGAACTAAACTAAAACATGTGCAGACAGAGCAGATTAGTTTATCTAAGCAGCATGTTAGGCACAGACATTGTGGGCAGAAGGGCATGTTCATGTGCTACATTGTTCTATGTATAACAGAGATATAACATGAAAGGGAAAAGGTCATTCTGTCTGATATTGGAGTGGTATCTGGGTTTTCACACCTAGTTTATATCGCAAGTTTGGAGAGATGTGGTTTCATGTTTGGAAATACATCTGCTTAACCCAGTTCATGCTCCATCTGAATCATGCAGGGGTGCCTTGAATTCAGTCATGTAAATAATCACATTGCCAGTTCTGCGGCTCAATTACTACACAGAGAAAATAGGCAAGATGAAGGAAGGAAGCCTCCTCGTCTTCACCATCAATTACTTTGGCAGAGCAGCAGTTGAGGAAAGTTATCCTTTCAAAAGTGAGCATTGGACATGAACTGAGAAAAAACAAAGTAAGATGTTACATTATGATGATGAAATCTAACCTGACACATAATTTTTGAATTATTTTTGTTTTTCTATTCAAACTCTGAGGTACAACTGGAGCAAGTCAGTGTAAGCAATCCAACTGGGGGCTGATAAGTATATTAGGTGATAAATGTACCAAGCAGTGACCTTTAAAAAATTGACTCTGGCAGTGATTGAAAGCAAGAGAGTAAACTGGGACACCAAACGACCTATCTCCATGCATTGCCGACAACTTCCAACAAGATTAGATCAGCAAATGAAAATGTGTATTTTACATTATGAAAAGAAATCTTACACATTTGCGTCAAATTGAATATTTTCTTGTTGAGGTCATAATGTTTGCATTAAATCTCTTTTTTTGCCTTAATGGTTTAAAACACCTCCTCTGGGTTTGGTATAAATTTTGAATGAATCACTGACTGTGACTACTCCGCATTTAACTAAAATGATGAAAGTTGCTGCCTTAATTTAAAAAGAAAATTACCAATTAAATAAACACGTCGAGGTCAAGTTTTAATAACCTTCGCACTAATCATAAAACTTCTGCCTCGATATCTATAAATTGCTTTAAATTGATGGAGGAGGGAGCTTGTGATCTCGCTCGACTCATCTGGCATCGTATTTAAGAGGATGTCAAGAAGGAAAAAGGATGATTGCATTCAATAAGCAACAGACTGCCAAATCCCGTCATCCAAGCCAGTCTCACCCAATAAGTCTCCCAAGATGTGCACTCAAAATAAGTCTTCCACTTCAATAAGTATTCTGTGACAAACAAGCTTAGCTTTAATATAACTCTGAACTGGTGCTCAGTCTTAATCCATCCTAAATATGGATCTGGCTCTGAGAATGGATATGTCATTGTAAATCCAACATCATTGCTCAGCCCCAAATGTATTTGACTCCAGATTATAATGCAAGCTTAGCCCTAAACATTAAATGTAACCCACTGTCTTGAAGCAAGCCGCATTTCATTTGCCAACATCAGTTCTCAAACTGAGCAGGAAAGCAAGATTAACTGAAACGTGTCAGTAGGAGAACAACACACTACGATAACACTCCACACTCTCACAAAATCGTTGGCATCGCTCTGAGCTTCACTTTCACATTCAGTGATAGTGTCACCAGCTGCTCCATGTTGGTTTATGTAGATCTGAAGATGTCATGTTGCTGCTCGAGCCGACATTGAAACTCCGTTGAAACAGGGGAAGAGGCCAAATACAGGCAACAGAGTGGGGTTGGAGGATTAAATTGATGCCAACTGTAATGTCAGAGTCACTTCTGTGGACTGCATGCAGCAGTTCGGCATACATTTCATCCTATCTGCCTTTCGTTTCTCCAATGTAGAGGAGACCGTAGTGTAGGCATTAAATTGGAAGAGACACAATCCAAGCACAACCTCACCTGGCAGATCTGCTGTGCAGGAAGGAAAGGAGTTAAACGGCAAGTATTACATGTCCTGTGGTTCATACTACATGTTCTGTTTCAATTTCCAACCGATAGCCTGAGGGCCAGGCAACAAAATGGTGACCTTGCTGTTGAATAATAAATAAATAAACACCTCGGTTAGTTCTAAAGACTTGGACTCCAAACCTTGCCCCATGTCTAACCAAGAGGTTGAGAGGGAGAACAAAAGAGGTTGAGGGGGGGGAGAGAAAGAGGTTGGAGGGGAGAGAGGGGGCGAGAGAGAGGGGGGGGAGGGGGGGGGGGGGGGAGGGGGGGGGGGTGGGGGGGGGGAGAGGGGAGGGGGGGGGGAGGGGGGAGAGGGGGGGGAGAGAGGGGTGGGAGAAAGGGGTGGGAGAGAGGGGGTGGGAGGGGATGGGGGGAGGATAGATACATAATTTGGTTAACCAGGACCATGCTGACCATCGATTACCCGTACTCGAGTTCTATGTCCTAGACACTAAGGGCAATTTATAGGAGGTAATTAGACGACAAACCTGAACATCTGCAGTTGAGTTGTGCCTGAGTCCCTTAAATTTGCAGCATAACTTGGACGGTGTCGAGGGAGAAGGTATAGGGACAGGCCTTGCATTCAAAGGTATAAAGGTAGTCATCGAAAATGTGAAATTATGCATGGCAGAAGGTTCAACCTTTGCCAATGGCAATTTCATTACATGATCAATAGGGCAGTTAAACACCTGTGAATATACCTTGGACACATGCTGTGTTTTTTTTAACGTTTGCTGCTCTTCAATGTAATTTGATAATTGCATCAGTCTATTCATCTTCCTCAATCATGGTTTCTGCTTTGGGAAATGATGAGAGGCTGCATTCCATCTTGCTGAAGTTACATTTCCAAAGGTGAAGTACCAGCAAGTCACTTCAAACCCCACAAGGACACCGTGTCTGCAAGTCACATTCATAAAGCAAATAGTAATCCTTCCGTCACAAACTCAACAACTAGAGTGGTGACACACTAAACGCGAATAGCTCTGTTACACATGAAAACTTTCAGTTTAGTGTCGAGATACAATGTGGAAACAGGCCCTTCGGCCCACCCAGTCCATGCCGGACATCGATCATACACTAGTTCTACACATTCTTTATATACAACAGGCAACTTAGAGCTAATTAACCTACAAACCTGCACGTGAGTATATTGAACATACAGATGGACAGATTCTTGATTAGTAAAAGTGTCAGGGGATATGGGGAGAAGGTAGGAGAATGTAGTTGAGAGGGAAAGATAGACCTGCCAAGATTGAATGGTAAAGTAGATTCAATAGGCCAAATGGCCTAATTCTGCTCCTGTAATTTATGAACATCTTTGGGATGCTCATGGATCCCAGAGCATCTGGAGGAAATCCAGATAGTCACAGGGAGAAGTGCAAACTCCACACAGGCAGCACTCAAGGTCTCTGGTGCTATGAGGCATCAGCACTACCAGCTGCACCACTCTGCCACCCAAACTTTAAAATAATCTGTTCAGCTAATATTCAATCTCATCAATTTATCTGCTACTTCACGTTCACAAGATATAGGAGTAGAATTAGGCCATTCGGCCCATCAATTCTACTCCACCCTTCAATCATGAGGATCTCTGCTCCTCATCCCATTTTCCTGCCTTCTCCCCATAACCCATTGACACCCATTCTAATCAAGAATTTGTCTATCTCTGCCTTAAAAATATTCACTGATGGCCTCCACAACCTTCTGTGGCAATGAGTTCCACAGATTAACTACCCTCTGACTAAAGAAGTTCTTCCTCACCACCGTTCTAAAAGAGCGCACTTTACATCTGAATCTAATGCTAGTTTGTAAGAATATGAACTGTAGACAGCCATTTTCTTCACAAAAACTATAAAAGTTATATCGTTACTTGGCTGGATTTGTAATGCTGCATTTATTTCGGGTTGCATTTTTTTTTGCCTGTGTAGACTCCATTTCCTCTTGAATCGAGGATTACCATGGAAAGGAAGTCACATTATACCAGTGGTTACGTTCTGTGTTGAGCACAACTCAGGAGGTTAATGGAAAAAGTCAATTGGCTTGCGTGAATGTTTTATAGAGAAATGTTTTTAAATTTGGCTTCATGCAGGATGCAGGAGCTTGGACCATAAGTCATTTGCGGTCTACTTCATGAGAGACCGCAACAGAACTGCAAATGTCTAAAATCCTCTGAGAGCAAGACAAGGGCTTGTGCATCCAGCAGCTAAATTGCATTTGAATAATGCTTCACATTTGAGTCCATTACCAGGAAAGGGTTAACACTGTCAGTCAAATGGAATCCATCCTGCAACATGATGCTGGAATTGACAAGGTGAGCTTTATCCTGAGGTCATTGGAATGCAGATAAAAGACCCGAGTCCTCTGTAGTTAGCAGGTGGAGTATTCTTTTTTACCAACAACAGAAGCATGGATCACTTCAAAAAGAAAAAAATTAATATGACTTTTAGTTGTAAATTGTAAAATGTTACAATGACCGGAAAAAATGTAAGTCGCTTTGTGAGATCTAATAATCAGATACAACTGGGGTGGCACAGTGGTGCGGCTGGTGTAGCTGCTGCCTCACGGTGGCAGAGACCCGTGTTTGATCCTCACCTCGGGTGCTGTCTGTGTGGCTTACACATTCTCCCTGTCACTACATGGGTTTCCTCCGGGTGCTCCGGTTTCCTCCCTCATCCCAAAGATGTGCAGATTTATGACCATCTGCTTTAAAAGGGTATCAATATTACCCAAGAAGAATAAGGTGACATGCCATAATGACAATTGATCATTAACAACAGTGGTGATGAAAAGCTATGAGAGGTTGGTTACAATGCATGTCAACTGCTGCCTTGAGAAGGGCCTGGCCCCATTACAATTTGTCTACTGACACAACAGATCAACAGGGGTTGCAATCTCTCCCCCCGCTTGCAACTCTGCATTGGATCACTAGGGTGGTCAGAACACATACGTCAAGCTGTTGTCATTGACTTAAGTTTGGCATTCAAATACCATCTCCTCCAAATGTACAGTCAAACTCAGATGACTGGGTCACTGCTCATCCATATGTAATTGGATCCTCAACTTCCTCATCAGTCAAGTTCAAGTTCAAGTTACATTTATTGTCACATACACCAATTGGTGCAGTGAAATTTGAGTTCCCATGCAGCCACACATATAAAATAAAATTAACACAACATTATAGAATTTAACATGAACATCCCCCACAGTGGAATCAACGTTTCTCACTGTGAGGGAAGGCAATAAAGTTCAGTCATCTTTCTCTTGTGGTCGGGGCCTTTGAGCCCTCTGCAGTCGCTGCTACGGCAGCCCAATGTTCAGGACCTCTCGCCGGGATGACCGGACCACAAGCGTCGGAATGGAAGAACACTCTCAGCGGCTTGGAGTTCCGAATCAGCCAATTCCTACCGGACACTGCAGCTTCCGAAGTTCACAGGCCGAGCTGGGCGGAGCTCCAACACTGGCGATCCCCGACAAAGGATCCCAGGATGTTAAATTCAGCGCCGCACATGGCTGGAAGCTCCGCAGACCACAGCTCCATGTTGTTAAAGTCAGGTGGCCCAACACTCCAACACGGCGATCCACGGTAAGGCATCGCCCGCTCCGCGATGGAATTCAGTGCCGTGTCACTGCTGAAGCTCTGGCCGATCTCCGGCAGGAAAGGGCGCGCCAATCCAGATGGTCAGCCGCAAGGCTTGGAGAAAAGACGCATCCGCGAACTGGTAGTAAAGATTGGCAACAAAACCTTCTCCTCAATAATCATCAACACAGGAGCAACTCAATATTGTGTGCTTAGACCACTGTTCTATACGCAGATTGTATTGCCAGGCACAGCTCCAATAGCATCTTCAATTTTGCAAATGATGATGCCATTGTTGAGTGATAAATGGGTAACAATGAGTCATTGTACTAGAGGGAGATTAAAAATATAATTGTATCATGCCAGATCAACATTTGCAAGGCCAGGGAGCAGAATGTTGACTTCAGGAAGAGAAATATGGATCTATGGAGATGGCTGAATTGGTGGGATAGAGAGAGTCAGTCAGGTGCCTGGATGTGAGTGCATCTGAAGGTCTGTCCTGGGCCCAGTAATCGTAGAGAAACCTCATCACTCTAATTCCTTTGAAGATTGAGGAGATTTGGTAAGTTACCAAACTCTCTATCAGACTTCTGAAGATGTGCAGTAGAAATGGCCAGTTGTATCACAATCTGGTTCAGTAACTTGCTCACCCGGGAAGGCTTAGTTTAGTTTCATTTAGAGATACAGCATGGAAACAGGCCCTTCGGCCCACCGAGTCCGCGCCGACCAGTGATTAGTCCATACACTAGCACTATCTTACACATTAGGGACAATTTACAGAAATTAAATTAAGCAACAAACCTGCACTTCTCAGGAGTGTGGGAGGAAATAAGGGAACCCGGAGAAAATGCTCGCAGTCACAGGGAGAACGTACAAACTCCGTACAGACATCAACCGTAGTCAGGATCGAACCAGGGTCTCTGGCGCTGTAACACAACAACTCTACCGCTGCGCCACTGTGCTGCCCTATGAGAAGCTAAAGAGAGACATTATCTACTGACCTCCCCACCATTGAAAGGATCTATGGGAGGCCCTGTCTTGTGAAGGAAGCCAATGTCATTTAAGAGCGCACCACCCTGGCCCTGCTCTCATTTTGCTACTACCACTGGGAAGGTATAGGAGCCTGAGAACCATGATCATCAGGTTTAAAACCAGCTTCTTACTAGCAACTATCAGGCACTTGAAAAATGCACAACACAAATTATGTTCTTTTATGGATTGTGTTTTTGCTTGCACTCTGGACTTTGGTTTTCCATTATGTTTAGAGAGTATTATTGTTATTAATATATTGTTTTATTGATTGCCATATTTTTTGTTGGGTATTATTGTGTTAATGAGCCTTTCAAGCGGCAGCCTGCAAAAATGTAATTGTTCCATTGTCGGTACAGATAGCAATTAAACACTCTTGACTCTGAACAAATGCGAACACAAACATCTTTTTTTTTAATACACCACAGTACAAATCCTATCCTGCTCATTTAACAATGTTACTAAACTTCAGTTATAAACTGCAGAGCACACATAGGAATTTCAACCCTCAGATGCATTTTTAAAATGACCATATTAATTATTGAATATCTATCATATCACAGCTATTTTTGGCTTATCACCAATTCTCTCTTCCACTCACAGTGGGGACAGTATCAGAGGGACATGGTGTTTGATTCCACTTCATCACTTTTATTTAACAGAGGGACTTAAACAAGGAGTAGTAGGCAATTTGCCCATGGAGGGTACTGCAAAGTTGAAAGGTTCTGCTCCTCCACAATGCTTGCACATTAGCAGCATCCGTTGCTCCAGGTGTGGACTCTTGTATATCAACAAGACCAAGCAGAGACTGGGCAATCATTTTGCTGAACACCTGTGCTTAGTCCGCCATGGCCTACATGATCTCCCAGTTGCCAAACACTATAACCCTCCCCTCCCATTCCCATAATGACCTTTTTATCCTGGGCCTCCTCCATTTTCAGAGTGAGCCCACATGCAAATTGGAGGAGCAGCACCTCATATTTCGCTTGGGCAGCTTATATTCCAGCAGTACGAATATTGATTCCTCTAATTTCAAATAACCCTCGCATCCCCTCTCTCCCTCCATCCTTCCCCCATCCCAGCCATCATGCTAGTTTTACTGTTTGTCTCCCTTCATCATAGCCTCTTCCACAGCCAACAATAGACCATTGTGGGCTGCACCAATCCTTGGCTCTGATTTGTTCTGTACCTTTTCATATCTCTAGTTTCCCTTTCCCCTGTCTCTCAGTACAAAGATGGGTCTCGACCCGCAAAGTCCCCTATTTGTTTTCTCCAGAGATGTTGCCTGACCCACTGAGGCACTCCAGCATTTTGTGTCCATCTTCAGTATAAACCAGCATCTGCAGTTCCTTCCTGCACACTGAGCATTAACAAAGAAAATCAGGATCCAGCAGTGCCTTCACGATTCAAATAGATTATAAAAGTCAGAGACATTGAAAGTGTGTTCAAAAGCACTATAAGCAGTTTGTAGTACAGGCAATCAGAATACTCCAAGGGTGAAGCCTCAGTGGTGCACCATCTTAAGTCTACCCACTGCTTGGAGCCTGTTCTGCCTCTCGGATACTATGAACCTGGACAATCAGTTCAACTGGTCGTCTATATCCAGACAAGCTACATCTGGAAGTATGGGAGCGCAAACAGTGAGCTAGGTTAGGCTGAACTGACTCAATATCATCAATCAAACTCAAAGATACAACATTCAACCTCAAGGATGGAGTAATATGGATCATGTAGAAACAAGGAACCGCAGATGCTGGTTTACAAAAGGGTCCTAACCTGAAACATTACCCATCCATGTTTTCTGGAGACTGCCTGACTTGCTAAGTTCACTCTCTGTCTTTTATGTTAATAATATTGATTTTATTGGCTATATCAATAGTTTGCATGACAATGTTAAATGTTTATTTCATTTCAGGGCAAACTCTTTGTCACTTGGTTCTTAAGTTGTGGGGTAAATTAAAAAAAAAGTATATGGTTGAAACTGTATTATTTGGCCACCTGAATTCTGAGTTGTTCGCATAATTTTGTAAATGCAAGAAATAACACATTGCAAAAGTATCTGCTGCATTTGGGGTTTAATACACATATATAATAAATAGAATAATGCATGGTGAATGAAGTGAGCTATTGATTCTGTGGAATTGATTTGTTTTAACTTGCCTGTGGCAGCAATACCGTTGAGTTAATACTGTCTTTCTCATTCACTTAGCAAAAATAAATCAATATCCAGCTTCTCAGTTTGTATTCTCCATCTCCATCGCACCGCTCTCCCTCCCCTCCCCTCTACCCACAGCAAGACATGCTGCCCAACTGCCTGTGGGAAGCTGACAGAACAAAATGAGCCCACTCCCGTTTGGCATTGGGGGCAGAGCCCTTCATCCACGGAGCGACTCAAACAGGTTTGAAGAAGGGACTTAAGCCTTTGTACACATATGGCTGTGCACGGATATTCCCAGGTCAAATCCCAAATGCCCGACGAAGGTTTCCATTTGATCTTGCCAGCACTGTAATACAAATCCACTCAAGCTTACCCACCACAGTTGAAAGCATACGCTCCTGGATGCTTCAAACTATTTGCAATGTGTGGTCCACCTTTGAGAAGGGAAAGGTTGATGCCAAAATCATAGGTCTGGACGTAATGGTCTCTAATTGCATGGAGTTCTATTACTTTATGAAGTAAATATCCTTTGTGCAGTGATGTGAAAACCAATTTCAGATCTAATGCAGTACATTCATTTAATAAATTGAAATTGCTGTTCACGCTGATATGACTGCGCAGATATGATTACGGTAACACTGAAATTAGCAGCTGTCTGCCTGTTCACTCAACTGATAAAACCTTGAAATAGGGTGTTTTTATATTTAAACACTAATTAAATGAATGCTGTCAAACAGCTGGTTTCCTTTTAGCCGTAAGTGGAGACCATTTCTTTTCACAGAAACATGACAGAAATATCCAGGAAAAACAGCATTGTGCCATCTTTGGTGATTTCACACAGATTTTCTTTTGTATTTAAGGCATGATATCCAAGATATTCCTTGGGAAAATGTAACACTGATTCCTAGAAGGTTGCATCTTGCACCACACTCCACACTTTTCGATAGACATTGCAAACTTCTCAGCAAGTGGGGGCATGGTGATTCAGCGGTAGAGTTGCTGCATTACAGCGCCAGAGACCCGGGTTTGACTCTGATTATGGGTGCTGTCTATATGGAGTCTGTACGTTATCACTGTGACCAGGTGGGTATTCTCCAGGTGCTCAGGTTTCCTTGCACACTCCAAAGACATACAGGTTTGTAGGTTAATTGGCTTCATAAACTTGTAATTTGTCTCTCATGTGAAGGATAGTGTTAATGTACGGGGGTCGGCGGTGGGTGCGGACTCGGTGGATCAAAGTTCCTGTCTCTAAAGTCCAAAGTATAGTGAATGTGCAGATATTCTCCATGCAACTTTTATTTCCTCTCTCTCTCCTCCTCTCTCTCTTTAACATCAAAAATGCCAAATAAATCAAACGATGCACAAAAATACACCACATTTACAGCACAAGGACCATACTTTCATAAAGACTTAGGAATGATGTGTAAAAATATCTGTTTTGCAGACATAAAATGGGTATCCAATTCACGTGTTCATTCTGCACAGAAGTACAGCATCACCATATCAACCTGGGGCTGCACAATTAATAGGCAGTATGCATACCTGCAACATTTCTCCCCCCATCTTGCAAATTAGGAGCCTAATCTTAGTTTTGTGTCTCGTTTGCCAAATCAGGCTTGAAATGGCTTGAGTTTGTATAAAGCTTTTGTTTATGTGGTATTAAAATGAATGTCCTACCGCAGCTTTGCCGCTACGCCACTGTGCTGCCTACACTTCTGAAGGTAAAATGCAATGAATAGAAGACATGCAATCTACAGAAAGGCTGAAATTGTTCAAACAGAGCCATATCACACAGATTCTTACAAGGCTCTCTTATTAGTCCACAAAAATTGAAAGATTAAAGAATAAGTTGATGAGTCATTGGATTTGGCAGACTGAAGGCAAACAACTGCCCAGGTATCGCTGATCAATGAATTTAATAGGGCGTCATAGCAGTAGCAGCACATTGAACTCTGTTTCCAAAATTAACTCAACTGTTTTCAATTGAATCAATTCCAGAAACAGAATGCAAGAATCTGTTGCTACGATATGATGTGCTTAGCATTAGGTAAATCTGCTTTGTCTTAATGGCTTCATAGAGATAAGCTAACAGAGAAAAATCAAACAGTGGAGTGGAAATATGTTTTAGTAGAAGTAGTTTTACTTGCAATTTGTTAAGTGCAAATATTGGAGTAGAGTAGAGATATGGGCAGTTTCTTCAGTGATGCAGAGGCCATCTATGGCTCCAGCAGCAACAGCTCTATCCTACTAATGTGGGTGAACGCATCAGCGGCAGAGATGTAGTCAATGCCCTTCAAAGACCTTCTCAAATGCCTTGATATGTTTCCCCCTGATTCCATCCCTCAGCAACCCGTCAAGCAGTTCAATAGTCCATATCTCAACTAAGAATATAGCAGAGCCTTGGGAGCAGATGGAGCCTGAGCCACGATGAGCATCAATCGCAAATCCACAGCCTCATCATTCACATCTTCAAAGAGGAAGGCATATTAGTGAAACTCAGAAATACCAAAACCAATATCAACAAATGCGACATGTCCATTGTGGTAACTACAGAGAACTGTGCCCGCTGTCTACCAGCAGGAAACTGATCACCAGGATCCTTTTTAATCATCCAGTGGTGAAAAAGCTGCCTCGTCAAACACAAGAGGCACATTGGACATGATCTTATCTCAACCTGTAGGAAAATACAGGGAGAAGAACCGACCACTATACGTGGCTTTTTTCCAACTTTACCAAAAAGAGTTTGACTTCATCAGTCAGGAGGAATTGTAGAACAGCCTCAGAGAGCCATGCAGCATGGAAACAGGCCCCATGGAAACAGGCCCCTTGTCCTAACCTGCTCACATCAGCCAATATATAGCCCATCTACACTGGTCCCACCTGCCTGCATTTAGCCCACATATATCCCTAAACCTCTCCTATCCATGTACCTCTCTAAGTATTTGTTAAATCTTGTGATCTTACCTGCCTCAACTACCTCGTCCGGCAGCTCGCTCCATACACCCTCCAGCCAATGCGTAGAAAAGTTACCCTCAGGGTTAAATCTTCCTCCTCCCACCCCCCCCCCCCCCCCCCCCCCCCCCCTTACCTGAAACATGGAAACCTATGTCCTCTGGTCCTCTATGCCCCTACACTGAGCAAGATACTGTGTACGTTTACCCGATCTATACTTCTCTTGATTTAATACACCTCTATAAGATCACCCTACATCCTCCTGCGCTGCAAGGAATAAATCATTGTCAACTGCATTGGGCATGCAAACACAAAATTCCCAGGCCACTGGGAAGAGATTACCAGACAGACATAGGAAAAGATTCAATGATGGGCTCGAAGAAATCCAACATCACCCCGACAACTGGGAATTTCTGGGTTAGTATCTCCCAAGGTGAGGAAAAAAGCATTCAGAATGGAATCAAGCACCTTGAATCCATGCATTGAGAGCACAGGGAGCCAGCATCAGCAACATGGGCACATTACCTTAAAAGCCTTAAATAGGAACTTGAGGGGTCATTATTTTACTCAAAGAGTGGTGGGTAAATGGAACGAGCTGCCAGCGGAGATAGTTGAGACAGGGCATATCATAACATTTAAGAGACATTTGGACAGGTTCATAGATAGGATGGGTTTAGAGGGTTAAGGGACAGGCACGGGCAGCTGGAACTAGTGCAAATGGAGCATGTTGGTCTGCATGGGCAAGTTGGGCTGAAGGGACTGTTTCCCATTTATGACTCTCTGACTCTAAACCACTTAATCTCCCACCCATCAAACAATCCCTGTTTTATCCAAAGAAAAGTGCACATTGATTTCCGCAGCACAAATTTGGATGGCGCCTCCCTCGCGACAGCGGCCCCTGCTGTCCGTCTGTCCTTTTTACATTTTTGTCCCATGAATGTGTAGTTTGTTGTGGTTTTTATATAGTTTTTAGCTGCGTATATGTGTGGGGGGGGTGGGAAACTTTTGGTCTCTTCCCTGTACGGGTAGACCCGACTTTTCCCTGTTGGATCTCCGTTGTCATTGGGGCCCCACCATCGTGGAGCTAGCCGGCTGCGGAGCGTGTAGAGCTGTGGTGGCATGCGGCTGCGGCCCGACTCCGGAGCTCGGGGGCTCCAGCTGCAGGTCCGGTGGACGGTGACATCGGGAGCTCGCGGGTCCCGTTTTTCGGAACTCCCGCGATGCCAACCTCTCCCGCCCGAGTTGCGGGGTTGTGGACAACCCGGAGTGGGGCCTTACATCGCCCGGCGCGGCTTTACGGCCGCGGGACTTGCCATCACCCGCCGGGGACTTTAACATCGGGAGAGAATGGAGAGCAGGGGAGAGACAAGACTTTGCCTTCCACCACAGTGAGGAGGAGATTCACTGTGAAGGATGTCTGTGTGAATTGAGTTGGTTGTGTTTCTTGTAAAATTGCTTCTTCTTGTTGTATGGCTGCAGAAACCAAATTTTGTTTGAACCTCATTTGAGGTTCAAATGACAATAAACAATTGTATTGTATTGTACTGTACTCACAACACTGAATTACAATCAATTCAACCTCCATCCTTCTTGATATTCAACTACACTAAAAACTGTAAACTCATTACAAATATTATATGTCAGAATTATTAGTTACAGAATATGTTTGTCCAATCTCCATTTTTATACTTTTTTCAGCCTAGAAATTATTATATCTCTGTGCAATGTCTCACCATAGTCCAACACTTTAATCCAAAAATGTTATTTGGGGTATAAATGTTTGATATTTCTCGCCATAGCTCACTTTGAAGAGGGGAGCATGTTGATAAATTTATTTTTTGAGTCAAATGTCGCTTTCATTTCTGGCTGTTGGTGAGATCTTGCTGAAAGCAATGTGTCTGTGTGATTTGCAAGCTTTTAAAAACCCATATGTAAGACATCTAAAGTATAGACTTTGGTGCTGATATTTTTCAGGGCAACAATTGGGCGTAAGCAGAAGCTACAACACCGGCTGACAGCAAACAATTGCTTCTATTGGAAAATCTCAATACAAATATGAATGGAGTATAATAATAATAAATTTTATTTATGGGCGCCTTTCAAGAGTCTCACGGACACCTTAAAAAAATTTAGCAGGTAGAGGAAAAACATGTAAGGGGAATTAAATAAATAGTAGAGACATGACTAGTATACAAAGTAAAGACAGAATTCAATACAAAACATAATATGAGGCAATTAATGCACAGATGAAAAGGGAGGGGGACGTGGGGCTAAGGATAGGCAGAGGTGAAGAGATGGGTCTTGATGCGGGACTGGAAGATGGTGAGGGACACGGAATTGCAGATCAGTTGGGGGAGGGAGTTCCAGAGCCTGGGAGCTGCCCTGGAGAAGGCTCTGTCCCCAAAACTGCGGAGGTTGGACTTGTGGATGGAGAGGAGACCGGCTGATGTGGATCTCAGGGACCGTGAAGGTTGATAGGGGGAGAGGAGGTCAGTGAGCTATGGGGGGGCAGATGGTGGAGGGCTTTGTAGGTGAGGATCAGGATTTTGTAGTTGATCCGGTGGGAGATGGGAAGCCAGTGAAGTTGTTTGAGGACTGGAGTGATGTGATGCCAGGATTTGGTGTGGGTAACGAGTCGGGCGGCTGCGCGTTCTGGACCAGTTGGAGTCGGTTGATGTAGGTGGAGCTGATGCCAAGGAGAAGTGAGTTGCAGTAGTCCAGTTGGGAGGAGATGAAGGCATGGATGAGTCTTTCAGCAGCGGGAGGTGTGAGAGAGGGTCTGAGTTTGGCGATGTTGCGGAGATGAAAGAAGGAGGTTTTAATGACATGGCGAATGTGAGGCTCAAGGGAGAGGGTGGAATCAAAGATCACGCCAAGGTTGCGGGCCTGGGGAGATGGGGAGACAGTGGTGCCGTCGATGGTGAGAGTGGGGTTATTGATTTTGCTGAGTGTGACTTTGGAGCCTATGAGGAGGAATTCTGTCTTATCGCTGTTGAGTTTGAGGAAATTATGTTCCATCCAGGTTTTTATAGCTGACAAACAGGAATTGATATGGGAGAGGGGGAGGTTGTGGGGAGGATTTGGTGCCGAGGTAGATCTGGGTGTCATCAGCGTAACAGTGGAAGTCCAGGTTGAAGTGGCGGAGTATCTGACCAAGGGGGAGGATGTAGATGATGAAGAGGAGGGGGCCGAGTACGGAGCCTTGGGGAACGCCTTGAGTGACTGTGGCTGTAGCAGAGGTGTGGTTGTGGAGAGAGATGAAGTGGGATCTGTTGGAAAGGTAGGAACGGAGCCAGCTGAGTGCAGAGCCTTCAATGCCGAAGTCTTTGAGTCTGGTGAGCAGGATGTTATGGTTCACTGTATCGAAGGCTGCGCTCAGGTCGAGGAGGATGAGGATGTTGAGGGAACCAGTGTCAGCAGAGGTGAGGAGGTCGTTGAGGACTTTGAGGAGAGCAGTTTCTGTGCTATGGAGGGGGCAAAAGCCAGATTGGAGGGGTTTAAGTAGGTTATACGGAAGGAGGTGGGAATGAAGTTGCGACACAATGATACGCTCCAGGGTTTTTGAAAGAAAGGGGAGGTTTGAGATTGGGCGGTAGTTAATGAAAGAGGAGGGATCAAGACCAGGTTTCTTTAAGATTGGTGTAACAGCAGCAGTTTTGAAAGCGGAGGGGACAATGAGCAGTTGAAGAGATTAGTGAGGTAGGGGCAGAGAACGGGGAGGCAGGACTTCAGCAGGGGAGTGGGGAGAGGGTCGAGGGAGCAGGTAGTGGGTTTGGAAGAGCTGATGAGTTTGGAGATTTCAATAGGGGTGACCAGGTCAAACTGGGAGAGGAAGCAGTGTGGAGGAGGGGTAAGGAGGTCAGTGGAGATGTTGAAAGGAGGGGCCTTGGTAGGTGGTGGAGTAGATGCTGGGGAGTCGGGTACAGGGGATAAAGATTGATAGATGGTGCTGATTTTATCAGCGAAAAAGTGGAGGAATGAGTTGCAGAGATCCGGAGTAGAGGTAGGGAGAGTGTTGGCTCGAGGCTTGAGGAGGTTGCCCACTGTGGAGAAGAGGGTTCTGTGGTTTAGGCAGGGATCGGTGAATATGGAGGAGAGGTAGGCAGATTTTGCAGCAATGAGGGCATCTTTGTAGTCAGTGAGGTGGAGTTTGTAAGCTTCAAGGTGGACTGTGAGAGATGATTTCTTTGTGAGTCGTTCAAGTCGGCGACCAGTCTGTTTCAGTTTACGAAGTGCAGGTGTGTACCAGGGTGAAGATGTGTTGAAAGTTACGGTTCTTGTTTTGAGGGGGGCCATAGTGTTAAGGGAGGTAGACAAGGTGGAGTTGAGATGGTTTGTGAGATCATCAGGTGAGATGGGGGTTGAGTCCAGGGGGAGAGTGGTGGAGAGCAGGTCAGAGAGATGGTGGGGATCAATGGATTTTAGATTACGGAAGGTGATTTCTCGGAGGAAGCGGGGGCGAGGTGTCAGAGAAGGGATGGTGAACCGTATAAGCTTATGATCAGAGAGGGGGAAGAGGCAAGGATGGAGGTCGAGTACCGGTTGATTTGTGGAGCAGACCAGGTCAAGGATGTGACCTTTGTCATGGGTGGGAAAGGTGACGTGCTGAGTGAGAGAGAAGTTGTCAAGTAAAAAGGCGAATTCAGATGCGAGCTTGCAGGTGGGGGAGTCCATGTGAATATTTAAGTCACCAAGTAGCAGCAGACGTGGGGAGAGGGATGAGGAAAGTGTGAGGAGTTCAGTGAAGTCAGATAGGAAGGAGGGGTTTGGTTTAGGTGGCTGGTAAATGAGGATGTCTGTCATGGAGGAAAGGGCTTTGAAGGCGAGGAATTCAAATGATGCTACTGGGGGGAAGGTGAGTTCAGTGATACGAAAATTCTGGTTGAAAATAACAGCGAGGTCACCTCCATGGTGGGAAGGGCGGGGCTTGGAAATGTAATTAAATCCAGGTGGGGATGTTTGATTGAGGGAGAAGAAGACATTGGGTTGTTGCCAGGTCTCAGTGAGCAAAAGGAAGTCCAGAGTGTTGTCAAGGATTAGTTCATGGAGGGCAAGGGCTTTGTTGTTGAGCGACCTGGTGTTGAGGAGTATGTACGATTGCCAGTTTGTTGTTAAAATATGTGCAATACTGTGCTATATTCTCATGTCTACTCAACTCATCATTATCCTACATAAATTCATATGGGTCCCTTAAGGCCAACAGCGATAAATCAACTGTATTGTATTCAATATCAGGTAGAGTGGTATGAAAATTCCACAACCCATCTAACTGATTAACACCAATCAATCACTGTCTAAAACCATAAAATGGGCCAGATATTTGTGTCATTGGTTGTATAACATCTGGTGGCGACATATTTTTGGATTAATTAATCTTTCTTACAATCATTAGAAGTAATATGTTGCCATAACATATAAGTGTTATTTCTTAAGCACTGGTAAGAGCAGACATGTAAAATGCTTCACACATGCACCAACTTACTTCATATTCTTTTTGCAAATATTTAATTCA
This sequence comes from Leucoraja erinaceus, assembly GCF_028641065.1. Taxonomy (NCBI): domain Eukaryota; kingdom Metazoa; phylum Chordata; class Chondrichthyes; order Rajiformes; family Rajidae; genus Leucoraja; species Leucoraja erinaceus. Next base: position 20,060,016 of record NC_073389.1, on the reverse strand, counting down.
TTTCTCAATATATTTTTCACTTTAATCAAGGTTATTTTTACTTTTATCAGGAACTTTGGTAATTGACAAACATTTTGTAAAAAGCCCATTATTCTAACCTGATGTTTGGTCTTAAAATCTTAAGAATCAAGATATCACAAAATGCATTTGCCTTATGGGATAATAACAGAGACTCACCCAGGTGCATTATTGAACCGTTCAGCTTCATCCAGGGAATATGTTTGATATAACAGCCATAAACAATATTGCAACACTGCTAAGATTCTGCTGGTTGTAATACACGACTGGGCTCTAAATCAGTGCTTCATATTGGATTACCGTATAACAAAGCGTGACAAAGATAATACAAATGCCCAAGGTGCTTAAAATTCCCCATTTCACTTTTCCACAGATTAGAATCATGGTTCCCAGAAATAAATTGATAGCGGTAATAAATGAGTTAAAAACTTCTCAAATTGAGCAAAGGCTTAAATCTTCTTGGTTCAGTTGCACTGCGGTATTAAAATTATCTTTTTTCAGATAAGTTGCCCCCAAACACACGATGAGGAAAAATATATGGGATGTACCAACAACTGGTGATTTACTAAGAATACTCCAAATAAATATCACTATCAGGGCTCTCACTGAATTTTTTTCTCTGTTTCCAGCCGGGCAACCTAGGCAGCTTTTTAAGTTGCCATATGATAGTTTAGGTGGTCATTTAAGATGGCTTGCATGACGCGTGCGATAACGTGCTCGGACAAAGTGCGTAGTTACCAGTCAGAATTATGCTCAATGAAGCATTCACATATCATTTCTGCTTCAAATAAAGTCTCAAACTAAACATATTCACCAATCAAGACATGATATATACCATGATATATGGCATGCAGCAAAATTATAATACAGTATCTCAACTCTTTTTACACGTTGCAATAAATACAATTTCTATTATTGCTTTCCACTTCCAAATAAAAATGTGGTTGGATTATTCAGCATATAATCACTCTCGGTGAGACCAAGTGTAGGCTTGTGATCGCTTTGCCCAACACCTCTGCTCAGTTCGCAATAACCAACCTGATCTCCCAGTGGCTCAGCACTTCAACTACCCCTCTCATTCCGAATCCGACCTTTCCGGCCTGAGCCTCCTCCATGGCCAGAGTGAGTCCCACTGTAAATTAGCGAACCAGCACCTCATATTTTGCTTTGGCAGTTTACACCCCAGCAGTATGAAAATTGACTTCTCCAATTTCAGGTAGTCCCTGCTTTCTCCTCCCCTTCCAAGCACTCCCTCAGCCCACTGTCTCCACCTCTTCCTTTCTCCATCCCCCCCCGCACCCTTACATCAATCTGAGGAAGGGTCTTGACCTGAAACATCGCCTATTTCCTTCGCTCAATAGATGCTGCCTCACCCGCTGAGTTTCTCCAGCACTTTTGTCTACCCATTCACACAAGTCCTGTTATCCCACTTTCCTCACCCACTCCCTACACATTAGGGGCAATTTTACAGAGACAAGTAAACCTACAAAGCCAATGCGTCTTTGGGATGTGGGAGGAAACCCACACGCTTGCAGGGAGAATGTGCAAATTCAACCCAGACAGTGCCCGAGGACAGGGTCGAACACAGATCTCTGGCGTGTGAGACAACAAGTCCACCAGCTGTGCCACTATATTTTGTTTTCCAACACACAAAAATATATACGTTGATAACTTTGGTTACTAAAAAAAAGAAACTATCCATTTTCAGTCTTAAATCTCTAAGTGATGCTACATCCCCCTTTACAGCTACTGTATGTTTTAATTCGTTCAAGACAATGGGGCAGTACATTGGCCATAAAGTTGCTGCATAAAAATGCCAGAGACCTGGAATTGATCCTGAATATGTGTGCTGTCTGTATGGAGTTTGCTCCTTTTCCCTTTGATCGCATGGGTTTTCTTCGGGTGCTCTTGTTTCCTTCCACATTCCAAAGGTGTGCAGGAACCTTTTTCAGACCCAACCCAAAATGTAATATTTTCCTTTTGTGCAGAGATTCTGTCTGACCTGTTGAGTTACTCCAGCTTTTTGTGTTTATCTTCAGTGTAAACTGGCATCTGCAGTTCCTTCCTACACACACTATACTATACGGTAGAAGTTTAATAATCCCAGGAGGGAAATTGTGTGTGTGGGTATATATATATATCACACACACACACACATATATATATAAATATATATCTAAATTTAATATATATTTATATAGTTATAGATTCATGTGTAAATATACGCTGTTTTATTTTCTCATTTATAACATTGTTTACAGAGTACTATGTTTACATATTCTGTTGTGCTGCTGCAAGTAAGGATTTCATTGTTTTAACTGGGATGTAAAAGAATAAAACACTCTTGACTTACGTTGCTAATGTGTGGGATTGAACTAGTGTATGGGTGATCAGTGGTCGGCATGGGCTCGGTGGGCCGAAGGGCCTGTTTCCACGCTGTATCTTTATATTAAACTAAAAACATTAAAACCAGAGGAAATCTAAAGAAGGGTCCCTACCCGAAACATCACCCAATTTCTTCTATCCAGAGATGCTGGCTGCTCCATGGAGTTCCCCGCACAATTAAAACATGGAATAGTTTTTACCCTACCATGGTTACCAAACCAGACGCGACTAAATTTAAGGTAGCTCTTTTTCCCCCAAGAATCCTTTTTTGCTTAAGTCCAGGTGAAGAGTCACGAGAGTTTTATTGTCATGTGTCATGTTGTCATAGGACAATGAAATTCTTGCTAGCTGCAGCACAACAGAATACAGAACAGGAGATAAAAGTATCTATATACCATAGACCATATATATATATATATATATATATATATATATATATACACACAATAAATAAACAGGTAAAGTACAATAGGCTGTTATTTTTCAGAGTTTGGAGTTTGGTGTTGGAGGATCCACTCCAGTTTAAATTCCATTTGGGATATTTTTGGAGGACCAGGAAACCATGAAGCAAGAGTTACTCCAAGGAGTTACTCCAGGGAATGATTCTGCGTTAGTTTTCAGCGGTTGTGGCGATGCGGTGACCGGACAGCAATGGCGGTCAGATCTCCCACAATGCAAAAGGAGGGAGAAAGTGCCCGGCGTCGACCAGTTGCCGTGGCAGTGCACATGTGCAGGGTGGCACATGTGCACAACCATGGCCGATGATGTGCTGGCCGTGGTTGTGCGCATGTGCAGGGGGAAGATGTGCAGGCCGTGGCAGTGCGCATGCGCAAGGCGGCTGGCCATGCCGGTGGATGAGGAGCGGGCGGAGAGCTGAGAACTGATGGCCCGGACATGGATATGGATGGCGGGCGGAGACGGAGAGTGACAGAGAGATAGAGAGGGGTGCCTGCTCAGAGTTGAACGATAGGTGTCCCAGGTGCTTGCCAAGCTGGGCAAAATGGCACGGCTTTTAGGTTGCCCGGCGGGACTTTAGGTCGCCATTGGCACCCGGGCAACCGTTATTTTCGAGCCCTGACTGTGCATTTGCATTGTTTTTATCCATAATTTATTTATCCAATACTTTAACAGAACTGCTAAACTATATTTATAATTGGTAAGCTCCAATTTGGCATAGCAGCAAAATAAATTACATTAGAATTTGTTAACTATTTGTACCGTATCATATGTGAATAATTTTGAGCTCTGTAACACTGCAATATCATAATCTTTGAAAGACTATTGCATCAATTAATATTCCATTCACAGGAAAGATTAATTCCATTTTCTTAATTTGTTCTCTAATGAAGGCCTTCAAAACTTTTTTGAATACCCGACATGTGTATATATATATTTTTAGAGATACAACCTAGAAATAGACTGTTTGGCACACCAAGTCCACAACGACCATCGATCACCCATTCACACTAGTTCTACTTATCCCACTTTCTCACACCCACCCGGCACACTAGGGGCAATTAATAGAGGGACAATTAACCGACAAACTCGCATGTCTTGGGATATGGGAGGAAACTGGTACACCCGAGGGAAACCCACACGGATCACAGGGAGAACATGCAAACTCCACACAGACAGCACCCGAGGTCGGGATCGAATCCAGGTCTCTGGCGTTGTGAGGCTGCAACTCTAACAGCTGCACCACTGAGCCGTTCTATAATTATACGTACATATTATTGTAATCTCAGTTTTATTTATTGGGTTTCCATTGGAGGTTTATTCAGGATAAGGACCTGAGCAGAAAGCATCAATCTGCTTCTGAATTTAAATTCTATTCATAAAAATGACTTGTGTACAGATGTTTTCTGTGATTATGCGAGATTATACAGAAAAGGACATGCAGGAGGGGCATGAGCCAAACAAAAAAATAATCATGTGCTCTTCAATCAGGGAAATCAAAGCACAGCAGATGCTTCATAAGAAAAGAAAATGCTGGCAAACACTCAGCACTTCAAACAGCATCTATCAACTTTAGAGATACAGCATGGAAACAAGCCCTTCGACCCAGCGAGTCTTTGCCGACCAGCGATCACCCCGTACACCAGCACTATCCTACACACTACGGACAATTTACAATATTTACATAAGCCAATTAACATACAGACCTGTATGTCTTTGGAGTGTGGGAGGAATCCGGAGCACCCACAGAAAATCGATATAGTCACAGGGAGAACGTGCCAACTCTGAACAGGCAGCATTCGGAGTCAGGATCTAACCTGGATCTCTGGCGCTGCAAGACACCAACTCTACTGATGTGCCACCCCTGTGGAGAGTCAGTGCTAACACTTCAGAGTGAAGACCTTTTGTCATAACGGTAGATGCACAATGGCAAAAAAATCTTTATGAATTGACCGAGTACGTGAAAAGCAGAGCTATGATGCAAGGAATATAGATGAGAGCTTCATAAAATAATAATCTATTTGGCTTGATGTGAAAACCGGAAAGCACCAGACCAAAACCTTTTGCTCATTTCTGCTCAATGAAGGGGAATGTCAATATGCAAACACCTCAGCTCAGGCATAGTTGAATGGGGACCCATGAGTCGACTTGGATAACAAGCTCCATAGCAACATGCCACGCTACCATGCTTTCATTAGTACAGCTGTGTTCAGCATCTGTGCTTGTGTTGTCCTCAGAATCTGTTAACATCCAACCGCCATAAGGTAACGCACAACTTGAGCGATGTTAAATGGACCTAACTAGGCTTAACTTTTCTAAATCTTTCCTCCTGAGGTAGATTCATATTTTACACAGTATATGTTTGCATGCCCCTTATGAATACATCCAGCAACAGGAATGAAAGGCTTTGGCAAGAACGTGAAAGTGCCGTACAACCTATTTTTTTGGATTAATCAACTAATTGCACCTCATGAACAGGAAAATATATGTACAAAAGCCTCATTGTGAGTCACAGAACAGAGTAATTTCAATGTATAATGTAATTCAATAAAAATTAAAGAACCAAGGTGGCTCAGTGACACAGTGGGAAAGTTGTTGCCTTACAGTGCCAGAGACCTGAGTTCGATCTCGATGACAGCTACTGTCTGTACAGAGTTTGCATGTTCTCCACCTCACTGTGTGGGTTTTCTCAAACTGAATTCTGCATTCTGTATCTTCCCCTTTGCTCTATCTATTGCACTTGAGTTTAACTTGATCGTATTGATGTCTGGAAGAGCTGAGCTGTTTCGAAAGTATTTCAATTACCTCGGCACATGTGATAATAATAATAACAACAAACCTAACAATAAACCTTGTGCATTCATACATTAGTAAAGAACAATGCAGTCTCCTTGTCAAAGCAAACTAACAAAATGTAAATAGAACTCAATCTGTATACCTCAATGCAGAAAACCTGCAGGGAGTGCAATGGAAAAATTAGGCCGTCTGCTCATTCATCCATTACATTTTAACAAAATAGTGGGCTGCTTATCTGTGATTACCCACAATGTACTCCATGGAAACACAACTCCCCACTGGGAGCAGCAAATTGTCCCCAAGATCATGAAACAGATCAATAATTGTGTAAAATAACTCTGATATATTAATCAACAACAGTGAAAAGGGCATATTTGATCAGAATACCCAGAGGACACTGAGAAAGCAGAGGAATTTGAGAGCATCTTTTCTTGAAAAAATCATATTTTTATGGGACATGATCATGTGTGCAAAATCATGAGAGGAATAGATCAGGTAGACACACTGAATCTCTTGCCCAGAGTATGGGAATCAAGAATCAGAGGAAAGAAGATTAAAGTTAGGGGGGAAAGACTTAATAAGAACCCAAGGGGTTACTTTTTTACATTAAGGGTGGTGGGTGTATGGAACAAGCTGCTGGGAGAGGTAGTTGAGGCAGCTACTATCACAATATTTAAGGAACATTTAGACATGTACTTAGAGAGGACAGGTTTATAGGGATACGAGCCAAACTCAGGCAGGTGGAACGAGTGAAGATTGGACATTTTGGTCGGTGTGGACAAGTTGGGCCAAAGGGCCTGTTTCCACGCTGTATGACTCTATGATGATGATCTAAAATGCTCTGTTTGACTTTTTATTTTGTAATTTGGCACAATGATAAAATAACAGATTTGTGCAACTTGAGGTGTGAACATAACAAATGTACACTGTGAACAAATAATCATTCTGCTCACATGAATAAACAGCAGAGATTATACAGCTTACATGGTGAAGGATCATTGCAGATGCAATTTTAAAACAATGTTCACTGAAAATAAATACCAGTGTGCATTCATTCTACCGTTGAGATATGGAGAACAGCTGAAAAGGATTAGGTACGCGGGGTGGGAAGAGGATGCAGAAACTGCAAATATTTACAGCAGAGCAGGAGGGGAGCAGTGGTGAGCTAATTGAAGTTACCAACATCAGAAACTAAATTACCATTGGTATGTTCACCACATTGGCCTGAAGGACTCCGCAGGTCTGGTGCTTACTTTCCTTACACTATGGGAATACAAAGGTGGCCATTCTGTCAATAAGATGAACAGAATAATCAAAAGACATCTGGTGAAAATAACTAGTCCAATGCATTTCTGCCCAGTCTTCCTTGCTCCGCCCTCCAATCACCAAACTCTGCTGACAACGTAGACATCAGGAGCTACTGGTGCTGGTTTACTTTAAAATAAAACACAAAGTGCTGGAGTAACTCAACAGGCCAAGAAGCATCTCTGGAGAACATGGAGAGGTGACTTTATGGATCAAGACCCTTCTTTAGACTGATTATGGTGTGGAGGGTGGGGAGTGCAGGACAAAGCCTGGCAAGTAGGTGTATACAGGTGAGGGGGGGTGTTTGATAAGCAGATGGCTGGAAAAAGGCTAGATATGAAAAGACAAAAAGTGGGAGAAGGATAAAAGAGTGTGAACTGAGGAGCTGGAGGAAGGAATATAATTGGAAGCAGGTGGGAGAGAAGGGGAAGCAGTGAAATGGCAGCATGGTGATAGCAGTGGTAGAGATGCTGGCTTCCAGTGCCAGAGACCCGGGTTCGATCCTGACTTTGGTTGCTGTCTGTACCAAGTTTGTATGTTTTCCCTGTGACTGCATTTTCCTTGTGTGCTCCAGTTTCCTCCCACACTCCAAAGACATGCAGGTTTCATGAAGGGTCTCAACACAAAATGTCACCTATTCCTTTTTTCCTCTTTCTTCCTCCCCCCACACCATAATCAGTCTGAAGAAGGCCCCAATCCACAAGGTCACTAATCCATGTTCATAGGTTAATTGGCTTGGGTAAAGATTGTAAATGGTCCCTTGTGTTGAGGATAGTGCCACTGTATGGGTTCGCTGGTCGGTGCTGACTTGATGCACCACGGGGCCTGATTCTGCACTGTATCTCGGAAGTCTGAAATCTGTAAAATTGGTCCTAGTGTGTGCGGAGTGGATGATAAATATTGATAACAGAACTACTATAAACTGGTGATCAATGATCAGTGCGGACTTGGTGGGCCATAAGGCTTCTTTCCGCGCTGTATTTCTATAGTCTATAGTCTGTCAAATTGCCCCAAGTCTATGAGGAGTGGATGAAAAATGTTGATAACATTGAACTACTGTGAATGGGCGATTAATGGCCGGCATGTAATTGGTCAGCTGAAGGGCTTGTTTCCTTGCTGCATTTCTAAACTAAACATCTTGCCAAATGCCTTGGCATGGCATACTACATTAGAAACACCACTGAACACATGTTGCTAACTTTTATACTGGGATATTATAAACATAGTTGGATATATTTTTCATCCGTTAGAATAAGATAACTTTAATGCTTCAAACAATGGAGTTTTAAATGTATCATTAAAAAAATTAGGTCAGACTTTGCTCCTGACCATTTGACCATCGAGGCAATTTCTTTTCTGAACAGCATCTAGCTGAGAGCAGCACAGCAGGAAATGCCTTCAATCCTCTTGAGAAAAGATGCCAATGATTACACACCAACCAAACACAAATGCTACTATAGTGGTATCACTGTTCTTGCTCGTATTTCAGACATCATTCAATTCTTCATATGGCGCAGAATAAATATCTAGCATATTTTAAACATCGGAAGACCTGATTCTGATGCACATCAAACATGGTTTTATTTCCTCTAATAAAAACTGACCTTTGCAAACATAATTATATCTTTTTTCACTATCAACTGGAGAAGGAATACCTGACATGCTTTTAATTCTGAGAGTCTTCACAGCTTCTGGCAGAACTAATACTTAGGATGAGGAATCTTTCAAAGCTAGACTGCATTTTCCTCTCATGTTCCCTCAGGCTTTCCTATTAATTTTAGATTCTTAGGTCGAGAATGATTTTCTAGGTCATTGATTCTATCTAATACAGTGCCATTTAATTGCTGATGAGTAAGCTATTTTATTGCATTATTTAGAAGGCACTCCTAAATACTGGTCTTCTCGGCTTAACCAAGGTATATTTTAATTTCTCCTCTTGATGTTTTTTTTAAAGACCAGTTTATTGATTGAAGTGTACACATACTTCTCTGTGGAGGGAGTTCAATTCATAAGTTCATAAGTTATAGGAGCAGAATTAGGACATTCGGGCCCATCAAGTCTACTCCGCCATTCAATCATGACTGTTCTATCTTTCACCCTCAAACCCCATTCTCACGCCTTCTCTACATTAGCCCTAACATCTGTAGTAATCATCAATCTGTCAATTTCCCCCTTAAAAACCTCCATTGACTCAATCTACACAGCCATCTGTGGCAATGAATTCCACAAATTCTTGAACCTCTGATTAAAGAAATTCCTCCTCATCTCCTTTCTAAGGGTACATCTTTTTATTCTGAGGCTATGGCTCCTGGTCCTAGACCCTAACATGAGTGATAACATCCTCTCCACATTCACTCTGTTTAGCCGTTTCACTATTCGGTAAGTTTCACCCTCATCCTTCGAAACTCCAGCGAATACAGGCCCAGTGGTGGCAAACTCTCATTATCATACATTAACTCAATCATCCCCTGGATTATTCTCCTAAATCTCCTCTGGACCCTCTCCAATGCCAGCACATCCTTCCTCAGACATGGGGCCCAACAGGCAGTCTGCAATTTTCACGCTGATTCAAATCTACATCAGAAATAAGCCGGCAATGGAGACATGTTGGCGGTAATGCCTATCTGTTGTATGTGGACATTGGTATACGGATCCAAGTCAAGCAAACACAAAGGAGACAATAGACAATACGTGCAGGAGTAGGCCATTCGGCCCTTCGAGCCATCACCGCCATTCAATGTGATTATGGCTGATCATCCCCAATCAGTACCCCATTCCTGACTTCTCCCCATATCCCCTGATTCCACTATTTTTAAGAACCCAATCTAGCTCTCTCTTGAAAGCATCTAGAGAACCCACCTCCAGCGCCCTCTGAGGCAGAGAATTCCACAGACTCACAACTCTCTGTGAGAGAAAGTGTTTCCTCGTTTCTATTCTAAATGACTTACTCCTTATTCTTAAACTGTGGCCCCTGGTTCTGGTCTCCCCCAACATCGTGAACATGTTTCCTGCCTCTAGCGTGTCCAAACCCTTAACAATCTTATGTTTCAATGAGATGCCCTCTCATCCTTCTAAACTCCAGAGTGTACAAATCCAGCTGCTCCATTCTCTCAGCATATGACTGTCTCCCCATCCCGGAAATTAACCTTGTATTAACCTACGCTGCACCCCCTCAATTGCAAGAATGTCCTTCCTCAAATTAGGGGACCAAAACTGCACACAATACTCCGGGTGTGGTCTCAATAGGGATCCGTACAACTGCAGAAGGACCTCTTTGCTTCAATATTCGATTCCTCTTGTTATAAAAACCAACATGCCATTCGCTTTCTTCACTGGCTGCTGTACCTACATGCTTACTTTCATAGACTGATGTACAAGGACCCCCAGATCCCGTTGTACTTCCCCTTTTCCCAACTTGACGTCATTTAGATAGTAATCTGCCTTCCTGTTTTTGCTACCAAAGTGGATAACCTTCCGAAATTGGGTAAATGTCCTTTTCACATAATATGCATGGAACATAGAAGAATACAGCACAAGAAGAGGCCCTTCAGCCCACAATGCCCGTGTTGAAAATGATGCCAAGACCATCTCTTATCTACCTGCACCATCACCTGTATCCTTCCATTTCATGCATATACATCTTTCAAAAAGCCTCTTAAATGTCACAGACATATCCACCTCCGCTACCAACACAGCCAAGCACTCACCGCCCTCTGTGTAAAAAGGTTGCTGCTTTCATTTAATCTTTGCCCCTCTCACCTCAAAGCTATGCTCTCTTGTATTTGATTTATTCATCCAGGGAAAAAGATTCTGACTCTCTACCCTCTCTGTACCTCTCGGAGATTTTATATATTCAATCGGGCTTCCCCACATCCTCCGGCGTTCCAGGGATAGCAATCTAAGTTTGTCCAAACACTCCCTGTAGGTAATACCCGCCAGTTCAGACAACATTCTGGTAAAACCTCCTCTGCATCCTTTTCAAAAACTCCACATCCTTACTGTAATGGGGTGACCAGAACTGTACACAATACTCTAAATGTGGCCCAACCCTCCAAATTTGTCCCAACCCATGACCTAGAAATCTGCGTTATGACATCCTAACTCTTATACTCAGGATAAGATCTCAATATGTCCTTATCCTGTGGATAACGGACACAGGATTGATTATCGATCTTCAATAATGGTGTTAAAGTTGTGCCCTGATATCTGTGTTATATTGAGGCTGCACTATATCACCATTTTATTATGCTACATTGTAATGTTCAATTCAATGCTCTGACATTTAGTTGTGCAATAATGTCCCAAGGTCTGTATACTCCTCTGTGATGGATGATGTTGGCTCCAACAAACTAAATTGTATCCTAGTTACCATCACCATTCAACTTCAGCTCCAAGAAGTCCACCAGGCAGAACACATCAATATACTCAGCAGATTAGTGTAAACATAGACAGTTTCTATTAGGGAAACAGTTCAACCATGTGGAAAATTAAGTTCAATTATTTCAGAAAATCTTCAGTAGAGATGGAAGGCCATATATAAGGTTCATGTAATCCTAATGTATATCAAAGACTGATGTGAACACTCACAAGCATTCTATGAGAATAGGCATGTTAATCAGAAGATAGTGGAAATGGACATGTTCTTGGAAATTGGCCTGTGTATGATAATAAATTATTTTGATTTAAATAAAATAAATAAATTAGTGGCAATGCCACTATATTTCTTAAATAGAATCTTTCGAGAACACTGTATGGTTGTTTAATGGCAGCCATCCAGTTTTATCATATAATTCTCGACACAGAATATGCAGCACATCACAAAGATAAAAGTATTTTCTAACTCAAACAGATAATGCCAAAACATTCAAAAGATTGATGGCCAATGAAACATGTAAATTCCCCACGCAGTGTTATCGAGATGGATGTTTTTGCACAATTTATCTTTTAAAGTCATTATCAATTTTAAATATTGGTTTTCCAGCTCTTGCCTATTTTTGTTGTATTTAGCCTTCCACAATTTAACATTCTCAACCAAGAACCAGTCTCACCCTTACCCATACGTATCATAAAATTATAGGATTATGGTCGCTGTTCCGACAATGCTCACTCAGTGAAACCTCAATTACTGCTTCAGGCTTTAGTTTAGTTTAGTGTAGAGATACAGCGTGGAAAGAGGCCCTTCGGCCCACTGAGTCCACGCCGACCAAAGATCACCCATTCATGCTACTTCTACGTCATCCCATTTTCGCATCCTACGCTCTAGGGAAAATTTACAGATGCCATTTAACCTACAAACCTGCAACACTTACAAATCTTTGGGATGTGGGAGGAAACTGGAGGACCCAGAGACAACCTAAGCAGCCACTGGGAGAACGTACAAACTCTGTACGGACAACACCCTTAATCAGGTTTGAACTCTAGTCTTTGGTGCTGCAAGACAGGTACTCTGCCACTACACCACTGTGCTGCACCATCTTCCTCCCATATAAGGTTTAGCTCAGCCCTATCCATTGGTGGACTATCACAATTTTTCAAGAAATCCTCTAAAATCCACCTAACAAATTGTGCCCCACCTATGCCCCTGGTATATAGAGAATTCCAATCTATATTGGGGATGATAAATTCACCCTCTACAATAACTGTTATACATCTTTCCATGAACTGCCTGCTCATCTGAACCAAAGGAGTAACTATCACTCAAATAGGTAAGTGACTAGCCTCAGGATTAGTTACGCACCCTTCAAAATACAAAATGTAGCAGAGTCTAATGAACTGGAATTCATTGCCATAGACGGCTGTAGAGGCCATGTCCATAGATATTTTTAAGGTGGAGATTTGTTAGGTTAGTAAGGGTGTCAGGGATTATGGGGAGAAGGCAGGTGAATATGGGGTTGAGAGGGAGGGGTTGCTCAACCACAATTGAATGGCTGGGTAGATTTGATGGGTGAATGGCCTAATTCTGCTCCTATCACATGAACATGTAATGAACATTTATTGTTGAAATGCATTTTAATTGATTTGCACAGAAAAATCATATTTACAATATTGAAACAGTAAGTGTGGTGTGGTCTTTTTGGGCCATTTGTTTCAAATATCTTCAATCTTAATTTTTCAATCATGCTTTACATGACCTTCCATCAATATGGAATAAAAAAGATTGCACATTGAGCAACCTAAATATATTTGAAGTTAGTCGCATAATGCCGTCAGCTATCAGTCATCATTGAGATGAAACTTTAGATGAAAGATTATAAATCATTACTTGCAGAAGACACACTGTGAATCATCTAAGACTCTGCTGGATCTCTTGCACTTTGAATTTATGGAAAAAAAATGAGCATTTAGCTCACATTTTTCATGACCTCTGGACATTTAAAATGCTTACAGCTCCAGAATTCCTTTTTAAGTGTGGTTACAGCCATAGCGGTAAATTTGCATGCAAAGTTCCACAAACATCAATGTGCTATTGATCACATAATCCGTTTTTTCACAGAAAAGCATTTTTGTTTGAGAGGCGCCAACCAGTGATCACCCCATCCACTAGCACCATCCTACACACTAGGGACAAGTTACAATGTACAGAAGTCAATTAACCTACAAATCTGCACGTCTTTGGAGTGTGGGAGGAAACTGGAGCATCTGGAGAAAACCTATGCGGTCACTGGGAAAACATGCAAACTCTGTACAGACAACACCCGTAGCCAGGTTTGACTCAGGTCTCTGGCGCTGTAAAACCCCTGCCTCATGGTGCGAGTCCACCCACGAGTGATCCCGAGTTTAAAACAAATCAAACACATGGTAATCACGTAGAACTAACGTAGAGGGAACGTCGGAACTCGTAACGCTAACGGCAGGTACTCGGGAAACTTGTTAACTCGTGAAAATCTTTCAACATGATGAAAGATTTCCACGAGTCAAATGTACTCTTGAAGTAAAAATTTTAAACTTTTAAACTCGTTGTAAGAACGTAGTAGCCCGTGAGTTTACCGTAGTGACTCGTGAGTCTACCGTGGGCACTCTTTAACTCAGCGGGACAGGCAGCATCTCTGGAGAAAAGGAATGGGTAACAGGATGATGTTTCCTAAATTCTGCTGAGTCTTTGTGTTACTCCAGCACTGTGTGTTCACTTTTTGTCAACCAGCATCTGCCCTTTCTTGAGTATGACATTATTTGTATCCGTGGCAGTTGATTGTCGCTCCCTTCAGTTTCCCAGGGGGTCGGGACGGGACTGGAGTTGGGAGGGAAAGGGGGGGAGGGGGTAAGGGGGGAAGAACAAATATATGAAACACCAAAAACGGACAGCAGAGATGTCTTTGCTATATTGCTACATTAATCAGACTATTGGTACAGTGCTGTTTCCTTGACTATGGTCATGTGAAACGACTCTTGTACATTTAATATACCGACGATGTCTGGCAGTGAATCTCACTCTCTCAAATCCGTAGAGAGACACGAAAAGCTGGAGTAACTCAGCGGGTCAGACAGCATCTCTGGAGAAATGGACTAGGCGACTGCAGATTGCAGTCTGAAGAAGGGTCTCAACCGGAAATCTCGCCCATTTATTTTCTCCAGAGATGCTGCCTGTCCCGCTGAGTTACCACAGCTTTTTGAGCCTATCTTCGGTTTAAACCAGCATATGCAGTTCCTTCCTGCACCTCTCAAATCTGTGCCATTATTCAGTACTCCAATTTTTGTTTTACTTTACTAATTCTGGATAATATCACCCCGTTTGTTGGTCGTATGCCTCTATCCCACCCCTGGTGCTTTCAGTGCTTTTATTTTTTCTTTTACCCCTAGGAGGAAAAAAATAAAATCCAGGAGTTCATCTGGAGCAGTTCTCGGATATAACAGCGAATGAAGAGAAATTGGCGGGTTATTTAGAAATTAATCCTTAGTTCGATAAATGAGATTGTCACTAGGCAGCATCTCCCCCCTCCTCCCCATCCTGACCCCCTGGGAAACTGAAGAGATCGACAATCACTGTTATGGATACAAATAATGTCATACACCAGAAAGGGCAGATGCTGGAAAATATACACAACTGTTTGTTTAACGTTAGCCATTTGTTAATATCAATTTAAAATACTGCACAGACTCTATTATTCAAAGTCTAAACTGAATAAGATCTTTCCAAATGTATCTCCTATTTGTGATTAATGTCTTCTTCAAGAAGCAAATATAACCCATTCCTTTGTCTCTTGTATAAAGTTACATAACTTCTGGAGAGGAATTTATGAAAACATTTCAAAAACACTGAAGATAAAATTGGACCCCCACACGGAACTGATCAATCTAGGGACTTCAGAAGCCTGTTCTGAGCTATCACTATTTCAAAGACGTTTCCTTAATTATGGCCTGATAACGGCGAAAAAACTAATACTTAAATTTTGGAAACATACATCAGTCCCTGCTCTTAAGATGTGGATTATAAACATGTCCGAGATGCTACATCTTGAAAATATTAGACTTGTCTTGGCAGAAAAACCAGATCATTTTTCCAAGATGGACACTATTCATTGATTTATTACAAGGATAGTATGGGATAACACAACTTTGGATTTAAATCTAATTACAGGTTGGGTGAGGTGGGTGGGGAGGATTGAGAGGCAGGTATATCACCACTTTTTCCCTCTCTTTTTCTTTTTACTTTAATTTTTTTCTATTCCTCTCTTCTTTCTTTCTTTTATTCACTCTTTGGCTACATTACTTTGATAGTCTAGGGGTTCTATCTTTGCACATCTCACTTTTTCTCTTTCTTGCTTTTTCTCCTTTCTTTTCTTCTAATTCAAAGCTAAATAGTTAAATTTGAATTTCTATTTTTGTACATTTTTGTACATTTGCTTCTAATTTAAAAATTAAATAAATAAATAAATAAATAAACAAACAACATTTAAGAAGCATTTAGACAGATACGTGGATTGGACAGGTTTGATGGGATATAGACCAAATGCTGGCAGGTGGCACTAGTGTAGCTGGGACATGTTGGCCGATGTGGGCAAGTTGGGCCGAAGGGCCTGTTTCCACACTGTCACTCTATGACTCTATGACATTGGCAATTCCTCTACCATATATTTCTATGTTTCATATCATTAATACAATTGTGCTTTCCTATAAAATCTATCCAGCCATTGAATGGGTTAAAAATAATCAGTTGATGGAAATTCATTTTAACGCAATGAGATAACCTCTAATTATCTTTGCAATTTTCTATGCTGCTGTTATCTCCTACGGAGTTTTTCTATTTTCAGAATGCACATTAAGTACAGAATGGCTTTAATAATGTTCAAATGGAACAGTGCCCAGACGCACAATACTCACTCAAATAAAATCAACAGGTTTCATGCAGCTAATTTCACACATAGCCTAGATCTTCTGTCACTATGGACTTGAGCCAAATGATTTTATTTAAATGGCTTATAACAATCACAACACACATAAAACTTCTTGCTCGCTGTCCTCACCAAAACTGAATGAAAAATTGTCTTAATACCTGTGTCAGGGTAGAAATTATGTTGCATATTATTTGAGATTCAAAAAATGAAAGATCTTATGATTTTAGCTTGGATTTTGTTACAAATATCTAAATAACTAAAAGACATGAAATGCTAAAGCAACTCAGCGGGTCAGGCAGCATCTCTGGTGAAAAGGAACAGGAATAACACCTGCTGTATTCATTTTCTCCAGAGATGCTGTGTGACCCGCTGAGTTACTCCAGCATTTTGTCTCTCTCTTCGGTGTAAACCAGCTTCTGCTGTTCCTTCCTTCACATTTATCCACTATCTGCTCTGTAATGCACAAAGGGTGGAATGATTCAACGATTAACTACAATCCTAATCCATTATCCAATTGCCAACAAACTGCACTGTTGGAACATATTAGCACAACATTTTCCAGTGAGCAAGTAATCAGACCTGATTGCAGGAGGAAAGTAAAATGACCTACATTAATAATTATGTGTAGGAAAGAACAGCAGATGCTGGTTTAAATCGAAGGTAGGCACAAAAGTGCTGGAGTAACTCAGCAGGACAGGTAGCATCTCTGGATAGAAGGAATGGGTAAGGCTGCCTGTCCCGCTGAGTTACTCCAGCATTTTGTGTCCACTTTACATTAATAATAATTTATTTATTAAAGATACAGCATGGAAGGAAGCTGGTCCTTCGGAGTCTACATCAACAAGTTTACATTTGTTCTATGTTATCCCACTTTCTCATCCACCCGTACACATTCAGAACAATTTACAGAGGTCAATGAGCCTGCAAACCCACGCGCCTTTGTGATGTGGGAAGAAACAGGAGTGCCCGGAGGAAATCCACAAAGTTAGAGAACATGCAAATTCCACATGGGCATAGTCAGGATCTAACCAGGATCTCTGGCGCTGGGAGGCAGCAGCGTTACCATCTGCACCACCGTGAGCAAATATTCTGTCCTGAGTGCAAATATCACCTGGGTATCTTGAAGAAGAAAGGTCTCGACCCGAAACGTCACCCTTTCCTTCTCTCCAGAGATGCTGCTTGTCCTGCTGAGTTACTCCAGCTTTTTGTGTCTATCTTCGATTTAAGCCAGTATCTGCAGTTCCTTCTCACATATCTTAAAGAAACACTGGTTTCTAGCTCTGGTGTTTCCTCAGCTAATGGCAACATGCCAACTTTGCAGCATGGAGGCTTCTCTGCTTAAAATAGAGGTGATTGTCACTGGCTGCCGAAACTGTTATTTGAATGCAGCGAACTATCAGCTCTGAAACACCCTCAACACTGCATATTCATATGTTCATAAGTTCTAGGAGCAGAATTAGGCCATTCGGCTCATCGTCTACTCCGCCATTCAATCATGACTGATCCATCTTTCCCCCTCATCTTCATTCTCCTGCCTTCTCCCCATAATCCCTGATACCCTTACTAATCAAGAACCTTTCAATCTCCGTTTTTAAAATATCCATTGGCTTGGCCTCCATAGCTGTCGGTGACAATGAATTCCACAGATGCAACATCCTTTGACTAAAGAAATTCCTCCTCATCTTCTTTCTGAAGGTATGACCTTCTATTCTGAGGCTATGCCCTCTGGTCCTAGACTCTCCCACTAGTGGAAACATCCTCATCATATTCACTCTATTCAGGCCTTGTCAACCACCATTGCTGGGGCTGAGAAGAATAAATTTATTTTACTAACCTTTATTTTACAACTGCAACAAAACATCAAAAATGTATGAAGATTATCACTTTGATGTTCTTTCAGGCAATCGCAAAGAGTAACGTTCTCTGCAATACATATGTTGGGAATTAAAATTACACTTTTTTGTTATCACAATACCTGATGATGAGATTACTTTGGTTGAGGGATACAGCATGGAAACAAGTCCTTCGGGACACCTAGTCCACAATGACCATTGATGACCCATTCACATACTATGTTATGTTTTCCCACTTTCTCATCCACTCCCTACACAATCAAGCAATTTGTTGAGGCCAGTTAACCTACAGACCCGCACGTCTTCAGGATAGATAAATGTGAGGTTATCCACTTTGGCAGCAAAAACAAGGGGGCAGATTATTATCTCTATGAGGTTAGGTTAGGTAAGGGGGAGGTGCAGCGAGACCTGGGCATCCTTGTACACCGGTCACTGAAAGTTGACTTACAGGTACAGCAGGCAGTAATGAAAGCTAATGGAATGTTGGCCTTCATTACAAGAGGATTTCAGTATAGGTTCTCCTGCAGTTGTATAGAGCTCTGGTGAGATCACATCTAGAGTATTGTGTACAGTTTTGGTCTCCTAATTTGAGGAAGGACATCCTTGTGATTGAGGCAGTGCAGCGTAGGTTCACGAGATTGATCCCTGGGATGGCGGGACTATCATATGAGGAAAGATTGAAAAGACTAGGCTTGTATTCACTGGGGATTAGAAGGATGAGGGGGTATCTTATAGAAACATATAAAATTATAAAAGGACTGGATCACAAGTCACTGGATGGATTTAAGAGAGAGTTAGATAGAGCTCTAGGGGCTAGTGGAGTCAAGGGATATGGGGAGAAGGCAAGCATGGGTTATTGATAGGGGACGATCAACCATGACCACAATGAATGGCGGTGCTGGCTCGAAGGGCCGAATGGCCTCCTCCTGCACCTATTTTCTATGTTTCTATTTTCTATGATGTGGGAGGAAACTGGAGCACCAGGGTTGACGTTCACACTCCCCAGAGACAGCATCCGAGGTCAGGATCGAAGGCGGATTGAAGGCACCCTGAGGCAGCAGCTCTACCAGTTGTACCACTGTGCTGCCCATAACAACAATATTTACCCTGTGCTATCCAGATATTCATTCCTGATGTGCTGCGGGAAGCTCAATCTGGCCCTGTGTGTGATACCAGGAGCGGCGCGGTAAAGGAACACCAGAGACCCAGGTTCGATCCTGACTACGCGTGCTATCTCTATGTTTTCCCTATAGCCATGTGGGGTTTCTCCGGTTGCTGTGGTTTCTTCCCGCACTCCAAAGACATATTATTTCGTAGATTAATTGACTGCGGTAAAATTGAAAATGATCCAAATGTGTAGGTTGACGGTCATGTACGGGGTAATCACTGGTTGGTGCTATCTTGGTCCATACAGCATGAAAACAGGCCCTTCGCCCCAACTTGCCCATGCCGACCAACATTCCCCACCTACACTAGTCTCACATATCTGTGTTAAGCCTCTATACCTCTGAACCTATTGTATCCATATGCCTGTTCAAATGTTTCTTAAACATTGTGATGGTACCAGTCTCCACTATCTCCTCCAGCAGCTCGTTCTATATACCTACCACACATGTTGTAAAAACGTTACCATCCAGCTTCCTATTAAATCTTCACTCCCCTCTCCTGTTCTTTGAACATGTTTTCTTCGTCTGACACATTTTTGTTTCCTTTTCATCCCCAGCTTTTGTACCTTCCTCCACCCATGTGCCTATTAACATGTGCCTATCAACCATGCTGTATCCCTTTAAATTCAGGTGAATTGTGTCTCCATTTAGATGAATGAGGTGGGGGTGAAGTTGCAGATTGAAAGAGAAGGGGGTTAAACCTATGAACAAAATTGTATGACAAAGAATAGGATGCAAAGATTGGAACATGGGATACAAGGAGACACAAGAGACTGCAGATGCTGGATCCTTGAGTGAGAAAAAAAATGTGCTAGTAGGCCAGGCAGCACCTGTGGAGATAAGGGTCAGGATACTTCTTCAGACTGTCCTGAAAATGCAGGAAACTGAATTTTCCAAACAATTAACTTAATGATCTCAAAGTTATAATGCCCCTTTTGACTTACTTCTGTAAATTAATTTCAATCATATTTATGGGCAAAATTTGCATTTATAATGAGCAAAACTGCCTTAACTCATCATCCCTGCTTTGTCAAGCTGACAACAAATTCCAGCAACTGCATTTGCACAGTTGAAAATGGAAATTGCTGCCACAGGAATCCTGCTCTTCCACACTGCACACAGTTGCAGATTTTGCAGCTGCCATCAACATACTGATCTTTCTGTCCAGGGCCTCCTCCACTATCAGTGAGGCCAAAGGGAATTTTGAGGAACAGCACCTCATATTTTGCTTAGGCAGCTTCCAACCCAGCGGTATGAATATTGATTTCTTTAATTTTAAGTAACCCGTACATTCCCACTCCCTCTGTCCCTCCCCCACCCTAGTCATCCTGCTTAGTTTCACTCCTTATCACATTCTCCACAGCCAACAATGGACCATTGTGGGTTCCACATTTCCTTGATCATCATTGCTGGCTTTGATTTGTCCTTTTGCATACCTTACATTCATTTGTTCTTTGTACCTTTTTTATATCTCTAGATCACCTGACCGTCAGTCTAAAGAAGGGTCTCGACCCGAAATGTCACCTATTCCTTTTCTCCAGAGATGCTGCCTGACCCGCAGAGTTACTCCAGGATGTTGTGTCTCTTAAAGGATTATTCAATCTGTGCAAAGAAATAGAAGCTGGAAGAACTCAGTAGGCCAAGCAGCTGGAGAAAAGGAATAGGTGACGTTTCAGGTAGAGCCCATGTTTTAGACAGAGAGTCAGGGGATAGGGAAACGAGAGATATGAAAAGGACCTTAGGGTAAATGGATGAAAGGGATGCAAAAAGACAAACAAAGCCAGCAATGGTGATCAAGGAAAGGTGCAGCCCACAATGACCCATCGTTGTTTGTGGAGAAAGTGAAAACGAGTGATACAAACAATGAAACTTAGGCTGACAGTGAAACTAGTATGACGACTAGGGTGGGGGAGAGATGGAGAAAGAGAGGGGATGCAAGGGTTACTTGGTTAGAGAAATCAATATACATACCGTCGGGTTGTAACCTGCCCAACTTCTTAAATCCTGATTTTTTGCAAATAACAACATTGACTGTCCATCTGAATGAAATGCATCTATTTATCACATCATACTGAGGCATGATCATGACTGAACAGCCTCTCTAGCTCTGGAAAGTTTCTTTCATTGTCTAAGAACACATCTTCAAAAAATCAATACATTAGAAAATTTGTGATAAATGTTATATCATGAAGTAATTGTTTTTACTTCAGTATCTCTTTGGCTGCTCAGGATGTTTGATGCTTGAATTTCTGTCTGCTTTGTTGTCACCTTCTCCTAGCTAACAATGGTCTTTTCCTTGATCTGCTGCTCTTTTGATCTCTTACGCTTTCATATCCCTGTAACTCCCTCTGCCCTGCCGTTGTCTGAAGAAGGGTCTGGACCCGAACGTCATCCATTCCTTCTATCCAGAGATGTTGCCTGTCCTGCTGAGTTACTCCAGGATTTGTGTTCTTGATGACTGCATTGCTCCTGGATGCCACTGATCCCCTGCAGATGGCACCAGCATCAAAGGAACATTAGAAAAGGCAATGTGCACACAAACAGCCCATCATATCTTTGTGTGTCGCTTCCCTCAAGGTCAAAAGCAAGTATCATCAGTTCATCACCGACTCAAAAATTTAGGCCAACAAGTTGTGTTGAAAATCGTGAATCAAATATAATTTGATAAATTGAAAAAAAAATTGCATTTTGCATAACTAAAAACATTAGCTTCCCACATCAGCAGAAGAGTCATTTAAAGTCATACTGCACTGAAATAGGCCCTTAGGCCCAGCTAGTCCATTCTTACCAAGTGCCACACCAAGTACATACTTAGTACACAGTATACTAAGCACGTCTCATTTGCCTGTAAGATAGACACAAAATGCTGGAGTAACTCAGCAGGACAAGCAGCATCTCTGGAGAGAAGGAATGGGTGGCATTTCAGGTCGAGACCCTTCTTCAGACTGAGAGTCATGGGAAAGGGAAACTAAAGATATGGATGGGCAAGGTGTGAAAACAACAGATCCAAGCAGTGGTTGATCAAGGAAATGTAGAATGGTTCATTGTTGGCTGAGCAAAATATGAGGTGCTGTTCCTCCAATCTGTGATTGGCATCACTCGGACAGTGGAGGAAGCCAAGGACAGAAAGGTCAGTGTGGGAATGGGAAGGGGAGTTAAAGTGTTTAGCACTTTGCCATCCATATCTCTAACTTCCTTCGCCCATGAGTCTCAGTCTGAAGAAACGTCTCGACCTGAAACGTCACACATTCCTTCTCTCCAGAGATGCTGCCTGTTATTCCAGCATTTTGCGTCTACCTTCGGTGTAAACCAGCATCTGCAGTTCCCTAATCACTTGCATGTGTTTGATCCATATCCCTCCAAAAAATTTCTATCCATATACCTGTCCAATTTTTTTTAAAATGTTGATATTGTCCACTTTATCTGACAGAATGTTCCATATACAGGTACCACCAACCTCTGAGTATAAAACATGCCCCTCAGGTCCTAATTAAATATTTCCTCTTGCTTTAAACCTCCATCCTCTAGTCCTTCATTTAATGATATAGCATGAAAACAGCCCTTTGGCACACCGAGTCCACACCGACCATGAATCATTGGTTCACACTGGTTCTATTTTAGCCCACTTTTGCATCTATTCCCAACACACTAGGGGCAATTTACACAGGGCAATAAACCTACAACTCTGCACAGCTTTGCGATATGGGTGGAAACTGGAGCACCTGGAGGAAACCCAAGTGGTCTCAGGGAGAATGTGTACCAGAGATCAGGATCGGACTTGGGTCTTTGGCACTGTGATGCAGCAGCTCTACCAGCTG
The DNA here is from genome assembly GCF_028641065.1 of Leucoraja erinaceus. Classification (NCBI taxonomy): domain Eukaryota; kingdom Metazoa; phylum Chordata; class Chondrichthyes; order Rajiformes; family Rajidae; genus Leucoraja; species Leucoraja erinaceus. The sequence goes on along the minus strand of NC_073389.1, from coordinate 20,036,887 downwards.
CGCCGCTGTATCGCCCATTTAGTTATTTTACTTCCAGTGTCCCAGCCACTATGTGTTCCTCAACCAATATTATAAATTCAAGATCACCTGCTAATGATCATAGGATTTGTGGGATATTGAGGTGTGCAATTTGGCTCACAAATCTTATACAGTTAGCACACTGGACCTCACACTGTAAGTTGTTTATCCAAGTGAACAGAGAGTGATGGGTACCTGGAACGCACTAGCAGGCATGGTGATGGAAGCAAATGCAGTAGTGGCATTTAAGAGATTTTTAATTATACACAGATAGATTTGCAGAGAGTGCAAAGAGTGGAGGGCTGTCAATTGTTAATTCATAAGGTCATGTTCATTAGTTATAGGAGCAGAATCAGGCCATTTGGCCCATCAAGTCTACTCCGCTATTCAATCATGGCTGATTTATCCTCCCCTCTCAACCCCATTCTTCTGCCTTCTTCCCATAACCCGACATCCTTACTAATCTAGAATCTGTCAATCTCTGTCTTAAAAATATCCATTGACTTGGCTTCCACAGCTGTCTGTGGCAATGAATTCCACAGATTCACCACCCCCTGACTACAGAAATTCTTCCCCATCTTTCTAAAGGTACATCCTTTTATTCTGAGGGTATGACCTCTGGTTTTAGACTCTCCCACTAGTGGAAACATCCTCTCCACATGCACTCTATCCAGACCTTTCACTATTCAGTAAGTTAGAGGTAACAGAGGAGATTAATTTAACCTGGCATCATGTTCAGCATGCAGTACTGTTCTATATTCTATGATCAAGTGATTCGACCACTAAAAGCAACACTGAAATGATTCCTTTAGTTGCATTCTCTACCAATGTTTTGCAGATCAAATATCAATCGATTTAGAGTTTGTATGGACGCAAGCACAAAGGACACATGAAATTTGGCAGCAAAAGGTTTTTGATTCAGTGACCTGCTCTCAGAGACCAGTCTTGCCAGCATTATTAATGTGCTACATATTTTGTGGTTGCAGTTGAAATGCCTTGAGCATCCTAATTTATACCTATATGCATGTTATATTCATATATAATATATGCATGACGATTCCACCTCCGTGCATCAGTCACCTGCAATAATTATAAGTTGCCTTATCTGTCGATAAAATTGCACGTACAAAATAACTGTTTGGAAACTTGCTTGTAATGCCATAATAGAACAATAAAGTTGCTGCCTTACAGTGTCAGTGACCTGGGTTCGATCCTGACTAAGAGTGCTGTCTGTACGGAGTTTGTTCATTCTCCCTGTGACCGTGTGGGTTTTCTCCAGGTGCTCTGGTTTCCTCCCACACTCCAAAGACAGGTTTGTCAGTTAATTGGCTATGGTACTTTGTAAAATTATCCCTAGTGTGTGTAGGTTAGTGCATGGGGTGATTGCTGGTCAGCGCGGACTCAGTGGGCCTGTTTCCAGGTGGTATTTTTGAAGTCTAAAGTAAAGTCTTCCCTTTTATTTTACTTTACTGGCCGGAATCGCGGTTGTTACTAGTCTGGGGACACGACGTTTGAAACAGGCCCTTCGGCCCACGGAGTCCACACCGACAGGTGATTGCCACATTCTATTCTACGCACACTAGTTCTATCCTGCACACTAGGGACAATTTTCAGAAGCCTATTAACCTACAAACCTGCACATCTTTTGAAACGCTGAAGGAAATCAGAGCACCCGATAAAACCCCACGCAGTCACAGGGTGAATGCACAAACTGAATACAGATAGCGCCCTTAGTCAGAATGGAACTTGGGTCTCAGGATCTGTAAGATAAACTCTACCGCAGCCCCACAGGGCCATCCAATAATAAATTATTAATATGCAGACGTTTTAGTTAAAAAAATTATTTGTTGAAAAAAATTGCACCATTATTTTTGAAAGTATTTATTGTCATGGCCTTCTGTGTCCACTGTATTCACGTGATCATAGATAAAGGACATTGTGCTTTGAAAATACATTGATAAAGACACTGATGTGAAGGGCAAGCTGGACATCACTGACTTTTGAAATAGAGCAACTCTGACCTGAAGATCTCACCGTGACTAATTTTAAATCCATATGGCCTGGACAATCTTTCTTGTCAATTCACACCTTTGGTGCGAAACTCAAGCTCACACTCCAGGTTCAGTAAATCTAACACAAACTGCTCCACTTCAAAAGTAGGTTTCCAAAGTTCTTGACAGATGACTCAGTGGGAGAGAGACCAGCTACTCATCAGTGTCAAATGTACTTCTGTGATTCAGTTTGAGGTTTTAATCAAAGGGATTGAAACCTGTGGGGGAGCAGTGTAAGAATTCCCCAGCTACCACACAAAACCCAACTTCTTGTTAATTTAGAGTCAGTCTGAAGAAGGGTCCCGACCAAAAACGTCCAGAGATGTTGCCTGACTCGCTGAGTTACTCCAGCACTTTGTGCCTTCTCTTGTTAATTCTTTTATATATTAAGTAATATTCAGTTTCTGAAGTTTTAAACTCCACTCTGCTATGTGGGTGGCACAGTGGTAGAGCTGCAGCCTTACAGCGGGTTCGATCCTGACTACGGGTGGTGTCTGTATGAGTTTGCACATTCACTACATGACCACGTGGATTTGATCCGGATGCTCCAGTTTCCTCCCACACTTCAAAGACATGCAGGCTTGTAGATTAATTGGCTTCTGTAAATTGTCACCTAGTGTGCAGGATAGAACTCGTGTACAGTTGATCACTAGTCAGCAAGGGCTTGATGGGCCGAAGGGCCTGTTTCCACACTGTATCACAAAAACTAAACTAAACCTCACTGAAAAATATGTTGCCTAACCAACTGGGCATTGACCTTATTCTTTGCTTTTATTTCAGATTTGCAGCTTGTTCAGCATTTTGTTCTTTATTTCATAAAAACAAACCACTTGTGTCTGATTTGGCTTTTACCTGCCGTGACCAACAACAACATTCTCCAGCAGCACCGAACTATTGGGCAGGTAAAACTCAATTGCCCAGCAATTCACTCAAGTGGCTCCGTTTTCAAATTCTACGTGCCTGAAATAAAGAGAACGGAGGCGAAAATAGTTTGTCCATGAATTCTCTCAGGACTAGAATATAATGAAGATGACTTCTGTGCTGAATTGCACCTCTCGAGAAATTTAACCTCCATCTGAGAATTCTGTTTAGTTTAGTTCAGAGATACAATGTCAAAACAGGCTAACACTGAGTCCACGCCGACCATCGATCGCCCATGCACTGGTTCCATGCTGTCGCATTTTTGTATCCTACACCACAGGGACAGTTTACAGAGGCCAATAAACCTACAGACCTGCATGTCTTTGGAATGTGGGAGAAAACTGGAGCACGAGAGAACTCACATGGTGCCTGGGAGAAGGTACAAACTCCGTACAGACAATACCCATAATCAGGGTTGAACCTGGATCTCTGGAGTTGGAATGCAGCAGCTCTACCTGTGCTGCCTTCAAGAAAGGATGAAAAAAATGTTTCCACCTCAGACGTGGACATGATGCCATCACTTTCAATGGGTCTCAGGTGCTAATCAATCTTTGAAGCCGATTACCTACAACTTATACAGATGGTGTCATGAGGATTAATTTGGTATATGGATAAACATATCTCTGTGGATGTTGTAGAATTACTAGCCCACTATATTTTCGTCGGGTAATAAAGACATTACCATGGTTCTATCAAAATGTTTTCTTCAGCAACAACCTTCACTAAACAATATTGTTTCGGTCTGCCCACTGATGAATAAGTCATTACTGCTACTGTCAATATTGCTTTAAACTGAAATTTTCTTTCATTCACTCTTTGTATCGATTGAGACTTAACTGCAGGAAACGTAGAAGGGTCCCGACCCAAAACGTCGCCCATCCTTTTTCTCCAGATGTTCTGCACTACCTGCTAAGTTACTCCAGCATTTTGTGTCTATCTTTGGTGTGAACCAGCATCTGCAGATCTTTATTTCTAAAAGACTTGTCACTTTATTTTCCTTTATGGCAATCTGTGTTGCTTATTCCCTCATCTGCTCTTAAGTCTGATCCACCTTTAGGAGTTAGGAGATGCCATTCTCTCCTGAAGGAATGTTTACAGATTTAATATAGAACAGTACGGTGCAGGAACAGGTGCATCAGCATACCATGTCCATGCCGAACATGATGCCAAGATAACCTAATCTCCTCTGCCTGCACATCATCCAAATCCATCAATTACTTGTGTTTCTATGCGTCTATCTGAAAGCCTCTTAAATGCCACCATCTATCTGCCGCCACCACCATTACCCCTGGCAGCGCTGTTCTTTAGGTGTTGCTCCTCTTACCTTGAAGATATGCCCTCTCCTCTTTGACATTTTCATAGCAACATAGAAAATAGGCGCAGGAATAGACCATTCGGCCCTTCAAGCCAGCACCGTCATTCAATATGATCATGGCTGATCAGCCAAAATCAGTCCTGTTCCTGCGTTTCCCCCATAATCCTTCATTCCGTTAGCCCCAAGAGCTAAATCTAACTCTCTCTTGAAAACATCCAGTGACTTGGTCTCCACTGCCTTCTGTGGCAGAGAATTCCACATATTCACAACCCTCCGGGTGAAAAGGTTTTTCCTCATCTCAGTCTTAAATGGCCTACCCCTTATTTTTAAACTGTGACCCCTGGTTCTGTTCACCCGAAGAAGTAGGTCCTGACAGTCTACTCCATCGATGCCTCTCCTAATTTTCGTTCCTTCTCTCAGGTCTCTGCTCAACCTCCAATGTTCCAGAGAAAACAATTTCACTTTGTCCAAATACCCTGTATTTCCAGGCATTATTCTAGTAAATGGGTCCACAACCCTTTCCAAAGCCTCAATATCATTCTTGTAATGAGATGACTGTAACTGCATGCAATACTCCAAATGTGGTCTAACCAAAGTCCTATAAAGCAGCAACATGACTTGCAGACTTTTTTACTCAAGGCTCCAACAGATGAAGGCAAGCATACCCTACACTTCTTATACCACTCTATTAGTTTGTGTTGCTAGTTTCAGGGAGCTATAAACTTGCCTCCCAAGATCCCCCTGGGAATTAGTGCAGTTAAGGGTTGTGCCATTCACTCTATACTTACCCCTTATATTTAACAGCAAAAAGAGTAGATTAGAGAGAATGAAATGGAGGAATGGGCATGGTGAGATTATCGAGAGCTAATAGACTGAAACCCAAAGTGTCCCGATAGTTAAAGGAATCTGAGACCGTTGACTCAATGGGCAAACTATAAGGATAAGTTGCCGACAATTATTTTGTGAACTTCAGTGACTGTGCATGATTGTTTTAAATGAGCTTTTCCTCTACTCTACCAGGAATGCCTTTAAAAATAGGCTCTACTTTTAAATGAGATTAAGATGCTAATTTAAAATGGAGACACATGAACAGAGACCACTTGGAGCTAACTATGGTCTTGGAAAGTGCTCTGCCAGTAGAGAAGTATTAAGAAGCACTTAAATTATATTGGCACATTAAATACATCAGGACCTTTAGTTTAGTTTATTTTTGTCATATGTACCAAGGTGCCGTGAAAAGCTTTTTTGTTGCATGCTATCCAGACAGAGAGAAGACTGTACATGATTACAATCAAGCCGTCCACACTACACAGATACAGGATTAAATTGTGATATTCAACACTAGAAAAAGTCCAGTAAAGTCCGATTAAAAATGGTTCATAGGGTCTCCAATGATGTCGATGGGAGGTCAGGACTGGTTGAGTTGGTGCGAGGATGGCTCAATTGCCTGATAACAGCTTGGAAGAAACTGTCCCTGAATATATTGCCAACAACAGCCAATATGTCCCACCTACACTAGTCCCACCTGCCTGCATTTGGGCCATATTGTTCTAAACCTGTCCTATCCATGTACCTGTCTAAATGTCACTTATGCCCCTGTCCCACTTAGGAAACCTGAACGGAAACCTCTGGAGACTTTGCGCCCCACCCAAGGTTTCCGTGCGGTTCCTGGAGGTTGCAGGTAGTTGCCGTAGGTTGCAGGTAGAGGAAGCAGGTAGGGAGACTGGCACAAACCTCCGGGAACCTCTGCTTCATTTTTATCCCCCCCAAATTGTATAAATCCTTGGATTTCAACTTAAATCAGATGATGCAGAAACAGTTTTAATGAAGAGACAGGTCCCAAGGGCCGTGAATGACTGGTTCAGATTCTTGATACTTGCAGAGAATGACAATGTGTTCAATGCCCACCTGATATGATCTGCATTCTGAAAGGAAACGGGTTGTTGTTACAAATTAAGATTATTTTTTGTTTTGGAACTGGGCTGGTTATAAGTATTAGTTATATAATTATTGTTTTTGATCGCAAATTCATAGCTGTATCAATTTCTAGCATGTAATAGGATTATGCGTGGAACATTATCAAGAAAATTGATGCAACGTTTACTTGCTATTAAAATTAAGAGAGGGGGGGAAAGCTAATCCTAACCTGTTTGGATCTAGTTGAGTTATCGGCCAGTTGTTCATTTAAGGAGGCTCCGAAATAAATAAAGATAAATATTTTAAGTATATATCTGCCAACAATTTGTCCATTCCAATAAATGCTCATAAAAGCAAAGATTTTGTGTAAGGGGTGATCGCTGGATGGCACGGACTCAGAGGGCCTAGAGGCTTGTTTCACCGCGATATTTTTAAAGTCTAAAGCAGTGGTTCCCAACGTGGGGCGTACGCCCCACAGGGGGGCAATTTGATTTTTAAGGGGGGCAATTGAGCACGACTGAGGAGGTCTGGGTCCAAATTTTCGATTTTTATTTTTTTGGATTTTCCATCAGGTAAACAAGTTTATGTTTCAGATGTTATTTTGAGTAAATAATTTTTTTGGGGTAAAAAAGGTCTTTATTGTGTAGTTATTACATAATCACCGCGCCATCGCTCTTCATGCACGTCGCACGAAGCGTGCGAGGTCATGGGAGAACAGTATTTATTGAATTGGATTTAGAAATGCGATTCAAAGAGCTTTTGCTAAGTTGCCCTTATAATATCTATTTCCTCCGTTTTCTCTCAAGGGAAAGCAAGGGGGGGCATCAGGATTTTAGAGGTGATTAGGTGGGGCATGGCCAAAAAAAGGTTGGGAACCACTGGTCTAAAGGCTTCACTTTTATTTTACTGGCCTGATTCGCTGCTGCCACAAAGCGATGTTTACTAGACTAGAGACACAGCATGTAAACAGGCCCTTTGGCCCACTGAATCCGCACCAACAGGTGATCACCTATTCTATTCTACACACACAAGTTCTATCCTGCACACTAGGACCAATTTACAGAAGCCAATTAACCTACAAACCTGCACATCTTTGGAACTTGGAAGGAAACCGAAGCTTTAGTTGATTAGAAAGGGATGAATAGAGATCATTTCAAATATTGTCAAAATATTGTTCTACATTTATAATGATTAAATTAATGAAAACCTCTGGAAACAACCCAGATTTAAAAGAGGTACTTCCAGTACTGTGTCTCGCATTATCAGAAGAAAGAACATATTAGACCCAATTGTCTTTTTTCGGTTGGTATTTTTGAAAGTAAAACTCAATATTACAAAAGATACAAAACAGTAATGTTTGGTAATAAAATACCATCCTCAAATAAATTATTCAAGCAGTAGTTTGCACAGACCATTTTCTAGAAATTCATTTGCAAATATTTCCTTTTGTTGAAAACGTGACTAACAAAATAGTCAGATGCATATTCAAATATGCAATAATGTTAGTGTTGTAATGTGATTGGAATTCCAACCTGTCTGTTTTTACTTTTTTAAATGGTGTGGGTTTGAACTTCGCACTGAGATTCAATTTGTATCTCGATAATAGAACTCCTCACTTTCTGCTTGGAAATGTCATGTGATGAATAAGGTTATGGTTGAGACTGAAGACTCCCATCTCTGGCTAATGCTTTCCTTAAATGGAGAGGAAGGAGTTGGGAGAGGGTTGGGAGAGGGAGGGAGGGGGTGGAAGGGGGAAGGAGAGGGAGGGAGGGGGAAGGGATGAACAAACCATCAGGCTCTTAAACACTATGCAGCACTTACATCAACTATGGACCTCTATGCACCATCTTTGATTTTACTAAAGACCTTGGGTTTTTTATTGTACTGGTATTGTATACATAAATCTCCTTCTGTCACCACTGAGAGCAAACTATGGTTTAATAGCCTGATTTTACATGTGGCTCAGGATAAAGACCATTTTTTAATATAACAAATCTAACTTCTACTTGCATGCTAAATGTCTTCAATGTGGTTGCATCATGTGGCTAGATTAGTTTGTTATCCTGATTTTATATTGTCTTTGCAATTGGTCATGTCATGGGAGGAAGTGAAGAATGGTTGTAATTCAAAATGTGTTCCCACAATATTACATCCAAATCATATTTATTTACAGTTTAAATGTCAGGTGTGCTTCTCATTTATGCTGCTGTTTCAGAACCCGGTTCTGTGATGAGGTATAGCAATCTCATTGACCTCACACTTCCAAGAGATAGAGTTATATAGCGTGCAAACAGGCAGTTAGGCTCAACTTGCCCAGGCTAACCAAATGTCCCATTACACTAGTCCCACCTGCCCACGTTTGGCCCATATCCATCTAAACATTTCCTCCTACTTTTCCAAATCCCTTTAAAATGTTGCTGTAGTACCTGTCCCAACTCGGGTGGAAGCTCGTTCCATATACCCACCACCCTTCATATGTGGAAAATGTTGCCCGTCAAGTTCTTATTCGGTCTTTTTTCACTCACCTGTCCCATGGTTCTTGATTCTCCTACTCAGAATAAAAGACTCTGTGCATTTGCCCTACTATTCCCCTCATACTATACACCTCTATAAGATCACCTTTCATCTTCTTGCGCTCCAGCGAATAAAGTCCTAGCCTGGACAATCTTTCTCTATAGCTCAGTATCAGGTTTAGGCGTGTTATTGTCACATGCAACAAGGTACAGTGAAAATCTTAATTTTGATTTCTGAGCAGATAAAACTTACACACATTCACTCAAGCTGAACTCAACTACAACAGGTAGAGCAAAGGGAAAGATGAAGAATACAGCAGATAGTTCTCAAGCCTGCCGAATGATGGATATAGATAAAGTGTGCATAAAATTTGAGTTACAATGTAGGAAAATGTTGACTGCAATTCGCAAATTGCTTGCTGATGATGCAACCAAATTGTCAGTGTATTTGGGACAGCCAACGCACTTCCCTTGAAAATACATCACCATTGCTTACATGAAGCTTCTTAAAATCCGCAAGTATTAATGTGGCAGGCTGATGATATTCTACTTACAGTGAGTTGAAGACACTATTCATGGCACTGTCAGATGGAACTAATGCTTACATTAAATGCATCTTCAGTGGACAGGCTATGCTGTTTGGAGTGACTGCTGGATAAACATTGAGCAGATCATCCTACTTCTTCATCTAGAATATGATGGCTCATTCTAATCGACAGAAACACACTTCCCTTCAGCCACAAAATAGCAGTCCAGAATCTGAACTGCATTTGCAACTGTGTTGCATTTCCTAAAAGTATATTCAAGAGATCATAAAAGCGCAAATATAAAAGAGTGGGGATAGTTACTTTGTTCACATTGATTTACATTAGCTGTAAGGTACAGCAACACTTCACTGACAGGCTTAATGGACCTTGCGTGAATCTATTTCTAAAATCAACAATGCTGACCAAAATACATTGCTCCTAACTTAGATATCCTTTTAAGGGCCTGTCCCACTTAGGCGACTTGTTATGGAACTTCAGGAGACTATGCAGTCACCACATGGTTGTCACATGTTCGCGGGACGTACCGGGTAGTCGCCTTCATGGTCGTGAGGAGTTCCCGCATTCTGGGAACTGGTTGTGCCCTCATTATGGTCACCGCAAATTTTTCAACATGTTGAAAAATTAGCGGCGACCAGAATTAAGCCGCTATGGAAAGTAGCGAGAATTCTCGTGCCGTAAGTGCAGTGGTAGTTGGTTGCCAGGAGGTCGAACATTGTCGTAGTTTTTTGTGGGTTGTAGCTGGTGCTGACCAGTGAATTTCATTCGCTCATTGGGAAAAAGAAACGCAAGCAGTAGTTTTCAAAACCAAGGATAACCGACCGGTAATGGTAATGTCCGCCGAGCTTCACAGCTGTGTATCTCTGGCTTATTAAAAGTTGTCTTCATGCATTCTCCCCCCCCCCCTTTTAAAGGACTTCCCGTACACTGTGCTTTCACCATCTTAATTACAGCGCAAACCTTCCTGTGCATCGCGGTGTGTGGCTGTATCACATTGGCTTTGCACTGTGTGAACTTCACTCAGACAGCGCTCTCCCTGCTTGCCCTGTCCCCCGCCTGCACAACGTGCTGGTGAAGGAAGTGATGTGTGTATGTGTGTGTGAGTGGCCTGAAAAATCGCCTAAGTGGGACAGGCACATTCATGTCATTTATGATACTGGATGTTTTAAATTAAAACAATGGCAGGCATACTTATCACTGAAGTAAATTTGACAGGTGCTTTTGAATTGAACAGGGCACAGTTTGCAATATTTGTAGAAGAGTGGAAAAGCATTATAATGGAGATATGCAAAAGACAGTTTCCCGCATTTATAATGTGTCACAAAAGCTTTCATCAGCAATTGGTAGTGTCATCGTATAATGTCATGTTGCATTGTAAACAGACCAGAAAATGCTTGTAACGTGCATATTCAAATTTTAAGTTTGTTTCCCTGGCAACTTAAAAAAAAAAAATTCCAATTGTGCAGGTTTGGATTCTATCACAATAGAAATGTTTTCAAATTCAAGTTAATTTGCTTACTGTCAAATAATTTGAGGCCACATTTATATCTGCCTTTGTAAACTTATGCTCTTTAGTTCAGTTTAGTTTAGAGATACAGCGTAGAAACAGAACGTTGGGCCCACCGAGTCCGCGCTGACCAGTAATCCCCGCACACTAGCACGATCCTACACCCGCTCGGGACAATTTACAATTTTTACCGAAGCCAATTAACCTACAAACCTGGGTTACACAAAAAAAGCTGGAGAAACTCAGCGGGTGCAGCAGCATCTATGGAGCGAAGGAAATTTTTTTTTTCTCCTTCGCTCCATAGATGCTGCTGCACCCGCTGAGTTTCTCCAGCTTTTTTGTGTAACCTTCGATTCTCCAGCATCTGCAGTTCCCTCTTAAACCTACAAACCTGTACGTCTTTGGAATGTGGGTGGAAACCGGAGCACCTGGGGAAAACCCACGCAGTCACAAGGAGAACATACAAATTCTGGATAGGCAGCACCTGTAGTCAGGATCAAATCCGTGTCTCTGGCACTGTCAGGCAGCAACTTTACTGCTGTGCAATTATTAGTTGCAAGCTCCAAGCGAATATCATTATCCTTAACAAATTGGATTTTAAGATAGTGAAATAAACAGTTCACGGCAAAGGACAGAAAATACATATTAAAGTGAATCAAATCTTGGATGGATAAAAAAATGGAAGGAAAGGCTGGAATAAGTACTAAGAAAAATTAACAAGATTAAACAGTAATAGTTATGTACATAATATATATTATGCACTTACTGTATGTATGGCAATAATCTTACTGATCTGTATGCAAAAAAATGAATTTCACTGTACCTGATGCATGTGATAATAAATGAACAATTGAATATTTAGTGAGACAATGAAACTTTTCTAATTGTTAATTTTCAGTATTGGAAAATTGGATATTACATATCACGTTGTTGAAGGGAAATGTTAACTGAAGAATGAATTATTTCTTCAATTTGAGGCATTCTTATTTAAAAATTTAAATCAGAAATTTCAGGCATTCACTGCTTGGCTGTGGGCCGAGGAGCTTTTTCGTTGAAGATGGTGACCCAACTCACGGAACTACCTGAATTTGTAACATATTGTGTAAAAATATTATATAAATCATACCTGAAACTCGTCAAGACCAAAGCCTGCACATTTTTTTAAAATATGAGAAAAACCTCAAATTTTCAGAGTAATAATTGCCCAATCAATGCACGTTTGACATTGAGGTCGGACGCAAATTGACCAATCCCGCGCTTTGTTTTATGGTCGCTAGGTACTGGCACTGCCCCAATCCCACTATGGCTATGACCCCCACTCTGGACAATGGCAGTCAGTCAGGTTTAGTAAACAGGGGAACCCACAGGAACTGCCCTCACCCATTCATTCGGCTGGTTCAGGAGCTGGACCTCTGCGGCAGTCTCATTCAAAAAACACACTCACAATTATATTCATTATTATTTTTATATAATATATTATATATAATTATATATGATTACAGTCATATTCACAAGTCACACACACACACATGCACAGGAGAAGGGGCGCCGTCCTGTATGGCTGCCAGTCCTGCAGCTGTCCGTTTTTTTCACTTCTTTTTTATTATTTTTAGTACGTTAAAGTGTGTAGTTGGGGGTCTAATCTTTTTATGTGTGGGGGGGGGGGGGGGGGGTAAGGGGGAAACTGCTTTTTCAAGTCCCTACCTGGTCGGAGAGGCTGCCTTCCTCTGAGCAGCACCTTCGACCCGTCCTCGCGGCCTACCAGCGGGGCATGGAGTGGCGTTTCCTGAGGGGACCTGGCCAGAACCTCGGCTTCGGCGGCGGCACAGCACTGGAGCGCTATTGTGGAGCGGGCGATGCCTTGCCTGGCTCGCCGCGCTGTTACTCCGGTATGCTGGGAACTGCCGATTAAACATCGCGGAGCTGCAGGTCTGTGGAGCGCCAGCTGCGGGCGGCGGCACTGAACTTTACATCGGGAGCCTGGGATCTCCTGCCAAGATCGCCAGTGGTGAAACTCCATCCAGCACGGCCTGTTAGCTTGGAAGCCGCGGTCTCCAGTAAGGAAGCGGCCGTTCCAGGCACCCCAAGCCGCTGAGACGGTTCTCCCGATGCCGGAGCACCACCACCTGGTGAGAGGGCCTGAAACATTGGGCCTCCGTGGCGGCGACTGTGGAGGCCTCAATAGGCCTGACCATGGGTGGACAAGAGGATGGGGACTGGACTTTGTGCCTCCCCCCACAGTGGGAACCATTGTGGGGGGATGTTTTTATGTTTTAATGTTAAACTTCTTCTTTAATACTATGTTGTATTTTTTATTAGTATGCTGCAAGGACATCTGAATTTCCCCTGAAAAGGGGATTAATAAAGTATTTATTATTATTATATATAATATATATATATTTACATGGTATAATAATATATGGTTTAAATAGACTGCAACACGGAAATAGGCTCCCCTTGGTATAATATGGGCATTGGACACTAGACGGGGCTTACTTTTTTCAAATCTCATTTTCTAATTAGTTTAATTATTTAATGTGCAACTTTTGGCACTGACGAGTTGTGACTTCCTTTTCAATTATATTTTATCTAAATCTGTGCAAAATTTCATGTGGTTCCGAGACAGGGGTCACAAAAGTTGATTTCTCGACACATTTTGATGCTCGGCCCACAGCCTGTGTACTTTAATTACATGGCAGGAAGAAGTCATTTTAACAAAGCTCACATCTCAAGTAGCAGTTTTTGTATTTCTAGTTTGATCACTCATCTTCCCCTGCACCAATATTTGTTTCAGTTTAGTTTAGGTTAATTTATTGTCACGTGCACCTAGGTTCTTTTAAAAGGTTTTTGTTTGCGTGCCATCCAGTCAGCGGAAAGACTATACATGATTACAAACAAGCCGTCCACAGTGTACAGATATAGGAGAAAGGGTAGCGCTTAGTGTGATATAAAGTCCCATTAAAGACAGCAACATCTGGCAGGTTTTGATGGCACATGGAGAGTTCTCTATCGTTTTGTGAGTTTCTGTTCATCCTATCAAACATTCAAAGACCAGATGCCTGGAAGGCCACCTATATGGCGGACTTGAAGTAACTCTATTAATCATTTTAAAGCACTGTAACACTCACAAGGTGGCATTTGTTCTTGTGTTCAGTGCTTGAGCACTATTAATATATCATGAGTGAATCAATAACCTATCTAAAATATATAATACTGGCGCAGTTTAAATACAGAGCTAAGTGGAACTATGATTTGAACACGTTGTTTCAGTCCCTGTGGTCTTTTCCAAAGCAAATTTACTTGCTGTCAGAGAAGGAAAAGAAATGTGGCTAAGGGGGAAGACACTAAATCTTTGGTGCATTTTGCTCACAGTGGGACATTGGTTATGAAAGAACGTGGGGATATTAAAAGTAAAAACATTAGTTTAGAAATACAGCTGAAACAGGCCCTTTGGCCCACCTCGTCCACGCCGAACAACAATCACCCGTACACTGGAATTATCCCAAGGGTCCCCAACCTTTTCCGTCCCGTTTACCCCTGGCAACTTTAATAGCACATAACATTGTTATTTCACTTATTTATGAACAACTATTGATGGCAGTATACCAGAACCAAACACAGTCAGTCAATGAGAACAAATATGTACAAATCCAGAATCAACAAATTTACCCCCTGGGTAGGCAAAATGTATCCCCTATGGGGTAAATTTATCCCAGGTTAGGAACCCTTGTTCTATCCTATTTACAGAAGCCAATGAACCGACAAACCTACATATCTTTGGAACTGGGAGGAAACCAGAGCACCCGAAGGAAATCCACAAAGTTAAAGGGAGAATGTACAAACTACGTACAGCAACACTCTTAGTCAGGATCAAACCCTGGTCCCAGGCAGCAGCTCTATAGCTGCGTCACTCTGCCGCCCACTGTGCAAATTGTTAGTAATTTGCAATTCAGGAACCTCCAACCAACAAGACACTTTATAGGAATACCTGAAGCCACATCCGTATTCACTCATTTTAAGAGGCATATTTTTCACTAATCTGCTTAACTAAAAATATCTCTAAAGAATTCTGGAACATGTTTTGTACGGTTAATGTAATTACTGGGTTTTGGACTCCTGTCAATTTCACTGCATTGCGTCACCCTCCGAGTGAAGAATACAGATTACATTGAGCAATGGTCTTGTTGAGGAATAATACACTTCATGGTCGTTTGATTGTTATTTTTATAATGTAGCACAGAAAACTACGAGGTGATGTCTGCAGTTACAATGCCCCACATATAAACTCCATGCTATTCATGTTTTCAGTGAACTAAGAATGAACCCGAGAGAGGTTGTGTAACTCAACCCTAATTATGCATCTGTCTAAGTCTGTTTGTTCATTGTTCTCTATTCACTAATAGAGCGCCTTCTCAGAGCTCTGAAAGGGAAAAAATACTGCCGGCTGAGAACAAAGCCAGCAAAGCAGGGAGATGGTGAGAAATATGTGAAGTGGCTATTTAAAAAAAAACACTGCTAAATCTTTAGACCGTAAACAAACAGGAGCAAGTAAGGCAAGCAAGTCAATACCTACTTCATACCTGGTTACCACCTTCATGAAACTATGAGCCACACCCCTAAGTTTGACTCTGCCCCATCATCTACTGTTGTAGGTACACAAAATTGCTGGAGAAACTCAGCGGGTGCAGCAGCATCATAGATGCTGCTGCACCCGCTGAGTTTCTCCAGCAATTTTGTGTACCTTCGATCTTCCAGCATCTGCAGTTCCTTCTTGAACATCTACTGTTGTAGCCCTGGTTTTTCCTACCAAGAGGCATATCTGAATTTACCTTGCATTTATTGGAATTAGACACCAACTGCCATTCCTCGGGCCATTGGCTCAGTTGAACAAGATCCCATTGTAATTATAGATGACCTTCATCAATGTGCACTGTACCAGTAATTTACAAGCTTACTGACCATACCACGTACGTTCACATCTAAATCGTCAAAGCAATTATTAAAATTCAGGAACAGCTTCTTCCCAACAACCTTCAGGCTATTGAACATTAAGAACTCCAACTAAACCCTGAACTACAAACTACCTTGATTGTACTAGGGACTTGAGGGCTTGTTTTTGTCTTTGCACAATATTTTTTTATTTTGTTTTGAAATGCTGCATTGAACTTCTTTTTCTTGTTTATTATGGTGTCTACTAAGTACTACATTTAGATATCTGGTGTGCCACTGCAAGTAAGAATTTAATTGTTCTGTTTCGGGCCATATGACAAAAATCCACTCTCAACTTAAACAACAGATAAACAGGAACTTGAAATGACACTCACAAAAGAGAGAGGTTGCATCAATTATGCATCATAAAGAGGGGTGAGGGGGAGCACTACAGGGGCTGTGCCACTGTACGAGGTAATTCAAGAGCTCTCCCGAGTAAAAAAAAAATCAAACTCGTGGTAAGCACATACAATGTACATAGTGGGTACGTCGGAGCTCGGAACGTCTCTTAGCGGCTCGTAACACTAATGGCAGGTACTTGGGTATTGCGGTAAGCTCGTGAAGACTCATGAAGATTTTTCAACATGTTGAAAAATGTCCACGAGAGCCCGAGTACCTACGAGCGGCTATTACCGTAATTGTAATTCTCCGCGTTCGAATCAGGGGAAACTTGGGAGAACTCTTGACAAACAAACAAACACAGACAAACTATGAACAGGTTGGATTAATCTGCACAAATGAAGACAGCACCAGGGGGTAACTCATACTTGCATTATTGTAGAATTGCAGAAAAAGCTAGTACCATGGGACCTGAAGTTACTGTTGGGAGTGCAAGCTCATTGAAACACACAGACTGCAGTAATGCATGGCACTGCTAAAATCTGTTGCATGTCTGGCAAGCTAATCTTCTGTTATTCTCATTATATGCCATCTTATTTACATTGATTTACATTCTATTATTTGCAATGTTGCTTAGTTTTAACAAACGTATGATAGGAGTCCCGAGTTGTTCTGATCTTTAAATCTAAACCCCTGGTTTAGTTTAGTCGCGAGATACACCGTGGATATAGGCCCTTGGGCCCACCAAGTCCACACTGACCTGCAATCACCCATACACTAATTCTATCCTACAAACCAGGGACAATTTACAGAAGCCAATTAACCTCCAAACCTGCACTTTTTTGGAATGTGGAAGGAAACTAGAGCACCTGGAGCAAGCCCACATGGTCACAGGGAGAATGTAGAAACTCCATACAGACAGTTTCCAAAGTGACGATCGAACCTGGGTCTCTGGCGCTGTGAGGCAGCAGCTCTACCACTGCGCTACTGGGCCACCCACTTACTGTTGCCAGCACAAGATCATTGGAGCACACAGGCTGCAGCAGTTCATGGTATTGTTCAAATCTGTTGCATGCCTAGGCAGGCAAATCATATGTTATTCGTGTTATATGTCAACTTTTTTTGCATGGTTTTACATTCTATTATTTGCAATGTTGCTCAGTTTTCATAGACCTGTGAAAGGTATCCTAGGGAGTTCCGTTCTTTGAGTCTCAACCGGTACATTGCCACACACAAACAATAAGTATCAGCACGAACTGCTATTGTGAGATTGATAAATGCTGTAATTTTTTGGTTTCCCTGTCAACTCAGTCATTAATGCAATATGCAAACATCCAAATGGTTTATAAATTACCAAGCCTATTCTGACATGCCTAATGGCCAAATTACATATGCTCAAAGTATTTGTTCCTCATTTGCCAATCCATCTTCTATATTTTGCATTTATGTCTGACCTAATACAACTCTCAATTATTTGCAGCAGTTTTGATTCATAACTGCCATTGTATTGTATTTAACCTATTAATTATATTTGCTGATCCATTAATAACTAACAATGGCCAAAACGGCTTCTACTTCCAAGGGTGGAATTGCATGAAATTTATAGCACAAATTATGTTACTGTCTCAATTGTTTTGAAGATAGTTATTACTGTATGTTTAATAGGATCAAGGGATATAGTGCATATCTGTGCTTTTAATAGTTGGAACATATCTCAATGCACTTTCAATAAATAGCTTGCTTCAAAATTTGTATATTGATGTTCTCAAAGAAGAAAAACCTACAGTTTTAGACAAAATGTCTTCATTTTACTGCCCAGGAATATTGGAAATATTTACTCAGAGAAATTTGCAGCTTTCAACCATCTCTACTTTGGCGCTGTAAATGCAAACCGGGGTGTGTGTGTATGTACCACTTTGCTTCCTGAAGTCGATCACTATCTTCTTTGTCTTGCTGACGTGGGACTAGGAAGGAGAGCAAAAATGATATGCAACCAGAAGCTTGAGATGGGAGCATGTCGCTACTCTGCAAAACGGATTATTCTCCCTTTTCTTCCCGCTTTATTCCTCTCCCATCTACGGTGCATGGGAGGCTGAGGGGTGTGGAGCATAGATAAGGTGAATAGTCACAGTCTCTTCCCACAGGGTAGTGGAGTCCAAAACTCAAAGGCGTAGGTTTAATGTGATTATGTTACGAGGCTGTTAGACGGCAGCAAGTTAGAATTTCATTGTTATGTTGTCGATACATATACCGGGGTGGGAGATTGCAACCTTCACATGGTCAGCCCTGTTGTGACGAATGCAATCAACCTGGCGTGCACAATCAAGTAGGATTAAATAGAACAAGTTGTCCTTCAACTTTAGGCTGTGCACGGCATACGCAAGAAGAAATACATATGCTAATTCAGCACTCTTGACTTTCTGCACCTGAAAACAGATCAACTCCACAAAAGCTGATGGTGAGCAGGTTTAGTCTAGATTTTCCTGCCAATTGTCAATGCACTTGCTCTAGTTCTCTCTAAGTTACAAGTGGTGCTCGTTGCAACTATTATTTTTAATAAGAGAACATAGGCAGCAGAAATGACGAGGCTAGTGAACAGGGAGATCAACATAGCCAAGTCTCTTCAAACCCTGACCAGTGTTCAATGAATGTTGACTTTCTGGCAGTACCATTGACAACAATCAAAAGCTGAAACTCTGTCTGATTGTCACCTTTGCCCACATACCCTGCATTTCCATGCTCGCCTCCTTTTCTGGGCACATTGCTGTTAACTATCATTAGCTGAAATAAGTCTATTCATTGGGAATCGTGGACTGATTCTGGACCTTAACCGGTGGCACAGCAGTTAACACTCTACCAACCCCCTAGATTCAATCTTGACTCAGGTGCTGTCTTTGTGGGGTTTCCACTTTCTGGCTTTGACCGTGTGGGTTTCCCCCTAGGGTGGTCCAACTTCCTCCCACATCCCAGAGGGATTTAATTTAGTTTAGTTTAGTTCAGAGATACAGCGTGGAAACGGACCCTTTGGCCCACCGAGTCCACGTCAACCATTACTCATTAGTTTTATCCTGCACACTCGGAACAATTTTACAGAAACCAATTAAGCTGCCTGTCTTTGGAACGTGGAAGGAAACCGGAGCACCCAGAGTAAACCGACAAGGAGAGAGTACAAACTCTGTACAGACAGCACCCGTAGTCGGGATCAAACCCATGTCTCTACGCTGTAAAGCAGCAATTCTAGCGCTGCACCACTGTGCCGCCCCAATATGGTTTAGTATTTTAATTGGCTGTTATAAAAGACACACTGTGAAGGAAGGCGTGAGGAATAAGAGGGGGAGATGATGGACAAATGTGGCGGAACAGGTTACTGGAAAACAAATTGGAAAATTGAATTGCTATGAAAGTATTTGCCACATTTGAGGACCGGTAACAACAAATTAAAATATTCGTCTTCCAAATACTCAATAAGCACCTCACACAAAAAAAAGTTTTGCTTCTCAAATCTGCAGTCTTCCTCAACGTTAGAGGCATTACATTGTTTGATAGACAGTCTGAAGAACGGTCTCAATCCGAAATGTCACCCACTCCTTCTCTCCAGAGATGCTGCCTGTCCTGCTGATGCTGCCTGTCCTACTCCAGCATTTTGTGCTTATCTTCGCTTTAAAGCAGCACCTGCAGCTCCTTCCTACGCATTACATTGTTAATAGGATATGAAAAAAAAACATTTTAATTTTAAAAATAGCAATGATTTTTAATGAACCATATTCTTATCGAGCCCTAATCAACTTAAAATTGCTCGAATCAGCTTTGGCAGAGAGATTTGTTATGAAAAAGACAGAAAAGCAGTGTTTTTGTTTTGGCTGGGCATTTTATCATTTTAAATATGGTAATATTATAGTAAATGGGGTTTCCTGTTTAACATATTAAAAAAAAAGATAGCTTTCAACTATGTTTCTTTCTACTGCGTTGCACTAAGAAGTAAATTTGCGTGTTTCACTGACTCATTGAACTGTAGATCACGTACGGTTTATTTGCACAGATTCTTAATTTAAAATAAATTGGCTTTTCTACACTTCATTATGCAAATAGTGGTCAGAGGTTGGAGATGAATAGAAAAACACTATTAGTCAGCCTTTTGTGGAAAAGTAATGGAGACATTTGCTTGTCGCAATATTCTGTTTCCGTAGACTTTGTTCTTTTCTGTTGCAACCTGCAAATTCAGCCAACGATAATGGTAATATTATAGAATGTAATTTTACTTTGTAATATAAATGTAATATTTGAGATTGATGCCCTGACTTATTTTTTTGGAACAATCCCTTCCTCAGACTGAAAGAAGAAGGGTTCCGACCTAAAAGATCACCTGTTCCATTTCTCCAGAGATGCTACCTGACCCGCTGAGTTACTCCAGCATTTTATGTCTGTGCTAAAAATGTACCTGGAAGTCATTACAGGAGGGAGACTGAAGCAAATAAACCACATGATTAGTTTTCATCTGAGAGATAATAGCAATATTGTTGTGGAAAAACACTCTGTACTTCAGCTGGCATTTACTTAGTGAAATGAGATTTTCATCAAAAACATCTCCTTTTCATCAAATGAAGGTCATTCAGTGCAAATATCTCAGTCACTTGCAACCATCTGCCAGTACAATTCACCAGAAAAATTATGGACAATTTTGGAAATTTAGATCAGATACTAATGCAGCAATGAGAAAAAACCCCCCCCCCCCCCCCCCCCCCCCCCCCCCCCTCAAATACTTGAAAGGATTGCACATTAAGTTTCCCTTTAAAGAAGATCCAGCTATCTCAGATGCTTTTCATCCTTCAATTCAAATGTCGGAGCATTGCAAATGAGTACATTTTGACGTGCATAGTTTGGAGAGCAAGATGCCTTCTGGGTGATTTCTCCTGGCTGCAAAGCTTTTAAATGGCTTTAGAATGTGGGAGGAAACCGCAGCTCCCAGAGAAAACCCACGGGGTCACATGGAGAACTTCCAAACTCCGTAAAGACTGCACCCGTAGTCAGGATCGAATGTGGGAATCTGTTGCTGTAAGGCAGCAAACCTACCACTGCACCAGTGTGCCGCCCCTAATTAATTCAATTAATATCATTAATTTAACCCCTAATTAATCTCACTGAAGCTTTATTCTCAGGAGTTACTGCCAGGCATTGACAATGTGAAATGAATTGTTGAATCTATTTTAATAATTCAAATATGCTGACTTGGTAATTTTGCCATTTCCTTAGATAAAAAAAGGTCAAGATTGCAATACTTGTCAAAATTTAAGTTGCATCAATCACTCATAAGAGGACTATAAACAGCGGTTTGAAATTATAATGAGAGTTGTGGTTTTGATTTGAATGGAAGTGGACACTTCAGCAAGAGGAGCACAATTTTGCAATCCATGTCCCGAACGCTTGTTGCAAACATTAAAAAAAAAACATCCCTGACATGCAGAAGAGGACAATGACAGAGAGGAATTTACATTTTGGTTCAATAAAAGCAGGAAAAAGATACAGGAATGATATTAAGCAGGTGAATGTTTTATTTCCTTAATTAAAAGTTGTACTCCCTGTTTGCAAAAGGTGATGAACACTGCCCAGTCCATCACTCCTAAGAGGACTATAGACATTGGCTTGAAATTATAATGAGCTTTGTTTTGATTTTCAAGGATGTGAACACTTCAGCAACAGTAACACATTTTTGCAATACGTGTTCCGAGCGCTTATTGCAAACACTCAAGCAGAAAACCACGCACCATTGAAGGGATCGACAAGAGTCTCTGCCTCACAAAGGCAGCCAGCATCATCAGAGACCCACACCACCCTGGCCATGTACTCTTCACTCCTGCCATTGGGAAGAAGTTATAGGAGTCTGAAAACTGTAACATCCTGATTCAGGAACAGCTTCTTCCCAACAACCAGGCTATTAAACACTACAACCTCCAAATCGGCTCTGACCTAAATAGACTCATTATTTTTGACTTTGCACTATCATAGTTAATTTATTTGTCTGTCTATTTTATACATATGCACTAAACTTTTAAAAAAATATATGGATTTTACAGAGTGCTATGTTTCCATATCTGTGCTGCGGCAAGTAGGAATTTCATTGTTCCGTTTTGGGACATATGACAATAAAACACTCTTGACGACTTCAAACTCATCTCTTTCTAATTCAACTACCAGCACAAGACACATCAGTCCAAATCAAAGAAAATGGGTGACAGATTTGTCCTGTGACCTTTACTAACATTTTCCCAGTGAGGAAATGTTTCACTTCTGTTCACAAGAACAAAGCATTTTCATTTATTTCTGCCCAAGGCACTGCTGTGCTTTTAGATTTGCTTTGGAGAAAATTGGGCCACTTCTGAAAGAGGGAATGTTAAATTATTACCTTTCGTGTAATCTTCATTCATCAGCCTGGACTGAGAGTGACAATAAATTTAAGGGTGTAGCACAAAGCAAACTCCCCCTCTATCTGAAATATGCACAACCCAGCATGTTCATAAATCATTGGAGCAGAATTAGGCCATTCGGCTCTTTGAGTCTACTCCACCATTCAATCATGACTGATCTATCTTTCCCTCTCAACCCCATTCTCCTGCCTTCTCCCTTACTAATCATCAACCCTACAATCTCCCCTTTAAAACTAACCAAATAGTTGGCCTCGAAAGCCGTCTGTAGCAATGAATCCACAGATTCACCTAAAGAAACAGTTAGACAGGTACATGGATAGGACAGGTTTGGAGGGATATGGACCAAGCACAGGCAAGTGGGACTAGTGTAGCCGGTGTGGGCAAGTTGGGTCGAAGGGCCTGTTTACACACTGTATCACTCTACGGTTCTATGACCCTCTGACTAAACAAATTCCAGCAACAGTTGTTAGACAGCGGTACAAAAAATGAATCCTCCTAAATTCTACTTCCTAATTTCCACCCAGTGCCCTGCTAATTCAGGATAGATCAAGATTCAAACTAAAGTTGTTTTTGGTGGATTAAGTGGAGAAAACCTTACCTTTATACTTCTGGCCCCCTCGTCACTCAGATGTACATCATAGTTACACAATAATGAAGAGGTTAAATAGATTTACGGTTTTTCATTGGAGCAATGTACTCCAATTACTGTATGGGCAAGATAAATGATCAGTTGTTTTAGGTGGCATCTTACTTTTAATATGTCATTTAAAAGATGACACTCATGGAAAATAACACTCCTTCAAGGCATGCATTGAAAGTGCTGGACAGAAAATCCTGGGTGAGGAGTTCAAATTACTTTGTATTCAGAAATTTGAAGGCTCCAAACTGAGTCCGTTTGATAGCTACAAGATCATTTTATAAAAATATGTCCCTTTTAGGAGTCCTTGGGAACTAACAGTTCGAGGCTAAGTTGCCCCTTTTTCAATGTATACTGGTTGACTAAATCTTTGAATTGCACAAAATTTTCCCTGTGAACTTTGTTCAACCAAAAGTTTGATGTTATTTGAAGTAAAATCCCCACTATTTATTCACAGCAGCAAATTGTGCCACCTAACCCTCAAAAACTATATTTCACACCGTTCCAACCTAATTTCAACCTTTATTTCATACTGTTAAAATTCATAACACTATTGTAGACAGCTCATTTTACGGTTCACACAATAATAGGCACTAGTCAATGCAGCAAACTGTTTTATTATCTTAGATTGGGATGATGGGCCACCTTCTGAATGGAAATAGCTTATCAAGTGCAATGGAGGATCATCTTAGCAACATTACCAGCAATACAGAAAATGAACTGAATACATTTCTGTCGCTAATAAAATATGTCAAGGGGCCTTAAGGTGACATTCGCCACCTAAGTTTCAATTAATCACTCTCTTTCCACACAATGTGGGTGAAATACCGAAACAAAACAAATGATCTTTCAGCATACGAAGCATAATTTTGGTTTTACATTCACAAACATTAAAGCAAATCACCTAGCCTTTCTACTTGAAATGCAATGATGCATGGGTGTGCATAACCCTGACATTACCATCACTGCACTTTGTTTAATTATTATATTTGAATTCACTTTTACAATATGAAGCATTAGGGAAAAGTTCTGAAACCTGGGCTTAATTCAGTTCATTCAAATTGAGCGTGTCCTTCCTCTGCAACACGTTTGATAGCATAGGGAATAGATAGGGTAAATGCACAGAGTCTTTTACTCAGTAGGGGAATCAAATACCCGAGGACGTAAGTTTAAGGCGAGGGGGGAATGATTTGATCGGAACTTCAGGTGCTATTTTTTTACAGAAAGGATGGTAGGTATATGGAACGAGCTGCTGGAGGAGGTTATTGTGGTAGGTACCATCACAATGTTTAAAAAACATTTTGACATGTACATAGGTTGGATTATTTTAGAGGGAGATGAGTCAAATGCAGGCAGTTGGGACTAATGTAGATGGGGCATGTTGTCGGCGTGGGCAAGTTAGGCCAAAGGGCCTATTTCCATGCAGTATGATTCTATGAAGAAAGTTAATACGAGGAGCATGTCTTCAATACATACACAACTGCACCTTCATTTTTTTTTTCATGGACTCAGATCAGGGCTGAATTCTCAAGAAATGATAGAGGGTAAAAGATGCATGGAGACTTGCAAGGGAAGACATTTCCATAACTTTCCAAGAACTTACGGCAGGGAAATCAATCCATTGGATCCTACACTAAACACGTTGACTCCAAAGTGAAGAAATGGTTGTCGACAGAAGCTTGGGGTAATTTATTTTTCATTGTTTTACTTTGACTGCTTTTTTGAATTTATTTGTGTCCACTATCCTCAGCTTTGCTTTCGACCAGGGACATTTTAGAGACAGAATCTTCTCACTGCCTGCTGCCCAGTTGCCATCCTATTCTACTAGGCTTGATGATGCAGATAAACAATGGGAAGGCCCCTCGTAATCTGGCCCAAGTAACTCAGTGCCCTGACTGGCAAATCCCAAAAGGAATCAGGGCATAATGATCCAGTGAACAGGAACATTAGGAGAGTGCAGATTGAAAGGTGGTCATAAAACAAAAA
The DNA here is from genome assembly GCF_028641065.1 of Leucoraja erinaceus. Lineage (NCBI taxonomy): Eukaryota > Metazoa > Chordata > Chondrichthyes > Rajiformes > Rajidae > Leucoraja > Leucoraja erinaceus. The sequence goes on along the minus strand of NC_073389.1, from coordinate 20,011,727 downwards.
AATCATAGATCAGAGATTTAACTTTTGCAAATCTCTTCATGTTCAATTAATTAAATGATTTAAAAAAAATTGTTGTGGCCATTGTTCTAGAAACATAGAAAATAAAAAAATAGGTGCAGGAGGAGGCCATTCGGCCGCTCGAGCCAGCAATAGTGGGAATCACAGTGGTGATTTTCAACACAACAAAATTGTGCAAAACACAAAGGGCTGGAATAACTCAGCAGGTCAGGAAGCAACAGTGGGGGGAATGAATAGGCAATGTTTTGGGTGGGACTGTTCAGACGTGCAAACATCATGCATAATTCATGCAATAATCTGATTACAATGTGGTTCATGGAAGGAGGTCAATTTGCGTGCATCCTTCTCATGTAGGTTACCAATGCAGCTAATTGGTCAGCTTTAGCTCTTTCCTCTCTATTTCACTTGTATTTCAAAGTCTTGATATCTCTTAACACAATGAAACCTATACAATCTGATGTAAAAAACAAACTATCCAATAATAACCAGATTCGCTTGCACAAAAACCAGCATCTTAAACATTACTTAAGGGCGGCACAATGGCGCAGTGGTAGAGTTGATGCCTTACTGCGTCAGAGAACCGGGTTCCATTCTGACTACGGGTGTTTCCATTTTGGAGATTGTACGCTCTCCCTGTGACCACGTACATTTTCTCTGGGTGCTCCCGTGTCCTCCCACATTCCAAAGTCGTGCAGGTCTGTCGATTAACTTGCTTCTGTAAATCGTCTCTAGCGTACAGGATAGAACGGGTGTACGCGGTGACGGCTGGTTTGCGCAGACTTGGTGGGCTAAGGGGCCTGTTTCCAATAAACTAAAGTATCCCAAAGCATTTTATCAAACAAAATTTGACTTTGAACATTTATAAGAAATATTAATGATGGCAGGCTCGAAGGGGCAACTTCAAAACGAGTGTTGAGGTAGAGAAATTGAAGGAGATATATGTTTGAAGAAGGAGGTAATCATATTTTAATGGTATCTGACATTTGGCCTTTATTAAGGGGAACTAAACTTTAATCCTGGGAGAATTTTCTTTCTTATTCATTGTATTAATCAAATCTTTCGGCTCATTTTGCTAATGTCTTGCATCGTTCCTGAAATTATCACATAAAACTTTTGGCCCGAGGCATTTTTCTTCTTCCTCATTCTTACGGCAACATCAAACTAAGAAACTGCACTACAATCACAGCCAGGTCACTCATCTGTATCCGAGAATACAAATGACAAAAATGAAAGTAGGAATAATGAATTCTTGCTTTTGGAAAATGATCCTCTTCGAAACATTATTTTTAATCACTATACCATTTGGTTTGAAATGTACTTCTATTGAATTTATTAACTCCACCATCATCAAGAGGCTGGTCATGATGCACATTAACTCCAACTGTGCAGACTTGGCTTGATTTACTACATTATTATAGGTCCACAGCAGACGCCATCTCCCCGGCCTCCACACTCATCTCTGGAATGCCTGGATAATAAGGACATCTATGTCGGACTGTGATTTTTTGTCTATAGCTCAATTTTCAACACCACAGCTCCAACCAAATGTACCTCCCAACTCCTGGAAATTAGTCTCAGCACCCCGTCGACAAATAGATCCTTGACTTCCTTAACTTCAACCCTTTTAGAAAGGGTAGGGAACAACTACTTTTCCACGGTAATTCTCAATACCAGTGCCCTGGAAGGCTGTATAATCAGATCCTCAGTATATCATGTTCATTAGTGATAGATGCAGATTTAGGACATTCAGCTCATAAAGTCTATTTCACCATTCATTCAAGGCTGATCTATCTTTCCCTCTCAAGCTGGAGATCCCGCAGAAAATTAACAGATCATGGTGAGATCGTACGAGCTCCATATGGATAGCACCCATTGTCAATATTGAACCCGGGTCCCTGGTGCTGTGAGCAGCAACTCGATCACTGCGCCACTGTGCCACCCTCAGGCAGATCCTCCCGCTCCTTCGACAGGTGACGTTATCTCTTGCCATTGGATTGGCGAGTGTGTTGATGGTGTCATTGATCATTTAGAGGCATTGGCGCCTAACATCCAGGGTCTTGAATCATTTGCTGTTGCAGTGCTTCAAACCCACCTGGTACCCGCGGGTATCTTTATTGGGAATTCAAAACCAATTCGGGTAGGGGTGGTGGGTGGGGTAAAAGTGTGGGAATAAACAGGCACAAGAGAACAAAGTTCCTTTGTTTGCTGGAGCCACTTAACAGGTCAGGCAGCATCTCTGGAGAAAAAGGATGGAGGTCATTTTGGGTCGGGACCCTGAACCTGAAGAAGGATGTCACCTATCCATGTTCTCCAGAGATGCTGCCAAACCCATTGAGGTACTCCACCACTTTGTGTCTATCTGCAGTGCCCTGTTTCTGCCAGACTCCCTTTGTTCATGAGATACTAGTGAATGTGTCCTTTTCCCCCTTGTCCAAAATTAAATTTGCTGAACAGATTATAACAAATACTTTAAATCTGCTTGTGAATATTGAGTAGAACTGGGTCAGATATATAGGAATATGACAAGACCAGGACTCTGGTGGCAAGAAATAGCATGGAATATTGTGCATGAGAAAAATCCCAAAAGGAATATAATGGTATCGTATTTTGAAGGATTGTGCAATTTTATACCCAGATACTGATTGATTAGAACATAAAGTAAAAGCATAAAATACTTGATTGAACATCCATTATGTAAAAGTTTCAGTCAGCATGGCAGCTAGACAAAATTAATGTCAATGTAATACAATCTGGCAAACAGCCTTTGCTTTACTGAAAAATTCAATATACTACACTATTTTCTTATACTGTGGGTGCTTTGTCTAAAAGAGATACCGGCGAGGTTTATCATATGTACAGAGCTGAATGTCTGGTGTAACTGTGACTGGAAATTATGAGCTCCTACCATTTAATTATATCTTGCCGACCAAGGCTATTTACTTCAGAAAAATATTGTTTTTATTTCAATGATTCTCAGCCCTCAACAGAATTGTGATACAAGAGACTGCAGATGCTGAATATTGTGGAGAGAAAAAAAAAGTGTTGGAGATACATTGCGGGTCAGGCTACATTTGTGGAGGGAATAGACTCCTGGGTCACTGTTCCATCCAAGGACCCAAACAGTCTTTCCAGGTGGGACAGAGGTTCACTTGCACCTCCTCCAACCGCATCTACTGTATCCGCTGTTCCAGGTGTCAACATCTCTACATCGGCAAGACCGTAGCGCAGGCTTGGCGCTCGTTTCACTGAACACCTACTCTGAGTCCGGCTTAACCTACCTGATCTCCCAGTGGCTCAGCACTTCAAATCTCCCTCCCATTCGCAATCTTACCTTTCTGTCCTGGGACTCCTCCATTGTCAGAGTCAGGCCAGCGCAAATTGGAGGAACAGCACCTCATATTTCGCTTGGGTACTTGACCCAAAACGTCGCCCATTCCTTCTCTCCAGAGATGCTGCCTGTCCTGCTGAGTTACTCCAGCATTTTGTGTCTGTCTTCGATTTAAACCAGCATCTGCAGTTCTTTTTCGCACCTATTATTTCAATTCCATTTTCACAAATGCAACTTCTCACTCTTGGAATTATTCAACTAAATCTACATGAAGGACTCATGCTGATACAATGTTTTCTCTACAGTGGTGTGCATGAAATGTTATTCACTACTATTATTAGAACCTAACTGATAGATCAAATCATGCTTGATATGGCAACATTCAGGCATTTGAATGGAAGATTCCACTTTATCCACATGTACAGAGACTGCAGGATGGCAAATGGAACACTACAGTAGAATCCAGGTTTGCCTGGCATCACGCTCACAATCACTCTGACAGACTTCAGACTAAAGAGATGCAACTTGTCTCCAATGAGTCTTACCAACCTCTGCACATGCACTGTAAAAAGCCTCGCATTGGGATGCATCACAGCTTGGTTTGGCAACAGCTCTGCCCAAGACTGAGAGTTGTGCAGAGAGTTGTGGATGTAGCCCAGAACACCACACACACAAACACACGGCAACAGAATTAACAAGCTCATCAGGAAGGCTGGCTCCATCCTGGAAGTGGAGTTGGATTCACTGGAGATGGTCTTGGAGGGGAGGATGCTCCTCTAACTGTGGCACACCTGGGACAGTACAGCTCACCCCCTCCATGACACACTGGTCAACCTGAGGAGCACCTTCAGCAACAGAACACCACAGGAGATTATTTCCCCCTGTAGCTATTTGCCCCCCTCCCCCCTCCCCCCCAGTCTTTGCACATCCCCAATCCTTTCCACTTGTCATTTTATGTTAATGTTCCGTGTATCTTGTTATGTTTTTATGACTGTTGGCAGACCTATTTCCCTCCTGGGATCAATAAGCAGTGCTGCTTCTTCCTGCCTACAGGCAGCAATTAAAGAGCGCACCCCCAGAGGTGAGGACTGTACAGACCTAGTCGGGGGGGGGGCAGTTGAACAACTACAGGAATGTTTGGAGTCTGTAGACTGGGCAATGTTCAAGGACTTGACAACGGACTTGAACGAATATGCCACAGTCGTTACAGACTTTATTAAGAAATGTGTGGAGGACTGCATCCCTACAAAAACCTTCGGAGTGTTTCCCAATCAGAAATCTTGGATGAACTTTGAGATCCGCACTCTTCTGAAGACCTGACACTGGGCATTCAAGTCTGATGATACAGTGGTCTACAAGAAGTCCAGATACGACCATGGTAAGGCCATCAAAAAGGCCAAAAGGGACTTCTGCTCCAAATTGGAGGGTGAGACAGATGTTCGGCAGCTGTGGCGGGGCCTGAATGCAATCACCTCCTACAAGGCGAAACCAGGAGGCAGCTCGAATGTTGGTGAAACATCACTCCCTGACGAGCTCAATGCGTTTTACGCACGCTTTGATAGGGAGAACACTGATGTGCCTTCCCAAGCCCCCATTCGCTGCGATGGTATTTCTGTCTCAGTCACAGAGGCTGACGTCAGGAAATCCTTCAGAGGAGTGACCCTCGAAAAGCGCCTGGACCTGATGGTATACCCGGTCGTGTTCTAAAAACTTGAGCGGATCAACTGGCTGGAGTTTTTACGGACATTTTCAACCTCTCACTTCTGAGGTCTGAGGTTCCCACCTGCTTCAAAAGGGCATCAATTAAACCAGTGCACAAGAAGAGTAAGGTGATGTGCCTCAATGACTATCGACCAGTGGCACTAACGTCGGTGGTGATAAAGTGTTTTGAGAGGTTGATCATGGAGCAAATCAACTCCTACCTTGCCAAAACCCTGGACCCACTACAGTTCGCTTACCACCACAACAGATCAACGGTGGATGCGATCTCGCTGGCCCTCCATTCCGCTCTGGACCACTTGGACAACAAAAACTCATATGTCAGGCTGTTATTCATTGATTACAGCTCGGCATTTAATACAATCATCCCCTCCAAGCTGGTTACCAAACTCGCAGAACTGGGTCTCTGTGCATCCCTCTGCAATTGGATCCTCGACTTCCTCATTCACAGACCACAGTCTGTTTCTATTGGTGGAAATGTGTCAGACTCGATAAGAATCAGCACGGGAGCACCTCAAGGCTGCGTGCTCAGCCCTCTACTGTACTCACTCTATACTCATGACTGCGTAGCCGGTCATAGTGCGAACTCTATCATCAAGTTCGCTGACGACACCACTGTTGTGGGACGTATCGCTGATGGGGATGAGTCAGAGTATAGAAGAGAGATCGAGTGACTGTCCATATGGTGCCAGCACAATAACCTGGCCCTCAACACCAGCAAAACCAAGTAACTGATTGTGGACTTTGGAAGGAGTAGGATGGGGACCCACAGTCCCGTTTATATCAATGGGTCGATGGTTGAAAGGGTCAAGAGCTTCAAATCCATGGGCATGCACATCTCTGAAGATCTTTCCTGGTCCGAGAACACTGATGCAATTCTTAAGAAAGCACATCACGCCTCTACTTCCTGAGAAGATTACGGAGAGTTGGTTTGTCAAGGAAGACTCTCTCTAACTTCTACAGGTGCACAGTAGCGAGCATGCTGACTGGTTGCATCGTGGTTCGGCAACTTGAGCGCCTTGGAGAGGAAAAGACTACAAAAAGTAGTAAACACTGCCCAGCATCATCGGCTCTGACCTCCCTTCCATCGAGGGGATCGATCGCAGTCGCTGCCTCAAAAAGGCTGGCAGTATCATCAAGGACCCACACCATCCTGGCCACACACTCATCTCCCTGCTAACTTCAGGTAGAAGGTACAGGAGCCTGAAGACTGCAACGACCAGGTTCAGGAATAGCTACTTCCCCACAGCCATCGGGCTATTAAATTTGGCTCGGAAAAAACTCTGAACATTAATAGCCCATTATCTGCTATTTGCACTTGATCAGTTTATTTATTCATGTGTGTATATAATTATATAATGGTATATGGACACACTGATCTGTTTTGTAGTCAATGCCTACTATGTTCTGTTTTGCATGTCCACTGTTGCTGCTCAGTGCAGCACAGATACAGTGGCAAGACAGAGTGATGTAAAAAAATATTCCAACGCTGGATAAACAGGGGGCGGTAGGAATGGAGGAGCTAAATACTATTAAGATCACCAAGGAGGTGGTATTAGGGAAATTAATGAGACTGAAGGAGGATAAATCCCCTGGGCCTGATGGATTACATCCAAGGGTCTTGAGGGAGATAGCGGTGGGGATTGTGGATGCATTGGTGATAATTTTCCAAAACTCCCTGGAGGCAGGAACGGTCCCAGTGGATTGGAAAATGGCCAATGTAACACCTATATTTAAAAAAGGAAGTAAACAGAAGGCGGGTAACTATAGACCGGTTAGTCTAACATCGGTGGTGGGTAAAATGTTAGAGACAATTATTAAAGAAACACTAACGGGGCACTTGGATAAACATGACTTCATCGGACAGAACCAACATGGTTTTGTGAAGGGGAAGTCCTGTTTAACGAATCTGCTCGAATTCTTTGAGGAAGTAACAACCCGGGTGGATAAAGGGGAACCGGTGGATGTGGTATACTTGGACTTCCAAAAGGCTTTTGACAAGGTGCCACATAAGAGACTATTGCTAAAAATAAAAAATTATGGGATTGGGGGTAATATATTAGCATGGGTAGAGGATTGGCTAACAAATAGGAAGCAGAGAGTGGGGATAAATGGTTCATACTCGGGATGGCAACCGGTAACTAGCGGGGTTCCGCAAGGGTCGGTGCTGGGACCCCAGTTGTTCACAATTTATATAAATGATTTGGAGGAGGGAACCAAGTGTAATATATCAAAATTTGCGGACGATACAAAAATGGGAGGAAAAGTAGGGGATGAGGAGGATAGGAAGAGTCTGCAAAAGGATATAGATAAGCTAGGTGAGTGGGCAACAACTTGGCAGATGAAATTTAATACTAATAAATGTGAAGTCATTCACTTTGGGAAAAAAAATGATAGGGCAAGTTATTTTCTAAATGAGGAGGAGCTGCGTTGTAATGCAACACAAAGGGATCTAGGGGTATTAGTACATGAATCACTGAAAGTTAGTATGCAGGTGCAGCAAGCAATCAGGAAGGCCAATGGAGTTTTGGCCTTTATTGCTAGGGGGATTGAGTATAAAAACACGGAGGTCTTGCTGCAGCTGTACACAGTATTAGTGAGACCACATTTGGAATACTGTGTACAGTTCTGGGGTCCATACTTAAGAAAGGATGTACTAGCCCTGGAGGCAGTGCAGCGAAGGTTTACAAGATTAATTCCTGCAATGAGGGGATTGACATATGAGGAAAGGTTAAGTAGGCTGGAACTCTACTCTTTGGAGTTTAGAAGAATGAGAGGCGATCTCATTGAAACATATAAGATCGTGAGGGGCCTTGATCGGGTGGATGCACCGAGGATGTTCCCAATGATCGGGGAAACTAGAACTAGGGGACATAGTTGCAGAATAAGGGGGGGCTCTTTTAAAACTGAGATGAGGAAGAACTTCTTCACCCAGAGGGTGGTTAATTTATGGAATTCACTGCCCCAGGGAGCAGTGGAAGCAGAAACTTTAAATATACTTAAGACTAAAATAGATGGTTTTTTAGCTGCCAAGGGGATAAGGGGCTACGGGGAGAGGGCAGGGATATGGACCTAGGTATGGTTAGTATAGTAAGACCTGAGTGATCTCCTGGACAAGTGTCGATCGCCTAGATTGGGGTCGGAGAGGAATTTCCCGGATTTTTTTTCCCGAATTGGACCTGGGTTTTTATCCGGTTTTTTGCCTCCCCCAGGAGATCACGAGGTTCTTGGGGTGGAGAGGGGTGATAGCGGTATAAAGGGGAGGGTAGTGTCTTGTGTTCTGTGTCTTGTGTCTACTGTTTGTGGGTAAGTGTGTCTGTTTAGTGTTCAGCCATGAGCGAATGGCGGTGCGGGCTCGATGGACCTGGTGGTCTGCTCTCGCACCTACTTTCTATGTTTCTATGTTTCTATGACTGGACCTTGAACAACCTTACACTGTCGCATAACCCATAGAAGAGGTCGGGGTTGGTGGGAGATATCCTGTGTACAAAATAAACCTGACCTGCGAGATGGTTAAAACAGCCTTGACAGTCAACCAAAGCATACAGGCATAGCTGGATGTCAAACCAATCAAAGACTACAAATCTTTCTACAAGGCCTTGCCATCCAGAAAGATTCAAAATGTATCAAACGTTGTTAAAACTCAAACAAACATAAAATAAAATAGCAAAAGTAAGGTTTCCAAGATTAACAAATAGGATCAAAAACAATTGAAATTCAAGTTGATTTGAGTGAAATGCAAAATTAATTAATTCAAAAGAAAGACGTTACCTATTTAAAAAAACTACTTGTAGTAGATATTTGACTAGACGGGACTTATGAAGGGACTTATTTTTCTTGTGCCAGGAAAAACCAAAGTGGAATGCTCTACTGAACATTGTACAGTTTCCATCCAAAGTCAGAACAAAATTGAAAAGTCGCCAAAGTGTGGTGAACAAATTGGGGACTTTTGAACTATTCCTAAAATCTCAATCTCAGTGACACTTACACTGAGGAATGCAGGTAACGATTTATTGGACTAATGATGTTTTGTATTAATAAATCAATACTATGACCCTTCCTTCCATCCCTTACACCTCAATGTTGCTCAATTGGTACCATGTGACAGCGAGAACAATTAGAAGCAAACAGGTGAATTTCCAGACAGAAACATCCAAGGCCCATTCACTTTGTATTCTACGTCAATGCCACACGATAGAGTTAATCACCGACAGTGCCTGATGCAGTGGAACCCGTCCAAATGTAGAATACTCAACATGTGGGCCATCAAGAAGACTGATAAATTGAGTTTATTTTGTCGTACTGATTTTGTTGTTATTAACAATAAACAAAATGCATGTCTTTGGAAATCCACTATCTCCAGCACAGGCCCTTGAGAAAAGTAGCCCGAGGTTCTCAACACTTTCAAGATGAGTGGCTAATTAAACTCTCAATCTCCTGCAAGACCTTGCTCAAATCTTTAAGATGCTAATGTGCTTCATATGCAGCACTGACGGTCTTACTGTCTGCAGAATGAAAATAACCAGTCTTGAAAAGGTTAATGATGCAGGAATGAATTACTGCACATACAGAACTGAAAATGTTCACAAATATCATTTGAAAATATGCCCTGCAGCACACATTTCAGTTCCTTATTTATGTTGATTAATGATGAATGCACTGTGAGTGGGCAGAGCACCATTAAATAATAATGACTCACAAAATCTTTCTGCCTTGCACAGTAGACTCTTTCTATTACTACAGTATAGAATATTTTGCCTTTGCCCGGAGACCAGTAATAAGCACTGTTATCTCTGTTATGCTCTTGATTTACAGCAGGTGGCTAACTTCCTTGTTCTAGAAGAAGACTATCGCTCTTGCAATTGCTTACGTTTGTTCTTGTGATTGCTCAAAAGCACAAAAGTAAAATTCAGGTATTCTGTTCTGAGACTGTAATTTATCATCCTGTGTTAATCCTTTATCTTTATTTCTCATATTCTCTTGAAATGCACTTAGATCACACATGAATTAAACATGGAAACAAACACCTTATGCAACTGCATGTGTTATATATATATTTTAAATTTGCAAAAAATATATACAAATATATTGCCAATGCATGTGCGTATATTCTTACGCACAATTCTACATGCTACTAAAGTACACAAGACACAATTCCTACAGTCATCTTTGATCCAGCAGTAAATTATAGTGGATGCATGTACTCAAACAAAATGGAGACCGATTGCATTCTTCTGAATTTTTACCACAATGGAAGAAACAACCTGTTAACCTTGAATTGCATTTATCCAAGATCGCACCTGCTGATAATTTCAGAGGCAAAAACAATTGCTCTGTTCCATAAGAATACCAGGCCTCGTGTAAGTATTGTAGTCAAGCATGCTTCAGTTCAATTCCAATTTGTCCACAGTCACAACAGAAGTCCTTTATAACAAATCATTTACATAAGCAGAAGCCACAAAATATCAGGTAAGCAGCAATCCAACGTGGTACATCTCGATATAAAATAACAGGCACAATATGCAACATTCTCATCACTTACCAACACAGAGCGTACTGCAGAGAACTCGTTCTCCAAACTTGCCACATTCTGCAGAATACCACAATAAATAACAACCAATATGACCTTACCTATAAAAACAAACAAACACAAAGAGTATGATTAAAATTTGGTATATTGATTAAACCATTCATTTCCAAATTGTGAAAAAATGATTAATGGCTTCACATTGGCATAGATTAGCTGAGTTGAACAATTTGTATCTGCACTGTAAATTCCTGTTAAATCTGAACTAAGAGCAAAAATAATTTCCTGCATGTCCATGCCACATAAAGAAAGACAAATTTATTGCTCGTTCACAAACAGTGCAGAGTAATGAATCAAATGTATCTTGGATTTCAGTAATACCGAATAAAGCACTTTTATACATACTCCGATTATTTCTTCCTGGCTGTCAGGTTCGGGGACCAAAACCAATGAAGGCTCACAGTGCACTTACCCATCCCCTTAACATTTCCTCCCCAACTGTGATTTGTTCAGGAGTGTGAAAGAACATGATAGAAATAGGAGAGGATGCACTGAAAAATGAAGTGGCACGTGGCAAAACTGCAATGGAGACCACCATGCATACCATACAGTGAAAGGACCATTGAATAGGTAGAGCCAAGAGATCCAAGAGTCAACAGTTCAGTCACTGTTCTGCAACCCTCTATCTACTGCAAGTCAGAATAGCTAATTCAGTAATTGATGGGTAAAGCAGGTCCCATGTGCATCTCCATCCCCACCAATGGTAGAACTCAGCTTATGTACGGGTGTCAGAGGTTATGGGGAGAAGGCAGGAGAATGGGGTTAGGCGGGAGAGATAGATCAGCCATGATTGAATGGCAGAATCGACTTGATAGGCCAAATGGCCGAATTCTGCTGCTATCACATGAACTTATGAACAAATGCAAAAGACAATAAGAAAGATCACATGCCTTCCACACCATCCTATCCACTGGTGTTAGCACTTCGAGGAAACTGTAAATTTGGAGAAACAAGGAACTGCAGAAGCGGGTCGACCACAGAAACACATGAAATGCTGGAGTAATTCAGCGGGTCAAGCAGCATCCCTGGAGGACATAGATAGGTGACGTTTTGGGTCAGGAACACAACCTGAAATGACACCTATCCATGTTCTCTAGGGATGTTGGCTGAGTTGCCGAGTTACGGCAACATTTTCCACCTGATCTATTTCCTGTGGTAGTCTTTGACATCCTGTGTGCTATCCCCAACTTTTGTGTCATACATAAGCTTGCCAATTACAAATTCTACTATACCAATTTACTTTAGACTTTAGAGATACAATGCGGAAACAGGCCCTTCGGACCACCGAAACCGCGCCGACCAAAGATCACCTCATATACTAGCACTTTTCTATACATAGAAAAATAAAAACATAGAAAATAGGTGCAGGAGTAGGCCATTCGGCCATTCCAGCCTGCACCGCCATTCAATATGATCATGGCTGATCATCCAACTCAGTATCCTGTACCTGCCTTCTCTCCATACCCCCTGATCCCTTTAGCCACAAGGGCCACATCTAACTCCCTCTCAAATATAGCCAATGAACTGGCCTCAACTACCTTCTGTGGTTAATTTACCAGGGTCAATTTACAAAAGCCAATTTACCTGCAAAGCTGTACATGGACAATAGTTACAGGAATAGGCCATTCGACCCACCACTGCCATTCAATGTGATCATGGCCTTACAACCTTGATTCCGCTAGCCCAAAGAGCGCGATCTAACTCTCTCTTGAATGCATCGTGAATGCCTGGAATGCCTCCAATGCCTTCGGAGGCAGAGAATTCCACAAATTCACAACTCTGTGTGTGATTTTTTTTTTTCCTCATCTTAGCTCTAAATGGCCTACCCCTTATTCTTAAACTGTGGCCCCAGGTTCTGGACTCCCCGACTTCGGAAACATGTTTCCTGCATCTAGCATGTCCAATCCCTTAATAATTTTATAAGTTTCTATGATACCCTCTCATCCCTCTAAATTTCAGTGAATACAAGCACAGTCGCTCAATTCTTTCATCATATGGCTGTCCCACCACCCCGGGAATTAACCTCGTGAACCTACGCTGCACTCCCTCAATAACAAGAATATCTTTCCTCTAATTGGGAGACCAAAACTGCACAAAATACTCCAGGTGAGGTCTCACCAGGGCCCTGTACAACTGCAGAAGGACCTCTGTGCCATTATACTGCAGATGACACAAAGCTGTGCGGCAGTGCGAACTGTGAGGAGGATGCTATGAGAATGCAGGGTGACTTGGGCAGGTTGGGTGAGTGGGCAGATGCATGGCAGGTGCAGTTTAATGTGGATAAATGTGAGGTTATCCACTTTGGTAGCAAAAACAGGAAGGCAGATTACTATCTAAATGGTGTGAACTTGGGAAATGGGGAAGTACAATGGGATTTGGGGGTCCTTGTTCATCAGGCAATGAAAGTAAGTATGCAGTGAAGAAAGCAAATGGCATGTTGGCCTTTATAACAAGAGGAGTTGAGTGTAGGAGCAAAGAGGTCCTTCTGCAGTTGAAAGGGCCCTAGTGAGACCACACCTGGAATAATGTGTGCAGTTTTGGTCCCCTAATTTGAGGAAGGACATACTTGCTGTTGATGGAGTGTAGCGTAGGTTTACAAGGTTAATTCCTGGGATGTCATATGCTGAGAGAATGAAGTGGCTGGGTTTGTATACTCTGAAGTTTAGAAGGATGAGAGGGCATCTTATTGAAACATATAATATTATTAAGGGTTTGGACACGCTGGAGGCAGGAAACATGTTCCCGATGTTCGGGGAGTCCACAACAGGAAGTCCACAACCACAGTTTAAGAATAAGGGGTAAGCCATTTACAACTGAGCCAAGGAAACACTTTTTCTCACAGAGAGTTGTGAGTGTGGTATTCTCTGCCTCAGAGGGCGGTGGAGGCTGGTTCTCTGGATACTTTCAAGAGTGAGCTGGATAGGACTTAAAAATAGTGGAGTCAGGGGATATGGGGAGAAGACAGGAATGGGATACAGATTGGCGATGGTCAGCCATGATCACATTGATTGGTGGTGTTCGTTTGAAGGGCCGAATGACCTACTCCTGCACCTATTGTCAATTGTCTATAACTCCTCCATTATGAAGTGGAGTGTGGGAGGAAAGTGGAGCTTCTGAAGAAAACGCAGGTGGTCACAGGGGAGATGTGCAAACTACATGCATACAGCATCCATAGTCAGGGTTGAACCTGGGTCTCTGCCACTGTAAGGCAGCAGCTCAACCGCTGAGCCACTGTGCTGCACAGTTCTTCCTGGAAAATGTTTTTCAAGCAATATTTTCGTAAAGGTTGCATCTTCAATCACAGTTTTCATATCTCTGACATAGGAAGGTTTTTGCTACACAAGTAAGAGTTTCATGCATTAATAACCAGACGTTTACAATGTTCAGATTCAACAGCATTTTTGTTTCCTGGCTCTGGCCTTGCATTTGCAAACTATATTGTTGCTATACTGGCAATTGTTAATGCAGAGTTAGGTGCAATTGACATGCCTTTCGACATTAGAGATACAATGTGGAAACAGGCCCTTCAATACACCAGCGCTCACCTATGCACTTGTTCTATCCTGCACACTGGGGACAATTTACATAAGTCAATTAACCTAAAATCTGTACATATTTGGAGTATGGGGAGAAACCAGAGTACCCAGAGAAAACTCACACAGTGACAGGGAGAACGTCCAGACAGGACCCGCAGTCAGGATTGAACCGGGGTCTATGGCGATGTAACTCTACCACTGAGCCCACCCTTCTGATTACTGGAAACTCAGAGGACATTACTTTAAATCTCTTCAGCCCATTTCATAGCATTTATCAGATGCCACACAGGGATGACTTCTTACTGAGAAAGCACCTTGCTTGGATAGCAACAAAATTCATTAAAAAATAGACAAATGCATCATGTCATAAAAGTATGCCAGAAAAATCTTTACGCTTTTAAGAGTCCTTTGAGACATTCTTGAGCATTCTCTAGAAGTGTGTGTATTTGCCAATCAATAGTTACCTCGATTAGCATTTCCAGCCAAGGTTGCATTTCCCTCTCTGTCCCTGTAAATTCCTGGATATAAAATTAGACGCAATGAACTGATTCTGCTGCAAGCAGAATATAAAGCAGTGTCACTTATTTTCTTCTTGCCAACATGTTGTAATTTAGCTCAGCATGCAAAATAATGCTTGGAGTTTGTGCGCCAATGATTAATCAATACATTCAGCCGATCAGTTGAAGGCTCAAGAAACCTGGAAGCAACTTAGTGTGTTACAATGTTTTAAATTGTCCACAGCTCAAGTTGGATTGACAAGACAGGATTGCATAAACCAGACCCGGATTCGATCCCGAACGGGTGCTATCTGCGTTTACAATGCCAAAATTGAAAAGTTGAGGAAAAACAAGGTGTACAGAGTTGTATATTGGTTGCAATCTGAGGAGTATGATGATGCTACTGATTATGATATGCCAATGTACCAGCTAGCAACTGATCTTCTCCATAAAGACTTGGTCTATTGCTAGAAATTGTAATTTATTTACCTATCTGTTACGGACTTACAGCATATAATACAATAATATTAAAGTTCTGATCTTGAGAATATCACATTTTTGAATTTTCAATGCAGTCTGGGCGTTTATTACTATTTCCATCATGATGGTCAATTTTGTAATTAACTACAATTAGGTAACTAACTAATTATATGCTTTAATTTCAGGTCATCCAAGTAAGATGTTTTATATTTGTTTCAGAATCTATAATCTATAATAACAACATTTTATTCAGTTCTCTTGATTTTTAAGACATTTATGGGCTTTTGACTGTCCTCGATCACAGCTTTTGTGTTGTCAATGGACAAGCAATAGGGAACAAGACGCTAATTTCTGAGTATGAAAATGGCCATAACTTTTTTTAATACTGAAGATATGAAAGTGAATTAGGTGTCAAGTTAAACTTCTTTTTATGCTTTATCCGATGGGATAAATTGCAAACTTGATTTTTTAAGTCAAAATTTTGTAACATTGCTGATCAAAGGCTTTCTGAAGGTTCAGGTACACCACATCCACTGGCTCTCCCTTGTCCATTTTTCCTAGTTACATTGAGTGTTGTGTATGCTCAGAAAGGATGGCTTTTGGAGGATTATACTCATTCTGAAGCACTGCTGTGTACTGAAACTGAGTCAGACGATTGCTGGCGCTCAATTTTGGCATTCAAATGAAAATTGTTTTTGCATGATTTAGGATGGCAAGTAGTAAGAACTCATCTTCCGAATGGAAGAACTGTAACTAAACTTGCAGCAGGTATGCAAGTGTACATAAGAATGAGTCTGAAGGAGGAATCCATCCCGAAATGTCACCCATCCTTTTTCTCCAAAGAAGTAATCTGACCCGCTGAGTTACTCCAGCACTCTGAGTCTATCTTTTGCAGCAAGTATGTGTTTACCATTGAAGTCCCATGGAGCTCTTAGGTCAAGGCCTTTTGAAGCTGACACACACAATTGACTGAACATAGCATTGCCTCATGCGAGGAGGAACTACAGGGCACTTTAATGACTATTTAAAAAGCAATAGGGTGTGAGCCAGGGGAAATGTTTAGGATGGTGAAGTTCAACTCCTTTCTTCCTTCTTGAGCATGTGCATGTCAGTAAAATCCATGCAACCTAATCAATAACCATAATTCTACCCGCTGAGTTGCTCCAGCACTTTATGTCCTTGCCCCCTTCCTCCTTCCTAGTCGTTTTACCAGTTCCACTGTTCTCCACATGGTTTCTCTTGAGATCACACCTTCCCGAGCCAACAATGGGCCTACCAGGCAACACCCTACCAGAGGTCATTTGTGGCTGGCCTCGAGTGGTCAGGGTCTTTTCTTGTAACATAGAAATTCCGATTTGTCATCGTCCACTAAACCTATCCCAAGGCACTGCCAATCCCAATCTATTTTAACATAGGTAGGCTTTAGAGAAATACCTGTCCTACAGATTAAACAGGCCAAATCCTCACAGAGGATGCTTGATGCTTGTGAAAAACCAATAGAGAGGTTAAGAAAGTGGAAAAGGAGAGGACAGCTAAAGCTAAGTATGAAATTTCAAGGCACTATGAGGAGCACAGAATAACTGTGAAATGGGTGGGGGGCACAGGAAAGAGAGAGGAGTAGGTGGGGGGGGTCATCACTTAAAATCAGATAATTCAATGTTCCCTTTAGGGTGTAACTGTGGCACAGTTGGTAGAGCTGTCTCTTCACAGCACCAGAGACGCGGGATCGATCCTGATCTCCACTCATGTGGGGAGTTTGCACATTCTCCACATGGGCTTCATCTGGTTGCTACACACACCAAAATGAGGGGGATTGTAGGTTAATAGTCCTCTGAATTGCCCTTAACATGCAGGGGGTGGATGGGAAAGTGGGATAACATTGAACATGTAGTTGGCATGGACTCAGTGGGCCACAGGGCCTGTTTCCATGCTTTATTCTGAACCAAATTAAACTAAAAAGTGAGACTGTTGTTGAGACAATGGCCTGGCAGTTATACAGTGTCATTTGCACACATATCCAGCTCCATTCATCGACACCACAATTATGTTGTCTTTACCACCATTCTGCTAAATATTTTTTTAAATAATGATCTTTTAGGGCAACTTTGAGCATTCTCCTTCCCCAATAGAGGTTAGGAGATGAACATTCAACTAGATTGGATACCTTAATTGAGCTCATAGAAAACTAATGTCTATCACCGTGTGGTGCTGGCTGCTTCACCATCATTCTTGTGAGAAATCAAAGCCTGCACAACAAGTATATTAATATTAATTTAAGAATTAGAACACGTAACGTTTACTATATTGAGGATGTAGCTTCTTGACGTAATACTTTTGCAACTTAAGATATAAGGTGGCACAGTTGATGTCTTGCAGTGCCAGAGGCCCGGGTTTGATCCTGATCACGGGTGCTGTTTGTAAGGAGTTTGTACATTCTCCCTTTGACCGTGTGGGTTTTCTCACGGTGCTCCAATTTCCTCTCTTACTCCAAAAACCTACAGGTTTGTAGGTTAATTGGTTTTTCTAAACTGTAAAGTTGTCCCAAATGCATAGTGTAAAGTTGTCCCAAGCACTGGTGTGCAGGGCAAGGACTCGTTAGGCCAAAGCGCACTGTATCTAAAATGTCTAACGTATATAAATATAAGACTAAATAAATAAATCACTTAAAAGTCAAATTCACTGTTAGTAGAGATTAATACATGTAAAATAATTCCATTTGTAAAAGAGGTAGAAAAATAGGACAACAAAATAAATCAGAAGTTCTCCCAAGAGCAGTTTCAGAATAGACATGTATCCTAATGAATGTCAGATGGGTCATGCATGTTCATGTTTTCTTTTACAAACAGAGACGCACTAATAATTTATTAGAGAGTATTGCCCTGAAATCATTTTTTAAAATATCAGTGCATAAATGATTCATCTAGTCGGTAGAAATAGATACATTTCTATTCCCCAATTGCTAAAGACAACAATTGGACATTTAAAAAAATTGAACAGCAATGTTTAGTTATTTTATTCCAATTGAAAAACACCTGTGGTTATTTTTGATAATCTCTGTAAATAAATTATCCTGTGTAAATTTAAGTGTAAATGTCCCGCTTTCAAGCCTTCCTCTCTCGTATGAGTGATGTGATGTCGCATCGCATTTGATTCTTTCATCGGATAAGGCATTGTATCAAGGTTTGCATTTGAAACCCTGTAGACTTCTCTAATAATTAATGCTATTAAGCTTAATTGCTTTAAAGAGTCACTGCCATTTCTTTGTCAGCTTTAGGGTTGTGATTAAAACCCATGAAAGTGCAGGACCACCTTAACTGATACCCTTTGAATATTTCTTATCATCAAGGACTGTGCAATAACTCCTCAATCTTTCCTTCCTGTTTGTGACACTCATATCAGTTAGAACAAACTCAGTGCATATTTCCACTAAAATCTTTTTTTGAATATGCATTTTCTATATTCATTCTGTCATAAGGTCGTAATTGATAGGAGAAGAATTAGGCCATTTGGCCCATCAAGTCTACTCTGCCATTCAATCATGGCTGATCTATCTCTCCCTACTAATCCTATTCTCCTGCCTTCTCCCCATAAACCGTGACACCCGTACTAATCAAGAATCTATCTATCTCTGCCTTAAAAATATCCAAAATCATTTCTTCCATGCCTTTAATATTCAAAATTGATGCAAAAAACAATACTCTGATCCCCTTATAATTTCTTCGTCATTGCTACTGTGTCCTGAGTCATATATACTGAATTAAAACAACTTAGATAGTTCTGCTATGACACATGTTTTCATAATGTGAGTTGGATAGAAGGCCATTGATGAATTAGGGAATACTATTTGCATTATATAGGCCATAATGGGTTAGGACATTATTACTCTCAGGACCGAGGACACCATTTAAAAGTTAATTCGGAAATTGACAAGCAGAGAAAAAAAGCTGTCCTGAAAAAAAAGTCAAGGGAAAATAATTGGTTTCCATCTTGCAGTGATAAGGCACCACTCTCTCTTGAAAACATGGTTCACTACATGCGACCATGTAAAATGACATATATTGCTTCTATTCACGCTAATGCAATGGTACTTCATTAAACAATATACCATTGAGTCTTTGGTATTTTTAGCTAGCAGTAACAAAACAATGTTGCAGGTAATAAAAAAGACCTTTATGTTGAAGAAATTATTTTGTCATTGCAAATCTGAAACCTTCAAGCCCCTAACCCCCATTGACATATTGTTTTTTTAATATCATGAAATGTTCTATAATGAAATTTCTTCGGAAACCAAGAATCACATTCTAGTAGGACATACTATTTCTTTAAATTCCCCCATGCCCGCTGATTGGGCACAATAAAGGTAGAAAGAGGGATGGTAAAGATAGAGACTTTAGAGATACAGCGCGGAAATAAGCCATTCGGCCCACTGAGTCTGCGCCGTGCAGTTTAACAGTTTAACTCCCCCCTCCCCATTCCCAACTGACCTTTCTGTTCTGGGCCTCCTCCACTGTCAGGGTGAAGCCCAGTGCAAATTAGAGGATCAGCATCTCATATTTCGCTTGGACAGTTTAAAACCCAGTGGTATGAATATTGACCTCCAACGCCTCAAGTAACCATTGCATCCCCTTTCTCTCTCAACCCCTTCCCCATCCTAGTTCTCCGACTACTTTCACTGTCCTCCTGATTAAATCTTACTGATTGCATGTCTTGTTGTTGCCTTCCCTACAACTAACAATGAACCATTCTCCATTTTCCTTGATCATCGTCCCCTTTGATCTCTGTCACACCTTACGTTCCATATCCCTATGTCTCCATCTCCCCAGACTCTCAGTCTGAAGAGGAGTCTCGACACTCGCAATGCAATATGCAGCATTGTCTATATAATAATAATAATAAACTTTATTACGGACTCAAGGTCCAGACAAGGTGCAACATTATATTAAAAATGCATTGCATATCAAATATCATAAATATATATAAAATCATGGTACATCACATAAAAACATCATAATTTATATTTAACAAAAACCCACAATACTTAAGTTAAAAATCCAGATTAAAAGATGATCAATGTCCTACAACGAGACAACGATAGCAGTGTCTCCACAACTGGGATTCGTAGCGTGTAGTGCTAACCCTTATGTTTGTCAAGGCCACAATAAGCACATTTTTACAGTCATTTATCCTGCAAATGAATTTATACATGTGGTGTCTTAGGATAGCTTCTAAAGTACTGACTCCTGCAGCCACAAACATATTACTGGCACTACACCATCTATAGAATTAGATTGTGTTTTATCTTCACTTTGACATGCACAGTGCTGAACAATAGCCTGTAACTTATTTTTCCTACAACACATTGCGTTGATAAAATTGCTCAAAAACACAAAATAAATACAGCAGTGACTACATGAAAGTAAAAATATTAAACAAAATGTTTGATTCTTAAAACTCCCTGCATCTCATGCTAGCTTCTTCATGAGTTTGTTCAAATCTCATTATTAAAGAACATCTGCAGCCCCAAAATCCATTATTAACTGGTTGATTACTCTTGCAGCTTAAATGCTGATATACAAAACAGTTTTAAATGAAGCCAGTTACTGATGGACTCAAATATTTCTGCATAGTTTTTCTGCTGGAATAAATTTGCATAATATTCTCAAATAAAAGGAGCAAGAATAGAATTTGGTATTCACTCCAGTCATTGTACAAATGTCAAAGGTGGCATTTTAAACATGCAAAGCAGAATTAATTACCCTTTTTAAATTTAGAAATGCAGCGTGATGAAGAATGAAACTGAAGGTGAGTTAATTTTGAAACGCAGTTTGGAATTTTGATGATCAATTACAGGAGCGAAGATCAGAAGATCCTTGCACACCTCACGCTGCCTCGGCAAGGCCACCAGCATAATCAAGGACGAGTCGCACCCCGGCCAGTATGTCTTCTCCCCTCGGGCAAGAGGTACAAAAGTGTGAAAACACACACGTCAAGAGTCCCGGACAGTTTCTTCGCAGCTGTTAATGGGCAACTAAACTTTCATACAAAAAAAACTAGAGAGCGGTCCTGAGCTACTATCTACCTCATTGGGACCCTCGGACTATCTATAATCGGACTTTACCTTGCACCAAACATTATTCATGTTATCCCATAAACCATGTATCTGTACACCTTGGATGGCTCGATTGTAATAACGTATTGTCTTTTCAGGTAAGCTTTTCACAGTACCGCAGTACACGTGACAGTAAACTAAACTCAAACTCAGCATTTCCTAACTGATTGGACATCTGCACGAGGTTGCCTTTTGCTTCTTTGTGCAGTGTGGATCCTCATCTTGCAGAGGTTACTGGCTGGATTGAAACAGAGCACCAAGAAAGTCATTCTGAAAATGTAACAACGCTTGCGTGACGAAAAGATAATAAATCCGTGCGCTTTTCAAAATCCTGATCCGCTGTTCTCTAATCATCACATTCAACAGAATGGCACTACGGTTTGTAGGATTAAAACCTGAGAAAAGATTTGCACAAATATCGTTTGTATTCACCTGGGCTGAAAAGATTGAGGGCAGATCCAATCAAAGATTTCCAAGTGATGAAAGGATTTGATAGAAGAGGTTGTGAAATAAATTTAGAATATGGGACCAAACGTAACATTAAAATTAAATCAATTGGAAGTGAAGCAGGAAAAACTTTTGCCGAATAAAATGTAGTGAAGACACACAACGCTCTTTTCAAAAGCTTATTAATGCTGGGTCAAATGCTATTTTCAAAATTGAGAGTGTTAATTGATTTTTGCAAGGTAAGTGCTTCAAAAGGTAGAGACTAAAGGCAGGTTAATGCATTTGAGGGAGAGATCAGTCATGATCTAATAGAATGATGGAATATACTCGAGGGGAAGAGTGGTCCAGCCCAGTCCCTATAATCATATGCCTTGAATGCTCTGTTCAATAAATTAATGAACTTTGATTCACTCAGCAATTTCTTCTAAGTCATACAATGAGGGCACATTTTACATCTCGAGGTGACTTACTTTCTAATACTCTTTAATACAGTACCACAGAATTCAATATTCAGAGACTAAGGACATTCTCAGGACGTGTACAAGATTGATTCTCAGACCTCAAAACATCCAATAATCTCATTCAAATCCTCATTAGAATTGATTGCCTGGTACTGTAACAGCAGTGCAATTATATTACCTACTGCTTTATGCAATTCACCGTATAGTTTTTCACCATCTAATCTCAATAATAATACAGATCTAATGCTGCAAACTTGAATGAATACAGTCACAAGTGATTAGCCAGGACATAATCAATTAATATTTCTGTGGTAAATTAATTGTATGCAGTAACCTGTTTTACCTTACAAATTGGTACTTAACTGCTAATTCTCTCCACAAATTACTTGAATTGTGTTACTTGTGTCATATTCATGACTGGAATGATTCAGAGCACTGTGTTGTTTCGGAGGC
Source organism: Leucoraja erinaceus (assembly GCF_028641065.1). Lineage (NCBI taxonomy): Eukaryota > Metazoa > Chordata > Chondrichthyes > Rajiformes > Rajidae > Leucoraja > Leucoraja erinaceus. The sequence continues at coordinate 19,989,092 of NC_073389.1, read as the reverse complement.
ATATTAACACAAGATGTACTGGTTCATACTAAAGATAAGTGCAAAGTGCTGGAGTAACTCTGTGGGTCAGGCAGCATCTCTATAGAAAAAAGATGGGTGACGATTTAAGTCAGGACCCTTCTGGCTGCCTGATCCACTGAGTTGCTCCAGCACTGTGCCTATCCTTAGTATAAACCAGTATCTGCAGTTCCTTCTTATTCCTTGAAATATTCTATATATTACTTTCCTCGTTGTGAAGCCTGTGCCACAATCATGAAATTTCTAACCTTTTTTTATAAGCTAAATCAACTAATTTATCTCTCCAAAAGGGCTGCCTTGCCAGACAATTCATTCTCTCCAGTTGCAGTTATATTGTCATATTCTGCAAACAAAAGCTAATGTGAGCACAGGAATCTGCAGAGAGTGGTGAACTCAGCCCGGTTCATCATGGGCACAGGCCCCATCACTGAGGCAGTGCCTCATAATGATGGCATCTATCATCAATGCTGCCCACCATCCAGATAATTTTCACTGTTACTGTCAGACAAGAGGTACAGTAGCCCAAAATCCCACATCACCAAGTTCTGGAACTGATATTTTCCAACAACTATCAGGTTCTAGAACTGACCCGTACAAACTTAATCCTACTTCTACAACGGAATACAATATGACATCACCTGCGCTTCTCATGGATTCGTTTTTCAACCTACATTTTGCACGAATGTCTTGTTTTAACGCAGTCTTTTTTTTCTTTTTATCATCTTGCAGTATTTACAGTAAGTGCAATTTATGTTTTTTGTATGTCGTCTAAGTCTATGCATTTATTGGACTGCCGCCACAAGAATTTTAATCTACTTCTGCTTCATCATATTTGTGCATATTGTGGCGGCTCCCAAGGGTCGGTCCATTCCACTATTAAACCCCTCGGCATGGGAATGGACTAGTCCGGGGGGCGGCCCTTAGCTACAGGGATAAAGGGCAGGGGTTTAGGTGGGTTCGCTCTCTTGCAGACCCGACTGGTCAAGAGAACACCAACTAGTAAAATTCCTCCCGAAATACCTGGCTCCTCGCCTTCATTTCTGGCTTATGGCCGCGCCACATTGGCGACCCCGACGCTCCATTGATGTCATAATGGAGTCAAAAGACAGAGCCGCCCATCCGTCTGCATCACAGGCCGACCAGGCCCTGTCTCTCGACGCGGTCTCCGTTAAACTATATAAGTTCTGGACCGCCCAGCCTCGAGTCTGGTTTCGGCAGGCGGGGGCCCAATTCCAGCTGCGGGGCAATATGGCGGATGACATCCGCTACTTCTACCTGGTAGGGGCCCTCGACCAGGACAAGGCCGGAGAAGTCACAGTTCCACGAAGACCCCCTGACCGCCAAGAAATACCTCAGCCTTAAGGAGCTCCTGCTCCAGGTTTACGGGCTCAGCGGGATGGAACGGGCTGCCAAGCTCCTTCATATGGAGGGCCTAGGCAACTGGCGGCCATCAAGCCTCCTTAATGAGATGGTCGCGCTCCTGGATGGGCACTCATGTTTGAGTATATTCATCTGCCTGCAGCTCACCGATGCCTTGTTCGCCGACACCCAGGCCCTTGGCAGGCACGCTGACGCTCTGTGGATGACGCGCCGGGATGACATCAGCGCACTGGCCATCACTCCGGCAGTGCCCGATTTCCTCCCTGCCACCTGGCGCCGGAGGGTTTTTCGACGTGATCGACGGGCTGCCTCACCCATCCATCTGGGCGATGACGGCACTTGTGGTTGCTCGGTTCATGTGGCACAATCTGCGCAAGCAGGTTGGCCACTGGGCCAGCACCTGAATTCTGTGCCACACATGGTGCCCGGGGAGTTCGTGCCATCAGCGCCGGGGCAGCATGTACCGCCCTCAACCACCCTACAACGCCTTCACGAGCGAGTTGGCAGGCTCGCGCCCGTGCCGACGTCCCACCATGGGACATTCCGCCCACACGTGCCATTGGCCCTCCGGGACAGCCCCTATGTTTTCCTGTGCCGTGATGCCCACCAGACGCCGCTCCAGAGGCCGCAAAAAGGCCCGTTCTGGGTGCTGGAGTATGGACAGAAAACCTTTGTGTTGGACAGAGGGGACCGGCCGGAGGCCGTGTCGAGTGACTGATTAAAGCCGGCACATTTGGACATTGACCAGCCAGTGCTTGTTGCCCAGCCACGGCCGCAAGGTCGCCCCCATTTGCGGCACCCTCCACCTGTGCCTCCGCCGACCCCTTTGTCGGTCGACTTCCGGTTGGGTTGTACGCCCGCTGGTGCGTTTCGTGCCTCCTGTTCTGATGGGGGGGGGGGGAAATCATGTGGCGGCTCCCAAGGGTCGGGCCATTGCACTATCGAACCTCTAGTCTGGGGACGGCCCTAAGCTACAAGGATAAAGGGCAGGGGTTTAGGTTCGATCGCTCTCTTGCAGACCCGACTGCACAAGAGAACAACAACTAATAAAATTCCTCCCCAAATACCTGGCTCCTCGCCTTCATTTCAGGCTTATCACCACGCCACAATATGACAATAAACGGAACGACTTGCAATGAAAAGAGCAGCAACAGAAATACATCTGGATGTCAATAAAATACACTATTGTAAAGATAGAAATGATGAAAATAATGAAACAACATTAAAACAATAACAGAGTTGATGAGGGAGAGGAATTGAAAGTGTGAATCAGATACAAATCAACCATTCAGGAATAGAAAAAAAAAATGATCATAAGTAGAAGACAAGGAAAGAAGCAATAAAAAGTTAAATGATGAAAATTGGAAAAGAAAGACGTGGCTTTGATTTGATTTTTATTTCTTTATTTTCCGTGAGCATTTCTTGAAGATCGAATCGCTCTCAATATTTTAGTTGCCCAATATCTTCCTTTAGGGGGCATTTTACGGGAAACAAAGCTGGGAAAGCACCTATTATGTTTAGTATTGCTTGCTAGTAAGCCAAAGAGAATTCAATTAAATTCATATCTAAATTCAGAGCCTTACCCTGGGATTCTCAAAAACGGTGCATGTGGATTCACACCCATTACCAGCCTCTGCACTGTTTAGAATTACTATGAAGATTAAATAAATTAAAGTGCATGGAATAAAACAGTTTACTTGTAAAAAAACATTGTATACTCCAGCAAAACATTGTGAGACATTGCTGCTCATAGTGAGTTGCATCTTCCAAAGCTGTGAATAAGTATACAAACTTACCAGGTGTGAATCTGTCTTCAGGGGGAATGTGTGAATCATGTTGATTTGGAAATGTATGATTTGTACTATCGATTTTCAAAGACAAAATCTAATTTAATTTTGCAAAGGCTTGCCATTTACAGCTTAGTAAATGATGGCACATTTTAAGATTTTCAGATGTTCGTTGCATTAGTGGGGTTTGCAATGAATTTTACCAATCACTGAACCTGTACGTATTGTGGGCTCATAATCATTTAATACCCGACTTCTGACAATTAGTGAGAGATGTTGTAGGAAGAAGTGTTGGTATAATGGGAAAATACTCCATCTTTGCACCATTCATTTATTAGATGCAGGTGCTGTTTTAATGGACTGATCATTAAATACAGTTCTGCCTACAGTTCACAGTTCTTAGTACAAGAGTCCTGAGCATCATAGAGAGATATAGCGCCAGAAGAATCCCTGTGGCCCACCAAGTCAGCAAGAACAATCATCTAGCCATCCCATAATAATCATATTGTTTAGTCTCCCTACATTTTCATTAACTCCTCTCATATTCTACCACTCATCGACACACTTGGGAGAATTTACAGTGGCCAATTAATTTACAACCCGCATTGCTTTAGGATGTGGGAGGAAGTTAGAGCATCCAGGGAAAGCCCCATGCTCACAGGAAGAATGCGCAAATTTTGCACAACAGGATTGAACCCGAGTTTCCAATTCTATGAGCTGTTGGCTCTGCTAGCTACACCACTATGCCATCCTGTCTTTGGTAGGACGGATAGCGTGGAAAATAGCAATATCAGCCTCAAAAAAAGTTACTTGAAGGGTCGTTAAAGCCAATAGATGAACAGGTCAGCATAGTGGCGTAGCGGTAGAACCAATGTTTTACAGTGCCAGAGACCCGTGTTCAATCCTCACTATGGATGCTGTCTGTGCAGAGCTTGTACCTTCTCCCTGTGACTGCGTGGGTTTTCTCCACATGCTTTGGTTTCCGCCCTTTCACTAATGATGTACAGGTTTGTAAGTTAATTGGCTTTAGTAAAATTGTAAATTCTCCCACCTAGTGTGTAGGATTGTGTTAGTCTACATAGTGAACGCTGGTCGGCATAGACTTGGTGGGCCAAAGGGCCTGTTTCAGCACTGTATCAAGTCTAAAGTCTAAATTAAAGTCTAAAAAATATTTATTTATAAATATAATAGTTCTCAAATCAAAGAGACCTCAGTTATGTTAATACCAACTCAGGAGTTATTTTTAGATCAAAGAAGTCTTTGCTTTAGGCAATCAGGCCACGGACATTGTAAAAAAAATAGTCTGCCATTTCTGGAAACAATATGCAGTAGTCCACACAAATAAACAAACTATATGTTACTTCCAGTCATCAATAAAACTAATTAAACTTTATTATTTCATGCATGCAGCAGTGGGTACATCATTAATGCTTGAGGTATGAATGGTTAACACTGAGGATATTATTTGAAGATATCTCCAAGCATTTGTACCATTCACGCATGAAAAAAAAAACCACCTGAAAAAGACTCAGATCAACTGACATGTTGTACTGTGGATCAGGTACCAACGGTGTCGCAAATCAATGTGCTGATTGTCAGTACTCATTTCCAAATGTTATCAATTAAATTAGTGGGTTTTATCCCAGTTCAGATTTGCAAGCAACCACCAAGTTCGCAGTTAACAGTGCTGGTATGTTACATTTCATTTAATCTATCCTTCCAATACAGATATTAGTGAGTGACATTTAAAAGATACAGGAGTGAAATGAGCCTCTGCCTCAATGAAACACAGCACTGCCTTCTCTTCAAATAATAACAAAGTTAATGGATCACCTTGGCAATGTCTTGTGCCATTTAATACCTCACTTATTTATGCAAGAAATACTACTGATTATTCACGTTCACAAGTTATAGTAGAATTAGGCCTTTCAGCCCATTGAGTCTTCTCCGCCATTCAATCATGGCTGATCACTGCCTCCTAATCCCATTTTCCTGCCTTCTCCCCATAACCCTTGACACCCGTTCTAATCAAGAACTTGTCTGTCTCTGCCTTTAAAATATCTGCTGACTTGGTCCCCACAGCCCTCTGTGCAATGAGTTCCACAGATTAACTACCCTCGGACTAAAGAAGTTCCTACTCACCACCTTTCTAACAGAACACCCTTTAATTCTGAGGCTATGACCTCTGGTCCTAGACTCTCCCACCAGTGGAAACATCCCTTTCACATCCACTATGTATGCCTTTCATTCTTCTGTAAGTTTCAATGAGGGACCCCCCCCGCAACCTTCTAAACTCCAGCAAGTAGAGGCCCAGTGCTGACAAATGCTCTGTTAAATGCAGGATTAACCCTCTGCAGAACATGACTCGGAATCTCCCACATCAGGACAATTCAGAGGTGTTAGCAGGGAACATAGTATTTGAACGTTTCAAGGACCTTTTTCTCAAGGACCGAAAAAATGTTCGCTATTCGGACGTTTTCGTTATTTGGATCTTTTTTTGGTGTCATCTACTGTACTTACGATTCCCGTCTCAAGGTTTATAGAATTAGGGCCTTTCAGTTCCATTCTGCACTTGCTATTTCCTACATGATTTACTATTTGCAATATTCTGCCTGAGCAAAAGATCAGCAACTATCTAGAGAAAGATATGCATTTGTTATGTGTTGCGTTCAGTGTTGCACTCTTGAAGGAAGAACCTTTCTGCTCATGGCAAAGCTGAGAGGTCAGATATAAAAAGGATTGCTGAGAGGGCTATTCTCAACCTTTCAATTACATTTGAATCCTATCCAGACAATGAATGATCCAACAACATATTACTAAATGTGTGCTGTAATAAAGGTATATTTTCCATAACAGAAAGTAACTGCAACTTGTCTATAAAGAGAAAATAAATGACAAAATGGTGGCAGTAACCATCTCCATCACTCCCCCCACCACCCCATATGTAACACAGCCTCCCCATTGATCCCAACCATTTTCTATCTGTTAACCAACCAGTCCGGCATGGTGGCGCAGCGGTAGAGTTGCTGCCTCACAGCGCTGGAGACCCGGTTTTGATCCCGACTACGGGTGCTGTCTGTACGGAGTTTGTACGTTCTCCCTGTGACCGCTTGGGTTTTCTCCGAGATCTTCTGAATTCCTCCCAGACTCCAAAGATTGGTAGGTTAATTGGACTGGTATCAGTGCAAAAATAAATTGTCACTAGTGTGTTTTGGATAGTGTTAATGTGCGGGGTTCACTTGTTGTTGTGGACTCGGTGGGTTGAAAGTAGGGTTTCCAACTGTCCCGTATTAGCCAGGACATCCCGTATAATGGGCTACCTTGTCCCATATGGGGCTTGTCCCAGATTTGACTGCTGCTACTCGGGTCGAGGGGACTGTCGGGTCGGAGCACCTCGTCCGGCCCCGCCACACCCGTCCTGAAGTAGTGCATCCCATGGAGTGCAGCAGCAGCACCTCACCCGTGTCCCCATCGGTTGGCAGCCCGGCCAGCTGTCCGACCTTCGGACCTACACTTACTGCCGACACCACCACCCTTCCTTCTCATGACCGATCATCAGTACATGAGTTGGATGGGATGCCCGGGCCAAAACTCCTCAGCTGGCCTGCCGACTGGGCTTTGTGTGTAGTCCAGCACCCGGGCCAACTCATCATTCACCTAGTCATGACTGAATCGATTACTGCCTTATTTGGGAGTGAGAGAGTTGACAACCCTAGCCAAAAGGCCTGTTTCCGCACTGCATCTCTAAAAAACCCCAACCCTCAACACATTCCAGTAAATGATCCTCAATCCCACCGTCATGGTAACATCAAATGCTGCTGGAAGGTCATCAACTTGGTGAAAGATGCCCTTTGGTCTGCCCGAGCTTTGTTGACCTCCCAGAAGAGCGGGATATCGGTCGGGGAATGTTGCCGACTGGCCCGCTGCAGACTGCAGGAGTACATGCTGAGGGACGCACTGAAGCTCAGTGCAACCAATGCCAAGGCTCTGTGGGGGTGGACCGCAATCTAGGGTCCTTCCGCTGCTGGACATGTGGGACAGGGTGTGGTGAAGACGCCCCTCAAAAATAAGGGAAGGGATTCCACACCAGCGGGCCACATGAGTGACAAGGGTGGGGATAAATATGTGTTATTTGTGCAATGTGTGTAAACAGTATTGAATGTTTGTATAGCCTCCGAAAATGTCAGATGAATTTTTTGCACTGTTCCTGTATTGTATATATTACTTGTATAAATAAATTTCAGTCTATTTTGAAATGTTAAAAATGGTAACAGATAGTGTGGTGCTTTGTGTCACATGCATCACTTAGTCACATAGAGGTCACAAACCCCCCCCCCCAAAATAACAAAATATAAAACCGTAGCACATCTTGGGGGAAATAACAAAATGGCAGAATAAAACACAGAACGTTTGTATTCTGTGGTGTTAAGTCTGCATTTATTGCTGTGTATGAAGGAACGCAGAAGTTGGTTTAAACGGAAGATAGACACAAAATGCTGGAATAACTCAGCGGGACAAGCAGCATCTCTGCAGAGAAAGAATGGGTGGCATTTCAGATCGATACCCTTCTTCAGACTGCTGAGGGTTTCGACCCAAAATGCCACCCATTCTTTCTCTATGCTGTGCTGGCTCGAAGGGCCAAATGGCCTGCTCCTGCACTTATTGTCTATTGAGATGCTGCCTGTCCTGTTGAGTTACTCCAGCTTTTTGTGTCTATCTGCATTTATTGCTTTTGGATCAAGGCAAAGATCTGACATCCATTTGTTCTAATTTTATTTAATAAACTATTGGGTGCCACCTTATCCTGTCGGAAACTACAAATCCACCAAATTCTCAGGTTCTCCCTTATGCATTGTGCCAGCTATGGTCTCAAATGAACCTGCAAACTGAATTGTAAACTTTTCGAAATCTACGTTGATTCTGTAATAATTTTCTATTAGTCCTGCTTCCTACTTCCTTAATAATAGATGCCAACATATTAACTACTACTGGTGTCACGTTAACTGACCTGTAATTTCCCCATTTATATAAGACCACCTCTCATTCTTTGGATTTCAAATGTAGGAAGAACCACTTTGCTTAATCCTTTGTTAAAACATAACCTCTTCATCCCAGGATTCAATGTTTGGTTTAGTTTAGTTTGGGGTTACAGCATGGATAGTGCATGGGGTTTGCACTGACCGTGAACCCCATGCACTATCCCCATCATTATCTCTCTAGGGCCAATTTACAATCTTACCAAGCCAATTAGCCTCCAAACCTGTAGGTCTTTGGAATACGGGAGAAAACCGGAGCACCGGGAGAAAACCTACACAGGTCACAGGGAGATGTGCAAACTCTGTACAAATAGCACCCGTAGTGAGGATCAAACAACAGTCTCTGGCGCTTTAAGGTTGTAACTCTACCACTGGTCCACTGTGCCGTCCAGAACAAAATACTGGGATTCTGCACCAATACTGGGAACATCCCTGAACTGGCTTCTATACAAGCATATCCCCCTTTAAATAATACAAAAAATCACTACACAATATTCCACAAATCATTTCACCAAAACATCTTAGCAAGGCATCATATTTTTTGGACTCCATCCTTTCGGCAATAAAATGCCAATATTAATTTTTCTTTCATACTTATAGGGCTAATTCCGCTCCCATGACTTTTGAATTTATGAACCACTTGCATGCTAACTTTATGTTTCACTTGTGAAGGTGACCAGATCTCGTTGTGCTGCAGAGAGCAATGAACAAAATAATTTATCTGTGGAAAATAAATCCCCACAGCCAAGACTTTTACAAGTGCATCATCAGATTTACTTTTAGCACGTGCATCCTAATGGAACCTCGTAGCAACCAAAATATATTTTTTCTGTGGTTTTTATTGCTGATCCCTTGCCAGGATGAACAGTTCCTTGATCATTATTTGTTTGCTCCTAAATAAGGATTTGCAATAAATTCTGACCTTGCCAGCGAAGGGTGCCTCGAAGAATGAATAATTTAATAAAAGTGGCTGCCTTGGTGAATGCTGCGATGAATTTTGCTTATTGCAGTCTTTGCATTTATCCCATTTTAATGTGCAGAGCTCCATCTCTGACACTCCATTTACAATGTACTTGCTGATTTTAGTTTAGTTGAGAGATACAGTGCGGAAACCGTGCTGACCAGCGATCACTGCACACTAACACTATCATGCACGCACAAGGGACAATTTAAAATTTTACCAAGCCAATTAACCGACAAACCTGTACATCGTTGGAGTGTGGTAGGAAGCAGAGCACCCGGAGAAATCCTATGCCAGTCATCACAGGGAGAACATTCAAATTCCGTACGGACTGCACCTATTGTCAAAATTTAACCCGAGTCTCAGGCAGCAACTGATGCACCACTGTGCCGTCTGATCATATGCAAGGCCTATATCGGACAAATGGTGCTAATTATTTGCTATTTCAATGGCACCATGCAAAACATTCAATGAACCATCTATTTTGCAAACTTCAATAAGAATTTTGCATTCCTTCTTACAGTGTGAATCCCTTAATTGTGTAATATTCTCTACCTATGCTTGAAAATCTCAACTGATTGCAGAAAATGTTAAGTGCTTATTAAATGTCTTACAGTTTGTACAGTTAACAAATTGATAAATGGAAAAGGAAATAACAGAGCAAAGATGATTTTTTCTTTACACAACCGGTTCTTATGATTTAGAATACACCACATTGAAAGATGTAATAATGGCAGAATCAGCAATAATGTTCAAAAGAGGAGAGGGTAGAAGAGACGACAGTTTCATTGAACACATACACCCTGTTCTCCAAGGTCAGCTGGAGCTCTTTGTCATTACCATTGTAATGATTACATTACGTTCTGATTAACTATCCAACCTTTCTGTCCTTGGCCTCCTCCATTGTCAGAGTGAGGCCACTGCAAACTGGAGGAACAGCACCTCATATTTTACTTTGGGAGCTGACAACCCAACAATATGTACATTGAATTCCCCAATTTCAAGTAATACCCCACTACGCACATATTTCTCCCACCATTTGTTCCATGTTTCATGTATCTTGTGTTTTTTTTATGACTGTTGGCAAATTAATTTCCCTCCTGGGATAAATAAAGTTCTATCGTATTGTTTTTCCCACCTCCATTGTCACCCTGAACCCCCCCGCCATCTCCCACCATTCCCATCTCCTTTTTCCTTTTATCCCCCCCTCTTTTTCAAGTCCCTTTTCTACACTTATACACCCCACCCAGCTTAACAATTCATTCCTCCTTTCCTTTTGTCTGAACTCCACCTCTTACCTCCACCCATCTGCCAGTAACCCCTCCCCCTCACCTTTATCCAACTATCACTTGCCAGGCTTTGCTCCATCCCCACCTCTCTTCTCCAGCTTTCTCCCCACTACTCCATCAGTCTAAGGAAGGGACTTGACCCAAAATGTCGCCTGTCCATTCCCTCCACAGATGCTGCCTGGCCTGCTGAGTTCCTCTGGCACTGTGTTTTATTCAAGATTCCAGCATCTGCAGTCTCTTCTGTCTCTTTTCAGAAGAGAATTGGACATATAATGATGAAGGAAAGTTCATCGGACTAAGAATCAAACATCGGAGAAAGTCAGAAGGTCACTTCGTTCAAGAACTGATGAGCTGAACTCCCTTGTGTGAGTTCCTCAGTTCCTAGTAACATCAAAAAAAGAAAGAACAGGCAGAGTTCAGAAGAAAAGCAACTGAAATCAGCCGGTAAAGATTTAGTAGTGAAATTTCATCTCGGATATGTCAAAATGCTGTTCAGGTTCAAAACCTAATGTGGACATTTTTCAAAATCCTCAGCAACTTCCGCAGTGCTGCTGGTGATTTATGACACTTTTAACATTGATTTTTAAGCTTTAAGTAGGTTGGTGCAGTCTTGTAGGTTATAAAAGCCACAGTCGGCAGGGGAATTAAGTACAAAATGGAACATGGGCTCTCAGATAAAAGGATGCAGTGCCACACAAGGCACGGGTTGACAGGAGTACAAGACAAGCTGGGATACCAGCTGTCACTGAGAGAAACAGAGTGCAAGATTTTACATCAGCTGTCAGGATACACAATGTCAACTCTTCTGGTGGAGAGTTAGCAACGCAGAGGATGTTAATATACTCAGCTTCCATTATGATGAGCATTGTTACCATGCATTAGATTTTTCTCTGATACCAGAGATATTTACGAATACTTTATGAATTATTCATTTCCTATTTTATAAAACTAATGTAAAAAAATCAAACAAACATATTAAATCTATGGCTTAAATTACATTTCCCAATCATCTGTTGTAATCACTGATAAATATATCTTCATATAAATATTTAAAATATTATTCATGCTACATAACAACCACACACTTTAATCAGACTTTAGTCAGACGGTGGAGAACCTGTGGAATTATTTGCCACAGAAGGCTGTGGAGGCCAAGTCAGTGGATATTTTTAAGGCTGAGATTGATAGCTTCTTGATTAGTACAGGTGTCAGAGGTTACGTAGAGAAGGCAGGAGAATAGAGTTAGGAGAGAGATAGATCAGCCATGATTAAATGGTGGTGTAGACTTTATGGGCCGAATGACCTTACTCTACTCCTATCACTTATGACATACAGTACTAATTCAGTGCTGAGGAAGTGGAAACCATATGATTCAGAAGGGTGGAAGAGTCAACAAAGAAAATGAAGCTGACATAATAACCACCAAAAATAGACACAAAATGCTGGAGTAACTCAGCGTGTCAGGCAGCATCTCCGGAGAAAATTATCATTATCATCACCTGTCCCAATGGCCAGTCAGGGAAAATTGCCAATGAAACAACACACGGCATCAAAATAAATTGCGCAGAATATTATCTTTCATACGTTCGTTTGTTTGCCCTCAGCTATACATTTGTACCATGAAAGACAGTATTTTGAAATAACAATATTAAAGAGTACATTTTATGATTATGTGTTTTTGAAGCTGTACTTGGTGACAAAATCATTGAAAGATGCGCCAGAGTTGAAGCCTTTTGCAAGTGTTTTTTTTATTTTCTATATACGATATATATATAAAAACAAAACAAGAACAATGCAAACACTGTTCTGTCATTCTCAGCAACAAAACATGCGTTAATTAACATTATTTTGGTAGTGTTCATAAAACTATCATTATAACAGGCGCCCTTGTGGCTCCATGAAGTGATATCTCTTCCCTTGTTTTCTGCTCTTTGGCTCGGTCACTGACCCCGCATCAGAGCTGGGAATAATGGGTAATGAAGTGGGTTTTAAACTCTTGTTAAGGGCTGTGAGAAGAACAGGAAGGGCAAAGAGGATGGTGATTGTGTAATGACCAAGGGGTGCTGGTCGAAAAGGAGTGGTCATGTTACGTCAAGAGGACGAGACAAATAAAACCTGAAACTGCATATGAGAGAAAAAAAAAGTTCATTTTTTTCTACTATTTCTATGTTCTCTTTAGATATCTTCACCATCTTCTTTTCAACTGGCATCATCATCATTTGCAATGCATTACAAGAGAATGAATGATGATAGGGAGAATTGAGGAAGAACAGGACCTTGGTATGCAAGTCTAAGGGTCCATTAATGTGGCAGTGCAGAAGGTTAGGGCAGTTAATAAAGGATAATTATCTTCATTCGCCAGGGCATGGAATATGTTTGCATGACAATACCAGGAATGACACGACTATTTAAAATATAGGTTGGGGCTGCAGCTGGAGCACCGTGTGCAGTTCTTCTTGTCACTGATCAACAGGACTCTAACAACTTGAATTCATTTCCCAGACACATTTTATTTACGTGCACAGGGAGAGCAGCACAGCAAAGGAGATGAGGAGGAATTTCTTTAGTCTGTAGAGGTCATGCCACTGAATAATTTTTATGCAGAAATTGATAGATTCTTGGTTTAGAATGGGTGTCTGGGGTTATGGAGAGAAGGTGGGAGAATGAGGTTGAGAGGGAAAGATAGAGCAGCCATGATTGAATGACTTGACGGGCCAAATGGCCTAATTCTGCTCCCATAACATGAATTTTTGAGTCCCAGTTACCGTAACAAAAAATCTACTCTAAAATTCTGCTATGAAAAGTCAATTTTTATGCAGGCATTGACCAATTGAAATCTTGCGGACTCTCCAATTCATTATCACCAATCACAATACGTTCTTAAAAGCTCTAATATCGGATAAAAGCTATAACCGAGTTCAGTATTCCGACTGCACGTGCCCAGGTCATAGGTCACTCGCTATAAACATTCTCGGTAGCTGTGCTGCTGTGTTGCGTTTCATCCATGGCCGGGGTCTGGCCTGGGTCTCCAGCGCTGCGGGTGCTGTTGAGTTGTTGCTGGGCTGTCTCCATCCCCTGGAGTCCCGTCCCTGCTGGGGGCTGTTGGAGATGTCTGGGGTAGCCCTGGGCTGGCGGGGCGCCAGCTCGGCTCTGCTCCGGCTCCCAGGGGGGCCGGGGACTGTCGGCTGCTCCTCTCTCCTTGTCCAGTGGCTGTCAGTTGGCCATCACTGTGCCAGTGGGGGCCGAGTGCTATTCATCAGCAGGGATGTACGCGAGGTGATGCAATGGCTCGGCGGGCCAGGCAGCATCTCTGGAGAAAGGTCTCGACCTGAAACGGCACCCATTCCTTTTCCATGGGGATGCTGCCTGTCCCGCTGAGTTGCTGCAGCATTTTGTGTGTGTCCCCATTGGTGGCTGGTGCTTGGCGTTCGCTGGCGCCGGGGGGTTGGCCGGGGGGTTGCTGGGTGGAGCGGCGGGTGCAGCTGGTGGTCTCGGGGAGCGGGTTCCTCGGAGTTGGAGAAGGATTTGGTGTAGTTGGCGCTTCTTCTCCACTCTGGCAGTGGGCAGCTGCTCCGGGCCGCTGTCCCGTCAGTGTCCAGTGTCACCACGGACGTCTCCGGCCGCCCCTGGGGCAGGGATGGACACTCGGGGGGGGGGGGGGTCCAGTGGCGGTGCTTGCGGCGCTGGGGACCCGGGTTAGTTCCTGGCTGCGGATGAGGCGCAGGTCTGTGGGCGCACAGCTGGCGAGGATGTCTCTCCCCGTCTCCCACTCGCATCTGCCCCATCTCTCACTGTTCCACCCCGCTCTCCCACTACCTGGCATCCCCATTCCTCAGATTAAATATATTTTTACACATAAATCATGAATAAAGGTAAGAATTTATACACAGTTTATGCAGCCAGTGCTTCGTTCGCTTTTTGTTTATAGCGAGTGACCTTTGACAAATCCCATGATTCCTTGAGTTTTTCGGAATACCAAACTCGCTTATTCAATCCTCCATTTGCAAACTTAGTGAAGATGACTCTCAAGGACCTTGGGCTGTATGGTTATACCCAGCTGCATGTCAAAGGATGATTCTCAAGAACCATGCGCTCTACAGCTATCATCAGTTGTGTGTCAAACGATGTGCTGCGATGCTGTCTTTAGTTGCATGCTATCTTGGCCTTTGTCATACGGCAGCTTCCACTCTCTGATCACTAAACCATGGGACGTGCGTGCTTGCAATGGGTTTTCACCACACTGTTGCCTGGGATGAAGCATTTACGTTTTGAGGATTGACCGGGTGGGTTCAATCTGCTTACCTTGTAGCGGAGGGGGCTAACGGGGGACTTGATGGGAGCATACCAAATTATGAGGAGCATTATAAGTAACATAGGATAAAACCTTTCCCTCTTGCAAATAAGGTTAAAACCAGAGATCATAAATTACTGTTAAGGATTCACAGGTTAGACGGATCTGAGTATGATATTTTTCAATGCAGAGGTTGGTTGGAATCCTCCTGAGAAGTTGCTGGGGCAAGTACATTTGCAACATTTAAGAATGGAGACAAGCACAAAGCATCACATTTGATCAATATGGACATGGAGGGCCAAACAGCCTGTTTCTGTGCTGTACAGTTCTATATAAAACCTTTACCCAGAATAATGGAGTATTTTACCCAGAGTAATGGAATCAAGAACCAGAGGACATAGATTAAAGTGAGGGGGAAAGATTTAAATAGTAACCCAAGGGCCAACTTCATTACACAAAGGATGGTAGGTATGTGGAACAAGCTGCCAGAGGACAGAGTTGAGGCAGGTTCTATCACAATCTTTACAAAACCTTTGGACAGGAACATGGATATAATAGGTTTAGAAAGATATGGGCCTAATGCACGCAGGTGGGACTAATATAAATGTGGCATGTAGGTCAGTACAGGTAAATTGGGCCGAGGTGCCTGTATGACACTATAACTCTATGAAGTAAGAGAAGAATATCAAGGCATTCTCAGCAGGTCAGAAACAAATCGGTTTTTATTTCATTTTTCTAGTTTTTGTAACATTTGGGATTTGGAAAGTCTCTTTCAATTTACGATTTTTTTTAACCAATTCCATTTGTTTATAACTTTATTTTAGAAACATAGACATAGAAACATAGAAAATAGGTGCAGGAGTAGCCATTCGGACCTTCGAGCCTGCACCACCATTCAATATGATCATGGCTGATCATCCAACTCAGTATCCTGTACCTGCCTTCTCGCCATACCACCTGATCCCTTTAGCAACAAGGGCCACATCTAACTCCCTCTTAAATATAGCCAGTGAACTGGCTTTCTGTGGCAGAGAATTCCACAGATTCACAACTCTCTGTGCGAAAAAAAAAAATTCTCATCTCGGTCCTAAAAGACTTCCCCCTTATCCTTAAACTGTGACCCCTTGTTCTGGACTTCCCCAACTTCGGGAACAATCTTCCTGCATCTAGCCTGTCCAACCCCTTAAGAATTTTGTAAGTTTCTATGATCCCCCCTCAATCTTCTAAATTCTAGCGAGTACAAGCTGAATCTATCCAGTCTTTCTTCATATGAAAGTCCTGACATCCCAGGAATCAGTCTGGTTTCGTTTGCTACAAAATTTAAAAGAAAAGCTTTAAATTCAAAGTGAAGGATGAATTTCTGGTCAAGATACTTTCTTACAAGATTCATTCACATGTTCACCCGAGCTGAATAAAACAACAATTACTTGCTGCTAAAGTGGGAAAAAATAACATATTATATAGAAGCTGGAGAAACTCACCCACTGAGTTTCTCCATCTTATTTGTCTACCTTCGATTTTTTTCAGCACATGTAGTTCTTTCTTAAATATTATATAGAGGCTATGCTTTCAGCAGGCTTTTTATACAGTCTCACATTTAGTAATGTCCCTGAACGCACAATAGTTGGAGAGACATCAGTGCTGGACAAAAAAAATAAAATACTGTCTAATAAAAACAAGACAGTGTGCCTCTGTGTGACATACTTTGAGAATACAAAGTATTCAAAAGAAGCAGATAAATTATAGTAGGAGAGCAAAAACCCCACAAGTTTGAAGTGTTAACTCGTTGCGCTAGTTTTTGCAGCATTCATTTGATGAGTGTATGTGAGAAATGTGCATTGCTCTGGCTATGGAGACTTGGGACTGGATGGCCACAATGGAAACATTCATAGAGCAGGTAAAAGATGATTGTTAATATCTGAACAGAAATAATGGAATTATGAAACAAAATAATTAACCCAAATGCAGTGCACTAATTTTGAAATTAAATATCTGCAGTTTTTACACTGAGATCAGCCTAATACAGTTTTTGTAACATTATCCCCATTGGAAAATTTAATGGGCAGAAATAGAAATAAAAAGGCTAAAAAGTTGGCCTCATGGAAGGAAGCAGAGGGTGGTAGTGGAAGGTTGCTTTTCAGACTGGAGGCCTGTGACAAGTGGCGTGCCAAGTGGTGGACAAGTTTGGTCCTCGCCACATTGCTATTTGTCATTTACATCAATGATTTGGATTCAAACGTACATGGCATGAAACACAAGCAGGTGGGACTAGTGTGGATGGGACAAGTTGGCCAGTGTGGGTAAGTTGGGCTAAAGGGCCTGTTTCCATTCTGTAAGGCACTATGACTCTAAATATAATAAGCCTCCTACCAACCTGTGCAAACATTTTCCATTCATAACCTATTAAGCTATCTCCCATCTGATTCATGAATGAGGTTCATTCAATCACTGCCAATTAAACATATCCAATGTTGAAATACTTTGGCACTTTTAACCAAATTGTCTAAAATTAAAATATTTTGTTAAAAATTCTGAATTGACATTCTTTTTTCAAATAAAAATCAATTATTATCAGAACTATACTATTTCACAATGCTCTTTTCTCTGTAGGAGAAATAGTAACAAACACTCTAACTTGTAGCTCATCCATATTGGTAAACCACAATGGCAGAACTGCCCTAGGGTCAATTAGCAGCAAAACCTTGACTGTCTCAATAGGGGCTTTAATAGGGGCACATGAATAAACCAAAGCAAACCTCACTAACCTCTGATGTAGTGCCAGCTTTCCTGGCTGTCGAAATAGTGCAAGTTGTCTATGTGTGGCATTGCAACATTAAAATAGAATTCAAAACTACTATTTTTAGAAATACAATGTATATCAACTGAAGTCACATGAAACCACTAAAATAATTAAAATTATTAACCAAACCACAAATAATTACAGGAGTTATTCATGCATTTCTCCCCCGAAACCCTAGATTTCTCATTGAATTGATTTTGGTATTAAGATCATAAGGTCATGTGATAGGAGCAAAATTAGGCAATTTGGCCCATCAAGTCTACTCCTTCATTTCATCATGGCTTATCTATCTCTCCCTCCTAACCCCATTCTCCTGCCTTCTCCCCATAGCCCTTGACCGTTATCTGAAGGCACCTTCATCAACATAATCATTGGGGGATCTCTGTTGCTGGACTGTTGAGTTGCTCTGGACAACTCAACTTGCACAGTGCTTTTGGAATTTACTGTTAATTCTGCTGAGAAATGCTGGTATTGCCCAGAGAAATCGCAGGCCTTTCCAATGTATGAAGGAGGATATTTGTTCAAAACATTACAAATATTTTGGCAAACAGCTGTACAAGTCGTTCAAATCAAAACTATACTGTTTAAAGTCAGTCATCCCAGCTTACGTCTAAATGGTCAATTATTCAACCTTCAAGCCCAAGATGCCTGCTTCATCAGATCACAAACTGTTGTGCTGAAGGCAAAAGAGACGTCGAAAGAAAGGAAATTTAGAGGTAATTTCATGTCGCAACAATTGATTTCATGTGGACAGTGGGAGAGGAGTTCAGTAGTTTCTAGCGACATATATAAAGCAAGGGAGAAGACAAAGTGCAGCATCAATGCAACAATTATTCATGATAATTATCGATCTGCATCACTGAGCATCTGGAAAGAATCTGGCAACATCATCATATGGTATTAGATGCAATAACAAAATATCTTCAAGGACTATCTCTCTGCTTTCTGTATCTGGGATAAAGTCATATTTTAAATTCAGTTATGTGTGTTGTAGCTATTAATAAAAATGCAATACTCCATTTCCCTCAGGCCATCTCAGTCTGAAAGCATAATGGAACAGTTGACTTGTCTTTCATTTTTTTCTGATCTTACTTCATGGATAAACACAAATTATTTATTTAGGGTGAACAGCAGCACGATTTGATAGCTGAGTGCAGAGATGATGCGAATATTATGCCTCTGGGTCTGTTCAGCCTGTTGGAGAAATATTCGACTTTATTCCTGACAACTTTCTCCTCAAATGAAACCACAAGAAAGCAAACTTGGTCTCTGTGTAAAACAATTATGATTCAAAGTGACAGGACAACCACTCCAGCTATCATTTCAACACAAATCATCTTGAGACAAAATTGCACAAAATTACTTTCAATTTATGGAAAGTTATATCATCAACCTCACAATTTCAATGTATTTAAAAATATACTCAAAATAATTTAATATATTTATCTGACCCAACTGATGGTTTCCTCCATGGGTGCTTTGCAAGATTGGCCAACAGACTTGTTTTTTTTTGTTTCAACTCCAACGAGTTTTGTTGAGCAGAAAAATATTCAGGACTTAAGGAAAATACAGCATCGATGAAGTTAGACACAAAATGCTCAGGCGTAACTAAACCGGACAGGCAGCATCTCTGGAGAAAAGAAATAGGTAACCTTTCACATTGGAACCCTTCTTCAGAGTCTGAAGAAGGGTTCTGATCTGAAATATCACCTATTCCTCATCTCGAGATTCGGCGACCCACTGAGTTACGCCAGCATTGTGTCTATCTTCAGTATAAAGCAGCAGCTGCAGTTCCTTCCACACATCTTGGATGAGACTGTACTCAGAGGTAAAAATGACTAGCTCATTCAATTAAATTGTGTACCTGGTTTAGTTTAGTTTGTAGTTTAGTTTAGAGATACAGCATGGAAACAGGCCCTTCAGCCCACTGAGTCTGTGCCGACCTGCGATCAACTATATACTGATTCTACCCGACATACTCGCAACAAATTATAGAAGCAAAGTAAACTTCAAAACTGCGCGTCTTCAAGATGTGGGAGAAACCAGAGCATCCGGAGAAAACCCACGCGGTCACGGGGAGAAGATACAAACCGTACAGACGGCACCCGAGGTCAGGATCGAACCCGGGTCTTTAGCGCATATGACAGCAGCTCTATTGCTGCGCCTGTGTGCATGACTTATTTTTTAAAAAGCCTTTATTTTAACAACATCGAACAGTCTAGCTATATTTTCATTACAATTGATGTTGAAAGTTATTTTTCCCTTTACTACCTGAAGTCACTTAAATCATGCAGCTCACTTGAAAAAGGAGTCTTGATTCAACATCCTTTTTTAAAGTGTTGGTTCAGTGATGAAATCGTGTCAGAATGGCTGTGGTGCCTGGTCCTCTGATTTTCAAAATGGTTGACCTTTCTTTTTACTTTGTAATAGAACACTGAAGAAAAGACTTGATAATTTGAGAAACGAATCTACACCTTATCTTGCCAACATAAACAGCTTTAGGATTCAAGAATGTAACACCAGCCGAATATTGATAAACAACTGGCATGAAGCATCATGGGAAGGAAAGAGATTCCCTTTGAATGTTTTGCAATTAATTATATATTTACAAAGAACACATGGCATAAGTAAACAGAGACAACCTGAAGGACACTTTCAATGTGTTCACACTTCCCATGCATATATTCCCTTAAATTATATGTCTTATCTGCAAAATCATCTTGCCACAACCAGAGAGAAGTGTGCAACTGCTATTTACCTCTTTGGTGACCCTCGGGCTATCCTTGATCGAAATTTGCAAGCTTTACCTTGCACTAAACGTTATTCCCTTATCATGTATCTGTACAATGTAAATGAATTGATTGCAATCATGTATTGTCTTTCTGCTGACTGGTTGGCACACAACAAAAGCTTTTCCCTGTACCTCGGAACACGTAACAACAAACTCAACCATCAGGCAGGAGGTACAGAAGACTGAAATCGCACCGATAAACTACATAACATTAAACTAAACTGTTCCACTGAGTTACTCCAGCATTTCGTGTCTATCTTCGATTTAAACCAGCATCTGCAGTTCCTTCCTATACATAAACTGAAACCATAACTTCTTCAGATATGCAAACTCTACTTTAAGATACTTTGTTCTCATTCACATTGTCCATTTTTAGAAAAACCTTCAGGTTTACCAGACAGTGCCTGAGATTTCTCGAGACTACCTGGGTATTTTAGTTGACATTCAATCAAAAATGGCAGAACTGATGAAATTTTTAATGAAAATTTTAAGTTGTGCCATTCAAAGTTACATAATTGCTTGAAGTGGTTTTTACAAATGCTATGTGGAAATAAGTCATACCATTTTGCAAATGCTCTCTATAACATAGTCGTAAGTCATTTAAAAACCATCTACATGAGCTGCCTCGTAAAGAAGGTGGCATCAACCATCAAGGATTCCCACCATCTGGGCCATATCCTCATCTTATCATCATTGGAGACTCTTGGACTATCAGACTTTACTGGAATTTATTTTGCACAAAACATTATTCATGCTATTCCCTTGATCATGTATTTGTGCACTGTGGACGGCACGATTGTAATCATGTATTGTCTTTCCGCTGACTGGTTAACACATAAAAGCTTTTCACTGTACCTTGGTACATGTGACAATAAACTGAACTAGGTTTTTTTATACAGAGAACAGTGGGCGCCTGGAACACATTGTTAGGGATGAATGTGGAGACAGATACGATAGTGGCCGAGAAGAGGCTTTCTCATAGGCACATGGAAATGCAGGGAATAGAAAGATATGGATCATGTGCAGGCAGATGAGATCAGTTTAACGGCATTATATTCAGCACAAACATTTTGGGCTTTTCACTCTTCCTCAGTGCACTTGTCAATAAACTAAATTCAAACTCAACTCAACCATCAAGGAGGTACAGAAGCCTGAAATTGCACATCACCTGATTCAGTGCCAGCTATTTTCCTGCAACTCTCAATTTTTGAATCAATCCACATAATCCTAACTCTATCTCGACAATGAGACACCACAGATCACCTCAAGCACTATTGTGGACATATTTATTTTCTAATTGTGTTTTGCACTAATGTCCCTTTTTGCATTTTTTTTTCTACCTCTTTACTGCCAATATGTAAAATACATATAAATGTTGTTTTTGGGTGTTGTCCAAATCTACACTTCCGTCATGGTGCAGCAAGCAATGCTTTTTATTGTACCTATACCTCACCTCGCTTCTGCACATAATAATATACTCAACAGTTTGACACTGTCAATCCATTTGGCACCTTCCCACATCCATTCCCTCCCACCCCCCAACTCAGCATCAATGAATTTCCACTAAGAAAGCAAGCTGTCTGTTGCAGCACAGATGGTGTTTGATTTATACAAACAGGTTTCTCTACACCTTACTGAAGATTCGTTATATTTGAAATCAGTCCATTTGGAGAGCAAAGGAATCAACATCAGACAGAAACCACTTTTACATTTCCCAATTAAAGCAGACTAATTTCTGAAGGGGGAAAGCTGCGTCAAAATGAACATCTGCAGTCACAGGGAGAAGGGTCTCGACCCGAAACATCACTATCCCTTCTCTCCAGAGATGCCACCTGTCCCGCTGAGTTAAACCAACATTTTGTGTCACGGGGTTTGGTTGACTGTGGAATGTCAATCGTTTCCACTACGGCTGGGAATGCAATATTTTAACCTGCAGCTTTAAAAATTAGGTTGTATCTTTTGAGTGCAAGGGCACTAAAAGATATGTTTTAAGAGCTTCCAAACATTTTTTGTCTCAATTTATTCAGCATTCAACAAAAACAAAAGTAAACAATTTCAAATTAATTTCCTTTGATTGGGAAGAATTGTCACCTATTAAAAATGCTTATCCCTCATTATTAAACACATGTGGGCTACATTAATCAAACATTACCAAGTCATCACTTCTAAATATATTAATTTTTTTTATTTAAGGTAAAACTTAAATTAAAAATTGATTTTTAAACACAGCCAAAATACAGAGGTTCACATAACATTGCGTGCTTTGGATATGCAGAAATTCGGAGGAGATATCACCCAGAGTTGTGAATTTGTGGAATTCTCTGCCACAGAAGGCAGTAGAGGCCAATTCACTGAATGAATTTAAAAGAGAGTTAGATAGAGCTCTAGGGGCCAGCGGAATTAAGGGATATGGGGAGAAGGCAGGCACAGGTTACTGATTGTGAATGATCAGCCATGATCACAATGAATGGCGGTGCATACTCGAAGGGCCAAGTGACCTTCTCCTGCACCTATTTTCTATGTTTCTATATCCTTCAAAACGGGCCCGATATTTGCCAGAATCTGCAGCCTTGGAAAGTCTGTCCTGCAATAAAGGTTACTGGATCAAATTGTTATTTAAGCTTAACAGGGCAATGAAACTGAATTAACATTAATGGATACAGAGTCAAAAATGAAATGAGTCAGCATCAACTGTGAATAATCAATTAATTCCCCTCACACTGCTTGATCAATTGCCTGAATTACATATTATAGTATTTAAACTGTTTTACCACTTAGGCCATTAAAATGAGTTGGAATAAAAGTGCCAATATTATGCAGCCTTGCTGAATGAACCATGAAGTATTGTGTGTCATTTTGATCTGCATTGGCTACAGCTGCCATTGAAGGAATGCAGCAAAGATACAGCAGTATGTAACAAGCCAAGCATGACTACCATATCAGGATAAGCTGGGCCGACAAGACCTGTGTTCAACAGGATTTAGACAAATAAGAGGCAATATCATTGAAACATACAATATTTTGAGTCAGAAGGAAGTGTCCTGACCCAAAATGTCACCCATCCATGTTCTCCAGAGATGCTGCCTGACCTGCTAAATTACTCCTGCACTTTGCGTCTTTCTTTGTAAACCAGCATCTGCAGTTCTTTGTATCAACATTTTGACATGACAATGGTGTTTATGTTGGCTTGTGGTTCCAGAATCTCATGAGAGGGAATAAGGCATTTAGTACCAACATGAAGATATATATTTTCAAGTAGAGTAGGGTGAACCTGTGAAATTCTCCACCACAGAAGACAGTGGAAGCCAAGTCACTGAGTATATTTAATTATAGATTTAGATTTCTGGACACAAGAGATTCTGGAGGGTATGGAGCGAGACTCAGAATATGGTATTAAGAAGGTGCATTAGTGACGAAGCCTATGTTTCCCACTTCTGTCATCATCATTGTAAAGATTTATTTGTGCATTCACGTCAACAAATATCATTCATGAAATATGTACAGAATTGCAGAAAGAGCACATTCTCAAGGCTGACATAAAATGTTGAGGTAACTCAGCAGGTCAGGCAACATCTCTGGATAAAAGAAATAGGTGATGTTTCAGGTCGAAATCCATCTTCATACCCTGTCTTATAAGAAGGACATCGACTCAAATCGCCACCTATTCCTTTCTTCCAGATATGCAACCTGACCCGCTGAGTTACACTAACATTGTATGTCTATCTTTAGTGTGAGCCAGCATCCGTAGTTCCTTCCTACACATTTTAAGGGTTAATATACTTTTCTTTTCAATCAAGTAAAACCTCCTTAACCTGCTATAAAAATTGAAGTTCATTCACGTTATATATCACCGAAAGTAAAAATCTCCATCATTCCTGAAATATTCTGTTAATCCACAAAAAAAGGGAGAACTTAGAACATTATTTCAGACACATGGTAATATTCTGCCACAGGGGTGGCACATCGGCACAGTGGTAATGTGGCTGCCTTACAGCGCCAGAGACCTGGGTTTGATCCCAACTACGGGTGATGTCTATACAGAGTTTGTACGTTCTCCCTGTGACTGAGTGGGTTTTGGCTGGGTGCTCCGATTTCCACCCACACTCCAAAAACGTACAGGTTTGTAGATTAATTGGCTTTGGTAAAATTGTAAATTGTACCTAGTGTGTAGGATTGTGCTAGTGTACCGTGGTGATCACTGGCCAGCGCAGACTCTGTGGGTGGAAAGGCCTGTTTTCATGATGTATCACTTAGGTCTAAAGGTACCAACAGTAATATTTCCCCTTTATTTGCAATCTAATGTTTTCCATTTCACCATGACAAATATAGATCAGCAAATGCAGAGCATTAAGTCCAAAGCAGAGGAAGCCATTGGACAAAGCCCAGAAACCATCATCGAGCTGGTGTATTTATACAGCGAAGAAGCTTTTTATTTTGATTTATGATTAAATATTTGAAACTTGGGCGAGGACAACCATTTACATTGAAAAAATACTGATGACTCAGGATGGGATTTCTCATTTCAATTTTTCATTTTATTGGTTGATTGTAATGCAGGGTCTTACTTTAGGGCAGCACAATGGCGCAGTGGTAGAATTGCTGCCTTACAAAACCACAAACCTGGGTTCCATCCTGACTACAGAAGCTGTTTGTATGGAGTTTGTGCATTCCCTCTGTGGCCATTGGAAAAATTCTGACAACTCACGTGATAGGATGTCTCATTTTAATTTTTCATTTTGTTGATTTATTGTAATGCAGTAATGCTGATCTCTTCAGTAAGAGAACGACTGGATAGGTCTTCTCATTGGGATTATAACGGGCACAAATATTATTTTCTAAAAGCATAACAGTTACGTTTTGAAGTGTAAAATAAATTGGAAATAAATATTTTTTAAATATTTGTTGTGACTGGTGTTGAATTGGTTGAAAATTAAGGATCTAAGCATCATAATAATTGCTTTGGTCCATTTATGAATGATGCGTTTCAATGTACCTTTCAGAACTGTGTGAAACATGTGGCATGCTTTTGCTTGTGTCGATCTCTATTTTGCACAGTCAGTAACAGCACCAAATACACTGCAGTTTATATCACTCAAAGATGCCTATTATTAGTCAAGAGAGTTTAGTTATAATGTGCACATTAATTCCACTACACAACCTTAAATATACAATAAACAAAAACATAATAAATTATACAACCAAACTTATTATTATTATTTAAATAACAATGAGATATTTGCTCAAAAGTGAACAATGAGAGCTGGTACCATGTTCAATGATCCATGTCTTGATGAGTGTGTTTTTAATCAAAAACAGCTCTTACAACTGTCATTAAATATAATTTGTCCAACTTCAGTAAAGTTTACTGTCATCTCTAATTCAGCAGCACAGAAGTGACTGCCATTTACTGCATACTTACTGAAATTAATAATTTGTCAAAAGTGGCAAAACTACATATTGGCAAAACCATAATGCACGGAGTCAAGGAGCAAATGTACAATTCATATAGTCTGAAGATGGGTCTCGACCCGAAACGTTGCCAATTCCTTCCCTTCATAGATGCTGCCTCACCTGCTCAGCTTCTCCAGCATTTTGGGTCATTTTGATTTTTCCAGCATCTGCAGTTCTTTCTTAATCATATCTATGTGAATTGGGTCAGTAATTGAGTCAAAACTGGACTTTGAGCTTAATGGCAAGTCGCTGGCCCTGCTGGAGATGAGCAATTCTGCATGCAGCTCAAAATGTACAAAAAGCCGTCAGTATTAGTTGTGGCGTCATTCAATAGCAAGAAGATCAAAGAGAAAAATATGCCGCAGACGCTGGGGGGGGGGGTCACAGCCAAGTGTAAGTGGCCAGGAGGGAGGAGGAGGCTCCTGCAGATTTTACATTGGAGCCCGAGGGGAAGGATGCCTCTATTAAACAAAGAGGAGGTGGGGAGAGGAATGGGAGGTGAGAGAGATGTGATGGAGGGAAATAGATGAGGAGATCCCTGCCTGAAAGGAAGAGCAGCTGATTATATCCTGCACAGCCCAGTCACTTAAACATCAGCCATGCAAAATATGGCTACCTTTGCGAGAATTAAAAGAGTAAAATAGGAATGGTTACTGGAATTTAAATTAAAAAGAACATTTCATTTTTAATGCAAAAGCTGCATTCAGAACTGAGTC
Organism: Leucoraja erinaceus; assembly: GCF_028641065.1. NCBI lineage: Eukaryota > Metazoa > Chordata > Chondrichthyes > Rajiformes > Rajidae > Leucoraja > Leucoraja erinaceus. Next base: position 19,962,572 of record NC_073389.1, on the reverse strand, counting down.
TAATAACATTTTCCACAGCCCATCTGTCGCTAAGGTAGGAGTAGGGCACATTTGAAAGCAGTTCCAAATTGCTGCTTGCATTTCTGAATGATAGATCTTCACCTTTCTCATTTAACCGGAGCAGTAAAATCACAGCAGATATGACTCAAACACACAGTGTAAATCAGCCTGTCAGATGCAAAACAAGTTGGAATGTGGTATGCCGATTTCCCACGCAAAGAATTTAATCATTTCTCATCACCATCGAGTGCTCCTTTTCTCATTTTAGGTTCACAGTTTCACCGCACGTGAATGCCATGTATAATATTGTTATTCATATCTATCTGCACAATAAAATGAAAAATCACAGTCACAGTTCAACAGGGTGTCATTTGGCCTATCCCTACCTCTATTGCTTCTTTTTCAGAAAGAGCAATGCAATTAATCTCAGCTCCTTACCTGCAGCTCTGTAATATTTGTCTTTTTAAATTATATATTCAATTTGTTTCAAACATTGCAGTTGAATAGACTTCCACCAGCCTTTCAGGCAGTGCATTTCAGATCACAATCCCCTGCATGCAATTGTTTCTCATTCCGCCTCTAGTTCATTGGTTAATTACCTTAAATCTGCACCCTATGTTTGGAAACTGATCAATTTCTTATCAATTTATTCTCTCACGTAATATTGAACAAATTGATCAAATCTTTCATCCTCTAATGATGAACTGTCATTTGTAAAGTTATTTTTTTAATTAAATATGGACGACACCCTAAATCATTCAGTTATTTTTTCATAAATCCGTTTAAGTCAGAGGAGCAGAATTTGGCCATTCGGCCCATCGAGTCCACTCCATCGTTCAATCATTGCTGATCTTTCTTTCGGGTTCAGGTCGAGACCTTTCTTCAGATGAGATATTTTATTTGGTATTGTGAATTATTTGCTTTGCTGGGGAACCCCCCCACCACTGTAATTGCAATGAACCTCTGACAAGTGTTATTTTCTCAAGATCAGGAGTTTACGTGACTATATAATCTTCTGATTCTGGTTTAAAAATGCAAGTGGCGAGAATTAAAATTGCCCAGAAGGTACACTCTCTGATATAAAATCTGCCACCTTCAGCTTACTGGGTCATATGGAGCCAAATACAATAGCAACATTATAGAGGTGATTGGATAGGCATGGGAATATATGCAGGGAATGGAGGGATATATATATGTATATATGCAGGAAGATAAGAGTTTTATCTTGGAATCAGGTTCAGCTGAGACATAATGGGCTAAAGGGCCTGTTCCTGTGCTGTTTTATGTTTATGTTTTAAAATACCTTGGGTTAATTCCCTAAACCTCTTCTTCTTTAAGACCAACCTACCTCTTTGTTCAATCGTCAAGCTGAATGCCTCTTTGCATGGCTCAATATCAAGTGTCTCTTATTAGGGTCTTCAAAGCTTCCTGAGGCATTACTATATTAAAACTGTTTTACAAATTATAGTTGGGCTTTTCCAGAAGACTATTTTACAATTCAGTTCAATATTTATAATTCCAAGTTTCTAGGATGTGCAAATGTGGAATTTATTACAACTGGGCTTCTTCCATTACAAACATTTAGGAAAATAGATCAGAACAAACAATTCAAAAATCGACTGCTGTCAACTTTGTGTGAGAAGTCATTTATCATATTTCAATATTGCCCACAGGTGCTTCAGTTTGTACCAATTGCAGCAAAAATGTTAAACTAAAAAAACATGAATATAAATGACATTTGTTGTGAAGAAATTGAGCCATTGATGCTATGTCCTATTACTTTGTCCTTGTGGCCTCATGTCTGTGGGACTATGATTTATGTTCCAAGGTGATTACTCAATATGGGTGCGGCATTCTTAATGCTTGCTCTTCCATTTCCAACGATTTTTTTCCCCTTTATCATCATTACTTTTAGTGGGAAGAAATAAATTGCAGAGGTAAAGGAGATATACATGTTAGGGAATTATTTTAAAGATACTTGCATCTGATAGAAATATCTATATAAGTAAAAGTGTCATCTTGACCACTTCCTGTTTGCACTGTGCTTTGATTTTAGAAAAAAATGCTACCACATATGGCTGTGATTTTTTGGCCATCTTACTCAGAGTCCTCCTCCACTGCGCAGGCCCCGAGAATTATTCCCATCGATGAAAAATAAAAGACTTATTAGTGTTTAAAAAATCTTGAGATTCTCTCTCCTGTCAATCACAACCATGAAGGCCATGCCCCTTCCGGTGGGAGGGGGGAGGGACTATAAATCCCAGAAATGTCATGACTCTCTGTCTGAGCTGGGAAACTACAGAACACTGTGAGTATGCAATGTACTTGAATAAATGATTTGTTAGCCCTTAATGAAAATGAAATGAGTTGTTTGGCCTGCCCTGTGCTTGAAACTGTAATGGTAATGGAAATTAACTGAACATGCAATGAGCTGTTTGGCGTGAGCCTGCCCTGTGCTTGAAATTGCAATGACAATGGAAATGTAGTGAAAATGCGATGAGCTATTTGGCTTGAGCCTGCCCTGTGCTTTAAAGGGCAATGGAAATAAAGTGAGAATGCAATGAGCTGCTTAGTTTGAGCCTGCCCTGTGCTTGAAAGTACAATGACAATGGAAATAAAGTGAAAATGCAATCAGCTGTTTGGCTTGAGCCTGCCATGTGCTTGAAAGTGCAATGGCAATGGAAGTTAAGTGAAAATGCAATGAGCTGTTTGACTTAAACCTACCCTGTGCTTGAAAGTGCAATGGCAATGGAAATGAAATGAAAATGCGTTCATATATGGACACACTTATCTGTTTTGTAGTAAATGCCTACTATGTTCTGTGTGCTGAAGCAAAGCAAGAATTTCATTGTCCTATACAGGGACACATGACAATAAACTCACTTGAACTTGAGCTGTTTGGCTTGAGCCTGCCCTGTAATTGAAAGTGCAATGACAATGGAAGTGAAGTGAAAATGCAATTAGCTGTTTGGCTTGGCCTGCCGTGCTTGAAACTGCAATGCAATTGGAAATGAAATTAAATAAGTTGTTTGGCATGCCTGAAACCACTAATTTCGGCCCACAAGGCCCCTATTAGCCGAGAAACCTGTCCCTTTTGCCCAAAATGCCCGTTTTAGCCCAGGAGGAGCATTTTGGCCCAAAAGGCGCGTGCCAGGCCAGGAAAAGTCCAGAAAAAGTGCCTTTCACTGAGATTTCACTCCGATTTTTTTTAAGAGCACCTTCTGCCCATCAGGCCTGTACTAGCCCAGGAGTCCGTCCCATCAGTAAGTATTCCCCCTGCAAGTAATAAACCTCACCCCAGTATTTTTCTCCCTCCCTTTATTTGCTCCCTGTGAGATCCAGGCCAGGATAGACTTTCCTCCATCATTGCTGTGATCTGCAGAAAAAGATGAAAAATATCTAAAATTGATTCTCCTCCCCTTCTCTCTCACAGTCTCTCACCTGTTTTGGGCAGAATGCCCGAGTGACTGAGCTGCCAGCCCACCAGACCTGAGTGACTGAGCTGCCAGCCCACCAGCCCCGACTGAGTGAGCCCAAGAATCCATGAGCTGCCAGCCCCGACCAGGCCTACCCCCTAGAAGCCAGTCCCTTCACCGCACTAGTCCTAGCGCTGTGTATTTTATTTAGGTATGTTACAAAACTTCCTTCAGCTAAAATAGGACTTGACTTTAATCTGACAAACGTATCTTCCTTAGGGGACAAAACGTAAGTGCGTGTATTTTACATATGGCCCCTTAGGTGACTTTTTCCTTGGTGAAAGTGCGATTATGGCCCCAGGTATTTTTCCTGCCGATATGGGGTTCAAATTCACTGCAAATTCAATGTTCCAAACGATCGCATTCAACAAAAACCCACTCGCAAGATGATTTAAATGGCCATTAATTTACGGGAATTAAACATTAAATTCCTTCCATTTAGCCTATAAATTCATGACAATGAGATTTAAAAATTATGTTATATTGTGAATTATTGTGTGAATGTTATTTGGACACTTAGGCTATTTAAAAATGTTATTCTTTCCTTAAGAAATGGATAGATGTTTAGATCTAGCAATTGAATTTTGTAATTAGTTACAATTAGGTAACTAACTAATTATATGCGTTAATTTCAGGTCATCCAAGTGAGATTGTTTTATATTTGTTTCAGAATGCTTCAATCTATCATAACTGAAAATGTATTTCAGTTCATTTAGTTTTTAAGAAAGTTATGGACTTTTGACTGTTCTCGATCACAGCTTTTGTGTTAAGTCAATGGAAAAGCAATAGGGAACAAGATGCTAATTTCCGAGTATGAAAATGGTCATAACCTTTTTAATATTGAAGATATGAAAGTGAATTAGGTGTCAAATTAAACTTATTTTTATGTTTTATCTGATGGAATAAATTGCAGACGATTTAAAAAATCTCAAAATTTTGTAACATTGCTACAATATTGGAATGGTGGAGAGGTGGAATATTGAGTTGGGGGACCAGCCCTCTCCTGTGAGCATGGGACCCAAAGGGTCCCACTTAGTCTAGTATAAAATTATAAGAGGAGTAAAAAGGGTAGACAGTCAGAACCATTTTCCCCAGGATGGAAATAACAAATACTATAGGGCAAAGATTTAAGGTGAGAGGGGCAAAGTTTAAAGGTGATTTGCAGAGCAAGTTTTTTTCTTAAAAACACAGGAGAAGGTGAGTGCCTTGAACACACTGTAGGGTGTCATGGTGGAGGCAGGTGTAATAGTGGCATTATAGAGGCTTTTAGATGTGTATTGCAGGAAATGGACATAATATGGATTATGTGCAAGAAGATCAGAGTTGGTCTTGGAATCATGTTCAGCAGAGAAATCATGAGCTGAAGGGCCTGTTTCTGTGATGTCCTGTTCCATGTTATATGTTCTAAAATACCATGTTCAAATTCCACATATGCATTATATTTGGATGGTCCCTTATCTATTGGAGGAGTGTTAATTTTTGTGTGCAGTGTTACACCAAGATTTCCCTCATATGTAAACATAAAACAACCAATTACACTATATCAGTGAGAGGGAAAGATCTCCAAGGAGAATTGGTCAATACTTATCCTTTATTTGACATAACTAAAACAGATTGGCTGGTCATTTTCTTACTGTTGATTGTCGAACCCAAGTGTAAATTATCTGCCTAGTTTCCTCAGAAAAAACAGGCTTTATTTCAAAAAGCACTTTCCAAGTTGTGCAATGTAACCCTGAGCCTCATGTTGTCTGATGCTTCAACATACTTCTGCCCACTGCCGCTCTGACTGAGCTGGTTGTGGCCTCCTACTCTATAACAATCATGCCCAGCACAAGGGAGGCACCGCAGTGGTTGCTGTCTCACTGTACTAGAGACTCTAGTTCGATCCTGACTACAGGCACTGTCTGTACAGAGTTTGTACATTCTCCCTGTCATCGCGTGAGCTTTCTCCGGGCGCTACGATTTCCTCTCGCATTCAAAAGACGGGCAGATTTGTCGGCTAATTTGCTTCTAATTTGTTGGAAAATTGCCCCTAATGTGTAGGATGCCAATTCGGGATAACATAGAATAAGTTTACGGATGATCATTGGTCGGCGTGGATTTGGAGGGCCGAAGGACCCGTTTCCATGCTGTGTCTTGAAACTTAAATAAGCTATAAAGAAATTTGAGGAACCAAATGCCATTCTTTGTCTGTGGACTCAACACTGGATTCTCCAGGTTTTAGTTGTTTGTCTTTTTTGTCTGTTTTAGACCCGACTCATTCTGTTTTAAGTCAACTGTCTATGTTGTTGGCACAGATTTTCTCTCTGCACTCCTACAGCTTGACCTATTCCAAATGTCCCAGGTGCCTGCAATTAGTTATCCATAACACAGAAAGAGTGTGAACAGTGTGTCTGACTGCTTCATTAAACCATTTGACCTAGTTTTACCGTATCAGACAAACTCCCAGTCCGAACCATGCCTCCCAGCATCTACTCTGCAACTTGAAGGTACCATTTTCATCTCACTTTTCCAGTTCAGCCAAAAGGTCTCTGACTACCCAGGGACTGTGGTTTCTTCCCAGGGATGTTACGTGACCTGCTGAATGTTTCCAGCAGTTTTCTCTTTCTTGCAATGCACTGAGCTGGTGAAATGCACCATCTAAGTACATGCTTCCTTATGTCAAAAATGATGACTTGCACAACTTGCCCTTAAGCTTTGTTGCGAAGGAAAAAAATCTTAATTTCTAAATAGAATAACAAACACAAAACACATACGCCCACCACTCTTTGTGTGAAAGGAAACCTTTGTGTTAGAAAAGGAACATTTTTTTCTTATCCAGGCAAGAAGAATGTTTCCATATGAATGTAAAACTTGAAGTGTATGACACTGTCTGAAGAAGGGTCTCGACCCAAAACGCACCTATTCCTTTTCTCCAGAGATGCTGCCTGCCCGCTGAGTTATTCCTGCATTTTGGGTCTATCTTAAATGCAGTTCACTTTCACAATGTTGTTTGAAATGATGTCCAATCGATACCCTTTGTTATGGTCAATTGATTTTCTTTTTTCAAATCAGTTTAGCAAAAATAAAAACTCATATGCCTGCACTATTCTGCAAAATTGAAATAAATGATGGCAGGGATCAAATGCATTCTGCTCATTTACAATAATATTTCAAAGCCAATTTTGTCTTTGAAACTCAAAGCCTATTGATTGGGACACACATCAAGCAGTATCAATACAGATTGAATGCCAAGCATGTAAATATGCAACTTAAATCACATCCCTCTACTTACAGCAATGGCTTAAATCACTGTTGCCTGATTAATACAAGTGTGCTCAGGCAGCCAGGGATTTACCCTGACAGAAGAGGATTGCTGTGTTTAAGAAGGAACTGCAGATGCTGGAAAATAGAAGGTAGACAAAATTGCTGGAGAAACTCAGCGGGTGCAGCAGCATCTATGGAGCGAAGGAAATAGGCAATGTTCCGGGCCGAAACCCTTCTTCAGACTGACAGAGAGTTCGGATTCGGAATGGGAGGGGAGGGGAGGCTGACATCTAGAGCAGCAGATGCAATAGACAAGGTTGGAGGAGATGCAGGTGAACCTCTGTAGCACCTGGAACGACTGCTTGGTTCCTTGAATGGAGTCGAGGGGGGAGGTAAAGCGACAAGTGTAGCGTCTCTTGCGGTTGCCCAGGGGGTAGGGGGTGGTACGGGTGGGAAGAATTGACCAGGGAGTTACAGAGGGAGCGGTCTTTGCGGATAGCACAGGGGGGGAGATGGGAAGATGTGGCGAGTGGTGGGGTCACGTTGGAGGTGGCAAAAATGATGGAGGACTATTTGTTGTATGTGACGGCTAGTGGGGTGAAAGGTGAGCATGAGGGGGACTCTGCCCTTGTTACGAGTAGGGGGATGGGGAGAGAGAGCAGTGTTACGGGATATGGAAGAGACCTTGGTGCGAGCCTCCTCTATAGTAGGGGAGGGGAACCCCCGTTCCCTGAAGAATGAGGACATTTCCGATGCCCTGGTGTGGAACACCTCAACCTGGGAGCAGATGCGGCGCAGATGGAGGAATTGGGAGTAGGGGATGGAGTCCTTACAGAAAGCAGGGTGGGAAGAAGAGTAGTCTAGATAGCCATGGGAGTCAGTGGGTTTTATCGTGGATGTCGGTCAGAAGTCTATCACCTGCGATTGAGATAGTGAAGTCAAGAAATGGTAGTCAAGAAGTGTCGGAAATGGTCCAGGTGTATTTGAGTGCCGGATGGAAGTTAGTGGTGAAGCGAATGAAGTCAGTAATTTGTTTGTGTGTGCAGGAGGTAGCACCAAAGCAATCGTCGATGTAGCGGAGGTAGAGGTCGGGGATGGGGCCCTGGTATGCCTCGAACAAGGATTGTTCGACGTACCCGACAAAGGGGCAGGCATAGCTGGGGACCATGAGCATTATTTAACCTTTGTTTAACCAGGAGAAGTCTCATTGAGATTAAAAATCTCTTTTACAAGAGAGTCCTGGCCAAGACAGGCAGCAGCACAGTTCCACAGTTACAGACAATAATTTAAAAACAACAGAGAACATATAAATAGTCCCAGTCAAAACATCATCAAACAAAGCATGTACAGACAGAAGAGCCCACTTCAACATCATTAAGAAGAGGTTTAAATATGTTTATAGAAACCAGCTCCTTAATTTTTAGTTCATTCTGCAGCTGGTTCCATGCGAAGGAAGCAGCATAACTAAATGCCCTTTTCCCCAGTTCAGTACGGACTTTAGGTACAGTTAGTAAGAACAAGTCCTCAGAGCGGAGCTGATAAGTTCCTGTGCTTTTTCGAATCACATACTTCTGCAGGTATGAAGGAAGAACACCGAGGATAGTCTTATAAATAAGGATATGCCAATGATGGAGTCTGCGGGTGGACAGGGCAAATCATCCAACTTGAGCATACAAAGAGCAGTGGTGCGTGAGGTTTTTAAAATTAGTAACAAATCTCAGTGCTCCGTGGTAGACCGTGTCCAAAGACTGTAGGCATTTTGAAGATGCATTCATATATAAAACATCACCATAGTCCCACACAGCATGCCAATAGCTATGCCTTTTTGGAGGAAATGGGAGGAGTCAAACGAGAAGTTATTGAGGGTAAGTAACATAGGTAGAGAGGGATTTAACCAGGGGGGGGATAGGATGCAGTCAAAGGTATGTGGAAATGAGTTCGGTAGGGCACAAACAGGCAGAGACAATGGGTCCACCAGGACAGTCAGGTTTGTCGATTTTGGGGAGAAGGTAAATTCGGGCCGTGCGGTTTAACATAGGTAGGGAGGGATTTAACCAGGGGGGGATACGATGTTTAACATAGGTAGGGAGGATTGCTGTGTTAGTTGCAAACGCTTACTGTGTGGCATTTTCCACTATTATTTATTCTGCCCTCTGCAATGGAAGGCACCAACAGCATCACCAGGCTAGGCTGAACCCTACCTCATTGACCCAGTGGCGCTGCCAAGACAATGGGCCTTTAAGGCCAAGATAAGACTTGAACATTTTAAAAACTCAAAACTTGTAAGACACAAGATGGTGTTGGAAAAGGCCTTGATAGTGGATGTGGAGAGGATGTTCCCATCCGGGACCTTAGAATGGAGATGAGGGAGAATTTATTTAGCCAGAAGGCCGTGAATCTGAGGAATTCACTGCCACAGACGGCAGTGGCTGTCCAAATAATTGGGTATATTTAAAGCAGAGATTGATAGGTTCTTGATTGGTAAGGACATCAAATGTTAGGGGAGAAGGCAGGAGAATGGGGTTGAGAGAGAAAAATAAATCAGCCATGATCAAATGGCAGAGCAGACTCGGTGTGCCGAATGATCTAATTCTGCTCACTTGTCTTGTGGTCTTATACGTATGATTTTCAAGAATGTGCAAAACAAAGCGTTTTACAGTATCTCTGTACACGTGACAATAAAGTACTTATGAACAAATGCTTTGAAATTGGCCACAGAGATAATTGACAAAGAATGTAATCATTGAAGAAGGTGGTTAGGTTGAACACTATCCCACAAATGTGTACTATCATTGAAAAGGAAACGGTGTCAGATAAAATTATCATCAAATTCTTGCTATTTCAAATGCCATTAATTTCTCAAAATCAAAAAAAATAGCCACGATGGGAAGAAACATAGATGGAAATGCAATAACAGTTTTCCTGAATAGCAGGACTACTATCTGAAGGTTGGGCTGTGTCTGATACTCCAATCCTACCCAGGCTGGCATGTTGGTCAACTCAATGTACTCCAGAGAATTGGAAAGGATTCCTTGGCCAAGCAAAAATGGAAGGATGTTTCATCAAGAGCACTGCGGGAGGCTGAGGACTTGCCATGGATTTGGCTGGCAAACCACTTCCAAGGTAGTAAAGAAGTTGAGAAAGGAAGAGTGAGATATAAATCATGTAAACGTGAGAGCAGAGTTAAAGCTGACTGAATTTTTTTAGTTCTACATGAGAGAAGGAAGCAATACCAATACAGAGAGCATAGTGGTAGAGTTGCTGCCAGGCATTACTAGTGTTGTGGGTTCCGTCTGTATGGAATGTGTACATTCTCCCTGTGAGCACATGGGCTTTCTCCGGGTGCTCTGATTTTCTCCCACACCCAAAGACATACAGGTTTGTAGGTTAATTGTTTTTTGTAAATTGTAAATTGTCCCCAGTGTGTACGATAGTGCTAGTGCATGTTTGAAGTAAAAAGCCTTATCTGGGAACCATGATTTACATCCTTCAAGGCTATGTTGCATCCGATTGTCCTATCCACTACTGGTGTCGGATGTTGGGAGATGTCGCAGGATAGTCCACTTTGTAAAAGATCTTCCATAACCAATTTTGCAACATCCTTCTCACTAGAACTGCACAAAATAAAATATTTTCCAAAGGAAATGGGACCGTTCCCTGAACAAAATGTTCTCAAGAGTCATTGGAAAAAGTAGCAAAATATCACAGGGACTACATTATTTCATTATCACTGAGTGCATGATTCTTTTTTTTTAAGAGGGACAGTATGGAAAGAAGCCCTTTGGCCCACCAAGTCCATGCTGGCACTCAATCACCTGTTCACATGAGTTCTATGTTATCCCACTTTCTCATCCATTCCGTACACATGGGATAATTTACAGAGGTCAATTAATCTACAAACTCGCACCTCTTTGGGATGTCTGAGGAATCTGGAGCACCTGAAGGAATCCCACATGGTCAAAGGGAGAACATGCAAATCAGGATCAAACCCTGTTCTTTGGCGACGTGAGGCAACATCACTACCAACTGCACCACTGTTGTAGGTTTTCTATTAAATGGGAACATAACTGTATGCATAAATCTAATTTGAAGACAGAACTTTCATCAGAATCTGCAATCCTTAGCAAATCCTTTTCACCCCATCCAGGTTGTTCATTGCAAGCCAACAAATATGTAAAAATAATTAATTTTGAGCAGAACATTGTCATTGAATCCATAAAATGTTCTGCAAAACCCATGCTGACAATGTTATATCTGCCCTCAACCTTCTTGTGATGAAACTAATCAAGTATGAAAGCATTTAGTTACTGCATACAATGCCAAATGTTATCTCACATAATATCTCCATAGCATCAAACATTTAATACCTTGCCAGAGATTCATTTCCAAATTTTTTTTTTGAGATAATTTTGTTTCACACATTTACTCTGCAGCAAGATAACTTTCTTACGCGATATGTGTTTGCATTGAACAATCTGGCTTTGTAAATTATTGCTGATGAAAGTACTTCCCCCAAATTGATTCCTTCTTTTAAATAAATATCATGTTTGCCCAATGTGGAGTATGCCACCAGAATATAAAGATCTTTAATAGCACAAATAACTGGCACACTTCATCATGCAACTTCACTTGAACATTCTGCAAAGATAATATTTAAGACATCCTCTCTCTGTGAAATATATCGCCTACATAGAAGAATAACGAGATGGAATGGGAAAGCCGATAAATGCACAAAACAAGAGGCACTGGAAATTTGAAAGAAAAGCTGAAAAATCTTGAAATACTAATTCAGGCAGCATCTCACGACAGAGAGACAGAATACTGGAGGAACTCAGGGCAGCACAGTGGTAGAACTGCTGCCGCCGAAGCAGTCAGTATGGACTTTGTACGTTCTCCCCGTGACCTTTCTCCAGGTGCTCCGGTTTCCTCCCACACTCCAAAGAGGTGCAGGTTTGTAGGTTAATTGGCTGCTGTAAATTGTCCCGAGTTTGTAGGATAGAACTAGTGCACAGAGTGATCGCTGGCCGGTGCGGACTCTGTGGGCTGAAGGACCTTTTTCCATGCTGTATCTCTAAAAAGTATAACTCCAGCATTTTGTGTCTTTCTTTAGTAGAAATCAGCATCTGCAGTTCCTTGTAATGGCAGAATTGCCTTACAGGGTTATAATATGACATTGCAAAGCAAAGACTATTGGCCCAGCTATGTCTTATAATTTTAGTTTAGGTTAGTTTAGTGATACAGCATGGAAACAGGCCCTCCGTCCCACCTAGTGCGCTCCGACCAACAATCCCCACACATTAACACTACACTATATACATTAGGGACAAGTTACATTTATATCAATCCAATTAACCTACAAACCTGTAGGTCTTTGGAATGTGGGAGGGAATCGAAGATCTTGGGGGAGAAAACGTGGCCACGGGGATCGAACCCGGGTCTCCAGCGCTGCAAGTGATGCAAGGTAGCAACTCTACTTCTGTGCCACCGTGCCGTATATGATGGCCACCTCTGGGACAATGTGATCTGATTTCAATGCAATGGTCCAGTTTATTGTCGATTATCTCATGTGGAAATACAACCAGAGATGCAAGCCAGACTCCTGAGAGGAATTGTGTGCTCAGCCTTCCAGAATGACTCCAAACCACCTGGAAACAATCATTAGCGTGTTTTGTTCTAAGTTCATTCTACGCTAAGTATATTTTCAGCGATGTTACACTTAAATATAGAGCGCTATATAATCTCATTTTCAGGCAGTAACGTGGAACCATAACGCCTTTGAAATTTTAAGGCTTGAAACATTTTCTTTTGTTTTTTGTTAAGTCGGCTAAATAACTCTTGTCAGAGGTTATACAAGAATGATCAAACATTCAGAAGCAATTATGTGTACGAATGTGATCTGGAGACAAAAAAAAAGATTTTAAGAAGGTTGCCATGGAAAGATGGGATGTAAAGGATTTAGCTTTGTGACAGAAGAATTTGAGGCTCATTGCAACAAATCCAATTCACTGTTACACATTGCACAATATAACATTATTAGAATGTTAACAATATTTTTTCAAGTTCTGACTGTTTTAAACAAAAGTCTTGTATCTCAAAAGCTGATTAGCCCTATACAATATTTCAACTTAACACACTGGCAATGTCCACATGAACGAAATAAATGATTTTGCCAAGCAAAAGTAACATGCCTAATACAAAGACTTTGACGAATATTTTTTCAAATCAAATGCAACTTTTGCTGACTGTTTTTTGGCTTATTAATTAGTAAAAAGTAATTTTCAAATCTAAAACAAAAGCAAGCCAGTGTTTGACATCAAACTGATCTAGTTCATATTGAAGGCAACATGACAACATCTGGGAACAGTGTTAACCGTCACATTTTCCCCCAATAGAATGACCAAGATGAATGATACCACCTTAATGTCCACCCTAATGACCAGGCGGAGAAACTTCAGGTGCATAGATGTTTTGGCAGAATTGTAGGAAGATGCTTTCCCTCCTCCCCTCAGTCTGAGGAAGGGTCTTGACCCTTAACGTCACCCATTCCTTCTCTCCAGAGATGCTGAGTTACTCCAGCCTTTTGAATCTATCTTCGGTTTAAACCAGCATCTGCAGGTCCCTCTTATACATTTATGTCTTGCTCATTTATATATATCACACACAATGGAGGTCCTAGTACAGACGTTTCGATCACATTCCACCTCTTAAAGTGCAACAGCTCACACTTTCTCAGTTTAAACTCTTCCATTTTGTTTTAGACCAGCACTTTTCCACGTAACATTTCATAGCAATACAAGCTTCTGAAATTTTGAGGATCCTGATGACAAGATATGTTTTAATGCATACAATGATTATTAAATTCCACCGAGTAAAGGATGAGAACAGCAATATTAAGGGGAACCAAGGATGCACAGGTATCTTGCACGTCAGTGTTAGCAAGGTCTACCGCTTAACTGAGCAGCAAGAACAGTACATCACAGAAATAGACCCTTCAGCCCACAATATCCATGCCAAACAAAATGTCAAGTTAAATTAATCTCCTCCAAGTGCTGTTAAGGAGAGTACTTTGTTTTAGGGGTGGGATTGAGGGGGGTCACTTGGAACACGCTGCTGCACTAAGAGCTGAGCTGCCTGTTATAATCAAGGTTAATGCAATCCAGCGTCTCTTCCCTCCAACACTTTTCAAGCTGTGTCAGGGGAGATTAGCCATAACATTTGGTTCAAGATTGCTGCTTGCATTAAACAGATGAGTCACCTTTGTTAGAGCAAGCACTTTCATCACATTCCCCAAGGACACCGAGAATTGGCAACTTAATTCTTCAGGTTTGCTGAAGATTATGGGTTTCTTGAGTCCAGACAGAGTGTGATTTCAGCCGTAAAGTCATGCAATGTAGGAGCCCTACTGCATAAGTTACAAGCACTTTATGCTCTACAACCGGGCAACTGGTGTGTAAATAGCAGCATCTCTATGCTTTGCTCAAGTCATTTATCTATTGCCAGAGTTCAAATCAGAGTTTAACTGTTAACATGATGCACTAGCATAAACCACGGAAGAAAAAAAGCTATGTAATAAATGAATATTTCTTTACATGGAATGTAAATTTCCTCCAAATTCAGAACCATCTTGTTTAATAGACTATGAAAAACTAGTGTTCCTATGAAGCTACAGTTTACAATGAAAGCAATACAAATTGTCTTGCATACTTATGCAGTTCCTTTGTAGTGAAGATTGAAGACCACCTTGAGCCAAAGTAATTGCTGCTACAGCATTCAATCTCATTACCAGTACTTTCAAATAGTAAATAGCTTTTCTAATGTGCTTAACGAAAGAAAAAATACGTAACTGATCACTGCAGAGAGGCAAATGGCTACTGCAAACAAAGCAATCCTGTTTTAGGACCATTACTAATTCCATTAAAATAACAAATTTGCAAATGATTAATCACACACATTAGTAACCTATCTGACTGCAGTGTAACCAATGATGATTTGATGGAATAGTTGTAGTTTGTTGAATGTATAAAATCCCTCCATCTTTTGCTGTGATCCAAATTACCAAAAGCAAGGCAATATCTAAAACTTGGTTACGTTTCTCGTTTCCAGGTCTCTCACGGACTGATGCTTGATAAAGGGCTGTTTAGTTTCAATTAGTTAAGTTTGTAATGCATGATTGCACATTTACTTTGATGACCAGCACACAAAGAGTCGCCTGGCTTGAACGTTTAGTTTAGAGATACAGCATGGAAATACGATACAATAGAACTTTATTTATCCCAGGAGAGAAATTGGTCTGCCAACAGTCATAAAACACAAGATACGAGTACAAGATAAAGTACGAGTGGAAAGGATTGGGGATGTGCAAAGATTGGGGAGGGGAAGGCAGTCAGTCTACAACATGATAGAAGGGGGAGGAGTTGTAGTTTGATAGCCACATGGAAAAAGGATCTCCTGTGGTGTTCTGTACTGCATCTTGGTGGAACCAGTCAGTTGTTGAAAGCACTCCTCAGGTTTGATCCTTTGGCCAGAGTCAATGCCAACCATCGATCACCCATTCACACTAGTTCTGCATAATTCCCCTTTTGCATCCACTTCCTACACATTAGGTGTAATTTAGTGGCCGATTAACTTACAAACAAACTTGCATGACTTTGGGATATGGGAGGAAATCAGATTACCCAGAGGAAACCTACTCCGTCAGGATTGAAACTGGGTCTCCAGCGCAGTGATGCAGCAGATCTACCGAAGTGTCACTGTGTTGTCTTATGAAGTACCAGCTCCCAATATTAATCCTGGCCGTGAGAAGAAATTTTACTCCATGCCCTGATTTTAGCAAAATCTGAAATCCTCGGATTGAAAAGTAGAGAATGTATTGTAGGCTCTTTGTTACATTTTGAACCATGTTTTGCAATTATAAGTAGTCAAGAAAATAATGGAAATGGCCATTTCCAAATATGGCAATTGAAAGAGTGTAATGAGTTGCCAGCATTTGATTTCGTCCAGACACAAGGAACTGCAGAATCTGAACAAAGGGCGGCACAGTGGCGTAGCGGTAGAGTTGCTGCCTTACAGCGCCAAAGACCTGGGTTTGATCCTCACTATGGGTGCTTTCTGTACACACTTTGTACTTTTCTCTGTGGCCACGTGGGTTTTCTCCGAGTGCTCCGGTTTCCTCCCACACTCCAAAGGTGTTCAGGTTTTGTAGGGTAATTGGCAAATAGTAAAATGTCCCTAGTGTGTAGGATAGTGTGAGTGTACCAGTTGATCACTGGTCGGTGTGGACGTGGTGGCCCGGAAGACCTGTTTCCATGCTTTATCTCTAAAGTCTAAAGTTTAAGTAAAGGGTCCTGGCCAAACACATCAATTGGATCTATGGATCTCATTGTCTATGGATTCTAAGGAGATCAATAAGGCTAATGCGGGAAGCACAGGTTCTATCACAAACGGAGCATGGGGGAGCTGAGAGGATGGGTGGGAGATTACTTTGTGAGGTGGTGCACTCCATTTACCATTTGCACAGGACTTCTGTGTGCTTCCGATGCATATGCACATCAATAATATCCTGTGTAATCTTTCTGCATTTGTGCAGACTTGGGACGTAGATTCCCAAGTGTCTGTCAAACAAATCATTACTTGTCTGAAGATGCACACATAATTGAATATTTTTCATTTCCTGGTATCCCCTTCCTATGACAGAGCTTGGAATACAATGTCTGGTTGGGACTCGTGTTGGGCATTCAAGCAAAGTGAAACAAAAACAACTGAAGTGCTGGAACTCGGCCCTGGTATAAGCATAGGATAATTAGAAACAAAGAACTGCAGATACTGGTTTATACCAAAGGTAGACACAAAGTGCTGGAGTAACTCAGTTGGTCAGGCAGTATCTCTGGAGAAAAGGGATTGGTGACATTTTGGGTCGGGACCATTCTACAGACTGGAGAAGGCTCCCGACAGGAAATGTCACCCATCCTTTTTCTCCAGAGATACTGCCTGACCCACTGAGTTACTCCAGTACTTTGTGTCTATCTATAATATGTATGTGACATATCTTAAATTAACTTTTAATCTTGGCCTCGGAATAACTGGTGAGTGGAATTGCAAGGATAGAGAGCATTTTGCTTTCCTCTATTTGGTCGTTTGCACAAAGTTATCATTACTATTAAACAGCGACATGTATCACTCATTTGGGCAAATGGAGAAATCTGTCCTGATAAATAATTGTCAAACAGTTTCACAAAGTTTTACAACGATTGATATGGAGACAAGAAATATCAAAATGCAGAGGTTAGTCTAATAAAACTTCCAATTGCAACTATTAACTCTGTAAGGAGCCAGTGAAACTCATTCCATAAGTCAATGGTCTTACTGCAACAAATAATAAGTTATTTTTCTTCCACAGCACGACAGCTTCTTATTTCAAACCAATTAATTCACAGATTCACATGGAGATTCCCTGCTGGAAAGAGGGCCAAGGTTTAAAGGGAAAACTCCAGGCTACCAATAAGCTTGTCTGCTGTAATAATGTGACTGTAATTCTAAACCATAACTCATAATGTTATTTATATTTCACTTGCGTAGCACCCATTCGCAGTGCAATTATATTTTTTGACTAAGATCTCACAACAATAATTTATCTTGCCTGAAGCCGACCAGCTAACTCTGGCTAACCCCTTAGCATCCCAACAACAGCTAGAGAAAATTAAATATACATTGATTAAACTGCTGGAGGAACTAAACAGGTCAGGCAGCATCTGTGGATGGATCATTGAACAGACGACATTTTGGTTTGAGACAGACCGCTCTTTGATAAGTCAGTTTAGAACTTCTAGAAATGCTCAGCAGTGGCACTTAATGCTCCATTCTGCATAATTTTATACATTTTTTCATCGTATTTTGAAGAATAATTTTAAGGCGGAGATTGATAGAGTTTGGATTAGTATTGGTGTCAGGGGTTATGGGGAGGAGGCATGAGAATGGGGTTGAGAGGGAAAGATAGATCAGCCATGATCGAATGGTGGAGTAGACTTGATGGACCAAATGGCCTAATACTGCTCCTATAACTTATGAACTCATGAGTATGGTCTGTCATTGTGGCAAGTAAAGAAAGCACAGCCGACTTTTAAAAATAAATGGAGAGATGCCTAGATGAAAGAGAACGTGCTAGATTCTACCTCGCAGTACTACTCACGGACATTATCTTAACTCCCCGTGTGTCCGTGTGCATTTCCAAAGTAAATGTGAGTAACGGTGGTTTGCATAAACACTGTTCTGCACGACCAAAACTCAATCAAAGATGACCAGAGCAATAGCTGGGCAGCAAAAATAAGGTGATTATCATCAGGCACATTTGTGAAACATGGTCAATTGAAAATTGTTCAATTACTCTGCCACTCATCAGTCTTCTCACAATCAAATTTTCAGAATTGTATCTAACCACACAAGGCAGATATCAGTAAAGAAAATCTCATCTTTCTCATTATATAGAAGCATGTCATTCAGCCCAATGGGTCTATGGCAAATCTCAGATCGGCAGATCAGTTCTTTTCAGACCTTTCATTCATTTGTTCTTTGTACCTTTTCAATCTTCTAGTTTCCTTCTCCCGACACAGTCCGAAGAAGGGTCTTGACCCGAAACCTATTCCTTTTCTCCAGAGATGCTGCCAGATCCGCTGAGTAACTCCAGTATTTTATGTCTATCTTTGGTGTAAACAAGCATCTGCAGTTCTTTCCTACACATTCCCATAATTCCCACCCCCAATTTATTTCCTCCCAATTTATTTCCTGGTTTAGGTTTATTATCAGATATATCTAGGTACAATGAAAAGCTTTGTTTTCATAAGTCATAGAAGCAGAATTAGGCCATTTGGCCCATCAAGTCTACTTCACCATTCAATCACGGTTATGTATCTTTCCTTCTCAACCCCATTCTCCTGCCTTCTCCCCATAACCTTTGACACCCTTACTACGCATAAATCCTTCAATGTGTGCTAATAAAATAACCAAGGACCTGACCTCCACAGCCGTCTATGACAATGAATTCCACAGATTCACCACCCTGTGAAGAAACTCCTCATCTCCTTTCGCATGCTATCCAATCACATATAATACTGTACAAAAATCAGGTTAAACTCAAGTACAATATATAGAGCAAATGGGAAATTAGAATGCAGAATATACTTCTCAGCTTTGTAGCGCCATAAACAAAGTCCAATGTCCGCAATAGGGTAGAGGTGAGTTAGACAGTACCCTAGTTTATGGAAGGACCATTCTGAAGCTTGATTACAGAGGTAAATAAGCTGTTCCTGTGTCTGGTGGTGGACACCTTCAAGCTTCTGTATTTTCTGTTCTTTCTCACATGCCCTTCAACTCCAGCAGAAATATCCCACCACTCACTTTTGCCTAGGGGTAATTTACAGTTACCAATTAACCTACTAGTTAGCGTGTCCTTGGGACATGGTGCAAACCAGAAAACCAAGGGAATACACATGGTCATGGGGCAAACCTATATATTCCACACAGAT
This sequence comes from Leucoraja erinaceus, assembly GCF_028641065.1. Taxonomy (NCBI): domain Eukaryota; kingdom Metazoa; phylum Chordata; class Chondrichthyes; order Rajiformes; family Rajidae; genus Leucoraja; species Leucoraja erinaceus. Next base: position 19,943,332 of record NC_073389.1, on the reverse strand, counting down.
CGCACTGGGGATTAAGACTCAATCCAGGTTACAGGAGTAAAACCATAACATTGGTTATTCTGTCACTAAAACAAAGTTTTGAAAATTTACTCCTGACCAGTTCAAGTACAGCCTGGGTGCGTAGCATACAATAGATTAGACAGGGGTGGACAGTGGTGCAGTGGTGCAGTGGTAGTGTTGCTGCCTTATAGCGCCAAATAACCCAGTTCGAAGGGCCTGTTTCCACGTTGTATTGCTAAAGTATAAAGCATGAAATATACATACCCATCCACTATAATTATGTTTATTGACAATATAATTTTTAATACATCTTTGTGGATGTATAATTATAATTTCTATCATTTGGAATGAATGAGATTATTTCTGTTACAAGTCTCTAGTCCTTGAATTGAATTTACACTTGATTTCCTAAGTTATTACAGTGTCAGGTTAATGGAATTGCAGTGCAGGAAGATTATGTAAATCATATTGCGTGGGCTGGTTCTGACAAACAATTTAATGTGTGGTTTATTTTTTCTGTAAAATCACTGAGTTGAAGACAGCAGACTTTCCACAAAAAAGCAATGAAACATGCAGAACGCCCTTTGCAATGGTTTCATCTACTGTTTTTAATTGCAAATCTTTGGCATTGAGGAAAGCTTGATGACAAGACAACAAGGACAACCAAACAAAATTCAACAAAAAAAAACATGATAAAATGTGTTTACAAAACCAAAGGTATTTGTCTGCAGTCTTCCCTTTCACTGCAGGAACTGCATTTTAGTCAAATTCAGAATGTTCAAAGAACATTAAATAATTGACTTACGGAGGAGTCGTACTGAGTGTAGATCCACATAAGGGGATCTATATAAGGGCATCACACATCACAGGCTTAATTGGCTTCTGCAAATTGTTCTTAGTATAGACACAAAGTGCTGAGGTACCTCAGCGGGTCAGGCAGCATCTCTGGAAAAAAGGAACAGGTGACGTTTCGGGTCAGAACCCTTCTACAGTTTGTAGCTCAGAACTAGTGTACAGGTGATCGTTGGTCAGTGTGGATATGGTGGGACAAAGAGCCCGATTCCAGCTGTATCTCTAAACTAAAATAACGTCAATAATGTATACAACTTCATGTCGACATCCATTAAAAAAATGGCAATTATCTCTAAAACAGTAAAGAAAGATGTTTAGAGAATTTTTATTTTACTTTGTACAATGTGGCATCCCCATATATAGATTTTAAGTCTATAGTGGCCCAGCACAGAATCAGGCCGCTTGCCCCACCACATTCATGGATTTTTTTGGTCAACTACACTAATTTACCGCGTTAGGTCTGCATTCTTCCATGTCTTGCCTATTCAAGTGATTTTATAAAAGTCTCGAACGTAGTGATTTGAGTTCACCATCTCCTCTGGCAGCATCATAATCTCCTCTGGCACATATCAGCCATACTACATCCAAACACTTTCCTTTCAAATCCCCTTCAAAACTTCTTATTTTCTCTTTTCTTTACTCTATCAGTTGAAATCAGATAGTGAAGCAAATTTCTCCCTCCATCAATGGCAGAGTTTCTTGCATTACCAGGCATTTCAAGTGTTTTGGGGTGTGTACATTTGCATACTGAAGAAATTCCGAATGCCTCCAAGGTTGGTTGCTGTTTCTTGCAGGAGCGAGGAATGAAGGGAAGGTGACACTGAAGACCAATTGAGCATAAGGAGGGCACAGAAAAGTAAGGAAACCATCCGTGTGTTAGGGAAAGTGGAGGTTTTCCAACCCACATGATAGCATTTTACAGATCAGAATGAAGGCACGTGTTAGATTGCTCAGCATCCAACACACCCAAACCATCCCCGCCTTCCCCCCACACCATCCCCTCCTCCTGAATTTGAGGGAGCATGTTCTTCAAAATTAACCCCACCCCAACACAATTGAGAATTAGTTTTCAGGAGGATAAACTGTTTTTAAATACTGGACCACATAAGCGTTTTCTCTCGCTACAGCTGCCAGAAGTAATGGAAACATGATGTGTTATAGACTGAACAAATTATGGTGCTTCAGAAAGGTGGAAATACATAACACAGGGGCCATCTTTGTAGAGTGGTGCCTGAAAGAGGTCTTGGACCAGTTTCACACTGGCAGTTGCAGGAGTTCTTAAAACAGAGCTCAATAAATTGAAGGACAAGAGCTGTTTCGGAGGTGGGTATCTATGGCAATGGAACATTTGTTTTATGCCAGCAGATGATTAGAATCGACTACTCCTCCAGTGTGATCACTTTTACTTAGGACACGCAGGTAGGTGAACATGCTACAGACAGAGCCATTACAGAGTTCCTTCAACAGATGTAACCACAACTGTGAATGGTGCTACACAATGATTAAGCTATCTATGCAAAGTTACCAATCAATCAATCAATCAAATTTATTCATCACATTCACAATAAAGTGCAGTGAAATGAACATGAAGTTTCCATTCATATCAATCCCACTTACCATATCTGATGCCATAAGCTCGAATAATTAGAAGCTCTGCCATTAAAGGATCCATTTTAAGAGTACTTTTAATCCATATGGATATCCCCAGTTTACATCAGAAGCACTCAGCTTCCGATACAAGCAAACTGCTCAAGCAATCCGATGCACAGGTTATGTGACGAGCTCAGATCGTGTGTCTAACTAACCATCTGGATGAAGTTCTTGTGCATTTTGGAAACCTACTGTGCCAGGCAGATTACTTTACGTGCTCATGTGATTAAATGCAATTTATCCACATGAAAAATAAAATCAAAAACGCCATCTCTTTGTAAACTCAATTGCAAGGAGGTACTTCTTTTCCAGTAGGAACATAATTTCCTTAAAATTTAAGAAGTATTTCAGGGTAGTGTCATTGTAAAACTGAACCAGCTATTGGAAAATGTGAAGCCAACCTAAAGTTTGAGCGCATATTTCTAGTTAATAATTTGATGTGTGATATTAGGAATTGCTGAGCTTTCAATTCAACATAAATGAGAATTCAACAACAAAGATAAAGAGTTCCAAGATCAATAATTGGTGTCTGGTGTCAGATGGTCTTAACCAGGGAAACAGTAGTCCCTGGTGGGTGGCCTAGTTGAGCAGCGGTAAAGTAGCTGCCTTACAGCAATAGATACCAGGGATCAATCCTGACTATGGGTACCTGTCTGTACGGAGTTTGTATGTTCTCCCCGTTAACCTGCATGGGGGGGGGGGGGGGGGGGGGGGGGGGGGGGTGGGGATTTCTCTGGGAGCTCCGGTTTCCTCCAACACTCTAAAGACATAAAGGTTTGAAGGGTAATTGGGTTGGTACAGTTGTAAATTGTCCCTAGTGTGTATAGGATAGTGTAAGTGTGCAGGGATCGCTGGACGGCACTGACTCCAGCGATCCGCAATGAATCTCAAAACTAAACTAAAGTGCACTGCCTAAAGGGCCTGTCCCACTTTCACGAGGTAATTCACAAATTCTTCCGAGTTTTCCCCTTGATTCAAACTCGCAGTATGTTTGTAACGAGTCCGTAGGAGGTCGTAGGAGTTTGTAGATATATCGTAGCGGCTCGTTATGCTGGCCGTAGGTACTCGTGGCATCAGGTAAGTCGGGACGTTTTTTCCAGCCCGATAAAAAATGTCCACGAGTAAAAAGAGTCAGGATGAAAGAAATTGCAACTTTTTACTCGTAAGGAGGGCATCGAAATAGTCGTGGGAATTTGTAGACATACTCATAGGAGCTCGTAAACATAGTCGTGAAAGGTCGTAGGAGTTCGTAGATTACCACGATCCTGATTTTTTTTTTTAGGTCCTTTAACATCGGCAAAGGTTTTGAATGAAGTCGTGAAAGTGGGACAGGCCCTTTACTTGAACATAGCATTCCCACGATAGACCAGAGAAAGCCAGGAAAGTATGTAAGTATTAGTGAATTATGACATGCACTTAGCAGTGTTGGCTTGCAGAGTGGAATATTGAACTAACATACTCTGTGCGGCTTCCACTCGAGATAAAGGTCCGAGAACAAGATATTGCTAAACAACAAATGCACACGGGTCCATTTCCAGAATGGATCCGCATCTTCAAGAAATGATTACAGAACAGACTACATAACTTACGAATTAGCAGCTAGGTATGGAAAAGGTACATCCACAATATCTCAGGAGATTGTCCCCTGGCTTCTGAAAGGCTGTTCCATGAGTTAGGGTACTGCCCAATTCACCACCACCTCATTGCAGACATTGGAGCTCTTGCACTATATTGATGGGAACTATAATATGCACTCTGTATGTTTCCCTTCACTGTTCCTATTGTTCCTGAGATGGACTTGAATGTATTCATGTATTGTATCACCTGATTTAATGGTGGAACGTACAAAACAAGCTTTTCACTGTACCTTAGTAGACGAGGCAATTATTATTATAAACCTAAACCTAAATGTTCAACAAAAATGAGTATTGTTTCAACAATAGTAAAAAAAAAACACAACTTGAAAGTAATGGGACTACAAAGGTTCCCCTCTATTTTCTGTCTGAAGAAGGGTTCCAATCGGAAACATCACCTATTCCTTTTCTCCAGAGATGCTGCATGACCCGCCGAGTTACTCCAGCACTTTGTATCTTTCCTTTATTAATTCTGATCCACTTTGCTATGAGGTTGTGTTATAGCAAACTTTTGTGCACTTTGTGTTTTGCTTAAGATTCCAGCATCTGCAGTTTTTTGGATCTAAATTTAAAATAGTAAAGTATTGTTAAGGTTACATGAAGTGTTTATTGGATGACATTTAAAGCGTTGTTTATAGTGCAGGTTGGTATTTTATAATGACACAGAAGCTCTAATGTGGCTGCAAGAATAGTTGTCAATGTTGATCTCTAAGTGTTAAGTATAGCCATCAAAAAACATTCAGCTAATAAGTATGGTAACAGACGAATAAAGTTATTGGACTGACAACCACGATGCCCAGAATGATAATCCAGAGGCATGAGGTCAAATAATTTGGGAATTTAAACACAGTTAATTAAATCTCGTAAAGGAAGGCATTATTAATAATAATGACTGCAAAACTGTTGGATTGCCAGAACAAAATAACTGATTTACATATATCCTTCAGGGAAGAATTTGTTTTTCGTATCCACTCAGGCCTAAATATAACTTCAGAGCTGCAGCCAGGTGGTTACCTCTCAACCATTTCACTTTAGAGGTACAGCGTGGAAACAGGCCCTTCAGCCCACCAAGTCCACGCCGACTAGCAATCGCCCCATACACAAACACTATCCTACACGCTAGAGACAATTTATAATTTTACTGAAGCCAATTAACCTTCCAACCCACACATGTTTGGAGTATGGGAGGATTAGTTCCACTTATCTGCGTTTGGCCCTTATCCTCCCAAACCTTACCTATCCATGAGAGGTTATCTAATGGCCATCGTGGCGAAAATGCTGAGAGATAATTTTCCTCATTGGGAATCTATAAATAGGCGGAAAAGTGTCATGAATATTGGGTCACTAATTTCAGACAGAGATGAGGAGAAATTATTTCTCTCAGTCATTCAGTGTGGAAAGAGGCCCTTCAGCCCAACTAGCCCATGAAGAGAGTCATGTAAATAATTTATTATTTTTGTCACCAGCTCAATAGCAGCCAGGTACTATTGAACAGACTAAACACCGGAAATGGACAACCTCTGTAATTTTGGGGATGGAAATAGCTCCTTTCTTTGCCACACTGTTTCACCGTGACATTGTGATGAACAGTAACCCATGATGTTTGCTCAGGTATGCCTCAACCACACAACAAATCAGAATCAATTTAGTGCCTCCATTTAACAGTCACCTTTCTCCCAAGTTTTGACAATGTTTAGACAATGTACCATAATTATTGGTGTTCAAAACCCGAGAGTCAAGACTTTAGCCAGAGGTATAGCAGTTTACAACCAGGGACACAAGCATTTTGCTCACAACATTAAGGCTAGTCATAGGAACTGTAGCATATCAGAAATTCCTTTGTTTACTATTTCACTCATTCCACTTATCCTCTGGTGTCTCATAGTGATTTTCCCTCCTTCTTTAGGTTTAGAACAGCGCTCTGAGAATTCCGTAATTTCTACTGTTCAGTAACCTTGCTCTCAATGAAATAATTCATTTTGACTTTTGCCTGGGTTGAGACAATGTTCAGGCTTAGGCTGATAAACAGAGGCAATATCTGTGGTATTTAAGTGCTGGGGAATGACTTCCATTAAGTCAGTCATCTTCCCTGAGTTTAGAATAGATTATCTGTATGGACAATGGTATTGCATTCTGTAAACATGATTGCTTTTAACATGAATCGGTTTTGTAAAAACATTCAATAATATTTCCTTAAATTTATTTCCCAGTCGAAGTTTCGATTTAATTTCCGTTGGGCACGTCTTCCACATTTGTTTTGTTTACTGCCCGTTTGCTCTTGGATGCCCACTAAAACGAATCCAGAATCATTAATGAAGATAATTTATGGCCATTATGGTAATAAATCAATATAATTGAAAATTGGATTTCTTAAGTGCTGCTGTCAGCATATTTATAATCAATAGTAAACATTCACCAATTGCAACCTTGGATTGGTGGGATAAAAATCACCATTTATTTTTTTGTGTCAACTGTTTATCAGTTTCGCCATTTAATATTTAATTCAAGAAAACTGGTGAAAAATATAACTGATTTGGAAGCACTCTCCAGGGCAGCACAGTGACGCAGTAGATTTGCTGCCTTACAGTACCGGAGACCTGGGTTCGATCCCGATTACAGCTGCTGTCTGTACAGAGTTTATACGTTCTCTCCGGGTTTCCCTTGGGTGCTCCAGACTGGAGGTGCTTTCTCCCATTCTCTTATTCGTATTCCCGCATTATCAAACCACTGCATCCATTTTTTTCCTGTACACGTCCATCAATAAATGAGGTGGACAAGCATCTGCGGAATCATCCATTGCCACAGACGGGGATGTGGAGGCCAAGTCAATGGATATTTTTGAGGCAGAGATTGATAGATTCTTGATTGGTATGGGTGCCAGGTGTTATGGGGAGCAGGTGGGAGAATGGGATTGAGAGGGAAAGATAGATCAGGCATGAATGAATGGCAGAGTAGACTTCATAGGCCAAATGGTCTAATTCTGCTCCTAGAATGTATGAAAATCTGGCAACATTGGACACCAGAAAACATTTAAAATACGTTACTTTATCAAACAATTTTAAACACTTGTCCTAAAGTTCACCACGATAAAATGACTTTGACTGCCAACTTCCAGCAAAAATTTGTCAAATGAAAAATTCTACAGAATTGAAATTGTAAGTAGCAATCAAAGTTGATATAAATGAAAAATTGTGATAGCATTTCCTGTCCACTATCAGTTTATATTTGCTGGGATTACAGAAGATGATCTCCTGTTTGGATTTAAAACTTTATAAGATTACTGAGCTTTCAGATTAATTACAGAGTATTGTGTGCAGCGGGATCTGTACGATGTTTGCCAGCAAATACCATTCATACGCCCTTCACATTTTAGTTGTAAGGCAAATATTTTGACTTTTTATTTTGATTGGAAACCTCATCGCCCAGTCGGTTCATCTGCTTCCTCTAACATTCTCTCACATGGCCACAGCTGCCACACAAGTCAGCAGAAACATCAGTGCCTGCCAATAAAAATGGTGTGTGGCTCACCACAGTATATATTGGGCACAAGCCAGAGAGATAACAAATACGCAGTTAGCCTTTAGCCTTCAATGCATGGAGTGAGCAAGCTGCTATTCAGTAATCCGCTCCAAGGAAACATTTCATACCCTCTGACACACAACCAGACATTGAAGACATGATTAGTATTCCAGTTAAATATTTGATATACATCCGCGTTTTCTGTCTTTTTCCACCCACTTTCTGACAGTGGTCCCCATTAAACTTGCTTGAACCAGTTTCCCTATTAATGTAGAAGCAAGGGACTGCAGATTATCTTTTTTTTTAAACCAAAGATAGACACAAAGTGTTGGAGTAACTCAGCATCTCTGGTAAAAAAGGATGGGTGATGTTTTGGGTCGATACCCTTCTTCCTAATATAGGGCAGTGGTAGCGTGTGGGGATCACTGGTCAGTGTGGACTCGGTGGGCCAAAGGGCCTGTTTCCGCACTGTACCTCCAAACTAAAATAAACTAAAGTGGGATAATAGCAAACCCCCGCCCCCACTTTACTCAGAGTAATTACCATCTAGAAGTCACTGGCTCCACAGATGGTGGAAACAGAATCAACCAGGGTGGTCAAAGGGATATCGTGAAGCTGCTGGAATGAGAAAAAAAACTTGCAGGGGATAGAGACACACTGGGCAGCATGTCCAAAGAGATCACTTAATTTGGAGTCTGCGTAGATTTAATACGTTTCATTGCCTTTGCTGCTGCCATTACATTTCTATTCCTCTGGAACCCTTTCCTGCATTTTCCACACCACTATCTTTTGACATATTTCTGTTGTTCAGCCTTTTCCCGATCCTTTCATTCCATTTCCCTCTCAATCTTCTCGCTCCAATAACTAATTTTCAATGGACTGAAGGTAGCATGTTACAAGTTCAAGGCTTTGCATTCTGAGAGGGCAAACAAGGGTCAGGATGTACATAATTAAATGGCAGGGTTCCAGTGAGAGCTGACAGAGGGACCTCGGGTAAAAGTCCATTAGTCTCTGCAAGTGGCAGCACAGATAGAGAGAGTTGTGAAGACGGCATGTGGGTCGCCTGCCTTTAATAGACTAACATAGAATACAAGAGCTGGGAAATCGTACTGTCAACTGTACAAAGCATTGATTTGGCCAGACCTAATGCATTTTGTGCAATTCTCCTTTGTTCCTGGACGTTTAAGTTACTGAATCAGACCATGATCAACCAGTCTCTTGTCATCTCTTGTGCAACTCTGGAAGTTCAATAGAGTATTGAGCGACATGCCGAATCTCCTCAATCTTCCCTGGAAGCAAAGGCATTAATGAGCTTGTTTTGTGATTGCATCAATATGCTTGGCACAAGGCAGATATTCAGAGATATACACATCCAAGAAATTATAGCTCTTCCCACTGTCATCTCATCAACAAAGACACGTTTGTGGCAGTTATTCCATACCAAAATCAAAATTCAGCTCTTGGGATAGATACAATGTGCTGGGGTAACTCAGTGGGACAGGCAGCATCTCTGCAGAGAAGGAATGGGTGACGTTTCGGGTCGAGATCCTTCTTCAGAGTCAGGGGAGAGGGAAACTAGAGATATGGAAGATGCATCGAACAAATGAATGAAAGATATGCAAATATGATCAAGGAAAGGTGGAGCCCACAATGATCCATTGTTGGCTGTGGGGAAGGTGATAACTAGGTGTACAAACAGTGAAACTCAACAGGGCGACAGTGAAACTAGTGCAACAAATGGGGTGGGGGGTGGATGGAGAGCGAGGGGTTGCAAGGGTTACTTGAAGTTAGAGATATCAATATTCATACCGCTGAGTTGTAAGCTACCCAAGCAAAATATGAGGTGTTGTTCCTCCAAATTGCATTTGGCCTCACTCTGACAATGGCAGCGACCCAGGACTGCAAGTGTCTGACTTCACACCAAGTAACAATACCTCATTCTTGGCAGTCCATCACCACGACGTAGAATGGAGGAATTCAGCCAGTTCATTTGTCAAAATCTATCCAAGGCTATAACAAGGTCACAAATCAACCAATTCCCCTGTGGGTGCTGGTTATACGAGGGGAGAAAAAAATAAGAAAATTGTTTCAAGCGACACAAACAAGGCTTCCAGAAGATTTTTAAGATTACTTGAAGGTTATTAATGGTTTTGTACCTTCCTGCTGACAAAGTTGAACACTTTGGCAATTATTTCACCAAGGCATTGTTCTTTATTAATTCAGTGAGTTGAGAAAACATGAAAAATTGAGTAAGATGAATTGATAGTTTCACTGCATTCACTCGATGTGTCATATCTCCCTTTAACCATCACATTTTGTTTTTTTTTTTTTTTTTTTTTTTTTTTTTTTTTTTTTTTTTTTTTTTTTTTTTTTTTTTTTTTTTATTAGAAGTAAGCACAGTCATATGGCACCAAAGTGCCTAATATATATTTTCATAATACATTTTATGTACAACTTCTTTTTTTTTTTTTTTGTTACATTGAAAAAAGATGAGAATAAGAAAAAGAGGTTAGATAGTAAAGGATAGAAAAATGTGAAATATATAGTGTGTGAAGAAAGAAAACGAGTAAATGAAGAAAGTTGAGAGAGAAAATAGTGAAAAGAAAAGGAGATCATTATTTATAGTCTTGACCAACCCTCGTCCAGTCCTGAAACAGTTATTTTTTACAATTGTGTTACACCATATGATTCCAAAAAAACGACGAATGGAGACCAACTCGTTATGAATTGGTCTGATTTATCCATTAGGAGGAATCGCATTTCCTCAAGATGAGCAGTGTCCAACATACTTGCAATCCACATTTTAAGCGTTGGTATTGATGTACCCTTCCAAAATTTAAGTATTAATTTTTTTGCTATTATTAAACCATAATTAAGGAATAGATTTTGAGATGTGTTCAATTTATTCCCATCTTCCATTACACCAAATATAATCATTTCAGTATTAGGTTCCATTCTTGTCTTGAATAATTTTGTAAGTATTTCAAAAATATCATTCCAAAATCTATAAAGTTTTATGCAGGAAACTAAGGAGTGTGTTATAGTTGCCTTTTGGGCTAGACATTTATCACAAGTGGCGGATATATTTGGATAAAATTTGTTCAATCTTGTTTTTGAATAATATAATCTATGTACAATTTTAAATTGTATTAGATTATGTCTTACATTAATTGAACATTTGTGAATATATATCAGGTATTTTTCCCATTTAACCTTCGTAATTTTTATCATTAATTCCCGTTCCCACTCTCTCTAAGTACCTCTGTCGATGGTAGGTCTATATTTAGAATACTATTATATAAATAGGATATTAATTTTTGTGAGTCAGCTTCAATATTCATTGCTTCTTCCAATAAGTCAGGAGTTACTTTTTGATATCCTTGTATATATTTTTTCACAAAGTCGCAAATCTGAAGATATTTAAAATATTGATTGTTTTTCAATTTAAATTTTAATTGTAGTTGTTGGAATGATAGTAGGTTTCCTGTTTCGTACATATCCCTGATCCTTCTAATTCCGAGACTTTCCCATTGGTTATATGTCTTATCAATAAGAGATGGTTTAAATAAAGGGTTATTCGCAATTGGCATTAACAGTGATAGATTTCTTAATTTTAAAGATAATTTTATTTGTTTCCAAATTCTTATGTACCATATATAATTGGGTTCTTCTTATATATTGTGTTATTCAGTTTTTTGGGGGGAAAGAGGATTGTTCCTATATTACAAGGATGACAATCCTCCTTCTCCATTTTTATCCATTCTGTCTGTTGTGTAGAACTATCCAACCAATAAATCATATTCTTAATATGCACTGCCCAGTAATAATACATAAAATTCGGAAGTGAAAGTCCCCCGACCTCTTTTGGTTTGCATAAGTGTTTTTTTTGTGATTCTATGCGATTTATAGTCCCAAATATAATTTGTAATGTTAGAGTCTAATTTAAAAAAAAAATATTTTGGTATATATACCGGTATAGACTGAAATAGGTATAGTAATTGTGGTAGGAAGATCATTTTTATTGCATTTATTCTACCTAAAAATGATAAGGGAAGTGTTTTCCAAAATTTAATCCGTGTATTAAGTTTATTTAATAAAGGTATGAAATTAGCATTGAATAATGTTTTATATTTTCTAGTAATCTGAATACCCAAATATTTAAATTTTTCTGTTGCGATTTTAAAGGGGAACTTCAGTAAGTGTGTAGGTTCTTGAGGTTTTAATGTCATGATTTCGCTTTTGTTCCAGTTTATTCTATATCCAGAAAAAGACCCAAATTCCTCTATTAAGTTTAATAAATTTGGTATGCTCGTTTGTGACTTGTAATATATAAAAGTATATCGTCTGCATATAATGAGATTTTATTCTTTGAGTCCCTGGTATTATAGCCCTGAATATTCGGATGAATTCTTATACTTTCAGCCAGAGGTTCTATCATAAGGGCAAATAGCAGGGGTGATAGTGCACATCCCTGCCTATTACCCCTTGATAGTTGAAATTTTTGAGATAACATGTTATTAGCTATAATTCTTGCCATCGGTTTATCATATAATAATTTTACCCATGTTATAAAATTCTCTCCCATGTTAAATTTTTGTAGTACTTTATATAAATATTGCCACTCTACCTGATCAAATGCTTTCTCTGCATCCAAAGAAATAATTGATATATCTTCTTCCTCTACTTTATGCGAGTACATTATATTAAACAGACGTCTCAGATTATTAAATGAGTATCTTTTAGGTATAAACCCCGTTTGATCAGTGTTTATCAGTTTACTAATATATTTGCTTAATCTACTTGCTAAAATCTTTGCTAAAATTTTCTGATCTGTATTTAAAAGTGATATAGCTCTGTACGAGCCCGGATCTTCTAAATCTTTATCTTTTTTTGGAATAAGCGTAATAGTTGATTCTGTTAGTGTTTCAGGTAGTTTGTTTTCTTTAAAAGCATGGGAGTATAAATTAAATAAATAAGGGGCCGTTATCTCCTGAAATTTTTTATAAAATTCATTATTAAAACCATCTGGTCCCGGTGTCTTACCATTTTTCAGCGATTTTATTGTTTCACTTATTTCTTTGATTGTAATTTGAGCTCCTAGTTCCTCTTGTTCCAAAGGGTCCAGTATTGGAAGATTACAGTTATCTAGAAATGTTTTTATTTTACTATCTTCTATTTTAATTTTAGATGTATATAAGTTTTGGTAAAATTGGGCAAATCTATTATTAATATCTTTAGGTAATATTAGTAATTCGCCTTTCTCTGATTTAATTTTGGTTATAGTATTTTCCCTTTCTTGTTTTTTCAATTGGCGAGCTAAAAGTTTATGTGGCTTGTCACCAAACTCAAAATGTTCCTGTTTTGTAATTTGGAATAGTCTTATTACTCTTGCCGATAAAATTCGATTAAGTTTAAATTTCAGTAATACTATCTTATTGTGTTTATCTGTCGTGGAATCTTTGGCATTATCCAACTCTAACTGTCTGATTTCTTGTTCTAACAACAATTTGTTCTGTCTTATTCTTTTTATTTTGAAAACTTTGGTATGAAATTATAATTCCTCTCATAAATGCCTTAAAAGTTTCCCATAATAAAGAAGGCGAAGTACCTGGTATATCATTTGTATCGAAAAAAAGTTTCATTTGTTGTTTTAAATATTGATATCCTTGCACGTCATTTAAAATATGTGTATTAAACCTCCAAAAAAATTTTTTACCCGGCATTCCCTCAAATTTTACTGAGAATGTCAACGGAGAATGATCTGAGATACTACTAATGTGGTATGTTGGGTTGTTTGTATAAGGCATTAATTTCATGTCCACTAGAAAATAATCAATTCTTGAATAAGTTTTATGCACCGGAGAGTAAAACGAGTATTCCCTTCCAACTGGATTAGCAGATCTCCATACATCTATTATATTAGTATTTTTTATATATGTATTTAGAAGTTCGCTAGTTTTAGATTTTAAATTACTCTTCTTTTGTTTTGATGACTTATCTAGATATGAATCTAAAACACAGTTAAAGTCCCCCCCTATTATCACATTTTGGTAATTAAACTCTGATATTATATCAATAATTTTATCAAAAAATTGGGGGTTATCAAAATTCGGAGCATAAATATTTATCAAAGTTAGTGGGGTTGCATAAATTTCACCCGAGACTATAGTATACCTTCCCTCTTTATCTGATATAGTATTCTTTAATTTAAAAGGAATACCTTTCCTAATAAGAATAGCTGTACCCCTAGATTTAGAAGTAAATGAGGAGTAGTATGTTTGGCCTATCCAATTCGCCTTTAATCTTATTTGTGTTTGTTGTTTCATGTGGGTCTCCTGCAAAAACATTATGTCGCTTTTCAACGATTTTAGTTGGGCAAAAATTTTACCCCTCTTAATTGGTTCGTTGGCACCCCTTATATTCCAACTACAAAATGTAATTCCTCCATTCTTTATTTGTCTATCGTCTTGCATTGTAATCAGGGTAATATTCCTGAATCATATGGTGCAACCAAATACCTCAGAATTTTAGGACTTGGGTGGTCATCCCGGTTCATTAGATTTATATTGCATCTCCTTCTTGTAAAGTGCCTTAGAAAAGAAAAAAAGAATGTGATATACAATTACTTTCAAAAAAATTAAACAGATAAAAATTGTGCTTTAAAAAAAAAGGTGCTATTAAGGTATCTAAGGGAAGATACCTTAAGGACGAATAGCCATCAATGATGGCAAAAAATGTATCGACCTCCGTGATGTTGTTATACATTGAGCTCCTCCCCCTTGGTGAATCCTCATAAAAAGTTACATACCGTTTCATATTTTGTCTTTTCTTATATGAGTTTATCAAACCAGTGAGTGACAGCCGAGAGAAAAAATAAAAAATTAAAAAAAAAAAATTAACCAGGAAGAGACATAAAGAAAAAAAAAAACCCCAAAACAAATATAGAACACAACATATACACGATTTTATATAAGTATATATGTCCTTCCAATTATCCAATCTTAGTCTAATCTAAACTTTCCAATATATATCCCCCCAAGATTCTTACATAATATCCCTTTCTATAACTACCATACATCATACAGGCCGGTACCAAAGGGTTAACTACCGTACAGGCAGGTGCCAAGGGGTTAAACTTTGAGCTTTTCATCCAAGGTTGAATATAACCAAGCTCTCTGAATAACACATTCCAACGAGATAAGCTTTTTAATTGTCTGGTTAGCTCGGCCATTTTAATCAGTTCAAAGCTCTGTAAAAAGTTCAATCTTCTTCTTTGTCGGCAGCTTGCCCCGATGTTTTCTTAGCGATGTCCTCTGCATAATTTAAAGCTTTTCCGGGCACTGCAAATGAGCGTTCAACGCCATTATAAGATATCTTCATTTTTCCGGGAAAGTAAATTCCATATCTTACTCCCGGGACATCCCTCAAAGTGTGTCTTGCCGGTGTAAACAATCTCATTTTCTGGACTACCTCAGGAGAGTAATCACGAAATATTCGCAAATTATCCCCACGGTATGTTAGCTTCTTGCCATGAATGATCTTTTTCAATATAAATTCCACTGAAGAGATGTCACGGAATTTCACGATTATCTGTCTTGAATACTTTTTTCCTTGTGCAACATACCCAACTCGGTTAGCGACGTCTATTCTTGGTTCTTCTGACAGTTCAAAGACATCTTTGAGCAAATCAGTAACGAAAGTACATGCTTGAGATTCATGCCCTTCGCGTCCTTCCTTTACCCCAAGAATTCTCAAGTTATATCTCCGAGTTCTTGATTCCAGGTCCAGACATTTATCAGTCATTCTTCCAAGTTTTTCCTCTTCAGTTTTCTGTGATTGTTTCAAACTCTTTATTTCCGAGACAATCTCTTTTATCTCCTTCTCCATTTCTTCCATTATCTCATCCAGCTTTCCGAAATCATCCTTTACACCTTTAAATTTCTTGTTGTAATCATTTTCAATTCTGACACACTCTGATTTTAATCTCTTATCAAATTCCTTATTCTGCTTTTTCAGTTCTTTTAACTCACTGCAAGTATGATCAATTTTTTGAGAAAGTTTCTCCATGCTAGTTTCCATGTGAGACTCCATACTTTGCATCTTCTCCAGTGTAATGTTAATTGTAGCATTCATATCTAAAAGCAATTGCTTCACTTCTTTCTCCTCCTTGTCTCCTTTTGTTGCCATTTCAAACAGAGACCCTTGTCTGTATGAATCTTCTTCTTCTGAACCTTCTTCTGTCGTTTGCAGAGTATCCAATACTTTCTCGAGCTGAAGGCTGATAGTGTTTTTCTTTGGCGCCCTTGAACGATTATCTCTGCTCATTTAAACTCATTTAAACACTCGATTTCACCATTAATCTCCCCGATTTTCACGTCTTCTTCTGATGATATCACCCTTATACAACACCAGGCAACTTCGGTGAGTTTTTTTAAAATCGGTGCTGACTTAAAACGGCTTTTACAATTTTTTTACGGGGGAGAAGCTCAATGCCGCGCCTTAATTCTCCATGACGCCACCGGAAGCCCAACCATCACATTTTAAGGGTGTAAATATTAATTTTCATTCACGCTATTTATAATAAGGCTCAACTAGGCCCATATTAAATGAGACCTTGAAGCCCATGATGAACAAACTATAATGCCACATAATAGGCCTGCAAACCATGTGATGTTGCTTAGTATTGGTGTTGGTATTGGTGTTGCCTGCCATCCAAACAAATCATTCTAGACACAAGCTCGTGGAAAGAAAATAAACAGAATGCAGAACATAATGTAGCAGCCACAAAGAAAGTGCAAATAATAAAGTGTGAGGTTTCAACAAGGTAGATTGGAAGATTGGGAATTCATCCGTGGCATATGGATGAATTCCGTATAACACAGAGGTCTGTTCAAGAATCTGATAACAGTGGGGATGAAGCTGTTATTGAATCATGGCACATGTTTTCATGTATCTTCCACTTGCTGGAAGAGGGGAGAAGAAAATGTGACTCAGCTTCACACAGATTTTGAATTTACCTTGGTGTGTGTTCCACCCAACTGCAGTGTATTTGTGTTCATATCAGCAGAAACTGATATGACCAGAGAAACAGTGCACAGTTTGAGCATTGAGCTCCATTGCGTGGCGTTGCTTTAACATCAGAGTTGATTACCCGGCGGGGTCACAACATCGGAGGCTTGGGTTGCCTCAGCGCAGAGGGAGAGCAAGGAGGGAAGAGACAATGACTTTGGGACTTTAAACTGTGTTGAGTGTTTGTTTTTTATTCTGTTATGACTGCAGGCTAAACCATTTTGTTGCACTGAAAAGTGCAATGACAATAAATTGAATCAAATCAAAAATCAAATCTCTTGCCTGGGATCGCACCAACATTGGCCTGTGGACTTTACAGCGACAGCTCACACACTCGGGAAAGGCTAGTCGGGAGCTCCAATGGCGCAGCAGCTCGACCAGCCTCGACACGGGTTTGATCGTCCTGATCCAGGAGCTCATCGCCCCAATGTGGAGGGCCAAAACGCTGCCGGCTACACGAGTCAAGATCGTCCCGTCAACTGAGGGCTCGAGACCCCCGACTGCGGGCAAGCAAAGAAGGGAGGAGATTTGAATTTTTTTTTTCACCTTCCATCACAGTGAGGTATGTGGAGGAATGTATTTTGTGTGTTCCGTTGCTTTTTATTTGTATGACTGACTTGGCAAATGAGGCTCCTCGTATGTTGCAAAACATACTTGGCTAATAAAGTATTATTGTGATTGTGAATTGAGTGCAACATATCTCAAGCTAAATTGAAAAAGGGTTAGCTTACTTTGTAATTAGCTTGTGAGGGTGGAAATTTCACCCATCTTTTGGACATCAAGTGAAGACCCGCAGTTCAATTTTATTACTGAATGAATCACCCAGCAGCCTCTCTGCTCTAACTCTGTTACCATCGGCAAATTTGGGAGGCCATTTGTTAATTGGTTTACATTTATTGATAGGTGAATGACCCCTGGTGGCAATGGGTGTTAGGAGAATCAGGGCAGTGTTGCGTAGCATGTACAAGGGTTTCGGTGAAGAGGAAAAATAAGCATGGGATGGGTTAACAAGAGACAACAGACAATATGAAATAATATGGAAATTAAATGAATAAATAGCATGGTTGTACAGCAGTAGAGTTGCTGCCTTACAGTGCAAGAGACCCGGGTTTGATCATGAGTATGGGTGCTGTCAGTATGGAGTTTGCTCATTCTCCCCATGACTGAATGTTTTTTACCAGGGCGCTTCGGTTTCCTCCCACATTTTAAAGACATACAGAGCCTGTTTCTGAGCTGTATCTCTAAACTAAAACTAAAAAGCAATGAAAATGGAAAAAAAAAAACACAAAGCAAGGAATTAGTTGTTTTTTCATTTGTTTAAGGGCATATGTGCTACCATCAAATTGTTCTGATTATCATTGCAATTGTGGCATAACCAACCACCTTGGTTGCTATACCAGACCAAGAATGTAATACTGAATAATAAGCATTTGTACAATAGCACTGCCTAACATTTCCAGGTGGCGGAGAGTTGGAACAAAACCAAGATCCAAAGATTAAAGATCGAGAGGCTTCAGGCAGAAATCATTGTTGACTTATTGAGACCAACAGATGGGCTAGACATTTAATTAGATTCGTAACAACATCAGAGTCCTCACCATTTCTAACAATAGGGATCTTCATGTGTCAGGATGAAGTGCAATGACGATATGGAAACAACATTTCATTTTTGAATGACAAATAAATTCAACTCAATTCAAATGCTGGTTTATACTAAAGATGGACACAAAATGCTGGAGTAACTCAGGTTGTTATCTCTGGAGAAAAGGAGTAGGTGAAATTTTGGGTCAAGACCTTCCTTCAGAAGGGTCTCAACCCAAAACGTCACCTACTCCTTTTCTCCAGCGATGCTGTCTGACCCGTTGAGTTACTCTAGCCTTTTGCGTCTATCTTCGGTTTAAACCAGAACCTGAACTTCCTTCTTACACATTTTTGTCTACAATTCTATTGCTGTCTAGAATTTTAATGGATATTTGTTTAGTTCTTATCCCTTATTATTTTTAAATCAGAGAAAGTGCATTAAAATTATGTAATATGTTACGTAATATATGTACATCCTGTATGTTACATGTAATGTACATGTATTAATTGTTATGCAATGCAAGGTCATTTTCCATCCAAACTGATCAGAATAGCTGTAAACGTACATGTTGTGTAGGAAAGAACTGCAGATACTGGTTTAAATCCAAGGTTGACACAACATGCCGAAGTAACTCAGTGGGACAAGCAGCATCTCTGGAGAGAAGGAGTGGGTGATGTTTCTGGTCGGGACCCTTCTGCAGACATACATGTTGCTCCCAGTAATAATGTTTCCATGGGAATACAAGGAAATAGCGACTACTGAATGCAGCAAGGATGGATGGAGGCAAACACTATTGACCGTCACACACTTTCTAAAGAATCAGTGTGCACCTTTCATTATTTCTACCCACCCAAGTTTAATGTCACTGTCATCCAAAGATAACTTAATTAAAGTTTCGATACTGGGGACCAAATTATCAAGAGATCATGTTATTTCCAAATGCAAGCCCAAACTTTAAATCAACATATTACAATTATAAGTCCAACATATTTAACAGCCAAATATAGGCACAAAGTGCTGGAGTAATACAGTGGGTCAGGCACCATCTCTGGAGAAAAAGGGTGGGTGACGGTTCGGGTTGGGACCTACATCCAGGACATCTCGCACGCCCTTCAACAACTTTGTTTACAGCCCCCCCCCCCTTTCACTCATCTAAGTGCAGAGATGCTGCCTGCTCCGCTGAGGTACTCCAATACTTTGTGTGTATCTTTGGTATAAACTATCTGCAGTTCTTTGCTTCTATATTTAACAGCCACTTTGCAAACCTACAGAGGTTGTCCTTCCCCATTCGTTAATGTAGATAAGACTGTGCATTGACTTTGTCTGCTGTGTGTTCTTCAGCATTCTAGCTGACCTGCCAGTTGTAATGGTGTTGATGCACCCAAAACCATAGATGTATCAAACATTTAGCCATTGACGCATGAGCCACTGAAGTGCTGACTCTCAGGGGTAAGTTGCTGTGTTGGTGGCAGCTTCTAATGCATAATTAATTACACACTTAATCAAAAGAAGCAGCAGGAATGACTATGCATGATGCATCAGCAGCTATCTCATTCACACAATCCACACTGTGGAGTTATGTGGTACAGGATTTCTACTCTCAATTCTCCAATGTGGATCATTTTCCAGACGTGACTTAAATAGAAGTTTAGTGATGTGGCATCAGTTGTGAAATCACCTGCTCAGTTTCTGCAGATGTAGGTCCATAGATACTGTGCTCAGTTCCTCTTTTGATCATCAGGAGCCAACAAGCGCATGCTAAAGAGTGGCGCTGATGGCTCTGTGATGGCTGCTGAGCAAAATGGATGAAACTCGATCAATTGAGTACACTGATAAAAGGGAGCAGCAAGAGACATTGAGTCAACAGACTATCAACCAGTTACGTTTTCAAATCCAATCTCGACTGGTGGCTGAAAACCCAGTGTCTCATTGAAATGAAACTTAAATTTTTGCAACTTTGAATGTTGTTTCACATAGATTAACATCTCTACTATGGCTAAAATGTTTGGCACAATCTTTTAGAGAATTTAATTTATTTTTTCCTCTTCTTTTTCCAGGTTGCCCATTGCATTCAGTCAAATCTGACATATTTTTATGATGAACATGCAAAATATGACTGATTTAAAAATATAAAATCAAATTTGTCACAGTTTTTCAAATTAGAGTATCTTCCTCAAATAAACAACCAAAATAAAACTTTATCAGTCTAAGAAATTGATTTTAAACCTTCGCAACAGTTTACTGCCGAAAAAAGTGATCATTTTCAGCAAAAATGGTAACCTTCACATAACCTTTCACCAACTTCCTCAAAAACAATATTAACTTCAGATGAATAGGCAGAAGCATACTGTTCATTTATCAATTACAATTGATAATTATGGTAATTGTTGTATAATTTTACACATTATGAGCATAATATACTCGTGTGATGGATATGACTAGTACGGTGAAGATGATCAAGTTTGGGAGCATCATGTGATGGAGATGACTATAACTATATTTAGGGCTAGGGCTGGGATTAGGGTTGGAGCTGGGGTTGGGGCTAGGGTTGAGGCTGGGGCTTACCCCCCGATCTCGCAGACTCCAGCTCCAGCTCCATCAGCTCCAGCCTGACAAAAAGAAAAATTTGTGAGCGTTATGTTCCCCCCCCACCCCCCTCCTCCCACCGGGGAACAAGGGCTGAAGAGGGCCGGGCGTGGAGAGGGACATCAGGTCGCGGGAAGAGGAGACGGCTACAATGGGCCTTTGTGTCCGGCTGGAGCTGGATGGAGATCGGGGGTTACGGATGTAGCCATGATGGGAATGGTGGCCCAAGCCTTTAGTCCAGGATGGCCTAGCCGGAAGGCCATGCCTGGCCATATCATTTCCCGAATGGCACATGGCACGATTTGTTCTCCAGAACAAATCAAAAAAGAACAATTTTTTAATTTTCTAAGAGTTCAGCACTGTTTGGAGGTGGCGCTGATTTAAGGTACACACGTTATGCAGCAAAAGACTGAGATTTCACACGCTTCTCGTCCTGCGAATCAGGAGAAATTCGCAAGGTAGTGTTTTTTTGAATTCCTTTTTGCAGTCTTTTGAGGCCGAAAATTCTCATCTATTCTATTTATTGCCATGTGGGATGGCTCAACAAAGCTGAGTGACGGTAAATGACTCCAATCATCGGGACAAGGAATTTTTGAAAAAAATTGTAAGATTTATGATTTTATCAAGAATCGAGGAATTTTATTTAAGGGTGAGAAATATTTTAATTATTAATACCTATCGTTTAAAAGTATTTTCATTTCAGATAGATCCCCCCCCGAACATTGGGTTAAAAAACTTTATCCAATCGTTTAAACATTATGGGTATGTTTAAACAATTAGAAAAAAGAAAAAACTTTATCCATATACAGAACCAAAGGTTTAAACATAGACACTTACTGAAGAATTACTGATGCTGAGTTACACCAAAGAGAGACACAAATTGCTAGTAACTCAGTGGGTTACAGCATATAGAAAAAGGAATAAAGAGAAATGGAATAGAATTACGGATTTTTTTCAGTTTTCTCCCCCAAACTACAATTAGTCTGAAGTAGGGTCACAAACTGAAACGCCGCCTACCCATGTCATCCAGAGATGCTGCCTGATCTGCTGAGTTACTCCAGCACTTAGTGTTTTCCACAAAACTCCCTGGAATTAGCAAATATACACCTGTACAAGAAAGCCATTCTGTTTGAATGATCTCGAAGAAAAGACGGGAATGATAAAGGGCATCTTAACTTAAATAATTCCTACCCAACTTCTCATTGACTGCCCTGATTTTTTTTTAAAAGCATGACTTTGAGGTATGGAATCCATTTGGTCACATTTGCTTTCAGAGGAGGTTTATGAAAATGATCCCAGAAATGTTTGGGTTAACGTATGAGGAGCGTTGGATGGCACTGGGCCTGATTTCGCTGGAGTTTAGAAGGATGAGGGGGTACCTCATTGCAACTTACCGAATAGTGAGAGGTCTGGATAGAGTGGATGTGGAGAGGACGTTTCCACTAGTGGGAGAGTCTAGGACAAGGGGCCATAGCATCAGAATAAAAGGACCTTTAGAAATATGAGGATGAATTTATTTAGTTAGAGGGCGGTAAATCTGTGGAATTCATTGCCAAAGTCAGCTGTGGAGGCCATGTCATAGGGTTTTTTTTTAAGGTGCAGATTGACAGATTCTTGATGAGTAAGTGTGTCAGGGGTTATGGTGGGAAGGCAGGTGGATGGGGTTGAGAGGGAAAGATAGATCAGCCATGATTGAATGGTGTAGGCTTGATGGGCCGAATGGCCTAATTCTGCTCCTAAAACTTATGAACACTGCTGGCAAAGATTAGCAAAGTGAAACAAAACACAACTTCAGAAGGTAATTATTTAAAAAGGAACTGCAGATGCTGGAAAATCTAAGGTAGACAAAAGTGTTGGAGGAACTCAGTGGGTGCGGCAGCATCTATGGAGCGAAGGAAATAGGCAACGTTTCGGGCCGAAACCCTTCTGTCTGAAGAAGGGTTTCAGCCCGAAAAGTTGCATATTTTCTTCGCTCCAAAGATGCTGCCGCACCCACTGAGTTTCTCCAGCATTTTTGTCTACCTTCGGAAGGTAATTGCTGCATCCGATTTTCTAATTACAAGTAATAATCTGCAAGTACTGAACATGTTAGCAAGAAAAGGATTTGAAGGATATGTTGTTCGTTCCGACAATACCTGTACATGTTTAGTTGCAATTCGGCAAGTAGGTGAATTCATTGAAATTCAGAGCCAATTTGTCAATTAGGGTGATTGCACTTCAGAATTTCCCACATAACAGCAACATCCCTTCACGTGTCATGGGGATAATTATAAATGCTCTCATCTCACAATAATAATGCTTGGATGACTTCAAAGCACATTTAAATTGTGAATAAGATCGTGTCAATGCTGCGAATAAAATTAAGTTACCAAATAGTTTCAACTTTGTTTCAGGAGAATAACAATTTCACAGCAAATTCCTTGATTTTATTGTAGAAAGAGAGATTGCTAAATGATCCCAATTCCAAGTCCCAGTCCTTGGTTGTGTGTGACACTGTGACTTAATGGGAAACAGGCTTAAAGTTGTCGGTTTCATTGCATTTAATTAATTAAGTAAATTTCATATTTTAGACTTACTAAGGCTGATTTTGTCCAAATCCACCTGATGGGAAGGGGCAGGCAAGTGATTATATTCCTCTTGCAGTATTTGTGTCAACCACCATTTTGACAGCTGTGTTCGTTGTGTCAGGTCACCTGCTCCTGGCAAGCATGGGCCTCATTCAAATACAAAACTAACGTTGCCAAGTCTCAAACACAAAGTTTATCTTTGATAATGCATGTTGTGCACTCAACTGTGAAAACAGAGAACGGGCACAACTGACAGGGTAGCTTTTAGTTTAGTTTTAGGTTTCTAAAGATACAGCATGGAAACAGGCCCTTCAGCCCACTGAAAACATGCTGACCACTAGTTCAATGTTATCCCACTTACCCAGTCACTCTCTACACACTGGAGTATTTTTTCAATATATAGACACCAATTAGTCTACAAACTCAGGTCTTTGGGATGTGGAAGGAAACTGGAGCACCCAGAGGAAATCCATATGGTGACAGGGAGAACGTGAAAATTCCAAATAAAAACAGCACCCGGGGTCAGGATTGATCCCAGGTCTCTGGTTCCGTGAGGCAGGAGTTCTACCAAATGTGTGCCACTGTGCAGTCAGCATTTCTCTTGGTTTATATAGATCAGGGTGGATTTGGGAACAATGGCAGGAGGTAAGAGAAATAAACTTGCGAGAAGAAGAATTGAAGGCCAGTGTTCAGGCCTACAGCTACCTGGCACCAATAGCAACAAGAGAGCACGAGCCTGGAGAAGATGCTCTCTTGCTCTCTTAGAAACTTACAAGATTCTTAAGGGTTTGACAGGGATGCAGGCAATTGTTCCCGATGTTGGGGAAGGGCAGGGGTCACAGCTTAAGGATAAAGAAATCCTTTGGGAGGAGAAGAAAACTCTCAGCCACAGAATTGAGCCAGTTCATTGGCTATATTTAAAAGTGTGAGGGGATCAATGGGAGAAGCCAGGACGGGCTGAGTTGGATTCAGCCATGACTGAATTGCAGGCTCACGGCAAAACTCCTGCACCTAATTTTATTCTTCTTGGCCATTTGGTCTAAATTAGTGTAGAGTTGTGCAACTAATCAGCAATTTAAACAGTGTAGAAACAATGAACTGCAGATGCTGATTTACACGAACACTATTACTATTATGTTGCTCCAGAGATTCTGTCTGACCCAGAGAAGGAGTGGCGACAGCTTTTAAGAAGCCAGAGATGCACGGCTGTGAAGCACGGCAGACATTTTACATTACCAGTCAGTTGTCCTTGGTTCTGAAAACTACGGCTTATGTTTTTTTTTCCCATTGAGCCAATGAAATTCACCGGTCAGCACCAGCTACAACCTACGAGAACCTTCGACCTCCTGGTGACCCACCTATAGCGCAAGAATTCTCGCTACTCTCCATGGCGGCTTCATTCTCGTCGCCGCTAATTTTTCAACATGTTGAAAAACTCACAGCGACCATAATGATGCTGCCACTAGTTCCCAGAATGCAGTAACTCCTCATGACCATGAAGGCGACTCCCCGGCAACCACCCGCGAACATGTGGCGACCATGTGGCGACTGCATAGTCTCCTGCAGTCACCTAAAAAGTCGCCTAAGTGGGACAGGCCCGTTACAATTTACAGCAGCCCATTAACCTACAAGCCTGCACATCTTTGGAATGTAGGAGGAAATCAGAGCACCCGGAGAAAACTCACACGATCACAGGAAGAACGGACAAACTCCGTACAGACAAGCACCCGTAGTCAGGATCGATCCCGCGTCTCTGGGGCTGTAAGGCAGCAACTCTACCACTGCGCAACTGTGAAATAAAATCATCTCCAAGTGTTTTTGCTCCATTATTGAAGCTTTATTTTTGTTTTCCTTAAGTCATCATGGAAAAACAAAAACAAAAAATCATTTTTAGAATCTACTAGACTAATTGGTACCCATTAGGTCCCAGCATCACACGGGAGGACTGGTCCCCCAACGCAATATTCCACCTCTCCATGAATTCCAATATTAGTGGCCAGTGGGGGCGTGGGGGCTTTCTGGAGTGCTAGTATGGATGCTGTGGGCCGATAGGACTTGTTTCCAGAGGGCTAGTATGGACATTGTGGGCCAAATGGATTATTGGGCTGGGGGCTCAGTCACTCAAGCCTGTTGTGCTGGCAACTCACTCACTTACAGCTGGTGGGCTGGCAGTTGACTAACAGCTATTCCTTGAAATTCCATTTCAAGCAGGGTGCAAGGCCACCAAATTCAAGTGCAGTTTCTTACCACTTCAAGCAGAGTGCAAGGTCACTAAAAACAGCGAGTCATGACCTCTCCCTCCTCCATCTTGCAGAGACTGAGCCAAGCCCACACTTCTGGGTTTTATAGTCCCTCGCCCCTCCCACCAGAAGGGGCGTAGCTTTCATGGCATGATTGACAGGAGAGAGAATCTCAACATTTTTTAAACACTAAAAACTCTTTTATTTTTCATCGATGGGAGAAATTCTCTAGTCCTGCACAACAGAGGGGGACTCTAAGTAAGATGGCCAAAAATCACAGCCGTAAGTGGCAGTGTTTTTTCTAAAATCAATACACAGAACAGGAAGTGGTCAAGATCAGGCTTTTGGTAATATAGATAATCCTTTTGGCAATATTTTACAGGTATAGTGTGATCTTTAATTATCCACCATCATATGCATAATTCTTATTGCAGATTGCTGAATAGCAAATTATCTCTCAGGTTCTTGTCTGGTCATTATTTGAAGAACCACATGAAGATTTATGTGCAGTCTGAACAAAAATGAGAAATCCACTATTCAACATCGCAATTCAAAATGTTTCATAAATAAAAGATGACCTGCACTGTGCTGCTTATGCATTGCACTTACGATAAAGCCATCAAATAGTTCAAAAACGGCTAAATGTCTTTATGAAAATGGCAAAAAATGATCAGAATTCTGTGAAACGAAATGGGAAATGCTTGAAACCTGCTGCATGCCAATCAGCGTGTATTTCGAAGAAGTGATGGGTGAGTGCTTCAAGCAAGGAATACACAAAGGGCCCCAAAGGAGTTTCACGTGCCTCATTTATGATGTTGTGGCAAATTTAGGTCAAGACTTTCATTTTTGGCCCCTTTACCAAAGTTGGTCAGAATTCATTACGACATGCATATTAAAGGCCCTGTCCAATTTACGCAACATTTTTGTCGACTTCCAGCACCCGTCATAGGTCGTTACAGGTCGCCGAAAATTTTCAACATGCTGAAATCCAACGGCAACCAGAACAAGGTACGACTCTTTGGGTGACTGCTCACGACCATACAGACTTCACCCTGTGACATGTCGCCTGTATGGTCGTGAGTAGTCTGCTAGTCACCCAAAGAGTCGTAGTGTCTTTCTGGTCACCTCTGAATTTTCAACATGTTGAAAATTTTCAGCGACCTTTGATGGTTGCCGGCAGTCGCCGTAATAGTCACGTAAGTGGGACAGCCCCTTAAGGGATCCAATTTGTCCCATCCCACCCAGACCACCCCCTCCCCTGGTACTTTCCCCTGCACCCACAGGAAATGCTACACTTGTCGCTTTACTTTCCCCCCTCAACTCCATCCAAGGACCCAAACATTCTTTCCAGGTGAGGCAGAGGTTCACCTGCACCTCCTCCAACCTCATCTACTGTTGTAGGTGTCACCTTCTCTACATCGGCGAGACCAAGCGATGGCTCGGCGACCGCTTTGCCCAACACCTCCACTCAGTCAGTACTAACCAACCTGATCTCCCGGTTGCCCAACACTTCAACTCCCCCTCCCATTCTGAATCTAAGGAGATCAATTATTCTTCAACCTCTCCACATAAATTGAATTCCCTGAAACCTTCCCAGAAAGGTACGATGAACACCAATTCGCATATTGGGATAACATAGAACTAGTGCACAGATGATTGTTGGTTCTCTGTGGACCGAGGAGCCTGTTTCCATGCTAAATCTCTGAACTAACGTTACTTTCTCTACTCCTTAACTGTCTTCAACATTTGCCCAGTGAATTTCGGAGATGTGTCAAAATAAAAAAAAGTAAAGTAAAGTGTCCTTTATTGTCATTCAGACTTTTCAGTCTGAACGAAATTTCGTGCCTTACAGTCATAACATAGAATAAAATAACAAAACACCCAATAAACACAGTTTAACATTCACCACAGAGAGTCCACCAGGTCCTCCTCACTGTGATGGAAGGCAAGTCTTAAAGTCCTTGTCTCTTCCCTCCTTGTTCCCCCTCTGTGTTGAGGCGATCCAGGCTTCCGATGTTGCGACCCCGCCGGGTGTAAGTCCTGCGGCCGAATCCAAGCTCAGCGAACGGGCCGGATCAAACTCCGAGGCCCGGGGCTGATGAAGCCGCCGCCCTCTAGTCCAGCGGACGAAGCTGTTGTTTCGGGAGCTCCGGAAAGCAGGTCACCAACCTGGGAACTGCGAGCTCCCGACGATGTCGTCCAGTGGGCCCGCGGCCGAACCTCCGAGGCTCCGAAGTCGGGTCACCGTCGCAACGCCACCACAGCCCCGAAGTCGGCCAGCCTTGCGTTGGAAAGTCCTGGCTCTGCCTCTGGAGCCTTGAGGTCGGTCCCAGTTGGAGGCCGCCAGCTCCGCCATTAGGCCTCAGGGCAGACGGACACGGGGGAAAGGTCGCGGGGGAAAGGTCGCATCCCCCCGAAGGAAGAAACCAAAAACGTTTCTCCCCCCCCCCCCAGTCTCACCCCACCCCCACACATATACAACCAAAATAAACCGAAACAGGACAAAAACAAAACAAAAAAAAAAGACAAACGGAATGCAGGCGAGCCGCATCTGCAGGGCAGCGCCGCCACCTCCAGAAATGTGCTTGTAGCTAGTTCCACTGTAGCTCTATCCCTGCCTCCCACTTATAATACACTGAACCACTATTTGTTTCTTGCAAAATAGAATGCCACACACCTTAAAGAATTTAAACTTAACATCCTTATGTAAATATTCATAAATCAGAGACACTTATCTAAACTCCATCCAGGGAAATGAGTGCATTTTCTTTTTGGCCAGGTGAAGCTTGTGGAAGATAGACACAACATGCTGGAGTAACTCAGTGGGTCAGTCAGCATCTCTGTAAAAATAAATTGGTGACGTTTTGGGCATAGACCCTACTTCAGACTGAGAGTATCAAGGACTGAAGATGCCTAAAAATTTAAATGATTAAATATTTGTTTTATACTTTGTGCACATGTACAACTCCAGCTTTGGCTCATTATGTAGCTCAGATTTCATTAACTAGTGAATTAGTTGTTGCTCAAAATGGCACGTCTGATTTAATTACTTGAATTATGGTCAGCAGATATTTGATTTGTATTAACACTGACAATATGATGAGTGGAAACGGGTTTGCCAATTTCCCATCTGAAAATGTGTTAAGTGATGCTGGGTTTCATCTGCATGGAGATCAGATGCCTTGGCAGGAGACCATTTTTAACTTGTACCAGAGCTGGTGAATATTGGCAGGATACTTGCATGTCCTGATCCACTCTTCAATAGGCATATGTACGTGACAGATGTTACTGGAAAGCGGTCAGGAGCTAAAAAAAAAAAAATCCTATTTGCTCATCTCTACTTTGTGGTAATTAAAGACAAATGTGTTGACCTCACTGCCTGTGCAACTGTAGTTCAACATTTGACATTAGTAACTAAGTAATCGGTGTAGGAAGCTGGTTTAAACCGAAGATACACAAATAGCAGGCACAGCACAGCAGGTCAGGCAGCATCTCTGGGGAAAAGGAACAGGTGACATTGCAGGTCGAGACCCTTCATCAGACTTCTTCAGGATCTGAAGAAGCGTCTCGTCCTGAAACAACACCTATTCCTTTTCTTCAGAAGTAATGCTTGACCTGCTGAGTTACTCAGGTTTTTTGTCTATCTTAAGAAATCTGTGCTTGATTTCAAATAGAAGCGAATGAAGGACAATACCTGGACCCACCAAATAAAGCTAGCAATTTACAGAATAAAATGGTCCAGAATTTGTGAGGTGCTCACAACAAACAGCAGATTCAATTGTTATTCACTTTTAATGGCACGCATCAGTCTCCCAACAAATCCCGCAAGAGCAAAATGAAACTGCAAGACAGCAGCTCACAGCTAGAACAAACAAATTACAGACCTCCAGAGCATTTGCCGACTGTGACAGTGATAAAGAAGGCACTTATAAGAGGCGCAGTGATTGACTAATATAAATGCAATGCCTTAGCTGGGGCCAGGATCCATGGTGTCAATAAAGATTGTTGCTTTAAATTCCACTTTTGTGGCATTCATTTGGATGCCACTGTCCCAGTTTCCTTTTACCTTAGCAAAACCTGTCTCGTCTCCAGCTACGACAGATGATCTCACAGTTAAAACCAAGATTAATTTCTGGAAATTGGAGTCACTGAACAGAATTGAGTTCTGGGGAAAGATATTACTCCTGTTTAGAAAACAGACTTGACATTTAAAATATTCACATGCATTTTGCTAGCCTGACATCATCACGTCAGAGTCCTTGAACGGCGTGTAGGAAGAAACTGCAGGTGCTGGTTTATACTGAAGACAGACACAAAATGCTGGAGACAGGGAGTATCTCTGGAGAAAAGGAATGTGACGTTTCGGTTTGGAACCCATCTTCAGACCATTCAGCCCATCGAGTCTATTCCACCATTTAATCATGGGTGACCTGTTTTTCCCTCTCAACCCCATTCTCCTGCCTTCTCCCCGTAACTTTTGACACCCTGACTAATCATGAATCTATCAGTCTGAAGAAGGATACCGACCTAAATCGCCACCTATCCACTTTCTCCAGTGATGCTGCCTGATCTGCTTAGTTACACCAGCACTTTGTGTCTATCCTTGAACTGTGTTACTGCCTAAATCATTACACTATTCAGCTCCAGGAAGAGATACACTGAACCACTTGTCCAATTGCACTTCATTCAGCGGCTTTCCTTTCAACCTTCCCATTCCAAAACTCAAAAGCAAATTTTCCCATGTGACCATGGCAAAGCTTTAAAAAAAATCTCTAATCCTGGAAAAAAAATATGATCGAAATATCCAAATCTCTAATACTCACTGTTTTTGGTAATCCAAAAATATGAAATGGCTGAGGAAGATTACATTTGTTATGAGAATAATCTGCATTCAAATAATTAGCTAAACAATTATATATTTCAATGAAGTTTATTTAAAAAATAACATGATTGATTTATTTTCCTGATGTAAGCTAAGTAAGTCTCTGATTATGGAAGAGGATTGAAAGCAGAGCCACAATTTAACAAAAGGCAGACGATTGTTGTATTTCTCTCAGTAGTCCATGCTCAAAAATCTATTTGCAATCAGTTATCATTTCAAATCAGTGGCAGCAGAGAAGCAGGGTTGATGCTCGTGAGCAGGATACATTTAGACTACAGAATGATGCTCATCAATTGCAAAGTTTAGCAGAGGAATGGTAGATGAAATTTAGTCCTGATAAGACGAAAGTTGATGTACTTTGGAAGGTCTAAGAAGAGTGGGACATGGACAATTAATTTGTAGGGCATTTGGGAACATTGAGGAACAGAGAGACCCTGGTGTGCAGGTTAATAGTTCCCTAAAGATGGCAGCACAAGCAGTGAAAAGGGCCCACCACATGAAAGGCTTTATTAGCCATAACAAAATATTTAGGACTATGGAGGTCAGAGTACAATTTTATAAAATTTGGATTAGTCCGTGACTAGCATATTGTTTGCAGTTCGCATCACCATATCATAGGACAAACACAATTTGACTGGGTACGATACAAGATAGATTTACCAGAAAGTTGCCCTAGAGTGGCATGGGGGTGCAGCAGTAGAGCTACTGCCTTACAGCGCCAGAGCTACTGCCTTACAGCGCCAGAGACCTAGGTTCAATACTGACTACGGGTGCTTGTCTGTACGGAGTTCATACGTTCCCCTTGTGACCTGTGTGGGCTTTTTCAGAGAACTGTTTCCACGCTGTATCTCTAAACTAAATTAAAGTGAACATTTAATATGCAGGCCGTAGCCGGGTTTACGAGCTAGTTCCCTTTCCACTAACATCCACCAGTCCACTTTGTCCATTAGCCAGAAAGCATACAAAAACATGATGCAGTAACCATCAATTTATCAATCAAATCCGTGAGTAAATTCTTTCAAATGGCAATACATTAAGTAATTATATTTTATTTGACAGTGGAAATTGTATGCAATCGATTTATCTCCACCATTAAGTAAACACAATTTTGATTCCCAACCATGTCTCCACATTATTGCAACGAATGATGTTGGTGGGAGGGCCAATTAATATGAACATGTGTTTATTTATTGTCTTCATCTGCCCAGTTACATTGGTACAGAATCAGGATGTCCCAGGCTCAATGGCTGGTTTCGTCAGGCTTTGCACACTTATCAGTAGAAGCAATTGTTTAGTTTAAAAATACCGTGTGGAGACAGGCCCTTTGGTTCACATTGACCAGCCATCCCTGCACATTTACACTATGCAACACACACTAGAGATAATTTACATTTATACCAAGCCAATTAAACTGCAAACCTGTACATCTTTGGAGTGTAGGAGGAAACCGAAGATCTTGGTGAAAACCCACGTGGTCATGGGGTGAACGTACATACTACATACAGACAGCACCTCTAGTCAGGATCGAAGCCAGAATCTCTGGTGCTATGAGCGTTGTAAGGCGGCAACTTTACTGTTGCACCACCCTGCCACCCATTGCTTGACAGTTTCCAAAGCTTCAGAGGTCTCCTGCTGTGAAACAGGCAGCACGTCTACCTAAGAGACAATAGTGTCTGATTACTGAGGAGAGGTTTCATGTGAACAGTATTTATTTATCCAAGAAGGGTTCTTGTTTGAATTTAATAATACTAATGGAAGTGCTTTTGTACAAAGTGAGTATTGCTGAGATAGGTATTTGTAACCCAGTGATGGTCCAGATCAGGAAAGATACGATGGACTAAATGGGTTTGCCTTGCACACGAGGAAGTTGATGGGTTCCTGAGAAGTATACAAAATTATGAAGGGCAAAGATGGAGCAAAGATGGAGCAAGAATGGTACCCGGACGCGGCGTTGAAGGACGAGAAGCCGAAGCAAAGAAGTGGAAGCCAAATAACCGAATGGAAACAAAGCCAAAAATCCAACTAACTGAAAGGGTGGGACACCTAAAAGCAAACTCACCGAAAGGCGTCTATGCTGAAAAGTCAAATAACGGACATGACGTCGTGGGGGGCAGGATCTATCAGTGATTGGTTCAGACCCCCATGTCCATCACATCAATGGCCGGAGGAGAAGGGAGGGTGGGGGTCATTTTCCCACACAAGCCATAGGTGACTGGGCACTCTGAACCCGAGCACCAATTGTAAGCGGCTAAAGGAGAGCATCCCTCAGGACAGCTCCACTCTCCCACGGCCACCCTCTGCCTCGTCTCCACCGAGCGGCCGCACTGTGACAGGCTGTGAGTCAGCACACACACACGGGCCGGGTGGAGCAGAGGTGTGGGACAGGCTGGTCCCTCTGCCCACACAGAATCACTCACCGCAATGCACCGCCATTGGACCCCAACCCCCACACGCTCCCAACCCCCGGACCCTGACCCACACACAGGGTGATTCACCACCTGACACCCACACCGGGGATGTGCTCCTTCGGCTGCTTACAACTTGGTACTCGGGTTCAGAGTGCCCAGTCACCTATGGCTTGTGTGGGAAAATGACCCCCACCCTCCCGTCTCCACCGGCCAGTGATGTGATGGACGAGAGATTCTGGACTAATCGCTGACAAGTCCCGCCCCCCCTGGTGACGTCATGTCCGTTATTTGACTTTTCCGAAGAGCGGCCTTTCGGTGAGTTGGCTTGTAGGCGATGCAGCCTTTCAGTCAGTTGGCTTTTCTGCATAGTGCCCTTTTGGTGAGTTTGCTTTTAGGCGTCCCACCCTTTCAGCATGTTGCCATTTAGGCATCACGCCCTTTCGGTTTTGGCTTTTGGGCTTAGTTTCCGTTCGGTTATTTGGCTTCCACTTCTTTGCTTCGGCTTCTCGTCCTTCGACGCCACGACCGCACACGAGTAGGAATATTTTCCCTGTTGCAGAAACATCTATAATTAAGGATGTAATTTCAGGGTAAGGGAAAAGAGATTTAGATTAGATCTGAAGTTGAATATTTTTCATCCCGAGGGTGTGGTTGGAATATGAACTGCACTGCCCGAGTAAATGATGGAGACAAAAACTTTCACAACATTGAAGCTTCATTTGCATGAGTATTTTCATTTAAAAAATACAACATGGAAAAAGGCCATTCGGCCCACCGTGTCTGTGATGACCAATGAGCACCTGTAAACTAGTTCTATGCTACATACAGGTGACAATTTACTGTTTCTAATTAACCTAGAAACCTGCACATCTTTGAGAGGCTGGAAAACCTGAACTGTTTTCTTCGCAGTAATGGAGACTGAGGGGAAACCAGTTAAAGGTATACGGTTAATTTTTCCCAGGGTAGAAATGTCAAAGATTTGATAGCGTAGGTTTAAGATGGGAGAGGGGGGGGGGGGGAGATGCTTAAAGGAGATTTGCAATCCATGTGACTCATGAGGGACAAAAGAGTGGGAACGGGCTGCTGACGGTGCTGGTAAAAGCAGGTGGATAAGCAACGTGTAAGAGGCATTTAGACAAACATGCCCAGGCAGATAAAAGAGAAATAAAAATCAATGCAGACTGGTAGAATTAATGTAGATTGGCATCATGAATAGTGCAGTCATGGTGGGCTGAAGGGCCTGTTCCTGTGCTGTACTGTTCGAGGTCTGTGTTCTATTGTGATTGACGGGGTGATTAATTTATCAATCAAATGCATGAGTAAATTCAAACGCCAATACATGAAGTAATTATATTTTATTTGACAGTGGAAATTGTATGCGATAGATTTATCTCTAACATTAAGCAAACACAATTTTGATTCCCAACAGCACCAAAGGCTCAACTCAACAGTGAGAGTATTCAGATTCTTATATCTACTTTTAACAGCATTCTTTAGTTCCCTTTCCCTATAGTTTGAAAATAGCGCAAAATTCTCATTAATGTGACTTTTACAGTGTTTTGGAAATGTTGGCTTTGTGAGGTTTAATAGGAACCAGATTAAACCAGATCAGTGAGAGAACAAATTTGTTCCCAGTCCATTTCTTTCCTCATGGAGGAAAACATCACATGATGCGAATGACATTACGAACTCTAAAAACATGACAACACAAATTACATGTGTAGGTGAAACAGGTAGGAGAAAAATTAAATTGAAGCACATTAACATATCCAGCAAACAGCTGCATAATTTTATCACGACTGAACCACTTAATGGGTTTTGACTCCAATTTATTTTCCTTGAAGCCATAGCTTTTTATTTTAAAGTGCAGGCATCACTTTTAGATAGCACACATATATTGCATATTAAAGCACTTACAGAAAGAAACATGGCACGAAAAAAGCTCTCAGTACCAGAAGCCTGCAACTCTGGGTCACCATGTCACACTCTAAGTACAGTCAAGAAAGGTTGTAACATTTACTGCACATCCCTGCTGTATACCCAAGTTTTTTCCCCCCAGAAACTGTGATATGTCACAAAGATGCGAATGTGTGCATTAAAATTATATGATTAGATTACATATCTTCAGGACATAGCTACAAAATGCAATTGCCCAAAACGAATGACATTCTTGAAATGTGTCCAGAAGAAAAAGATAAATACCCTTTGTCTTGGAATTAATGACCCAATGCCGATTTTGAAAGTAGAGTATTATTTATAGTAATTCTTCCATTTCTTTATGCTGAATGATGCTTTTGCCTCACGTCAATTTTTGCAACATTTTTTAGGAAACTTTTGTTCTTTTGTTTCATTGTACACATAATCCTCTGGGAAGAATCACTCCCAGGAGTTAGGTCAGCTTTTATCTATTGCTCCAATGAATTCACCCCTTCTTTACCATAACACCAACTCTGGAGTGGTGATATACCATTGACAACCTGCCCAACTTCAAGTCCTGGATATTCCAAATACAGCTCAAACGCAGCAAAATTAAAAAAATAAGACACAAGTATCAGCAGATTAAACCTTACAAAAAGGTACAAAGTGCTGGAGTAACTCAGTGGGTCTCTGACAGCATCTGTGGAGAACATGGATAGATGATGATTCAGATAAGGACCCTTTTTCCGTGACAGCAGAGGAGGGGCATAGAAAGCAAACTCAATGCTAGCACATTATTTCAAGAGGGCTTGTACACAAAAACAGGGGTCTAACGCTGAGACTCCATAAGGCGCTGGTACGGCCACATTTGGAATATTGCGTGCAATTTTGGGCACCACATCTGAGGAAGGATGTGCTGGCTCTGGGGACAGTCCAGAGGAGGTTTACAAGAATGATCCCAGGAATGAGTAGGTTAAACTATGATGAGCGTTTGTCGACATTGGGCTTATACTTAGAAGAATGAGGGGGGACTTCATTGAAACATACAGAATAGTGAAAGGCTTGGATAGAGTGGATGTTGAGAGGATGTTTCCACTAGTTGGAGAGTCTAGGACTAGAGGTCATAGTCTCAGAAATAAAGGACTTTGGTTTAGGAAGGAGCAGAGGAAAAAAAAATTCAGTGGTGAATCTGTGGAATTATTTGCCACAGAAGGCTGTGGAGGCCAAGTCAGTGGATATTTTTTAAGGCAAAGATACATAGATATTTGATTAGTACCAGTGTCAGAGGTTCTTGGGAGGTGGCAGGAGAATGGGGTTAGGAGGGAGAGATAGATCAGCCATGTTTGATTGGCAGAGTAGACTTGATGGGCCAAATGGCATAACTCTACCCCTATCACTTATGACCTTATGAAAACTGGAAGAGAGATGGGAGCAGGACAAATCCTGGCAAGTAAAATGTAAAATAACTTTGCTCAACATGTATTAGCACCAGTGTGCCACTGAGATTTGCTGTATCATCCCTCATGTCTGTTTGTTTAAGATAAGCTCCCAAGCTTGCCTTTCTGAAAAATGTCGGTTTACAGTTCTACTTCAACAACTTTGCGCTGAAACCACAATCTGAACCTTCATCACCCGCAAAACTGATTTCTCAAACGTCCTCAACCTTGATCGTCCCTGCTCCATCAACCACAAATCTCAGACCAGCTAAAACCTTTTGCCTTAAATCCATTTCCACATGAAGAATTATATATCTACTGGCTCCTCATAACCTCACCAAACTAGCATCATGATCCTTGTCCTCACTTTTGAATCCCTCTCATCTTTTTTTCTAGCTCTGCAATCTGACATTAGAACTCCTGTGACTCGCCGTTGCTCCTTATCCTTTCGACTGGCTTAATGCTTTATCTACCATAAATCCAATCTTTGATTACAACCACTTTGCTTTGTTATTTCTCCAGGCTTTAAAAAAAAACTATCCATAAATCTTTCCCTTTAGCCATGCCACATTGTCCTTACTTCACAATACACTCTTGTGGAAGACAACCTTGTGAGCTTATCTTAAACAAACATTCACAAGGAATAATGCACAAAATCAGAGGCACAGTGGTGTTCTCATCATGCGAGACATTCTTGTACATGTGCACTGCATCGATGCAAATCATTCTGAAAATTAAATAATATTTCCATGACATGTGTTGCAACTCACCTGCTAAATGACAGAACAATATAACCGTGCAATATAAACAAATATGTGATTAAAAAATCAGCACCTTCATTAACCATTTCCGTAAAGTATTGATATTATGATATAACATCTGAATATTAATCAGATTTATGTCTAATTGAAGGACAGATTCAGAACAAACTTTTAAACAATTACAAATTTAATTTGAAGAAACAGAATATACAGTTAGAAACAGTCCAGCACAAGAACAGGCCCTTCAGCCCACAATGTTTGTGCCAAACATGAAGCCAAGACCAGTCTGATAATTTTTGAGTTCTCAGTCGAAGCCTTGCTACATAAAAGCAGCTCCACAGAAATTTTGTCAGGTATTCATAGCAGTGTAATAGAAAGATAAATTTGAGCTTTTCCTTGTGCGATCCAGTGGTCATGTGAAACTATCACACATCTCTCAGTTTCCTTGCCACAACATCACATGGCATTGACAAACCCTCACAATTTCCGAAAGTAATAAACATTGAGTTGTGATGCGTACTATTGGTTGTGTGCTCTAGGTTGAGCAAATCAATCACTCAACTACAGCCCAATCTAATAATGTTCAGTAAGTACAATCAAGTTACCAGGCAGAAGAGAAAGCTTGGGGCCACAGGAGGTATGTCAATAATTCAATTCACAATGTCATTTTTATCTTACACCAAATGAAAATCTGGAACTAAATAGCTGTGAATTAAAACTGTCCAGTATACCTCCTTTTCTGAATATACAAATATCAATAGGTTTTAATGCTCATTTAATTGTATTGCCAGCACATTGTGGATTAGTAATTATGATTAAAAATAATTGCTTTATTTTAGTATATTTCATTTTACCTTTTAAGAAAGTATTAAAACATTTTTAATATTATTCGCTTGAAATTTCTACATTCTGCGAAGGGAACATGGCATTTTAGCTGCATCATTATGGTTCAGCAACCCTCTGTATACATTGCTTAAAAGCTGTCATACATAATACAAGTCAAAATGCATTAAAAATAAATAGTTCTTATTTTTAAGAAATCTTGTTACAAATCTTCCCACTTTATGTGAAAATCAAAGGCGAAAACCAAACTCATGGACTTTGGCATTAGCACCCCCTCTGTGACTTTCTG
Organism: Leucoraja erinaceus; assembly: GCF_028641065.1. Taxonomy (NCBI): domain Eukaryota; kingdom Metazoa; phylum Chordata; class Chondrichthyes; order Rajiformes; family Rajidae; genus Leucoraja; species Leucoraja erinaceus. The sequence continues at coordinate 19,905,097 of NC_073389.1, read as the reverse complement.
ATGCATAGACCAGTACAGCACAGCACAGGAACAGAGGCCCTTCTGCCCACAACGTCTGAGTCGAACATGATGCCAAGATCAACTAATCTCCTCGGCATTTACATGACCATCATCCCCATATTCACTTCGCCCATCTGAAAACCACTTAAACAACGCTATCATCTCTGCTTCTACCCCCTTCCCCGTCAGCGGATTCCAGGTACCCACCATTGTGTAAAATTCTACCCTGCGTATCTCCTTTAAACTTCCCCCTCTGATCCAAAAGCAATGCCCTCAAGTTTTTGACATTTCCACCCTGGAAGATACTGTATACCCTATCCATGGCTCTCATAATGCTATGTATGTATATCAGGTCTGCCCTCAACCTCCAGCATTCCAGAGAAAACTATTCACTTTGTCCAACCTCTGATAGCTGATACCCTATTATCCTGATAGCACTCTGGGAAACCTCTTCTGCACCTTCTCCAAACACTTCACATCCTTCCGACAATGGGGTGAACAGAATTGCAACCAATACTCAAAATGCAGCCTAAATATGAAAAGTTTCATAAAGCTGCAACATGACCACAATTATCGAGGCTAGATGACCAATGATCCTCCACGATAATTCTCAATAATGACATCCAGCAACAAATCCATTCTCAGCCCATTACTATTCCACCTGTGCACTCACGATAGTGCGGTCAAATTATGCTCTTACTCCTTTTACAAGTTTGCAAATGATGCCACTGCAGTGGGGTAGATTTTGAACCATGATTGGGGCCGACACCGTGGCACAGGGGTAGAGCTGCTGACTTGCAGCACCAGAGACACTGGTTCAATCCCGACTACGGGTGCTGTCTGTACTGAGTTAGTGCGTTCTCCCTGTGACCGCATGGGTTTTCTCCGGGTGCACCGGTTTCCTCACACATTCAATAGATGTACAGGTTTATAGGTTAATTGGCTTTCGTAAAATTGTAAATTTTCCCTAGTGTAAAGGATAATGCTAGTATCGCTGGTCAGCACCGACAAGATCGCCAGTTTCCACATTTTATCTCTATAGTTCAAAGTTTAAAGATTGAGTCTAAAAGGAAATAGAGCTAAGTAACATGGCATCAAGGCAACAGCCTCTCTCTCTCACACAATGTCAGCAAGATGAAGGAGTTAGTTGCTATCTTCAGGAACCTGGGTGGTTTACATATTCCAGTCTGCATCAACGTTGCCAAAGTGGATTTGCTCAAGAGCTTCAAGATCCGTATCACAAACTATTTGTCCTGGAAAGATAACATTGAAGCTACAGCCAAGGAAGCAGACCAATGCTTCTACTCCCTACTTCCTCAGAAGACAGAGGAAGGTTTGCATGACTCCAACGAGACTCACCAACTTCTACACATGTACTTTAGAAAACATTCTATTGGGCCGACCTACCGAGATGCATCACAGCTCGGTATGACAACAGAACTGCTTTAGAGAAGCAGTCAACATAATCAAGGGCCGTTTACACCCCTGTCATTCTCTGTCCTCCCCTCTCCCAACAGAAGGTACAAAATCTTAAAAGCATTTACAGTCAGATTAAGGAACAGCTTCTTCCTAGCCATTATTGGTTTACTGAATAGACCTCCCAAAATCAATCAGCACAAAATAATGAGAGGACTAGATCGGGTCAACGCACAGAGTCTCTTGCCCAAATCGGGGAATTGAGAACCAGAGGACACAGTTTAAGGTGAGGGGAGAAATATTTAATAGGAACCCGAGGGGGTTAACAGGCACCTGGGTTGCCTGGTCTTTGCGTGGGAAGAAACTGCAGATGCTGATTTGTACCGAAAATAGGCACAAAGTGCTGGAGTAACTCAGTGGGTCAGGCAGCATCCCAGGGAGAAAAAGGATGGGAGACATTTCAGGTTGGGACCCTTCTTCAGGGTCCTGGTCTTTACCTGGATGTCTACCCTCTGGCTCCAATGAGCCATTGGGCACGGACGCCTGTTGCTTGAAGAGTCACGATCTTTAACCTGCTTCCACGCTTCAAATCTGTTATGTCTATAATTTCCAAATATGCTTTAAGGTCAACAATGAAATTATAGATATCTGAACAAAATTGCTTCCCAATTTGCCAACATTTGGTATATTTCATCTGTAAATGTAATTCTTCATCTTTCTTTAACTGACCCGGTCTCTGTAAAACACCTTGATGTATTTTTCATTGTTGAAGGCACTATATAAATGTTTTGTTTTTTTTAAGACAAAATGCCGACGTAACTCAGCGGGACAGGCAGCATCTCTGGAAAGAAGGAATGGGTGACATTTCGAGTCGAGACACTTCTTCAGTCTGAAGAAGGATCTCGACCAAAAAAGTCACGCATTCCTTCTCTCCAGAGATGGTGCCTGTTCTGCTGAGTTACGCCAGGATTTTGTGTCTATCTTTGGTTTAAACCAGCATCTGCAGTTCCTTCATACAATTTTTTGTTGTTGTTGTTGTTGTTGCTGCAATGAGTTCTGAAGCAATCATATGGATTGGCAAAAGCAATTTACATTACAAGTCTCTGCGGCCCATAACAGATGATAAGGAATGCGGATCGTCCTTCAACGTTCATTTACGTCCCTTGTGAGTGGAGTTGAAACTCATCACATGTTTTATTCTCATCATTATATGATAGCAGGCAGAGGAACACATTCACATTTGCAACCAATGTATTTTTAAATAAGTGTGAAATGCGTAAAATTATTCTCAGCAGGTCGGCTAAAGAAGAATGATATATATAAAATGATCATCTGGCGTGAAAAATTTAGTGTTGCTGTTGGCACATGCACACCAAATTTAATCGAGATTTACAGACTGACCGAAGTGGATTAACAGAACTAATGTTTTCACAGGAGGCACTAACATGGGCAGTAAACATGGCCCAATTGCACATCACTAGTTTGGCAAATAACTGTGCTAAGGATGGAAGCATGGAAAAGTTATATTCCAATTTAATGTGTTTTTTTTTAAAGAAATTAAGTCTTTATTTTGAATTCTTCACATTTTCATTACAAAACCAGCTTTAGGTACCAATGATATGTGCCACATATCCCAAGGCTGATGTGAAGTGGCTTTAACCGCGAAGGTAAGGCACGTTGAGAGCAAGTGTGATTTCCGATCAAATGGATGAGCGTATTGTGAAAATAACATTAATAGGTCATTTCATTTTACAGAGACATGAATAATAAATGAGCGGCACAGTCCATTAAGATGTTGAATTGCAAAAAAATGCACTTCAATCATTCCACAAATCACAGTGAATCACTTTTCTACTGAAAACATCTATATACATTCAAAACACTTAGGAGTATTTCTGCTGGTGAAAGTGGAGAAAATGCTCACTGCATTGTGTCTGAAGAAAAGAGGCAATGCATAACCTCTATTTATTTTTTTCATTGAACACTTGAGGGAAGATACATTTTGCGAACCGTTTGAGTTAAATAACTAACCAGCAGTTGGCAGATGATTTATGCGACCTCAAACCTTATATTTTCAAGCTATGTTGTTGAGGACAAAAGGAAACATATTATTACTAGAATCACTTTTTTTAAATTACCATGTTGCATTTCCTCTGCTCAGAATTATTCTCACAACACGACTGGGACAGAATCAAATTACTTTATCCATAGAGACCATGCTTCATTATTTTAAAGTTAATGAAAATCCAACCAAACACTTTGCTGTATCGCATATATCTGTTTTATTTTACAAGGAGATTTTCTAACCTAACATTCTGCACAGTGTCTTGAAATTAAGGCTATGTATTGCATTGTTATAGATGCATAGATAACACTTACCATGTATTAGATAATGGCTGGTACCGTTCTAAGAAAAATAGCCTTAAAATAAATTACCCAGACTTGAAGTAGATAAAGAAAAATATTTTCTGGTTTCGTTGTCAGAATCCTATGAGAAAGTATGAGTTTAAAAAAAAAAAAACCTGTGGCTAAATCTGTCTTTTTCTTCTTCTTGCGTATGGTGTGCACAGCCTAAAGTTGTAGGACAACTTATTCTATTTGATCTTATTTGATTGTAGCTAAATCCGTAATGTTCCATATTTTCAATTAATGGTTCGGAAGGAACTGCAGATGCTGGTTTATACCAAAGATGGACACAAAATGCTGGAGAAATTCAGGGAGTCAGGCAGCATCTCTTGAGAAAAGCAATAGGTGACACTTCGGGTCAGAAAGAATTCTGGCTTTTGGAGAAGGGTTCCAACCCAAGACTTCATCTATTCAATAGAAACATAGAACAGAAAAATAGGTGCAGGAGGAGGCCATTCGAGCCATTCAACATGATCGTGGCTGAATCTAAAATCAGTCACTGCCTGCCATTCTGAAAAGAACCATCCTACTCTTTGCTTCCTGTCTGCCTACCTGTTCTCTATCCATGTCAATACCCTACCCCCAATACCATGTGCTCTAATTTTGCACACTAATCTCTTGTGTGGGACCTTGTCAAAGACTTTTTGAAAGTCCAGATGCATCACATCCACTGGCTCTGTCATATCCATTCTACTTGTTACATCCTCAAAAATTCCAGAAGTTTAGTCAAGCATGATTTCCCCCTCATAAATCCATGCTGACTTTGACCGATCCTGTCACTACTTTCCAAATGCGCTGCTCTTACATCTTTAACAATCGACTCAAGCATCTTTCCCACTACCGATGTAAGGCTAACTGGTCTATAATCTCCTGTTTTCTCTCTTCCTCCTTTCTTAAAAAGTGGGGTTGTAATGGCTACCCTCCAGTCCACAGGAACTGATCCAGAGTTAAGAGAACATTGGAGAATGACGACCAATGTATCCAATATTTCTAGGGCCACCTCCTTGAGTACTCTGGGATGCAGACCTTCAGGCCCTGGGGATTTATCTGCCTTTAGTCCCAACAGTTTACCTAACACCATTTCCTGACGAATGTGGGTTCCCTTCCGTTCCTCACACAGTAGATCTTCAGTTCCCTAGTATTTCTGGAAGATTGATTCTGTCTTTATTAAGGAAGCCACAAACAAAGTACTTGTTTAACTGTTCTGCCATTTTCTAGTTTACCATTATAAATTCACCTGTCTCGGATTGTAAGAGACCTACATTTGTCCACTAATCCTTTCCTTTTTACATATCTAAAGAAGCTTTTAGAGTCAGTTTTGTATTCCCTGCAAGCTTTCTTTCATGCTCTTTTTACACATTGTTTTTCTCCAGATATGTTGCCTGACCCGCAGAGTTACTCCAGCATTTTGTGTCTATTTTCAATGAATGGACTATATGTATTCATTGAAAATTGGCATAATTGGCAAGCTCAGCCCATCCGTCCGTATCTGTCCACCAGGAGATGGCGTTGAGTCACCTTCCTGAACTGCTGAAGTCCATATTGCAAAGATGCTCTTGCATGAATGGTGGTTGTAAAGGTGCATGATTTTAACCAGCAATGATAAAGTGATGATGTATTTCCAAATTAAGATGAGATCATCTTAGAGAGTAACTCGTAGAGCATTTGAGGGGATGAATGTTGAATTTGGGGAGAAGATTGGGAGAAGATTTGAGAGTAGATAAGGCGGCGTGGTGGCACAGCAGTGCAGTTGTTGCCTTACAGCGCCAGAGACCCGGGTTCAATTCTGACTATGGGTGCTGTCTGTATGGAGTTTGCACATTCTCTCCATGACCGAGTGGGTTTTCTCCAGGAGCTCCAGTTTACTCTCACCTTCCAAAGACGTACAGGTTTATATTAATTGGCTTCAGTAAAACATATACAAATAGTTCCTATTGTGTAGGACAGTACCAGTGTACGGGGATCGCTGGTCGGCACGGACTGGGTGGGCTAAAGGGCCTGTTTCCACACAATATCCCTAAAACTAAAAGTAAAGACTTGGTGAAATGCAAACCTTGCAGATCCTTTTTATTGCAGGAATAGTTATGAAGAACATGAAAGTTTAAGATGGTGGATAGGTACCAATCAACATTACCATTCTGCCCTGGATGACATGAAACATCTTGAGCATTGAGGGAGCTCAGCTTCAGTAATCCATTAAGTCACTTGCTTGTGTTTGCAGATGTTAGGAAGAAGGAACCAGCGGATTTGTTGGTGTTATTTCCATTGTGGGAAATGTAACTGGTCTCCTCAAATTCACTTAAAAAAAAGTACATCTTTCTCACTTTTGTGCTCACATTCATACTGTCCTTTTCAATTTTAACAACAAATTTTTCACCGTTTGTAAATTATTTACTGATGGGTTCCGACTCGAATCATCACCCATCCTTTTTCTCCAGAGATGCTGCCTGACCCGTTGAGTTACTGCAGCACATTGTGTCTATCTTACTGATAATACGTATCAGTGGTAACACATGTTAAAATGAGTATCTGGCTATTGAATGACCAAACAAAAAGAATCTCAATAGTTACACCAAAACATTAATCTAATTAGAAATCGAAGCAACATGGACAGAACAGTCCCAACTCATCCATTTGCTTTTAAAACCTTCCTTGGATCTGGGGTTATTTCTTCACTAAGCTTTGATCGAGACCTTAGCGGGAAATACGTCTTATTCTGGGCTGAGGCAATGATGTTCTGCTATTTAAGACTGTAAGAGACTCAATTAATCCAAATTAGCTGCTCTCTTTCCAGAAACCAAATATATAGACTCCAAAGGATAATTTAAAAAAATGCAAACATTGTTTTATTTTTATCCATTATTGGCACTTGCTTGCTATAAAAGACTAACCTGAACCAAGTGGATCGAATTTGGCTGGAAACTGAAAGGTGTAATTTTATGAAAACCATATCGGATCTGGAAAATATGCTGGGATGTGAGGCATCAGCATCACAGGGATATGATTCTTGCTCCGTTGAAGACTCAACACCGTGGCAGCGTAGAGACAACTGGAGTTATAAACGGCACACAAGGCTGAATTTTACCTTGAAGAGAATAAATAGACTAAGATCACCATGCACTCAAAGAATAACTCTAGCTCTGAATTAATTTGCAATGTTTGAAGATTAATCTGAAAGCTCAGAGACTGATGTCCCACCTCATTTACTGTTTTCATCATTAACATCCCAACCATGCCTTCTCTCGCCTCCCACTTCAGAATTTGTGAGGGTGCATACTGTAGTTCCAGGGTTATGTTAAATCACTTTACATCAATATAGTTTGACATGTATTGAATTGGCTGGAACATAACAGTTGCATTGAATAATCCAACTGCAGTGTTTTGCTCACCCAGTAGTGAGAATCTAATTCACAAGCGGAATATTAATCGACAGATAATACTCCTGTATATTATCTACTCTTCCAAAAATCAATACAACACATAAATAAGTAGACAGCATAAAGTATGTTGTTTTGATATAGGCCCAAATATAGAATGAAAACCCCTAATTCAAAAATAATCCCTCAAAATAGGAGGCAAATTTCGCCAAAAAAATTCAAACTGGTAATTAAAACTTTCCTGCAGTTATTGAGGGAAAATCATTTTACGTGAGTAGTGGGACTATGAATACTATCCATTGGTGAGCTGGCCCTCCACTTTTGACATTCACATTTCCAATGGTTTGGCTACAGTGAAAAACGTAGCAAACACATTTCCTGAGTTCCATGCGAGTTCAATAATAGCACAGTATTTTTCAATATATAAAACATGAGGTCACACAATGAACTGCTGACACTGGAATCTTGAGTTGAACACAAATGCAGTAGATCAGGCAGCATATGTGGAAAGAATGGATATTCAGACTATTTGTAGCATGGGAGATAAAGGTGGGAGCAGGAAAAACATGAGGAATTTACTGTACCGAGAGGCATGAAGCTTAAATTTCCTCTTGCATCAATACTGACTTTTCTCCATCATCTTACGATGTGTTTTAAAAAAAATCAACTTTTCTATTAGTCAAGACACATTCAATATGGTTTACAAATGTTGCCAATTGCTTAAATTTTGATAAATTGCATGTTTTGCTTGGCTCAAGGATAAGCAGTACCTCCAGAGGTAAACTATTAAAATCCACAATTTCAAAGCAATTTCAATGTTAAATTTATGAGGATTTTAATTTGTGAATTAATTTATCATTTATCAACAAATGTGGGAAAGGCTAGTGAAATTTAAGTCCTGCCAATTATATTTTGCTGCCAAAATGACAGAAAGTGCCAATCCCCTAAATTAGTAGGATTTCAGGCTCAATTTTCTGACTAGTTTTAGTCTAATGCAAGGATTAACTATTACCACAGTCATGTTTGGAAAATACAGGCAAATCAATTTAAGTATGACCAACGGATTTGTTTTAATAACAAACAAGAAGGTGGAGTAATTACTGAAACATTGCAAAAAAGCAAAACAAAAAAGACTAATGTGAACATTGCTGGAGTGACTCCTCATGTCAGACAGCATCTACGGAGAACCTGAACAGGTGATGTTTTGGGTCAGGACCATTTTTCAGATCAGAAACAAGGACGCGTAGATGCTGCTTTGCAAAAGAAGTTGTGGAGTAACTGGGTGAGGCAGCATCTCTGGAAAACATGGGCTGGTGTCATTTTGATTTGGGACCCTTATTAACATGGGTCTCAACTTCTCAACATGCACAAATGTTGGACCATTATGGGATTGCAGCTGCGATATTGATAATTTAAAACAATAAGAATGTCAAAGTGTATTGAATGGGTTTGGGCCCATTAATGAGCATTTGGCCCAAAGGAGCACAAGAACAACATCCCATGCCATCGATAATTCCAAATAACTTCAAAACCTTGGCAGCAGCAGCGGACCAAATTGCAATGATTCTGGCCCAGCTTTTGTGGTTACCATCACATTAGCGCCTAATGCACTTGTGGCATCAACGCTATCCTCTTCCAAGAGGTGCAAGGAGCCATGATTGACAACTTGGCCATTATAAAAACAAAATGTTAACCCTAGATATTGCCATTCATTTATTAAAACATAAATATACTGTGACATGAAAAATAAGTTATTTAAATAAAAGGTTGGTGGTTAGGGCGACACAGTGGCACAGAGGTAGAATTGCTGCCTTACAGAGCCAGAGACCGGGGTCGATCCTGACTATGTGTGCTTTCTGTACTGAATTTGCACATTCACCCTGTCACCATGTGGGTTTTCTCCAAGTGCTCCCATTTCCTCCCATTTGCCAAAAAAGTCCAGGTTTGTACGTTAGTTAGTTTCGGTTAAAAAAAAAGTGTAAATTGTCCCTAGTGTGTAGGATAGTGCTAGTTTATGGATTGCTGGTTGGCACAGTCTTGAAGAGCTGAAGGGCCTGTTTTTGTATTGTATCTAAAGTTTGTTATTCAAGTGAATTCATATTCAAATCTATAGGAGCTCAGGTAATACATCAAATACAGCTGACATAAAACTCTAAGGCCTCTTTGAACAACAACTTGTGGAAGGCACCTGGATTCAATGAGGGATGTGGGAGCAGAATGTCAGTGCATGCACCTGACTGCCAGGAAATTCCTGACTTCCATTCTGCAAGCAAAAAAGATTGGGAACTGCTCCCGAGCCCTCTGCAATTCCCTGCTAGAATCAGCCCTGAGCAGTCAATGTCTTCTGGTCTATCAAATGTTCACAGCAATATAATTGCTTTATATAATTTCTTGCACAGATTTCAACATGTCAAGAAATATCAGTAAATGCCAATTGAAGACCACGTCAAAGTTTAAAAGTAATGGGCCTGTCCCACTTATTACGACTCCTTGGAGACCTTTCATGACCATACAGCCTGTATGGTTGTGAGAGGTCTCCAAAGAGTCGTAGCATCTTTCTGGTCACCGCTGAATTTTCAACATGTTGAACATTTCGGCGACCTATCATGGGTACCGGCAGTCGCCTGTAAAGGTCGGGTAAGTGGGACAGGCCCGTTAATCTTTCCTGGAAAATATGTCTGTGTTCAATTTGAAAGTGTTAGCTTCTTCCATGCTGAGTTCATGGTGCCTAAATGTAACTTTAGAGATACAGCGTGCAAACAGGCCCTTTGGTCAACCGAGTCTGTACTGACCAGCGATCACCCCGTATACTTGCACTATCCCAAACATTAGGGACAATTTGCAACTTTACCAAAGCCAATTGACCTACAAACCTGCACGTCTTTTGAATGTGTGAGGAAACCGGAGCACCCAGGGAAAACCCACGCGGTCACGGGGAGAAAGTACAAATTCCGTCCAGACAGCACCTGTAGTCAGGATCAAACCCGGGTCTCTGGCGCTGTAATGCAGCAACTCTAGCGCTGCACAACTGTGCCGGCCTAATGACATTGGTTCATCAAACCCAGTTGCCCGCTGGTATGCATCACCTAATATTTCAAATGAAAGATGTATGAATTATAGGACACACTTTTAGAAAGGAGGCGGGGAAGAATTTCTTTAGTCAGAAGGTCGTTAACCTATGGAACTCATTGCCTCAGTGGATATTTTAAGGCAGAGATATAGACAAATACTTGATTAGAACGTGTGTCAAGGGTTATGGAGGAAGGGAGGAGAATGGGATGAGGAGGCAGAGATCAGGTATGATTGAATGGTGGAGTAGACTCGATGGGCCGAATGGCCTAATTCTACTTCTATAACTTGTTAAATTGACAGTTTCGCACATAAGTCAATTAGAAAAAGTTAGCATTTTTGATACTGCAGGGAAGATTTTTTTTTTCTGAGGTTGGTACTATTGTACATTTTTGCTGCAGAGCGAGTAGTATTTTCAATTTTACCCAAGCAGTATTGGTTTGCAAAAGGGTGCTTAATGTGCAATGATAGATTTTTGGTCGGGTAGTGGAGGCAGTGACTGCAGAATCGAGTGGATTGGAGCATGTTAATTTGATGTTGCAATAGTTCATCAAGGTAAATGTTAAAGAATTAAGATGTCCAGAACTAATTAACTATTTCTAGGAACTGAAAATTCCCTGAATCCCTGAAGAATCGTTCCTAGATCAAATCGTCCTTTTTTTGATTTATTACCATGTTCTTACTGCATAATTACGTATTCATTAACAAAGACATTCTGTTTTCTTTAATAGAAAATCCACTTTCCAATTCACCGAGCATGATTGCTCTTCATCTCACCCCCAGAACTATTCCCTTGAACTCACTCTGCTCCTCTCTGAAGGGAAACAGAACACAGCAAGTTGTTTGAAGAGTAAACTTCCATCCGTTGCCACCTCCGATTCATTTCCAAGTCCGAGTTCTCTTGTTTTACTGTTCCTTTGGTTTTATCCTAATGACTCCATTAAGATGATTCATGTTTTCATACACCTTGCTCAAATCTCCTGAAGGGCCTGTCCCACTATCCCGGGTTATTCACGAATTATCCTGAGTTATTCATGGATTTTCCCAAGTTTTCAAACTCCCAGAATGTTCGTAACGAGTCCGTAGGAGTCTGTGGATATATCGTAGCGGCTCGTTATGCCAGCCGTAGGTACTCGGGGCATCAGGTAAGTCGGGACGTGTTTTCAGCAAGATGAAAAAAGTCCACGAGTAAAAAAATAGCCCCGAGTACCTACGGCTGGCATAACGAGCCGCTACGATATATCCACGGACTCCTACGGACTCGTTACAAACATTCTGCGAGTTTGAAAACTCGTGAGAATTCGTGAATAACGCAGCAGAATTCGTGAATAACTCGGCAAAGTGGGACAGGCCCTTAATTCTGTTTGCTTAAAGACCCACTACACCCGACTAATAGTTGTTGATTCATAGAGCACAGAAACGTCCAACTTGTCCAGGCCGACCAAGATTCAGACTTTAGAGATAAAGTGTGAAAACAGGCCCTCAACCAATCAAGTACAGCGATCACTCTGTATACCAGCATTACCCTACAAATTAGGGACAACTTACAAGTTACAGAAACCAATTAACCTACAAATTTGCATGTCTTGAGTGCGGGAGGAAACCGGATCATCCGGAGGAAACCCATGCAGTCACAGGGAGAATGGACAAACGCAGTGCAAACAGCACCCATAGTCAGGAGTGAACCCAGGACTCGAAACGCGAGGTGATTTCACAGATTTCACAAGTATTTTGTCCAAAAATTCGGTGGCCTTAGCCAACAAAGACCATGACAAAAAAGGGAGACATAAAACTGAACACATGCAGATGCCTTACAATATCTTATAAATGGTGAACACGAGGACACAGAGTGCTGTAACTTAGTGTGTCAGGCAGCATCTCTGCAGAATGTGGATCAGCAATGTTTTGGGTCAGGACCATTCTTCAGAAACCTAGTTTATCTACGTCCTGGAGAGATGCTGTCTGACCCACTGAGTTATTCCAGCGTTTGATCCCTTTTATGGTAAACCAGGCACCCTCTGTTTCTCGCATCTCTATTCCTCATTACTATTTCTATATCCGAGAATATGGACTGAAACTTTTCAGGCAGGATCTCCATGAAAAGAACAGCTGCAGATCTCGGCAGCAACACAACACCAGGTCCCCACTTCATAACACTAGAATTTCATACAACTATTTCTGCAAGGATTTTCACTGTGCTTCAGCACATGTGTCAGTAAATAAACAATGCTAACATGTGCCAGTAAAAAAAAAAATATTATCGCAATATTATCGCTAATATCGCAAAAAATAATAGCAAGGAGTACACTCAAGACTTTCTAAGAGTGATTCAATTCCAAGAAAATAAAATCAATCACTTCTGAGTTGAAGCACATTGCAGAGTCTGTGCAGGGAGAGGTTTATTTAAAGCAAGCTCTACTACCTGTCAAAAAAATGTCATTTTGGATAAATACTGCAATTCAACCTAATAAAATATACAGAATATATATTCCAGTTACCAACATCAAAGATATTTTTCAAAATAATGTGACTCTCAAATTGCTTCTCATAATTGATTCTACATTCATTTTCACCTTTACTTAAAAAAAAAATATCTGTTCATTTCTCCATCTGTGGGGGCACAGTGGTGCAGAGTTGCTGCCTTGGTGCCAGGGACCCGGGTGCAATCCTGACTATGGGTGCTGCCTGTACGGAGTTTGTATGCTCTCCCTGTGACTGTGTGGGTTTTCTCAGGGTGCTCTGGTTTCCTTGCACATTCCACAGACGTGCAGGTTTGCAGGTTAATTGGTTTCTGTAAATTGCTCCTTGTGTGTAGGACACAAAACTGGGATAGAATTGTTCTACTGGCGATTGTTGCTCGGTGTACTCAGTGGGCCAAAGGACCCGTTTCCACACTATGTCTAAAACTAAATGAAACTGAATTAAAACTAAACCAAACTCTCATTGAATCCCAATGGGGATCAGGGAACTTGACTGCAGGCATTTTCAAGAGGCGACACTACCAGTTAGCAGCGAATGTGCAGAATAACATGGGGAATTTATTTCTCTCGTGGTCTTCCCCTCATGGCTTTGTGTTACACTGTTTCACCTTCCCTCCGGGTCTGTTTCCTTGTACATCTGACTAAATTAGGTCAAAGCCTTGCTCTGGGGGAATTATATGTCCAAACATCCATCCAATCATTCAATCATGCAGTGTTTAATGTACTCTTGCACCATATCAGAAGGTAACCAAAGCTCAATCATATTTTCATCACCACGATTCCATGCTACCTACCCTTGACTTTCAAACAGATGGCTCCAAGAAGAAAGTAAGACCGATTTAGTTTAGCTTTTAGAGATACAGCACGGAAACATGCCCTTCGGCCCACCGAGTCCATGCCGTCCATCAATCACCGGCACACTAGTTCTACGTTATTCCCACTTTCGCATCCGAAACATTAGGGGCAATTTACAGGCACCAATTAACCGACAAGCCCAAAGATCGTATAGCAGAGCAAGATGGGTTACTCTCACGCAAAAGTGAGGTCGCTCATGGGCGGATTCATGGACGATTTTATGCCTCATTTTAGCAATCTGCCTCCGCCATCTTGTTCCGCCATCTTGTTCCGCTTTCTTGCTCCCACCTTCTTGCTTCCGGCCAAAGATTGGATCCGCAGCGAGGAGAAGGAGTGTGGGTCCCGGGGCAGCGGGGAGAAGGAGTGCGGGGTCCGGGGCAGTGGGGAGAAGGAGTGCGGGTCCCGGGGCAGCGGGAGAGGGAGTGCGGGGCAGCGGGGAGAGAGAGTGCAGGGCCCGGGGCAGCGGGGAGAAGGAGTGCGGGGCCCGGGGCAGCGGGGAGAGAGAGCCGGGGAGGCGAGGAGGAGGGGAGTGGGGGGGCGGGGAGCAGGGGGGCGGGGAGGCGGGGGCGAGGGGGGTGGGGCCCGGCGGAGTGGGGGCGAATGGAGTGGGGGGGGGGGGAGGAGGGCAGTGCGGGGCCGGGGGCAGCGAGGAGACGGAGTGCGGGGTCCGGGGCGGCGGGGGGGGGGGGGGGGGGGGGGGGGGGGGGGGGCAAGGCCTAGTGTGTGTGAAGTTGCAGGGAGGTTTACAATGTTTCTTATTTACAATGTTTCTTATTTAATGTCCCTTCTCTAGTCTGAAATAAAGTTCATTATTGGATTAGAAGAAATATAATTGTGTGTGTTATATAGGTTTATGTAATTTTCATGTATGTGTGTTTATAAACATTTTATTCTTTAACAAGAATCAACAGAATTATGAACCAACAGAATTATGAATCTAACCCTATAATCACGCACAAAAAGTCCCCCCCTGTCAATCACCCTGCGAGTCGGGTCGGTTCTGGTTACTACAAAATCAACTCAAACACTGTTTGTGAGCCATTTAAAAAGAAATGATTTAAAAATCATTAAAAAAGACAATTACCAGAATCAAATTTTATTCTTGACAAGAAGTTTGAACTGACAGATTTATGAATCTAACCCACACAAACTGTTGCCCCGCAATATTGATTACAGTGTGAGTCGGGTCGGGTTAGGTAGGCTCAGGTTGCTAAAATGGGCGTGGAAAAATGCCCATGATCCCCTCCATAGCGTACTACACATCAGCCCATTGCAGTTAGCAGGAGTAGCCTATCTTGCTCCGCTATAGGATCTTTGGACAAGCCGACACATCTTTGGAATGTGGGAGGAAACCGGAGCACCCGGAGAAAACCCATGTGGACACAGGGAGAATCAACAAACTCGGTACAGATAGCACCTAGAGTCTGGATCAAACCCAGGTTTTTGGCACTATGGAGCAACAACTCTACCATGATGCTACCCCGTTTGTTAACTGTTGGATACTTAGCCCTCATGTTAAAATTGGTTTGCAGAATAATAAGCCATAAAATGTTCAGATTGTTTTTTTTTTTTCTTTTCCATTTTTGACTGAAATATCCTTTTTTTTCTGCACACTATAGAAGCATAGAAAATAGGTGCAGGAGTAGGCCATTCGGCCCTTCGAGCCTGCACCGCCATTCAATATGATCATGGCTGATCATCCAACTCATTATCCTGTACCTGCCTTCTTTCCATACCCCCTGATCCCTTTAGCCACAAGGGCCACATCTAACTCCCTCTTAAATACAGCCAATGAACTGGCCTCAACTACCTTCTGTGGCAGAGAATTCCAGAGATTCACCACTCTCTGTGTGAAAAATGTTTTCCTCATCTAAAAGATTTCCCCCTTATCCTTAAACTGTGACCCTTTGTTCTGACTTCCCCAACATCAGGAACAATCTTCCTGCACCTAGCCTGTCCAAACCCTTAAGAATTTTGTAAGTTTCTATAAGATACCCCCTCAATCTTCTAAAATCTAGCGAGTACAAGCCGAGTCTATCCAGTCTTTATTCATATGAAAGTCCTGACATCCCAGGAATTAGTCTGATGAACCTTCTCTGTACTCCCTCTATGGCAGGAATGTCTTTGAACATTGGGCATTGTGACATCACACAATGGAACGTTCACCATGGGTGGGGCTCCTGCAAAGGCATATGTAAATGAATCCAATCCGATTGGACATCTGTGAGCATCAGGCATTGTGACATCACACGATGGAACGTTCACCAAGGGCTGGGGCTGGGGCTGCTTCTATGGGTGAGAAGCCAGTTTATTTTTGAAATATTGGGGGGGCGATGTCGGCGATTCTGCGTCTGGTTTCGGAGTTGCAGGGAATCAAAGGAAGAAAGGTTGCCGGCAGCCGTCCATGTAAATAGCTCCATTCCGATTGGACATCTGCGAGTATTGGGCATTGTGACATCACACGATGGAACAAATCAAAAGGCAGAAAGGCACCCGGACGGCAGGCGGCAGCCACAGACTTTTATATAATAATAGATTGCACAATCTGCCCAGCTCTCATTGGCTTTGTGGATTTCAACAGATTTGAGTTTAAGCCAGAGGTTAAGTTCTCCTGAACTGGCGAGTTGTATCAATTGTAGTACCATTATTTAAGAATGCCTGCAAGGAAACGCCAGGGAACTAGAGGCCCGCGAGTCAGACATCAGTGGTGGGAAAGTTGTTGCAGGGGCTGCTGAGGAATGATTTACCAACATTTGTGTCGGAAGGAGCTGTTTATAGAGAGTCAACATGGCTTTGTGCTTTGTAAAATTGTGCATTAAAAATCTGATAGTTTTGTTCTTGAAGAAGTCATCATGAGGATTGACAAGGGCATCTGATGGACATTGTCAAAGTTTTGCTAAAGTTTGTTTTGACAATGTCCCTCATGGCATGCTGGTCTGGAAGGTTTGATCACTTGGCAGGATGAGCTATCCAACTGTATTCAAGTGTTTTGAAGAAGAGTCAAAGGGCAATTATGGGGGGTTGTTTTACTGATTGGACAACTCTGACCTATGGTGAGCCCACTGTTGTTTGTCATTTAATTTGTTAACTTCGATAACAATTTCATTAAACTTCCGGCTTTAGAACTTTTTATTCAAAACTGCTGGCAGGACATCAACCGCCTCAACTTCTCCACTCCCATCTCACTCTGACCTCTCCACCCCCCTGAACGCACTGCCATCGACTCACTCCGCAACAACCCAGACTGGGTTATCAAACCTGCCGACAAGGGAGGTGCCGTGGTAGTCTGGCGCGCTGATCTCTACAAAGCTGAGGTCACGCGCCGCCTCTCGGACACCTCCTCCACCTTATCCCTGGACCATGACCCCACTGACCAGCAACAGGCCACTATCCCTGGACCATGACCAACCCACTGCTCCCAGCCCCCCAGGCCACTATCTCTACCCCGCATGGCCCATCACCGACTCCCTCATCAAAACTCCGGCTCCCTGCCCCCCACCTATAGCAACTCCAACCTAAAAAATGTTAAAGCCCCAACCCTGCATGGCTCAAGTATTAAAAAAGTTTGACCATTTTCATACCTTCTCCCTAAAATCCACAAAAAGCTGTGACTGTCAAACGCCCATTTCTGGTATAGCCTAACCCATTGTCAAATAATTCACAATATAACATGATATTTATCATTTACCCTACCTATAGGCCAAATGGTTTAGTGTTCAACATACCTCGACTCCGCCCTATCCCCTTGGTTAAATCCCTTTATCGAAAAATGCTACTAGAGCCTTAAACCTGTGCGCCGACCTATGTTTAAGACACCTCAGACACCCGAGGCCTATAAAAACTAATAATACCTTTTGCGACCGGGTCTTGCAGCATGATCTAGGCCAGGCATTCAGCCTAGTAAAAATCGCGTTTTAAACCCGCCCCCTCCAAACAGCGCCAAAATCGCCGACATGGCTGAGGGCAGATTCCCAATGACGATTCAGGTAGGTTTTGTAATCTTGTTTCCACATTCCAGGTGCGACAGAGGTTCACCTCTCCATCATCTCCCTCATTCTTTAGGTCCCCCAACCTCATTCTTTATTGCTTTCCAGGTCTGCTGCTCCTCCTCCAACCTCATCTAGATGTCAGCTGATCTACATCGGTGAGACCAAGCGTAGGCTTGGCGATCGTTTCGCCGAACACCTCCGCTCGGTCCGCATTAACCTACCTGATCTCCCTGTGGCTCAGCACTTCAACTACCCCTCCCATTCCGAATCTGACCTTTCTGTCCTGGGCCTCCTCCATTGCCAGAGTGAGCAACACCGGAAACTGGAGGAGCAGCACCTCGTATTCCGCTTGGGCAGTCTGCATCCCAGTGGCCTGAACATTGTCTTCTCCAATTTCCGGTAGCCCTTGCTGTCTCCTCCCCTTCTCAGCTCTCCCTCAGCCCTCTGGCTCCTCCTCTTCCTTTACTCTTTGTAATTAAATAAGCATTTCCTGGAGAATTTAGTGAGTGCAAAATTATGTGTTGGTCAGATAATGCAAGATTACTGCATTCACCAGTAGCACCATCAATCCATGCATGTGTAATGAGCTGCCAGAGGACATTATCGAAATGGATACAATTGTGCATTTCAAAAGACAATTGGTTAGGTATGCAGAAAGGAAATTTTTGGAAGGATATATCGGCCTAATGTGGACAAATGAAGCTTGCCCAGAATGCCAACTTGGTCGCACATACAAGGTTTGCTGAAGGGCTTTAATTCCATTCTGTATAGCTCTCTGGCACTCGGACTTATAACTTCAGGAGCCAATACCAATGAAGATTGTCAAGGTCTCTGGGTAATTGTCCTATTCATCAAGAATTTCTGACCTTGTGAACCTACTTAAAATAGAAGCTTGCTGTTGTGTGCAGAATGGGCAGAGATCCAGCAACATCAGTCTACGATTCATTCACTGACCTTGCAACGGAACTTTTCTTCAGTTGAATTGGTGGCGTGACTGGAATATTTCCCATAGTGCGGGGAGAAAAGCTGTTCCCCATCCTGGGCATTACCCCTTCCACTTCCTGCCCCACATTATTGTGGTTGCTTAAATGTCCACTTCATTTAATAAAAGCTATTGCAAACCAAAAATTCCATCATATTGACTTTGACCAAGTTTTTCATTTCTCAAGATTAACATTCTTTACACGAACATAGAGCTCACTTAGATTGAGAGTCGCGTAGTATGGAAATAGGCCTTTTGGCCTAACTCCTCCATGTTGCCTATACAAGCTAATCCCATTTACCTGTATATGGCCAATATCTCTCAAAACCCTTTCACTCCATGTACCTATCTAAATGTCTTTTGAGCTTTGCAATTGTACCCACCTCCACAACCTTCTCAGGCAGCTCATACTACATAATCACCAACTTCCGTGTAAAAGTTGTCTTTCAGTCCCCATTTAAACCTTTTCTAATTTAAATTTATGTTCTTTTGATTTATTCTCCCTGCTGTGGTCATTCATCTTATCTATGCGCCAATTGACATTATATACATCCATAAGGTTATATCTCAGCTTCAGTGATTCAATGGTTCTTTATTGTCACATATGCACTGCACAGTGAAATTCTTACACCCGTCACCATATTTTGGCACCATTTACAATAGAGTAATTACAAAGTCCAAAGTCCACGCAGTCAATGCACTGGAGCGCCCCCAATCAAGGTAACCCCAGGCTGCTGCAGGGTATCCCTTTGACCGGCTCAGCCCACCAATTACATCCCTCTCATTGTCCGACCACCTCTGTCCCCCAGGGGGCACCTCTGCAGCCGATTCAAGAGCTGGAGGCAATGCCGCAGTGTCTCTCCTACCGGCTCACTTCTTGCATCTGTCACCACCAGCCACTCCCCCTCCTCGACTCCCTGGTCTTTGAGGCCGAGTTCTTCAGCTTCCAAGCTTTCACCGCACGCAACGGACCGTTGGGGCCCGCTGATCCATGGATAAAATTCCTAGCCTATGCCACCTCTCTTTATAACTCCAACACTCCAATCCTGATAACATCATTGTGAACGTTTTCTATACGACATCCTTCCTGTGGGGCTGGTAAAGAAAATTGCACGCAATTCTCCAAGTGTAGTCGCACCAATAACTTCCAGTTGCAACACGATGTCCCAACTCATGTAATGAGCACCGGGCCTTCAGGGCCTGTCCCACTTTCACAACCTAATTCACAACTTCTGCCGAGTTTGCCCTTGACTCGTACTCGCAGCATGGTCGTCCCAAGGTCGTAGGAGGTCGTAGGTGGGTCGTAACAGGCCGTGATGCTAGTCGTAGGTAGTCGTGGCATCAAGTAGGTCGGGTCGTTTTTTCCAGTATGTTAAAAATGTCCACGCATAAAAATGGTTGTGAATTAGGTTGTGAAAGTGGGACAGGCCCTTTAATCTCAAACACCATTACTGATTTCATACTTCTGGCTGTCTGCCTTCCACAGCCTCCAACCTTATTATTTCCCAACTCCACAGAACCTATTTTTACCTTCGCCCCAAAAACCATAAACAAAACTGCTCTGGCAGACCCATTGTTTCTGCCTGCTCTTGTCTCATGGAAATGATTTCCACGAACCTCGACTCCATCCTACCACCCGGTCCAATCTCTCCCGACCTATGTCCAAGATGCCTCATATGCCCTTCACTTTAATGACTTCCGTTTTCGGACTCCCCACTCCCTCATCTTAACTATGGATGTTGAGTTACTTCACCTCCATCCCCCACCAGGAAGGTCGCAAAGCCCTCCATTTCTTCCTCGCCAACAGAGCCATCTAATTTCCTCTCTACACCCTCAAGATGAGGTGTTCCATACTAGGACATCCGAGATGTCCTCATTCTTTAGGGAACAGGGGTTCCCCTCTCCCATCATAGATGAGGGCCTCACTCGTGTCTCCTTGGTACCCCGCAGCTCCGCCCTTGCTCCCTCTCATCGCAACAGTAACAGAGCCCCCTAGTCCTTGCCTTCCACCACATCTGCGGTTGCACACAACAAAATCTGTCGAAATTTCTACCACCTCCAACGAGAGCCCCCCACTAACCACATTTACCCATCTCCACCCCTTTCCGCCTTCCGCAGAGATAGTTCCCTCTGCAACTCCCTTCCCACCCAATCACCCCTCCCCAGGTACCTTCCCCTGCAACCGCAGAGGATGCAACACCTGTCGCTGTACCTCTTCCCTCGACTCTGTCCAGGGACCCCAACAGTACTTTCAGGTTAGGTAGAGGTTCACTTGCACCTCCTCCAACCTCATATACTGTATCCATTGTTCAAGATGTGGACTCTTATACATCGGCGAGATCTAACAGAAACTGGACAATCGTTTTGCGGAATACCTTCGCTCAGCCCACCAGAACCAACCTGATCTCCCAGTTGCTGGACACTTTAGTTCTCCTTCCTATACAGACCTTTCTGTCCTCGGTCTCCTCCATTGTCAGATTGAGGCAAAACGCAAATTGGAGGAACAGCATCTCATATTTCACTTGGGCAGCTTACAGCCCAGCAGTATGAGGATTGATTTCTCTCACTTCAGGTAGCCCCGGCATTCCCTCTCCCACCCAAGTCGCACCAGCTTCTCACTTTCACTTTCACCTAATGGCCTGTTTCCTTTGTGATCGTTACTTTTTTGCATATATTTTATTTATTGATCTTTATCTCTCCACATCACTGTTAATATCTCTCATTTCCCTTATCCCTAACCAGTCTGTAGATGGGTCTCGACCCAAAATGTCACCCATTCCTTCTCTCCAGAGATGCTGCCTGTCCCGCTGAGTTACTCCAGCTGTGTGTGTCTATCTTCGGTTTAAACCTGCATCTGCAGTTCCTTCTTACTCAAGTAATGAATCCGCTGACTGATGAAGGAAAGTGTGCTAAATGCCTTATTCTGGTCTACCCACGTCATCACTGTGAGGGAACCTTTTAACTGTACCCCTCTGTCTCTCTGTTGTACACCATTCTCTCGCACCTTGCAATTTACTATGCAAGTCCTGCTCTGATTTAACTTAAAATACAATCCACGTAGGGTGGGTGTCACAGCGGCGCAGTCATCTAGTTGCTTTCTTACAGCATCAGAGACCCGGGTTTGATCCTGACTACGGGTGCTGCCTTGTCCTAGTTTGTACTTTCTCCCTTTGACCACATGTGTTTTCTCCTTGTGCTCTGGTTTTCAACTACATTCCAAAGATGTGCAGGTTTCTAGGTTAATTGGCTTATTTAAATTGTCCCAAGTGTGTAGGATAGAACATAGTGTACAGGTGATCGCTGGTCAGCACAAACTCAATGGTCTAAAGGCTCGTTTCCACACTATCTCCTAAAACAAAAATCAAAGCATAGTTGTCCAAGTTAATTTTCATCTGCCATTCTTAGGCCCACTTCCCCTAGTCACTTAGATCTGGTTATAATCCTAGATAATATCATTCACTGTCCACGGCACCACCTGTGTTGGTGCCATTGACATACCTACTAACCATGTTAATTCCAATGTCATCTAGATCATAAAATATAGATGACAAACAACAGCGGACCCAGTAGCGATCCCTGTGACATGCCACTGGCATTAAACGATTAAAAGAGAAATACTTATCAGCAAGTTAAAAAGGGCACTCATTGAAACGGGGAACTGTGCACTGGTATAGTTTATTTCATTCTGAGAGACAGTAATGTATCCCATTTTCCAATGTTCCAGTGAAATAGATAGCTGGTTTATGCTCCTTTTGTAAAAGTGGCATAACATGTACAATCCAGTACAACGCTGAATCAGAATTAAACTTCCACTATTAAATGAAACTATCAGTCGAGTTTCAGTGGAGGAACTTTGCCAGCTTCAATCAACTCTGCCAATGAGTCGCATCTCAAAGATGACTATCAGAATATAAATTCTAATAAATAGGAATAAGCGCAAGGCCCTTGTGCCTCTTCACTATTCAACAAGGTTCTTGCTGATTCATATCCATTACTCCATGTTCCGACCCTTTCTATTTATTCATTAGGAAACCCAAATGAAAACCACTCATCAAATCTCTGAATAAATTCAAAACTGAGCCACCGCAGTATTCTACAGCAAAGAGATTGCGTTTCTGTGATTCAGTAGGTGAATAATAGCTCTCTCCTTATTCCAAAACAAAAGTCGACCGAGAACGGTTTGGGTCGGAGGCCTTTCCAAGCTTACTCTCACTACTCCATCATTCTGAAGAAGAGTCTTGACCCAACAAGTCACATGTCCACTTCCCTCCACAGATGTTGTGTGAGCTGCTGAGTTCCTCCAAGATTGAAGCATCTGCAGGCTCTTTAGTTTAGTTTAGAGATACAGCACGGAACAAGGCCCTTCGGCCCACTGGGTCTGTGCCAACCAATGTTCCTGGCACATTAACACTATCCTACACCCACCAGGGACAATTTTTACATTTACCAAGACAATTAACCTACAAACCTGTACATCTTTGGAATGTGGGAGGAAACCGAAGATCTCAGAGAAAACCCACGTAGGTCATGGGGAGAACGTACAAAATCCGTACAGACAGCACCCGTAGTTGGGATCGAACCCGGTTCTCCGGCACTGCATTCGCTGTAAGGCAGCAAATCTACTGCTGCGCCACTGTGCCTGCCCTTGTGTCCCCTTCTTCCAAAACCTGGTTTTAAACTGTTCAGTTGAAGAAGTCTCATTCATCATCAATGCTTAGAATACTTGCAGCATCCAATTGGCAGGCTCGTAGTCTTAAAATGATCTATCAATTCAGGTATCTTAAAAGCCCACGCATACTCTCCTTTGTGAATTTTAAACAACTGTCTATCAATGGAAATTTATTCCTCCTCCCATGTCAAAATATTTCATTTGATTTGAGACATTTTCCAATGAACCCAGTTGATTTGCCCAAAATGCCTGGATTATTCTAGGAACTTGGGAATGTTGGACAATCACTGCAAATGCATGTGCAATAATTTCATTCAGGTGTGGGATATTAGGTGCATCGGCTTTTAATCCATTAACTTCTCCAGTACATTTTCTACAGAGATTTGTTTTTTTTAAAGATTCATCATTCTCGTCAGACTTTCAGTATCAACATATATGTGACTATGTGACTTACAAACTTTACCATGATGGGTAGAAATTTGACGCTAATTATGTGTCTAACATGGACAGACCTTGTGGCTGTGGGTTGTACTGTGGGTAAGTATCCTAAATACTTTGAATAGTTTACATTATCCATTGAATGCGTTTCATTTTAACTTTATTCCGCATCTACGATGGATAATATTCACCCCTTACAGTTACATGGCTATGTTGAATTTAAATGTAATTTGATACTGAAGTGCAAATCGATGGAAATTTCTATTGTAATATGATCGTTCTTGCCAAGAAGACTAAACATTATTTGATTAATGGTAGGTTACTAGGCAAGGCTAAATCTAAAATGGCATGTTTTACAGTTAATGCTATGACATTTTTCTGAGAAACTTTCCACATGCATTTTATGGACATATCCTCCTTCCAATCACTTTTGAGAAGCTTGATGCTCCACGTTCTTTGAAAATTAAAATCCCATGTGATAAATAAACATTGATCTTTTTATTAATATTCTGTCCAAGTGAATAACGAGTCATTTTCACAAGTAATTTGGACCCGTTGTTATCTCTTATCTCCAGCGGCAATGATCCAACAACTTGATATTTTGAACTAATATAACGTCTCAATATTCACCAAGTTTAACATCAAGGCTAACACTACCTAATTATCAATTTTTTACTTTTATTTTCAAAAATGCAAAATACGAAAAGTGGAGATCTCTGTAACAAAGAGTAGTTGTTGGTATGTAGCCACTCAAATAGCAATAATGGCTCCCACACATACATTTTCAATTATGGAAGTATTAAGATTTTATATTCAGTAAAAGGTGCTGCATTTCGCAATGTGCTTGGTGGAGCCCTGTGGTGAAGTCTTGTTTTGCCCAATTTCTGCAGCATTATATTACGGGAATATGTTCATGGATTGTGCACCAGGCTAGCTCAAAAGATCTTGGCCATTTAAATGAAGATGTTAAGGCCATGAGTAGGCAAATGTAAAGGTGCAAGAGAAAAACACCTGCAGTTTTTAATTAGTTATTACCTCTACAGTCAATTTCAGTTTTTTTTTTTAAAGAATAATTGCTTCAAATTGAAAATCTGAGACACTTACTTAAAAGCTTTTCGGCATCACTCCCAGAGTTGGCAAAATTTGCTGCCTATTTAAGTTTACAGGGCAGTTTGGGACACTTGTGGGCTTTCCCATCTATCCCACTACACTGTTGGTGGCATCAGTCCAGCATGGGAGATGGATGCAACCTATCCTGGAGGTACTGATTCAAAGAGTCCTCCAGCAACAACTCTGACCAGTGAAGGCAGATGTGGAAGATCTGGACAATTATAACGGTACCATGAATGGAAAGTGTTGCCTTCACAATCAATGCGGGAGGAAGCATGGATAAGAAAATACAGAGGAATAGATTTATTGATTTATCTATTTGAGATCAAAGGTAAGCAGCCTCATTAAAGAACATGCACAGCTTCTGGAAAAAAACTTCCTCCACCATCTACAACAAAAAAAAATACCAAGAGGATGATTATAGCTTCACTGTTGTGGTCAGTGGGGGTCTTATGATACAAAAAAATCTATAATGGGAGCACAAGTTGCTTATTTCTATTCCACACAACGCTGCAGAATGAAAAAAATCAAAAGAAAACAATATACATCTTTCAAGGAAGTTGTTGCAAAATTATTTTAGCACCATATTGCATCAGGAGGCAAACAATGTTTAAATGAAGATTATTAACATACTGTATTTCGTTAGGATTATTATTCTAGACATGGATACACAAGGATTTAAAAATACTAAAGATTCTCTCCAGGAACATCAGATGCTGGAATGTTGTGCAAAACAGTTGTTCAGACAGTATCATAGAGGAGATGGACAGGCAACTTATGTAACTATCACGTGCTAGGCTTACACTTGTCCCCATCTCTCTTTTCCAGCTTTCCGCCCCCTACGATAATCGGTTTGAAGAAGGGTCAGCACTTGAAACGTTGCCAGTCCATTCCCTCCACAGATGCTGTCTGACCAGCAGAGTTCCTCCAACACTTTGTGTTAAGATTCTCTCCAGTTTAGTTCCTCTCTAGTTTGTGGGCGGCATAGTAGTGGAGTTGCTGCCTTGCCCGGGTTCAATCCTGACTAGAGGGGCTGTCTACACAGAGTTTGTATGTTCTCCCTGTGACTATGTGGGTTTCCACCAGATGCTCTAGTTTCGTCCCACATTCCAAAGATCTAGAGGTTGGTTTTGGTAAAATTGTAAATTTTCCCTATTATGAGGATACACGAGTTAATCGCTGGTCGGCAGTCTCGGTGGGCCAAAGGGCCCGTTCCTATGCTGTATCTGTAAATTCTAAAGTTTAACAATGCAGTTCACTCTCAAGGAGAGGGGTTTACAACATCAATGATGCAAGGAAATCTATAGTTTAAGAAAAATTATACATCACCACAGTGGAGGCAATTTAGTTGTAAAGGTAATGCCATATTTCACTTCATGAACCATCTTCTCCAGACCTTTTCAATTACCTTTGCCCCAAATGCTCCTTCATTTAAACTAACCATATATCTCCCTTTTAAAATTACTTTAAAAATAGTATAGTACAGGATAGGAACAGACTCTTCTGCCCACAATATCTGTGTTGAACATGATGCCAAGATAAATTAACCTTATCTGCCTTATCCATACTTGTGAATACTATTTGGAGTCAACAGGTACAGATTCTGTAACTGATGGAGAAACAAAGCAAATCAAATTGTCACATTTCCAACTCTCTCTTTCTGCTCAGGTGCTGGATGATCTTGCCGACTGTTTCAAACTTTTTGTATTTATTAATTAAACTACTTCTCCCCAGATGGTAATCAGGTGCTGAAGGAGTCAGTTTGCAGTGGCACAGTGGTAGATTTGCTGCCTAACAGCGCCAGGGACCCATGTTCAATTCTGACTATGGGTACTATCTGTACGGAGTTTGTACGTTCTCCATGAGACTGCATAGGTTTTTCCAGTTTCCTCCCACACTACAAAAAAAAGACATGCAGATTTTCAGGTTAATAGGTTTCTATAAATTGTCTGAACTGTGTAGGATTGAACTAGTATATGGGGCAATTGTTGGTTGGCACAGACTCAGTGGGCAGAATGGCCCATTTCCATGTCATATCTCCAAACTAAACTAGCCTCCATTTGTCAGGGCTCCGAGCACAAAAGATGGGGGACATCATGTTACAACTGTGCAAGACATTAGCGGGATCACACTTGCTGATGTACTGTGTGCAGTTCTGGTCACCTTTATACAGGAAGGATGCCATTAAGTTGGTAAGGGTGCGGAAAGGATTCCCAAGGATGCCAGAGTTACTGCAGGGGTTGGGGCTTTTCCCTCCAGCAATTAGGAGGCTGAGGGTATAATTCTACCACCCCATGACATATTAATAATCCCATCTGAACAGAAGAATAAAAATGGAAAATGCTGATTAGTTTACCAGTTCCTGAAAAACAGCAACACAAAACAACAGCAACAGACTATTCCATGGGAAATGGTACATGGGAGGATCAGTTGGGTCTATTTTACATTATCTGAAATCAAACAAACACAGGTCACTTAAAAGGATCACCTGCCTTTACAATGTGGTTTTTTTTTTAAAATACATTACTGTAAAGAAAGATAATTGCAAAAGTGCTCTCCATGAGGGACGCAGAAAAGAGCTGCCAGGATCCAATCGGAAATATAATGGCATCCTCCTATTCACAAGAGGGTTTTTTTGGCTTTTCCATCAATGCACATTACCTGCCCCCGTTCATTCGATCTTTCACGCAAAGACAAACATCTCCACGAGAATACACTCATGTGGAAGCATAATGACAAAAAAATAATTTCAGAGTCGATGAGGATTATTGCTGTGGGAGCGGCATTAGTTCTGGCATAATGATTTTATCTATTTCAAAAATGGAAGGAGGGTTTTGAATGAGTATAACAGCACTCGTGCTGAATGCCTTCCCATCTAACATCCCAAGAACGTTCTTGCAATGCTGCTGCTAGTGTCAATCACACAATGTTCTGCAGATTCAAGGATATAAGAACCTTAAAAAAACAATTGTTTTTTTTAAACCTGTTGTCACTCTCACAAATTACCAGAGCTCAGACTTCTAATAATCTTCTTTGTTAGATTGTACAGTCTACATAAAAGCATTCAAAATAAATTTACCATCTGTTCAATATTCCTTCCGACTGCTGAATAAATAGTTCATCAGCATATTGAAGAGATTGGAGCTATTCTGGAGCTTTATCATTTTGAAGAACACAAATCAATGGCAGCCTGCTATTTAGAAAGGATAGCGTGATCATGCCTGATTCGCATGTCAATATCAGAGAAACTCTAAGGACCAGATGCATAAAAATATAACTTCAACTGCACACAGGTACACTGCAAGTAAATAATTCACCAGATATCAATGCAGTAGCTTGGTTCACATATCTTTTTTTTTAATTTTTTTTTTTTTTTTTTTTTTTTAAGAAGTCCTACATCTGCAATTCATGTAGATTTTTATGATCAAGAAATGAAATGTTTAAAATAGTTATATTTCACTTCTTCAGGCGCATTTATTTTTTTTTCTAGAATTTTGTCATATAATTAGACATTAAAGCACTATTTGCAAGCCTTTACCTCATCTATCTTTCAGACATGTAAGGCGGGATGAACAATAAGCCCTCCATAAGATTTTTTAACTGTACTGTAAATATAATCCAACTCCATGGGATTCAAAGTTGGAAAAATAAATATACATAAAAATGGCAAAAGGAAATTAAAAGTAGCAGGATTAAACAGATGTTGAGTTTACCCCTGGCCTAATATCTCACCCATTCATTTACAAAAACTCATAATACAAGGACTGTTGCACTGAAAGAGCATTCTAGATACTTGTGCATTTAAATAATTAAGCCACCAAAACAAATGAGTCTTTATAACACCATCAGCAAAACAGATCAAACGAGAAAGTAAATGAAAAATGTGAAATGTTTTTGATTAACTTTACACATCAAAATATTTGTACATATTCAAACACTTAAAACAAAACACAAAATGCTGGAAGAACTCAATGGGTCAGGCAGCACCTGTGAAGGGAATGGACAGATGACATTTCTTCAGACTGAGTAAGGCGGAGAAAGCTGGAAAAGATAGGTGTGGGTTGGGCAACACCTGACAAGTGGAAATCTCATCTGCATCCACATACCATTTGCCAGTCCGTGCCCAGACCCAAAGAGACATCTTCACAGATGCTACCTGACCTGTTAAGTTCTTACATCACTGCGTTTGGCTCAAGATTCTAGCATCTGCAGTTCCTTTCATCTCCAAAGACTTTAAACAACTGATAAGTTTGAGGGCACAAGTTAAAATTTTAAGAACGAGTGGCACTGCGAGTCCTGTGGAGGGCCAGCCAAGTTCACATTGGCATCACCAATAGACACATGCTGGCTGGAAGGTCAGCTTCAGGAAAACGCAACTCAGGAAACTCACCACTTCCAAGGAATTTCTCACACACACACACACACACACACAGGGTTCTATCGTGACTGTGGCAGTTGTCTGTATGGACATTCTCTCTGTGACCCCTGTGCATTTTCTTCGGGTGCTCAGCTTTCCCACATTCCAAAAACATGCAGGTTTGTTGGTTAATCGGTTTCTGTAAATTGTTCCTAGCGTGTAACATAACATCGCTACTTCGATCCTCAATCATACTCGACTGACGACCAGCGTGCCAAAAGCCTCCTTCACTATCCAGAACTACCGGCAACACCACTTTCAGGGGACTATGTACTTGTGCTGCTTAATCCCTCTGCTGTCACAGTCACCAGGGCTCCACCGTTCACTGTGAAGGTCCAGCCCTACTTTAACTTCCCAAAATGAAACATTTCACACTTAACCGAATTAAACTCCATTTGCCTTTCCCAGGCCGACTTGCCCAGCTGATCTGGAACCCACTGTAATTCTTGATAATCACGTTCACAGTCAACAATGCCACCCATTTCAGTGTCATTTAGAAACCTACTAATCATGCCTTGTACATTTTCCTCAAAATGTATGACATACAGTAGATGGCAAACAGTAATGGACCCAGAGGCACACCACTGATCACGAGTCTAGAAAACAATCTTCCATCACTACCCTCTGTTTATTAAGCTAATTCTGTATCCACTCAGCTGGTGCTGGATCCCATGCAATCTAACCTTCCACAGCAGCCTACCATACAAAGCCTTGACGACAATCAATCTGTCAGATTGAAGAAACTTCACAGATAGGAAAGCAGGAAAGTAATACTCAGAAGTACTAATTATGCTCAGTTCTGTCATTTACATGTCTGATACTACATTTGAAATGCAAACACACTGTTCTGAGCTTGATCTTTTAAGGAGACCAACGGATGGAAATATTGAAGGATGTTTTCAAATCCTCCTTGGGGGGAAAAAAACCCAATCCCAAAGATGTGCAAATTCCTGGTGAATGACCGCGCAAAATGGAGGAGGTGCATTTGGGCTAGTATTGAGAATTTTGATTCCACACATCAAGTGCGCTGAGAAGCTCAGATTTAATGCTGGAAGGAATGAACCAACTCAAGACACCCAGCTACAGTCCCTTCAAACAACTGCTACCCTGCCTCTGGCAGAGTCAGATCTCTTCATAACTGAAATTTTACTCTAGGAAAGGTTGGCCTTCACTTTGTCTTTATGTTTTCTATATAAACACTTCCAGGGCAACAATAATTCAAAATGCCATTTACTTTATATGGCCTGACTCATGAAAGCTCTTCCCTGTCAGAAATAATTGTGATTAAAACCATGTTTGTTTTTGCAATGTGCCAGTGTTGGTTCTTTCTTTAAGATTTTTCTTTAAGAAGCGAGTTCTTCATTATCAAAGATGATATTTATATGGGAAACTAAACAGAGATCAAAGAAGGAAAATTTACATCCACAGTTGCCAGAGCCATTGTAACCGTTGTGTCCTGGAGTCACCACTAGAGGGCTGTTTCTAAATGAATGGTTCCTCAGGGAGGGTCCCTGGGAGAGTTGCAGGGCTTTAGCAGCAGCCATGTTTGGCTTGTAATAAATACACTTCGGGTTCTGGACACCAAGTGTAGTTTGAGTTATTTAGCCCTCGAATACAACAGTAACATACTGCATGGGGGTGGGAGATTGCAACCTTCACGTGGTCCACCCTGCTTCGACAAATGCAATCAATCTGGCGTGCACAATCAGAAGATCAATTAAAACAAGTTGTCTTACAACTTTAAGCTGTGCACGCCATATGCAAGAACAACAACATTCTGTATTAATAGCACAAATCAGCAATTGTTAACCAACGCCTTTAGGACTACTCTACAAATACCTGTATATACAGTACAAATATTTAACACAAAAAACGTTATGATAATTTATCACCATTCTTTTCAACTATTAAAATCTGGCAATGACTAGACTAACTGCATTTAATGCTTAATAATAAAAATTCTCAGTGGAATGCAAGCTAAAGTGGGTCTGATTTATGATCATTTTACAACCAAGAGACGAGCACGATCCAATTGTAATTTTTCACAACGTTAATAGGTGAAAAAGGAACATTCTTTATGCATGTTGAGAGGATATAGACAGTGGCAGGGCTAATTTTGACGCTGTTGATTCCCAAATCTGGAAAAAACATAAATCCAAACAATTTCACTGGAGAACATTAGATCAAACACAAGAATGATCAATGTGTTTGAAATGTTCAGAGACTTGGATGCAAATAATCTTTCAACTTCGATAAGAAATAGAGGACATCACTTCCAAATTAACAAGTCTCAAGTGAGGAAAATTTGGCAGTTTCGTTTCAAAGACCATAGAACAATAGAGCACAGGAACAGTCCCTTCGACCCACAACAATGAACATGCTAAGTTGAACTAATCTTTCTGCTTGCATGTGATCCATTATCCCTCCATATCCATGTATGTATCAATCTAAAAGCCTCTTAAACAGCACTATCCTATCTGTCTGTCACACAATCCTTGAAGATATCCACCACTCATTGTAAAAACTTGCCGCACAGATTTAAAATGTGTCTTGCCCTTTTAAGCTTTACCTTCTCATCTTTGACCCTTTTCACAAGGGGAAAAAGATTCTCATCATCTCTATGAATGAATAAATGAATAAATACTTTGTCACATGTGACAAGTCAGTGAAATTCTTTGCTTGCATACCCAAAGTATGCAAATAGTCACCACATATATGCCTCCGATAATTTATTACACTATTAGATCTCTCCTCAGCTTCTAACACACCAAAGGAAACAATCAAAGTTTGCCCAACCACTCCTTATAGCTTGTACTTTCTTTATCCAGACAGCATTCTGGTAAAGCTCTTCTGCACCCGTTCCAAAGCCTCCACATCCTTCCTGTACTGGGGCAACAAGAACGGCACACATTGCTCCAAATGCAAAGTACACAAAAATGCTGGAGAAACTCAGCGGGTGCAGCAGCATCTATGGACCGAAAGAAATAGGCAACGTTTCGGGCCGAAACCCTTCTTCAGACTGATCGGCAACATTTTGGGCCGAAACCCTTCTTCAGACTACTCCACTTGCTCCAAATGCAGCCTGATCAAAGATCTTTAAAGCTGCAACACAAATTCCTGACCCTCATACACAATGCAAGCATACCATACACCCTTCATTACTGCTCCATCTATTTCTGATGACACTTTCATTATTCAGCGGAGTCTGAGCCGAAGGGTCCGTTTCTGCACTGAATGTCTATATTGCAGGATTTTACCTCTGGTCTTAAATAAAAAATTGAAGCAGAAGTTTGTGGTCCTCATGCCAATTCTTCCATTCAACAACATCATGACTGATCTTTTGTATCAATACTTTCTCACACTGAGTCCATAACCCTCGATTGTCTCAATCTTTAAAAAAAAATTCAATCCCTTTCATTGAATGTACACAGGAACTGGGTCATGCAGCTCTCTCAGGCAAAATATTTTAATATTCACTGTGCGCTGGCTGAAGAACCTTCTCACCTCGGATGTTAATGGCTGACCCTGTATTTTGAGAAACATCTTCTCTGCAAATACGCTGTCCAGCCAAAATAGTTTTATTTGTTTGAACAATATCAGTTCTAATTATTTTAATCAAGAGACTAAAGGTCTCCTGTTTACCTTCTCAGAATAAACTTTCTATCCGAGCAATTAATCTGGTGAATCTTAGTTGTGCTCCTCAACACCATTCCTTACATAGTGAAGCAAATCCTGTGCACATTATTTAAGATGTAGTCTCACAAAGGCTTTGGACAAGTTTAGTAGGACATCTACTCTCTTGTACTCAAATCCTCTTCCAATAAAAGATAAAGTACAGTTTGCTTTCCAAATTGCATGGCGTATTGAGTGAATGAGAATAAAACAAAATGGTAACGTAATACTTACACAATATTGACGTAAATTAGTATTTACACATTAACTTTCAGTGTGTGGCGTACAAGATCACAACTTTCAATCCCTCACCATTTAAACCCAGACACTCTTCTTTCATTTATTTTTTTATTAAAGTGATTGACCTTACATCTTTCCATATTATTTTCCATCAAACACGTCTGAGCCCATTCATGTAATCATGTCCATCCCCCTCAAGCCTCTCTGCACCTCTCACAATTCAATGCCACCCAGCTTCGTATCATCTAAAAATATGGACAATTTAAAATGGCTTCCAAATCTTTGAAGATCGCAAACTTTCAGAACGTCACCACCCATCTGCAGCACCAAATACTTGCAGCACCAAATACTTACAGCCACCAACCAGCCTGAAAATGGTGCATTCATTTGTATTCTTTGTTTTCCTATCTGTTGATCAATCTTGCTAATACATTACTCCCAATCCATGCATTCAAGAGTGAAGAGTGCTTTGTCATGTCTCTAAAATTCTTACTTGCAGCAGCACAACAGAATAAGTAAACATAATATTCTGTAAGCAATATAGGGTAACAAAAAGTCCACGATGCACCCCATCTACTAGTTACTCCCTTATCTATTTTCTTAATAAATAGGTAGGGTTTCTAGTCATAATCGTTTTCCGAGGATGGATATGTCAAATACAAGGCATAGGTTTAAGGTGAGAGGGGAATGGTTTAAAGGTGATGTATCAGGCAACATTCCCCCCCCCCCCCCCCCCGCAGAGTGCATTGCCAGGGATGATGGAAGCAGATACGATGGTAGTGTTTAAAAGATATTTAGACAGAACCATGAAAATGCAGGGAATGGAGGGATATGGATCATGTGCAGGCAGAGGAGATTTTTTTTAAACTTAGCATCGTGTTCGGCACAGATATCATGGGCTGAATGAAATGTTTTGTGCTACATTATTTGTTCAATGTTTAAAGCTTGTATTTATATTTCTAAATAGATCATTGCTGTCACTTACCTTCCTTTCCTTAAGAATTTCTTGGTCCTACTTTGCTGACTTCTACATTTTTAAGTAACATACACATACTACTTTTTTCAATACCATTTTGTTTTATTCTCATTCACTCAATAGTATCTCTAACTTTTCTTGTTAGCCACTTTCCCCATTGCGTTTATTTTGACTTGTAAACCATACACATGTTCCTAAGCCATGAGCAGAAGCAGGCCCTTTGGCGAATCAAATCTACTCCACCATTGTATCATGGCTGATCTATTTTTCCCTCTCAACCTCATTCTCCACCCTTCTCCCCATTACTCTCAACACCGTAACTAATCAAGAATCTGTCAATCTCCGCCTTAAAAATACCCAATGACTTGGCCTCCATAACCATCCGTGACAATGAATTCCACAGATTCATCATCCTTTGATTAAAGAAATTCCTCCTCATCTCCTTTCTAAAGATACATAACTTTACTCTGTGGCTGCTCCCTGGTTCTATACTCTTTCACATTTATTTAATAGCTTGTCACCAATGTTGGCGCTGGGATTATCTTATTCATTATTTACCCGTGATATTAATTTGAGAATCATATAACAAAGCAAAATTATTTGGCCAGTGGCAATTTGATGGGTGCACCGAATACCAACCATGACTTCAAAATCAAATTCATGAATAAATGAACATAATAGCTTTGTAAATGGTATATAAATAGCATGGTGAATAAATAGTACACACTGACGGGTCTCGTTTTGTGTTCAAAAGCAGCATTTTAATGAGAAGCAGATCTGAGAACATTTTTTATAAATCGCTAGACCTAATCGGAATGCCAGACTCGGTTAATAAGATAAAATATAAGGAACAAAGCAACGTTTCACGTCAACATCATTCGAATTGGAAAGCAGTGAGATATAAAGGAAGGTAACTGCAGATGCTGATTTAAACCAATGATGGGGCCAAAAAACAAGAGTAACTCTGGGTCAGACAGCATCTCTAGAGAAAAGGAACGTTTCAGGTTGAGACCATTCCTCAGACTTCTCGCAAACAGTTAGCTTATGTTAAAAGACAACATAAGCTTAATTCGACCTCAGTTGGATTTTTCTGCACACTTCTGACACAGAAGGGACATGGTGGATGATGGCAGGACTAAGGAGATGTAGCCATCTGGAATGAGTGAATTAAGCAAAACTTCTTTCCTCTGAACAAAACCCAAGGTATTATCCTTTTGGGGAAAAGACAGTACAGCACGCCAGGAACATAGAACAGTCGCAGGCAAATCAAAATGGGTATTTATTACGAAAGTTATAGGAATGTGGAAATCACTTCCCTTTTTCCCCCCAGTTTGCATCTATGTAGAAGGAAACTAGATAAGCAGTCTTCTCTTACATAGATGCCTACTAGAGCATATTAGAAGAAAACAGAGAATTAAAGCAATAGTATTTTGATGTACACACCAGGAAAGTGGTTGGTGCCACTGCCTCGTAGCTCTAGAGACCAGGATTCGATTCTCATCTTGGCTGTTGCTTGCGTGGCATTTGAAATTTATTTCCAAGATTATGTGAATTCACTGTTTCTCATTATGTGACAAAAATAAACCAATATCAATCATAAATTTAATTTAGAAAATTTAAGATAATTTTAGAGGGTATTCTTAATCATCCGTTAGGTTCTGGAATCCACGATAAATTAAGTACCAACAGAACCTTTGGATGTGCACAATGATGATGCAGGAGATATAAATAAGTTGTTGTAACTCAGCAGGTCAGACAGCATCTCTGGAAAAAATGGAAATTGAATCGGTCAAGACCCTTCTTCAGTCAAAATCAGGGGAAAGGAAAATGAGAGAGATGGATGGTGATGTAGTGAGATATCAAAAAAGAAATGCAAAGATATGCAAAAAAAGTAACAATGGTAAAGGAAACAGGCCATTGTTAGCTGTGTGCTTGGTGAAAACAAGTACAGTGTGTCTACATGTTGTTAAAGAGAAAGTGATACAGGTGCACAACCTTTTATCCGGTTCCGGAAACCGAAAAACTCCGAAAACCGGCCATCTTTTCCAGATGTCGTCTGCACACCAAAGCTCGTGTTTGGCGCCAAAACTTGACCCGAAACAACCCACGGTCAACCCAGGTCTGTACTACTGTAGCGGCTGCCTCCTCCCCGGAGACCGGGAGACGCTTAAACATCTGTAAATCATTGCTTAAATGTTAGTCAGTTAGTTTGGAGGGCTTTTATGTGAAGGGGGGGTGAAGGGGTAAACTTTAATTCTTAGTCCCCTACCTGGTCGGAGAGGCAGGGAGCGGTCAATGCCTTACCGGGTCGCCGTGCAGTAAGCTCCGCAGCTCTGTGGCCGGTGGGGCTGCGGGCGGCGCCAGTTGTAGCTCCGACCCCGGCAACTCTACCCCTGGCTGCGAGGTGCTACAAATCCAGCGCGGCCGGACGCCCCAGCTCCGCGAATGTCGGGAGTCGGCGGCGTCGCAGCCCTGGGATACCAGCGGGGAGCGGGCAATGCCTTACCGGGTCGCCGTGCGGCAAGCTCCGGAGCGCTGTGGCCGCCGACTCCCAATGTTCACGGAGCGTCGCTGGATTTGGAGCCGCGCAGCCAGGGGTAGAGTTGCCGGGGTCGGAGCTCCAACCGGCGCCGCCCGCGGCCGGACGGAGCCCCCAGCTCCGCGAGGTTGGGAGTCGCCGACCAGGTAGGGGACTAAGAATTAAAGTTTCCACCTTCACCCCTACTCCACCACCACCACATAAAATCCCTCCAAACTAACTGACTAACATTTATGCAATGATTCTCCCGGTCTCCGGGGAGGAGGCAGCTGCTCCAGACTTTTCAAGCCGCCCGCGCTACCTACCTAATCTACGCTAAAAATCTTCCATTCGGAAATCCGAAAATGTCCAAAATCCGACAAGTGTCTGGTCCCAAGGCTTTCGGATAAAAGGTTGTGCACCTGTACTATGGCGATAAGAATGAGAGCTGTTGCAAAATCATAATTTTGAGGGAGCTAACAGGATAGATGCTATGAGAACAGTCCCCATGCTGCATGGAGTCTCGGTAAAGGTGGTCACATACTGAAAACCTGAAGGAATTTTGTCGACCGAATAGAAGGAATATTCTATCTCCGACATTCAGCGCAGATTCTCAAGGCTTGAAAGACCTTTGGAAAAAGGGGCAATGGTGGAAAAAAAAAAATCAACCGGAAAGTGGAGTTGAGCCCTGAGTTTAGATCTGGTATGACAACAGAGAATGAAGTAGCAGTGCCAGTGGTAAGATAGTTGATACCCATTTCCATCTATTAGTTATTAAACTAAAAACAGTTGATCTGAGCAGACGTGAATTGTATCATCTTCCGAGTTCCTGAACCAAAACTTGGAGAAATATCCAGATTGGGAGGCACTCGAGGTTAGAGCATAAAGTTTCATCAGTCAGCATTGTCTTCAAACGTCATCATGATTGATCACTAATGTTTCAACACAAGATTGTTTTGGCCACTCGCCATC